>NC_140945.1:143154485-143754485 GCF_014529385.1 Adiantum capillus-veneris
AGACACAATTATCTATGCTTGTCTTAAGTAAGTGTTACTATCTTGCTAGCTTTGAAAACTCAGATAATAGGTTTGCTAACTCAGGTAAAGTCTCTGCAGCCTGATCAAAAGTCAACTCCCACTGCACACCCACACAGAGGTGTTTCTTCTTGATCCACAAATGTCAGTGATTATTAGACAAAAGAACAGTCCATCTGGGACCTTTGAGAGTTGGTTTCTCCACTGTGCTATGCTGGAAGTTACTGTCATCATCTTTCCATATGAGAACAACCATCACTGGAGTCTCATATGCCTTGATGTTGACCAACCAGCAGTGTGGGTGTTCAATTCAATAAAAGGAACCCACCCTGAAATTAGGCTGTAAGTGTTTTGTATCAGAAAGTGTTTCTTATAGATATCCATGTAAATTTGAAACCTCATGCTAACATCTTGACATTGCTTTGTGCAGTTGTATAAAGAGGTTGTTGCTTGCCTATGGCAAGCTATGTGGAAGGTATGAACTATACAAGGCCCCAATCAAAGATGTACCTGTCCCAAATCAAACCGATGGAAATTCTTGCGGCTGGAGATGTCTTCTCCATGCAGAATATGTCCTGCAAAGCTACTTTGCATTAAAACCTTTCATGACTAAGGTAACCATTTGGCAATGCATTCAGTTAGTTTTGGTTTAGTTTATAAAAGAATTCTCACCATGTGGTCTTTCAATTTTGCAGAGTGCTTTAAAAAACTACACATATGATTATTTGCAAAGATACTGGGTAAGTTTAATACAACACCTGCTTACTATGTCTAGCCCCAGAGAGCTTGAAGATAGCGGCTTGGATGACCGCACTATTGATCTAACAATACATAACGTGCCACCATGACAAACCCCTGCATCCGATACAGTGGAATCACAACGGGCCGAGGGGGTCATATCAACAGAAGATGAAAGAGCCGAGGATGAGGAAAGGTCAAATGAGCATATGGAAGGTGCTAGTGTACAACCAGAGGAGACAATGAAAGAGCCAAGTCAGCCAGTGGAGGAGCCAAAAGAGCCTATGGTTGAAACCCAAGATGAGGAAAGTAGGCCTATAGATGAGCAAAAGGATATGGATGAGGAAAGCAGGCCTAGGGATGAGCAAACTGATATGGATCAGGAAAGGATGTATGAGGCAAGCCGGTCAACCGAGGGAGAGGAAAAGACCTTGGAGGAAACCTTGAATGAGGCAGAAAGAGCCATGGGGGAGACCCCTGATGAAGATGTGAATGATGACTATGAAGACGTGAATGATGAAGCTAAAGCAGAGGAGAGCAACAACGACATCAACACTATAGAGACCCAGTATGGACCCTTGCTACCTGTAGATATGGTTGTTCCGGTAATGTCTATTCAAGTATGGAAAAATATGTTCAGCTTCTAACTACTTATATGTACTTGTCAACTTTTACAGAGGTTGATTATCTTGGACGTCAATGGATTGCTGCTGATGCGCATGCCTCTCGGTGACACAGAACCCTTTGAGGATTTGCAAACGTTTCGGATGGGAACTTGTCGAGTCGTGGTTCGTCCAAGAACCAAGGAATTTATTCAGTTTCTTCTTCCGCGCTTCAGAGTTGCCATATGGTCTTCAATGCAAAGGCAAAACTTGTCGCCACTAGTTACAATAGTTTGTAGTGTATGAGACGCTCACACGTCAGATTTTGCCTTTTTGTATGATCAAAGAAAATGCGTTACCGTTGAGGGCCACTACCACCCTAAAAAACCACACTTACCTCTTTTGTACAAACCGTTTAGCCAAATCGGTGTACCCTTTGATGCAACTAATACACTACTGATTAATGATACTCCTGAAAAGGGAGAACTAAATCCGCCGGGAACAACTATCTCACCACCTTCTTTCGAGGGGCATTCCTTCGATTTTTACCTTGAAGACATTCTGATTCCATACTTACAGAAATTGTATCTGAGTCCATTGTTCACGGACGAGTTTGTACTTTCTAATGAATTAAGATGACTCTTCTATCATGTCTAATTTGTCTTGTCTAACATTGAGAGAGAGAGAGAGATAGATAGATAGATAGATAGATAGTTCTATTATCATCCTGGGAGGTCAAATATGACCTATGGGACCAAATGAACATGTCACGTGGTGTGAGTGGAGTTCATAAGTGACTCTCGATGCTCAAAAATGGCTGAAATGAGCGTCGCAATAGAGAGTCCACATCGTGGTTGGGAGAGGAAGGTATGTAGGGAGAGCTCATGGCTGAATATATGGGGAAAAGAGGACCTAATGTGGTCAAAAGATGAGCACTCAAGTAGTGTGTGGTACTCACTCTCTCGCACTTGACGAGGGCATAAGGTGCAAAGTCGATGACACTCCTCGCCAGTGCCCCAACGTCCTGTCTCACAGCGTAGAGAATGGGAGCTAAGACAAATGGAGGCAATGGTGCGGATCGCACTCAACGGGATGGGCTCAAGGATGTAGGAATGGGTTCGGTTACCTCGTTCCGAGAAGAAGAGAGATTTGTAGTTTGGGGCAACATGTGTGGTGTAATGGCTGAAGCGAGAACCTCCGGATTTCTCCCAAGCCATGATACATTGGCGTTGTAAGAAGGCCTCATTAACTTGGGAGTCGATCGACGCATCCTTGACCAAGTGAATGCATCCCATCTTCCAAACCATTTCTTGATATCAAGCATCCACCCCGAACTTAGTATTTTGCTCTTGCATGTCTTTTGAACCTTTTGACTTGCTTCATATGCGATTCTAGGAAGTCGATGCAAAGGGCTACGTTGTGTCTTACGCATGTACTCCACAACCCTTTCCATGCCCAAGACCTCAATGGGAAGCGATCCGGACTCAAGAAGTAAGAGCATGTAGGGTGTTTGTGTCTTGACTTGGAGAAAGTTGGTGAGAAAACGCTTTTGGACATTCTCAAACTCTTTCCAAGTAGACTTCTCGATGCTTCCACCCCACACCTCCACTCCATAAAGAAGCACCGGTGTCACCAATGTGTCAAAGAGGTACTTTTTGAGAGCCCAACACTTGATCTCTCCTGCATTGCACATGTTCTCAAATGCATAATAAGACCTCTTTCCGGCTTCCAAGCGACGCATTGCACAATCCTTCCATTTATGATTGGATGGAACCTCAAGGCCAAGGTACTTGAAGTGATCTACCACTTCAAGTTTCTCATTGTTGTATACAATGCATGGATTTAATTTTGTCATTGAGGGTCTTTACAAGCATAACCTTGGTTTTGGATCCATTCACGATCAGCCCGCGATGTAGGCAAAAGCGTTCCAAGACACTCATAAGCTTTTGTGCATCTTCTAAGGTATGTGCCAAGAGCACTACATCATCGGCATAAAGCAAAAGCATGATCACCGCATTTCCAATCTTAACCTCTTCTATGCCTTCTTGCTGCATAAAATCAAGAACCATGTATTCCAATTCATCAATGAGAGAGAGAGAGAGAGAGAGAGAGAGAGAGAGAGAGAGAGAGAGAGATTTGACATGGTAAAGAAATGTATTTCAAGCACACTTTTTCACAGGGCACAATTGACAAATGAGCTCAATAAACTTCATGTATTGAAAGTCATTTGTATACACTTGGGTTCAAAAGAAAATCTGTTACATTGACACTACTTCAACCCGACTATCCAACTCTTTGCACAAAATATCTTTTTCCCTTCGTTGCATCACCTTACAGCCAACTAGGAAAAAGGAAAAATATGATAGGTCCTTGTCCATTGACTCTTCAATTATGTCATGCCGCAAATGCTGAAGACTGCATAGCTCCCTTATTGTAACCACCAACAGTAGGCCATGCTCTTTATCAATCACTTCCACATCCACAACAGGATTATCTTCCAAACCTGCAGAAACCTGGTCCATAGGAATGTACTTACCATTGAGCATTTGTGATCGCATATACCAAAACGAGAGTAACAGTGATTGGCTTGCAATCATGTACTTGACAACTAGAGTATCAAGCGCGAACTCGCACCGTAAACCAATCTCTTCCTTTACATACCATCCTCTGTCAAGAAGTTTGTCACAGGATGACTGCTGAAATGACTTAAACATGAACATAGTTTTCGTAACACGGATGTTGTAGCTATGAAACAACTCTATGAAGAGTGCAACAGGACAAAAGTTTGCAATTCTAACCAGTTTGGTGGGAATAGAGCTACGTAGAGACCTCTGTATATCCTTGTAGAGCTTACTTCGCATTGCCTCCACCATTGTTTCCTCGGGAACTAGCCAGTCCACAGTGTTCCAATCGGTTGGTAGAGGCATTGTCACCAACATGCCATTCTTATTCCCTGAGCTGAGTTGGTAGAAGTGGTCATAAAAAAAATATTCCCTCATCAGCCAGTCTTTTGCTGCTCCTCCCTGAATACTGTAGAGAACCAATGTGGGCATGAACAACATGGAAGAGGCCTATTATGCACTCCACAGGCTCCCATTGCTCATAAGAAGAGGGATAAACATCTGCAATATATATAAGAAGAGTTAAACTAAGAGTATCAATAAGTAAAAATGACAAATCTAATGTAATTGAGCTGTGAAGAATGGAGACATTGCTCATAACAAGCGGGAGAAACATTGCAAAATATATAAGAAAAGTTATAATGAGAGTATCAATAAGTTCACATGTCAAGAGTACTTACAATTGCAACGTGGTTGATGTATATCTGATACATTTCCACCGTTTTCTATCACCTCTGGATGGGTAAACACATGCTGAACAAGAACTTCCTTTACAGATCGTTTGCCGATTTCAACTTTGAAATCCAACACTCTGGCCTTCCATGCTGAGCGGTAAACGTTGATACCACTAGATCTCTTGGGTCTTCTTGGTTGCATGAGGACCCATGAACCTTTGTTTATCCTTTGTCCAACCCATTGGTTCTCTGCACTTATTGAAGTTGATATTGTAATTGAGGATATGCTACTACTTGGCCTTCTAGGCAAAGTGCAGTTGTTGGTTGTTGGTGTGAGAGATAGTAAACACCTGGAGCTTCTTGGGCGAGAAGACGTGGAAGCCATAGCTCTCAGAGAAAAGCTTTAGTGGAGGGAGATTCACTTTGAAAGCATTCTAATGGAGGGAAAGTGTTTTAGAATTCCAATATCTTGTGCGGGCTTAATGGTCACCCTCCAGTACGTTAATGACCATAAGAGAATATCAGAAGTGGGACCACATGCAAGCACCTAAAAGCTCGGTAAAAGGAAGGAAATTACGATGCTACAATCCTAGATTCGTGAAAGTTTTATGCTATTTTCCTATTTTTTGAGTCTTTCCACGTACTTTCCTACGTAACGTAGCCTTCGTGCTCATTGGACGCGCTCTATTTTTCTCTGTCTTCATATGGCCCTCCAAATGACCTTTGAAATTTCCTAATGCTTGGGAGTAGATCGACGCATCCTTGACCAAGTGACATGCATCCCATCTTCCAAACCATTTCTTGATGTCAAGCACCCACCCCGAACTTAGTATTTTGCTATTGCATGTCTTTTGGACCCTTTGACTTGCTTCATATGCAATTCTAGGAAGTCGATACAAAGGGCTACGTTGTGTCTTAAGCATGTACTCCACAACCCTTTGCATGCCCAAGACCTCAATGGGAAGCGATCCGCACTCAAGAAGTAAGAACATGTAGGGTGTTTGTGTCTTGACTTGGAGAAAGTTGGTAAGAAAACACTTTTGGACATTCTCAAACTCTTTCCAAGTAGACTTCCCGATGCTACCACCCCACACCTCCACTCCATAAAGAAGCATCGGTGTCACCAATATTTCAAAGAGGTACTTTTTGAGAGCCTAACACTTAATCTCTCCATCATTGCACATGTTCTCAAATGCATAATAAGCCCTCTTTCCGGCTTCCAAGCGACGCATTGTGCAATCCTTCCATTTATGATTGGATTGAACCTCAAGGCCAAGGTAGTTGAAGCTATCTACCACTTCAAGTTGCTCATTGTTGTATACAATGCATGGATGTTCGTCATTGAGGGTCTTTACAAGCATAACCTTGGTTTTGGATCCATTCACAATCAGCCCACTATGTAGGCAAAAGTGTTCCAAGACACTCATAAGCTTTTGTACATCTTCTAAGGTATGTGCCAAGAGCACTACATCATCGGCATAAAGCAAAAGCACGATCACCGCATTTCGGATCTTAACCTCTTCTATGCCTTCTTGCTGCATAAAATCAAGAACCATGCATTTCAATTCATCAACGAGTAGCCCAAAGAGAGTTGGGGAAAGTGGGAATCCTTGTTTGACACCAATAGTGCTCGCAAAAAATTCTAAAATTCCATCTCCCATACGTAGGCTACATATCACTTTTTGGTAGATGCAAAAGACTGCATGCATAAATTCTCTTGGCACTTGAAGGCTTTGCATACGTCTCCAAAGATTTCCTCGCGGTACCATGTCAAAAGCTTTCTTGAAATCCACAAAGCAACAAATACAACTTTTTTTCTTTCAATCGAGAGGCTTCCATAAGAACTGGAAGAGTGACAAGGTGATCAATAGTGCTATGATGCTTTCAAAAACCTACTTGGCCAAGCGTACGTTTGCCGTTCTTTTCAGCCCATTCACTTATCTTCATCTCCATGATACATCCAAATAACTTTTCCATAAAAAAGGCAACCATTATAGTGCGATAGTTGTTCACATTGTTTACATCTCCTCCTTTGTGTAAAGGTTTGGTCCAATTTGCACTCCAATCATGAGGCGTGCCATGCTGAAGTGCAAGGTTAAACATATCGCGTATCCAATATCATGTTTTCTTGATTGTCCATTTAATCATTTCCGCCTTGACACCTTGAAGGTCCCCTGACTTGCGAGTAGTAAGTTTCTCGAACGCGCGGCATACATCTTCAATGGTAAAGAAGGGAGGCATAAACGAAAGGGAGCTACAACACTCCATCTTATCAACATTGGGTTGCTCATAGAGGTTCTTGCAATGCATATACATATCCTCAAGAGTCAAGTCACCAAAGCTCTCAACACGCTTGCTTTTTAGATTTTACCAAAACTTTCCACATGCATGTGTTTTCTCTTGCGCTAAAAGAAGTTGTTTTTTGACTTCCCACCTTCTCCTCTTTTTTTGAACAAGTGCTTTGTATGTATGTGAACATTCCAAGTAAACTTCTTTGTCTTTGCTTGCATCCAACCTTAGCAAGTGTTTTTGGGCTTGACTACATTCCATGTCAAACCATTTCTTCTTGGTGCTACCCTTCTTAAACCTTTTGCAAGACACGTGTTTTACCGAAAAGCATTCCTTCGCATAAGAGAAAATTACTTCTTTGAAAAATTTCCACTTAAATTCTAATGTTGGCCTCTCTTGATACTTTGCCATGCTTAACATTTGGTCTACCATATCATCATATATAAGTGATAGTTTGAAGTCTAGACCTAGGTACAAATGATTCACATCATGATTGGAGGCTACATGCTCGGGTTTTTACCACACTTGAGGTCAATACATAACATCCTATGATCCGATTCCTAATTCCATTCACCAAGTGTAAAGCTTTGTATGCATTCTAGAGTGGCTTCCGAAAACAGCATATAGTCAATCACTCTATCACCATTGTGCTTTCTACATGTAAAGTCATTAGTGCCTTGCCATAGAGATACACCATTTGCAATGAGCATTCCGGTACTATTGCACATATGTAGAAGTGACTTTCCATAGTGATCTAGTTCTTTTGCATCATTAGAACTCCGATTATACATGTACATGAGTCATCCATTCTTCTTGAGACATGCGGCATGTCGACTTGTTGTAACGTATTTGTGCGAGCATTCATGTCCCCAAAGACAATGAATTCACCATGGTCCTTGTAATGAGCAATGTCTTCCTCTAGTTCAACAAAGGGCTGATCTCTATCCATATCCAAGCGAGCATAAAAGTTGGAGTCATAGTGAGGAATGTAGCAACCAGCCACAAACATGACTTGACCATTTGGTGGACTGATTTTAAGCCATAAGTAGCGTATATACTTATATTCTTTAATAATGGAAACATCTTTCAAACCCTTTTCGGTTATACATGCTACGCCTCCTTGGCCTCTACGTTGCTTTGCATTTTTGGCCCACATCAAAGAATGCACATCATTTTTGTCAAATTCAAGAATTCATTGCGCATCATGCTCCCATGTTTTGACAAGAAGTAGCACATCGGAGTCATTGGTAACCTCATCAATGCCAATTCCCTCATTCCATGGATACCCGTTATAATTCCAAAAGCTTATTCGCAAGCATGAGTTGGTCTCATAGATCATGTGTCCCTATTTGTTGGGTGGACTTGCATCCTCCTTAAGTGACTTTTCTTCTTGAGATGACACCTTAACCTTCTTGCTTCTTTTCTCATATGCTTTGCGACGTACATTTTGTTGCATAAGAGTGCGATCCTCATATACATTACAACCCGTTCCTTTGAGGTAGATCCAACTATTGTCAAGGATGATCTTTCTCTTGACCTCATCAGCCATGGTACATACAATAGGTCTTTCTCCCGAGTGAGGGACTCCTTGTTTCCAAATCGATGTGTACCATAAGTTATGATTCCAGACATGCCAAAGTATGTAGCGAAAAACTCTTCAATAGCAACCGCAAGAGATTGGAGTGTTTCCATGCTTTCCTCCTTGATCCACGAATGACGATGTTCTTTGAGTGTTTTTGCCGTTCTTGTAATTCTTGAGTGTCCACATTCTCTACATTCTTTGCTTAGACAACGGCTTGCATGATAGGAGATGTAGAAACCACATTATCTTTACATGTATCTCATGTTTGGATGCATTTCTCATCTCACATACATCATGTTGTATTGTATCTATCATTTCCTCTTTCAATACATGATCACTCTTAACTTTGCTCAAGCGCTCTTTCAATACATTCATGTCCACAAGAGAGCGCTTACATTCTTGAGATTCACTCTCAAGATGCATCAAGCGTGTTGTTTGCATTTCAAGGAACTTCTTGAGGTGCTCATTCTCCACAACTAGAACTCTTAAAGTGCCATTCTCCATTGCAAGTGCGCGCAGCTCTTCCCCTTGCTTGTTGACGGTTTTTTGTAATAAGACGAAGTAAGCCATGATCATTGCTTCCTTTGTTGTAGAAGATGTGGTTGGATTAGCATCCAAATTCCTTGGAGATTTTGTATCATTCTCCATGGTGAGTGTGGATTGTCCACCCTTGCGAGTTTTGTCCGACGTTACCTTTAAGTCGACAACAAAAATGCAAAGTTTTGACAGTTTTTTCAATTTTGAGATGCTGTTATAGCAAAGCCTTCCATTGTTCACACACACACACACACACACACACACACACACACACACACACACACACACACACACACACACACACACACACACACACAGAGAGAGAGAGAGAGAGAGAGAGAGAGAGAGAGAGAGAGAGAGAGAGAGAGAGAGAGAGAGAGAAGGATGTCACAACAACTTCACATTGCTGATGGTGACAACCTGTGGCTATGCTTTGCACTCAATCACAAGTGTTTTCTTCTTATGGATGGTGCTAGTGTGTCATTGTGTAGCAAGATGGTGCTCATTGCTTATGAAGTGTGACTATATTGTGCTATAGATCTCCAGCTTCATGCACCTCGTGTAGCATGTGATCCTCCTCCCTCTAATCATGTCGTGTGTTCTTTTGAGAGTGACCTCTAACCCTCTTTATATAGAGGAAGGCATGGGATCTCCTAGATTTACTTATTAGAAGTGACCCAAACCATGTGATTGTGGGTCGGACATGTCTGTTGCATAATGTATGTGATAGGAGAAGTCCATAGAGAGAGAGAATATGAGAAAGGTAGAGAGATAGAGAGGGGAATGGTGTAGAGAGAGGAGAATTTTACACATTAGCTAGCTATAGCTAGCTTACTGGGTGAGAGAGAGAGGAAAAAGAATTTACAAGGGGTTTGTCAAAGGTGGCAGTCCTTGGAGAAGATGAATCTGCTAGACTTGGTGGTGGTAGCTCCTAGACGAGCAGAAACTTCATTAAATGCAGTTGTGGCTCTCACGATCATGCACCAGATTCCTAGTCTAGAGAGTGGTGTATATAATAATTCTGATTTTTTTTAGAAACAAAAAAAAGATTATGATAGGTGGGGTAAAAGATAACTACAAGGTTTGATATGGTTGGAAAGCGTTTGAAGCTGATGCAAAATGATCACGGCATGCCGCCAAGTTGTCTCTCTTGTAGCCTGATGTGAGTCTGATGCCCACTCAGACACACCTTTGGCTTCATTGTGTCATTCGACACTACCTCTCCATGTAATTGTCATTGTTTTGGTTATCAAAACCTGTATTTTTGTGCCACGCTCATTGTCTAGTGATGGTGCTTTATGCACGTGTGCATGCATCCATGCCTGTGTTCGTGCATGTGTATGAATAAGTGCATGTGTGTCAAATAAACATCGAGATATAGAATGAGAGTGTGTGTGTTTGTTGCCATGTACTCTTCTTCATTGTTGCTTTTTGCATCAAGTTTCAGCCCTTGCTTCCTTAAAAGTTTTCCTTGTGTAGCATAAATGACAATCCCTCCCGAAGCAGCATCATGACTTCTTGATAAGAGCCATCAAAATATAACAGTGAAGCATCAGATAAGACAAGAGTCTTGACTTCCTTCTTTCGCACCACCTCTTCCTTAACCAAAACAGGGGTGTCTCTATAAGTGAGTAAATCTGTCAGGGTAACCCGAGTACTCTCTTCTACCAAAAAGGTGAACTGAAACCCCTAAAGTTCAATAACCCATTTCATCATTTTTTTTGATATATTCAAATTATTAAACAACTGAGGAAGCAATGAATAGCTGGTGAGAAAAGTGAACGACTTTTGCAACAAGTAATGTCTGAATCGTGGGGAGGGGTATGATTCTCAAACCTGAGAGATAGAAAGTGAAGAAGAAGAAGAAGAAGAAGAAAAAGAGAGTTTTAGTGTCGTAGGAAACTATCCAAGAGAACTTAAAGATCTAGCCAACGAGGAGAGGGATGAGAGTGTGAGAAGGTGAGGGTGTGAGTATGTGTGTGTGTCAGAGAAGGAGAGAGAAGGCTATTGACTTGTTGACAAGAAAGAGAGAGAGAGAGAGAGAGAGAGAGAGAGAGAGAGAGAAAGAAGAAGAAGAAGAAGAAGAAGAAGAAGAAGAAGAGGGTTTTAACATTGTAGGAACTCAAAGATCTATCCGATGCGAGAGAGAGAGAGAGAGAGAGAGAGAGAGAGAGAGAGAGAGAGAGAGAGAGAGAGAGAGAGAGAGAGAGAGAGAGAGAGAGAGAGAGAGAGAGAGAGAGAGAGAACGATTCTGAAAGAGAGGGAGATCATGAGGCCGAACGGGTGAGGGAGGTGCATGGTGTGTGTGTGTGTGTGTGTTTGAAGAAAGAGAGAGAGAGAGACTCTAGCTATCCTATTTTGCCTCTCGACAGTAGAGAGAGGGATATTCTGTGTGTGTGTGTGTGTGTGTGTGTGAGAGAGAGAGAGAGAGAGAGAGAGAGAGAGAGAGAGAGAGAGAGAGAGAAAGAGAGAGAGAGAGAGAGAGCTAATGGAAGGGAGAGAGGGCATTGAGAGACGTGGTGGAAGGAGGCTCCCCTTTTGCTTGGCACATGCTGGCCCTCTCCACGTATTAAAAAATATTGTTTTTATGAAAAACACTTCCATCATGGGATTATTTCCCATGGCTCACGGTGGATGCCCTCCGACTCTCCGAGGGTCCCCTTTTTTTGCCAATATTTACTTGGTGAGCCCAAGGCTCTTTTTGCAGTATCTCAACACAGAAGCCACCACGTGGCATTATATTTAATTTTTTTTAAAAATCATTACTGCCATGAAAAGCTCTAAAAAAAACTCCACCGTGAAGCTACCAAATGAATAAAATAAAAAAGCACTTTGTGTGATCTTTTGTTCGTAGATCATCAAGCTGAAGGGTACTTCGGACGCTTGTAGACGTGATGAGCACTCTCTAAGATTGGATATTTTGTGTGATCAACCCATGGCAGAGGTCTGTTTTAGTGCTACTAAAACAACAGATATCATATTTCAATCGATGATCAATTGGCCTGATCTGGAGTCGAATCATGAAACTCATTGCCTTCACAGGTCCGTTCACTACAAGAGGTTATGTGCTCTTGTGACGCTCTTAGCGACGGAAATACACTGGGTTTTTATAACCCCCGGCGTCGCTATAAGCGTCGCTAAAAGCGTCGCTACGAGAGCGTCGCTATATGCGTCGCTATAGGCGTCGCTATCTGCGTCGCTATAGACGTCGCTATATAGCGACGATCATAGCGACGTCTATAGCGACGCAGATAGCGACGCTCTCACAGACGAGTATAGCGACGCATATAGCGACGCTACAGAGCCATAAATAGCGACGCTTATAGCGACGCCTGAGAGAATATTTTTTTGGTGGCAGAGCATTGAATGCCTGCCACCCATCAACCATATTGTACTTGATTCACTTTTTAAAAAAAGTGCAAAGGTAAATAATAGACCCAAAATAGTCACCCACAAGACGCATTGTTTGCAAAATTGACAATTGTACACATCATAGACAAACTGAATTGATTGGCAAATGTAATAATGACAATTGTACAACATCATAGGCATAAAGAATTGATTGGCAAAAGGAATTGCGGTGACAAATGTAATAATATACATGGTTCAAAAAGACGTATAAAATCCGTCTCATGATACATAAGCTATGAGAAACCCTAAACTAATGCTATCTAGCTACGGCTAAACTGACGTCGTTTAATCAGACGTCTCATCGCGTCCAAGCGGCGTATCTGTCGGATTCTGCAAAAAAAGACAATAAGACAGTTTTCAGTAAGTATAAACATATAACGACATTTATAAAACAATACAAAAAATAAAAAAGAGTAAACCCTAATACTAACCATGCCGCTGCGAGAACTGAGAATGTCCATCAGGGCGTTTAAGCCCTTCCTGCCTGCGTACTCGCGCTCGTACGGTGTGGGATCACGTCCTGTCATCGACCACTGTCAAAACATACAAAGATTTCATTATGTTAGAACTAAAAAACTCATAAACCCTAAACTATCGAACATGCATAAAGAGCAATGTGAAAAGACTTACAAAATCGGCCTCAAATGATGCCCATCCACCGCTCCCCAAGTGGTGCGAGCTCCCTGCCTCTACTCGCGCTCTGGCTGCATCCTTTTGTTGCTTCCACTTGTCGGGATTCTCGCGCGCTGCTTTCTTCGCATTCTTCCAATCTTCTTTGGCCAGCCAATCTGGCCTATTCCACCCATTCTTGATTGCTTTTTGCACTTCGGAACGCTTGTGTTTGCAGTATTCGCGCATTCGAATCTTCATCAGGTCTTCATTGAAGCGCTGATCCCGTGTTGGAACGGGAAACTCATCATGAAGTATGCTGATGACTCTGTTTTTTAAATCACTTGGTACTTCACTCCATTTGTTTAGTATATAGTGTCTAAACAGCTGAGAGCAAAGACCACGCATGCGCGAGATCACCTTCTTGCCGTCATCATCCATGATGATGCCGCCGCTGATGTCGACGGAGTAAGGCAAGCCCTCTGGCCGGTGACGCGTGAACCTGGGTGTCCCGGCAGGGGTCTCTAGCGGCGTGTCGATGGGGGTACGGACGTCAGGTGTCTCCACCGGCGTCTGGGCCCCGAAGCGAGGAGTGTCGAGTGGGGTGGCTCCTGGCGGAGTAGGTAGAGGTGTGTAGCTTCTAGGAACAGTCAGCCGTGCAAAACCTGGCGTAGACGGCGATGCTGTGGCTGGTGTGGGGGCGGGCAAAGAAGGGGAGGGTAAAGAGCCTCGTCGAACACGAGGCGGTGTGGAGGCATCGGTGGCGGAATCCCCACAACAACCGCCACCGCCACCACTAGAGCGCCGGTGTCTAGAAGAGTGTGACGCTCGTCTCGTCGACGCCGAAGCTTCGGAGCGCGCCGAATGCTCCGAAAGAGAGGGAGATGCGGATGGTGTAGGAACGCGCGATGATGCGCCAGAGCGATGACGCTCCACGTACCACTGTCTCTGCTGCGGTGACAAAGAAGAAAGAAACTCCTCATCATCCATACCTGCATTAAACACACGAATATTTAAACTTAATATTGAATGAATAGAGTAGACAATGACGCAAAGACCATTAAATACAATGACGTAATGACGCATATAAATACAATGACGCAATGAATCGAGTGGTAGAAGAGGCAAGTCGAAAACTCAGAATTTTCAATCAAAAGATGTGAGCGCGAGTAGAAAAGAGCGTTACACACCATGGAAGCTACTTAGAGAGCTAGAGCTTTTACAGCACGGAGCAAAATTGTTCAAATACAATATTTGTGGCTTTAAGAGATCTCTCTCTCATCTTCGCATAACTCAGCATAACTTCCTATATCTATATAGAGCTCTCCGTTTAAACACATATCCTCTGTTTCATTTTGTAGCTCCTCTGCATGCACCCCATATAGAGCAGTAGCATCTTGATGCTCGTCTGGCACCACCGCAGCGGCTTCTGATTGAGCATCTTCTCTGATCTCCTCCATTGATGTCGTTGTGATTGGCACATGGTAGCCTTCATACGTCCTTGCACTACGAGGGGCTAACTCTATGACGTACCACCAGTTTGATGTAGACTTTGTAGGATGAAATACTACCTGCCAGAGCCACATAACTTACATGAGAGCTTTCAAGCACATAACTTGTAAAAGGGGGATGTTAACTATTTATATACTTACTTGTTCACAATGCTCGGGTAGTACGAAAGTGTCTCTTAGGTCAGTCCATTTCTTAGTAGAATCCACCTCAAGAAAACCAGACTCTCCTCTACGCACAGTAGCGTTTCGACCCTCCATGATTATCTTGAACCATTGCACGTCGAACAAGTCGACAAAAAATCCTCTGTAATCGATCCTCAAAATCTCTTGCAGCGTGCCGAAGTAAGTGAGTTCCGCCACCACGGGATCTGCATCAGAGGAACGTCGTCGACTAGACTGTTCAAATTTTGCCATGATTCCACAATCTTGAGTAAAACGCTTTTTGTCGATTCGTTCCACCCTAAAATGTCGACCTTTACACCATGCTGCTGTGTATGACTTATACTACAACGAACAAGGATTATGAGTGGCCGTTCAAACGTTTATAAATAAAGTCACTTGCTAGTCGTACATTGCAAACTTACCTTGGTCGCGCAACCCCGAGAGTACTCCCACTCTTCTTCAGTCACTTCGTCACCGCATTGTTGTGCGCTTTTCAATTGGTTGTGCAACCATCTTAAGCTCATGAAGGTTGGTAGGCTCTCCAGAACCGCTGGATAGTGCATCGGTGGTCGTCTTCCCCGTCTCCACTCGATTCGTGCCCTTTGTCGCTCTTGCTTTGCATCCTCATATTGTGAAATCCACTTTTGCATCACTGGATTGTGAAGCATGCAAAATCGGTTGATTTTAGCCTCTAGATCTTCCGTCATCTTCTTCTCAACACCGAGATTGCACATGACAATCCCAGATATGCGCTCATCATCTATGGTTCGCCATAGCGTGTCCCGGGATTTATCAAATCCGTCTAACCACTCTCCAATGTACACTAGGGACTCTGATACCAACCAACCTTCTGCCATGCTACCCTCCGGACGTGCCTTTTGACGCACATATCCCTTAAGCGTTTTCATGAAACGCTCTAAGAAGAACATCCATCTGGAATGAACTGTGCCAGCTATTTCCACCTCATCAACTATGTGAATAAGAAGATGCACCTGAATGGTTAGCATTGTAGTAGGAAAATGTTTCTCAAACATGCACACAAGCTCCGCAGCATTTAGTTTGGCGAATGGTATGGAGTCTACGTCGATCTCCTTTTGTGAGATCCATTGCACCAGCTTTGCAAGTTTGTAGATTGTGTTACGGATGTCGAGAGACAAACATCCCTCAATGGCAACCGGTAAAATAAACTGTAAAGTATGTGCAGCAATGATATTAAAGTCCACTATGAACGTACCTGACACATTTTATGCCAATCGTGTGACTTCAAACCGGTAAGCTTTCCTTCTTTAGTAAAACACGTTCGGAGCGAGTGCATTACGCCAGTGGGGGTCCGCAAAGATCGAATGGCCTCTTTTACTTTGCGTTCTTGGGCTCCTGTGAAAATCCATGGTGCTTTAGGAAGTTTTATCGATCCATCAGACGCTGTTTGCGGCCAATATTGCTCCATACGATCCACATTTCTAAGGTCAACTCTGGCTCCCAAAGTATCTTTCTTGCCGGTCAAATGGTCCCATAGTAGATTACCCACATTCTTGAATATGTGCATTGGATCGAGCAAGTGATTGATCACGAGTCGAGGCCAGTATGGTAACTCGTACCATAGAGATAGTCTCTTCATCCCTGGAGGCAATCCGTCATCGCACATCTCCTTCTGCTCTAACCATGCTTGTGCAGACATCCTTGGTGGCTCTCTTCCCAAAAAGCCGTCGCGTAACACATGATTCTCCGGAAGATACGCTTGATGACCTTCGTAGATTTGCTTCTTCAGTGAGGGTGCCCTACGTGCATTCAGTCTACGTCCACATGTGACACATGCTCTGTATCCGCTTGTTTGAAGCCCTGCATGTATACACATGATAATAGATCAACTATGGGGAAAAACCAGATTTACAGTGTCTGAGAGAGGAGTGTCAATAGATCACCTGAGCATTCTGTTAGCCCGGGATAGTCATGCATGGTCCACATTAGAATACCTCTGATCAAAGCATTCCGTCGTCCTGTGTGTCGGCTCATATCCACCACCTCTATGCCAATCCACAATTGTTGTAGCTCTTCCAATAGTGGACAAAGATACACATCCATATTCCCCACTTTATATCGCCCTGGCACAATCAAGCTTAGCCATAGGTGCCCCTTCTTCGTAGTCAACCACGGGGGAATGTTGTAGTTGACGATGACAACGGGCCATACACTGTAAGATGTTGATCTTTGACCAAATGGATTTACGCCATCCATAGCCAGGCCTAAGCGCAAATTTCGAGCTTCCCTGGCAAAATCCGACCATGTTCCATCTATATGTTTCCAGGCTGCGCAATCTGCAGGAATTCGTAGCACACCATCCGAAGATTTATTCTCCTCATGCCATGATGCTAGGGCGGCCATGGACTTACATTCGAAGAAATGCTTGATGCGAGGAAGCAAAGGAAAATGTCGCAAAACCTTTTGTGGAATTTTTGTCCCGTGGAGATCTACTCGATATCTTTCGGAATCACATTTCGGACACTTCTCCATGTCTGTGTATTCCCCTCTGAAAAGAATGCAGTCATTAGGACAAGCGTGGATAGAATTGTAATCCATCCCCAAGTTTCGCAAAATCTTTCTTGCTTCATCTCGGGAATCTGGCATCACATTGTCAGCTGGTAGAATGTGCTCTTTCAGCAATCTACACAACATAAAAATATGATACAGTCGTGTAAAAATCTATCAGATCATTATACACCATGAGTTCTATTAAAGTAAACTAATTGTAATAGATCACCTGAAAAGCGCTGTGACGCTAGTGTCACTCCATCCAAACTTTGCCTGCATGTTGAGAAGAACCAGGAGTGCTTTCAATCTAGACATACGTGCTCCATTATACAATGATGTATCGGCTTCACTTTTCATATCATCATAGATAAGCCTTTCTGAATCCATGATCGTCTCGATCATTTCATCAATCTCGGGCTCAAACATTGCCTCGTTGGGAATGTGCTTTGCATGATCATCCCCCGAGCTGTCAGAGGCTACATCTTGTGGCCTCACATATGCTGCTTGACCAAAGCGCCTGCGAACACGTCTATTGGGTTGCAAGATTGCTGCTTGTTGGCCAGCGTCAGAGTCCGACGAGTTATAATTGGCAACAACTCGATCTATAATAGATGGATCGAACTCGCCAAATTCTCGAACGTGCTGCAAAGAAACACGTCTTGTCCGTCGCACAGCATGCTTGCATTGATTACAAGGACATAAGACCCTCGTTGAGAGATAGGTGTTTCGGTTGGACGGTCCCACATCCTCGTCGCTACTCATAATGAGGATAAAAAACTTATAACCTAGACAACAAATTTAATATTCTATTGGCATTCTTCGTCTTATCTCTCTCTCTCTCTCTCTCTTTACCTCACATTCTCTAGTCATGTCCAATCCCCGCACACCTCGGTCTAGAGGTGCACGGAGATCAGAACCACCGGGTTATAATCTCGTCTTTATTGGTCAATACCTATATTTGTGGGTACAAGAAATCTAGACACCCACGTCTACATGATACTGCATGTAGTGGACAAAATCCCTTTGCCTCTTCTCTAGCTGTAGCACTTCACTTCATCTTAACATCTTTTCACAGTAGATCTTTTCACTGTTCGTCTAACTCTAAACCCTAAACCGTAAGTAATTCTTGCGTGGACTCGATCTAACGTAAATAAGCGTAAATCTAAATAAACGTAAATCTAACTAAAAATAAAGCTAAATCTAATTTAACGTAAGTCTAATGACTAGAGGTTGTCTAGATGGTCATTGTGTCGGGGATGTAGTGACTCTTGCCGCCCTGAAGATCCACCTTCTTCCCTATCTTCTGAAGACATTTCACCAGTACTTTTGGATCGACGGAGCCCACTATGAGTGAAGGCAGCAATACCCTATATTCCATTGAGGGCTTTCTTCACCCGCTTCATGCAGGCATCGCAGTCTATGGAGACCCGCATCTAATCTAATATAACATAAATCTAAATCTAGCTTAAATAAATGTAAATCTAGTTAAAAATAAACCTAAATCTAATTTAATGTAAGTCTACATATAACCTAATCTTTAACGTCTTTTAAAATAGTTTCCTACGACGTTATAACTCTCTTCTTCCTGTGTGTGTGCGCGTGTGTGGATGTGTGTGCCAATAAAAAGAGATAAATGGTATAACCTTTCTATCACCCATGCCAAGTATGATAGATTGATTATGCCATTTCTCTCTTGAATAATAGGTCTTCAGTTCAACTCCTCGTCGGCTAGATCTTTAGGTCTTTTAATTTTAATTAGTTTCCTACGACGCTCCCTTAGTTTCTCTTTCTTTCTCTCTCAATGTGTGTGCGTTTTTTTGGATCGTATGCATGTTTTCTTTCTCTTTTCCTCTCTCAATGTGTGCGTTTTTTGTTTATGCATGTTCTCTCTCTCTTTTCCTCTCTCAATGCGTGCGTTTTTTGTTTATGCATGCTCTCTCTCTCTTTTTCTCTCTCAATGTGTGTGTGCATTCTTTGTTTATGTATGTGTGTGCGTTTTTGCACTCTCTCTCTCTCTCTCTCTCAAAAACACTATATGTGTGTGTGTATGTGTGTGTGTGTGAGAGAGAGAGCGAGGGAGAGAGAAAGAGAGGAAGGGAACATGAGAATGAGGAGAGGGAAGGAGCATACCTGTCTCTCCTTCCTCTCCTCGTGTGTGTGTGTGTGTGTGTGTGTGTGTGTGTAAAAGAAAGAGAGAGAGAGAGAGAGAGAGAGAGAGAGAGAGAGAGAGAGAGAGTGAGGGAGAGCGTTACCTGCTCTTTGCTTGAGGGCGTCGAAAAACTCAGATCTGAGATCTGAGTTTTTGGGCGCGCTCGGTTATTTTTTTTACCCCAGCTGGCGTCGCTATGAGCGTCGCTATAAGCGTCGCTATGAGCGTCGCAAATTTACAAAGAAATTTGCGACGCTCATAGCGACGCTTATAGCGACGCTCATAGCGACGCCGGGAATTTTTTTTTTTAGCGTCGCTGTGTGAGCGTCGCTAATGTGAAGAGCCTCTTGTAGTGGTTCAACACATTTTTCTGCTAATGCTATCAGGATGTTGTCAATGTAGACGGTAGACGATGAAGAAATGGAACGAGTAAACTTCAAAGTGGACATGAGGGCAGAAAAGCTTATGATTGATCACACCAAAGCTTATGATGGTTATCATCAAGTAATTAAGCGAGCGGCTTCAGTGCAACTTGCTGCTTGTGCTTGTAGCAGAGTGTGTGAGGGGATTAGTGGCAGACAACTCAAAGTCGAGGGAAAGCCATTGGGGAATATTGCCACTGGTGCAAGTCATGGTCTGTTGAGCCGTTGGCTTCAATTGCATTCCTTGTCCAGCTCTGTTGATAGCCTATCTGAAATTTGATGAGGCAAGCATTTTGAAACGATCCGCAAATAAATAGAAACATCTCTCATGACCAATTCAACATAGAATATGATGTTCGTGGTAGTTGGTTAATGTGTATCTCTAAGGAGATGCAATAGCATTGCAGTGGTAGTGCATGGTGTCAAGACGAGGGTGACCAAGAGGTGTTGGGCAACCACCAAAGACCAAGCAGCACGAGCAGGAGGCACATGAGTGGCTACAAAAGTTGACAAGGGAAATTGGTTGAGTTGTAGAAGGGGAGCATTGACTTTTGGAGGTAGCAGAGTAGTGATTGGAGGATCCCCGATGAGCAGTCCATGCGCTACTAATAAGGGAGAAGCATTAAGAAAAATAAATGGCAAGCACTGGTAGGGAAAATTAGCATCCAACAACACATATTTGGACTGGAAAATAAGACATATTTAGAAATTTTGAGAAAGATGCGTAATTTTGGGACAATTTTTTGTGAACCATGTTCTTGAGTGGTGGTTGCATTGTGCTAGGTTGGGCCATTGGCGTTGACTTTGTTAGCATGTATTGTTGCCAATGGTTCGGTGTCCGATTCTACTAACAGCTTGAAGAAGTTTCATATAGGAGTCAGGAGTATACAGACAACTTAGAAAATTTTGATGCTAGATGGGTATCAAGAGTATGTAAAGGAATGGAAATGTTGATTTATTAATTGTAAAGTTAACATAAACGTAGCTAACATAGATTTTCCTTGTTCTAGAAGTAGAGGTAGAATTTGAAGAAACTTGAAGCGCCTTAGATGGTTAAATGTGGGGGTTGACATGTTCAATGTCACTTCTTTAAAAGCTTTGTCTAGTTGTCTTGTAAAACTCAATTTTGGAATGTGTTAGTTTGTGATAGAGAAAGCATTTCTATTTTATGTTGCACAATGAAAGAATAGGAGTTTTTTTTTGTTAAAAGGTATGTCCCAAGGAGTCCTTATTCTACATGAAAAAATGCTAAAACTTGAATTCTACTACTACTGGCCAGTTTATTAACACAAATCTTTTGAGATTTGATTGCTCTCTATTTTCCCCTCTACAAGCGGCGCATATTGCATGGTCCACCCCCCCTCCCGCTTGCACTTCACTACATATATCTCTTATCGTCGACACCTCGTCTACGCTGCCAAGATCTTCCACAACTCTTGGCCTCCCCACATTCTTTGTGTTCTACATTCTAGAGTGCTCAGCGTAGAATTTCCCCCCTCGTGTGCGTGAACACACACACACACACACACAAAAATACACAAAGCAAGGCTAATCTCTTGGAAAATCTGGAACTTGGAGGCAAAAGTGAAGAGCATGCCACCATCATTCGCCTTGGACATGCACCCCTCATCCCCCTCGATGCCACCGATATGGCAAGCCAATGCTAAAAAATGGTCTCATGTACTCGGCTACCTCTCGAGCTCCTCACTAGCAACCTCATGATATGAAATTTCTACGATAACACAAGGTATTCATAGTCTCCATCTGCTGACCAGTCATTGTGCAACCCTCTCAACACTAGCTGGGAGCACTCATTGCTCACCCTTCCCTTGACTCCCATCTCTGCGAGGACATTCAACATAGCATGAGAGAGAGAAGGGGGTACCGAGCTGTAGGAGGGTGTTTCTAAAAAAAAAGGTCAGAATGGCACTCAACTCAGTCATCATCTACAACGGGCTCACATTGAGGTGTTGTAGAAGGTTGCCATACTAGAGGCACAAGGGGGTGGGTGTGTAGAAGAGGGAGTATGACAGAGGGCCAAAGCTTGCAGACTGAGCTAAGTCTACTCAACAACTATTGATCAAGCCATAACTAATTAGGGAGGCCAATTGGAATGAAGGCAAAATCCAGAGGGGAGTCGAAGGCGGGCTATGAGAGCGCTACAGGAGATAGCATAGAAGAAGCTGCATGAAGAATAGGCCAAGGAGATCTAGTTCGTTGGTAGATACATAAAAAAAGGTTAGCTCAATGGGAATATTCTTTTTAATTAGCATTGAGAAGCAGCCTGCATGCAGGTCATGTTGTGGCTATGTTAACAAAATGAGCAAGAGAAATCGCAGGGCACACACACAAACCATGGCTACAGAAGCACAACAAAAAAATCATCTATCTATGTTCTCAGAGGTCGTATTGATCCATCAAACCTAGGCAAAAAAACCTCTGTCTTGCTCATCCGTTGTATGCATGGAACCTCTCTCTCTCTCTCTCTCTCCACCTTCCCCCTTTTTTCGCTTGAAGCCAATAAAAGCACCTTTCGAGGTTCGAATAAAAAAAGTGAACCACAAATCATGACTACATAGTAGTCAAGATGAAACATTGAAACTTGAGTTAGATAGAACACTCATTACAAGATCAAACAACCCAAAATGCAAAAGCTCATTACCTAGCTAGATTATGCTTAGCGAGATCGACCTCATTACCTGTGAATGCCCACAGAGGTTTTTGCAATAAGCCAATCCACTATGAAGGATCACATGCAAAAAAATCCATGAGCAATATTCTTTATTAAAAAAGAGAAGCTTCCCCGCTTTGCTTGCGTCTCTCCTAGGCATTCATTGCACGAGATCTTGCAATCATCGTGGTTGGCTCCACCCCTCTCAATCTCCTTTGCTACACATGCCCACTGCTTTCTCCTCCTCGTGTCATCGTGTGCCTTTGCCTTTGCAACATCTTGACCAGATTCAATGTCTTTGCGCTATTTTGTAAAATGTCTAGGACATACTAGCATCACAGGCAGCGAGGTGTCAAAGGCAACACGGCTTGAGCTTCAGTTCCTCGAGCAAGCTTGAGGAACCACAAAGGAAACACTAACTAATTTCTTAAAAGTTGACCGAAACGTCCATCAAATTTGAACTCAAACGTTAGTTTTAAATTTTGAAAATGACAATGAAGACCTGTGATGTGTCTTGCTACTGTGCCGCCATGAGCTCTCCATGAACTATGGAGTGATACAGAACTTCTAAGCTCGCCATGTGAGCTCGCTATCAACCTGTGATGCCATGACGTACGATGAGCCCGTCAGAGATTGAAAGCTTGTCGCTCCACGTTAAAGAGTTGCAAACATATTGTAAGTCAGGGTTTCTTAGAGGCAAAGAACAAAAGAGCATGCCTATGGTTGCAGGGTGGAAGCATGATATGCAAGCCTCAAATGACAATGCCTGCACCCCAAGTTAGAGTGGACCCTTGAGGCAAAGTTTGCAGAGTCGAGCAATGAAGGCAATGATGGAGGTCTCCAAATGAAGCGTGACATGATCTTCAGCACTCCAATGACTATCCCGACTGATCCATCAACATTGTCAACTCTGTGCAAGGCGCAACTGGTAACCTATTCCCCCACTTATAGGTCTCTCTCTTTCTCTCTCTCTCTCTCTCTCCCGAATTCTCCTTGAACCATCTTTGCACCCTCCATGAGATTCGGCATGAAGTGAATGCCGCCGCTTGAGGAGCCATGGATTGCCACCTCTATCATGAGTACAATTTTTCTTCTTCTAACTCTGTCATGCGCTTCTCTTCTTTTCCTCTTTCATGAGTGTTAACATTGTAGTCAGAAACATGGGCTGTTTTTGGTGCCTACAAGCACCCTCCATGAGCTGTAGCATGGACTCAGTGTCGCCTTGAGGAGCCATGAACTATTGCCTCTCTGTCATGAAGCTTCGCTTATTTGCCTCTTTCATGAACTTTGTAGCCAAAAACCTTGGCTATTGTTGATGCCTGCACCAAAGTAACTTGTTATGTTGCAGTTGTTTTGTGAACCTTGCCTTTGCATAGAGCCTTTCACTGACTCTTCTGTGAGTCTCATATTCAATGCCAATTGCGCCCCATGTTCTTTTTACACCTGCTCAAAGATCCTATAAAAGATTACCCAAGAGCCCTACAAGCTTTTCTCCCTACTACAATTTTGCATTGTCAATTGGTGTGGGTTCTTGCTTCATCAAGATTGCATTTAGTCCTTGTTGTACGCAGAATTAGCTCAAGGTATAATGTTTCTCTTGGTCGTAAGCCATGGTTAAATGAAGGTGTTGGAAAACATGAGCCAAGTTGTTCCTAAGTTTTATGTAAACATATTATTACAAAATCCCTTCATAATAAGGAGTCTCTATCTCTCTCTCTCTCTCTCTCTCCCCCCATGTGTCTCCATCTCATCAGAGGCTTGAAGCCTCATAAGCCAAAATCTCTACTCCTAGAGTCTCTAGCTCACGAGGCTCAAACTTGAGTTTGAGCCGCATGACCTCATCAGAGGCTTGAAGCCTCATAAGCCAAAATGTCTACTCCTAGAGTCTCTAGCTCACGAGGCTCGAACTTGAGTTTGAGCCGCATGACCTCATCAGAGGCTTGAAGCTTCATAAGCCAGAATCTCTACTCCTAAAGTCTCTAGCTCACGAGGCTCGAACTTGAGTTTGAGCCGCATGACCTCATCAGAGGCTTGAAGCCTCATAAGCCAAAATCTCTACTCCTAGAGTCTCTAGCTCACGAGGCTTGAACTTAAGTTCAAGCCACATGACCTAGAGACTCAATTTTCAAGCCTCCTAGAAACCATTTGCAAAGGTCTCTCGTGCATGAGGTGGCTTGAGATTAAGCTCAAGACCTTTGTGAGACAAGACACTTGCAATACTCCTTCTAGTTGAGCATTCAATGTAGAGCTCCTGAGGCTCCAATTTGAGTTTGAGCCTCATGACCTAGGGACTCAATTTTCAAGCCTCCTAAGCTAACTATTTTAGCAAAATTCATTCCAGCTAGAAACTGTTTGTCTCTAGCACATGAGGCGGCTCGAGATTAAGCTCAAGAGCTTCTTGAGACAAAGACACTTGCAATACTCTTTCTAGTTGAGCTTTTGGTCTATAGCTTCTGAGGCTCGAGCTCAAGTTCGAGCCTCATGACCGCAACACTTAGTTTTCAAGCCTCATGAGCACTCAACTATGACTCGTTCTAGTTGAGCATTGAGTCTCTAGCTCTTAAGTTCAAGCCTCTGGCCTTGGACACTCAAGTTTCAATGCTCATGAGCACTCTAGTAGAGCTCTTTCTACCTAGAAACTATCTAGAAGAGTTTGTATCCTAGGAGGTTTGAACTGCGTCTCTACCTCATGTGGCTCGAGATTATGCTCAAGAGATTCTTAAGACAAAGACACTTGCAATACTATTTCTAGTTGAGCATTCAGTCTATAGCTCATGAGGCTCAAACGTAACTTCGAGCCTCATGACCTAGACATATATTTTTCAAGACTGGTGAGCACTCTAGTGTGACTCCTCTAGTTAAGCATTTAGTTTCTATCTCTGGGGCTAGAACTTAAGTTCTAGCCTCTTGACTTTCACACTCAATTTTCAATCTTCCTAAGCACTCTAGTAGAGCTCTTTTACCTAGAAACTATCTGGAAGAGTTTGTTTCTCACGAGGCTTCAATTGAGTCTTTACCTTCTGTGGCTTGACATTAAGCACAAGAGCTTCTTGAGACAAACACACTTGCAATACTCTTTCTATTTAAGCATTTAGTCTATAGTTCCTAAGGCTCGAACTTAAGTTTGAGCCTCATGACCGCCACAATTAGTTTTCAAGCCTCATGAGCACTCGACTATGACTTGTACTGCATTGAGTCTCTAGATCTTGAGTTCGAGCCCCATGACTTGGACACTCAATTTTCGATGCTCATGAGAACTCTAGTAGAGCGAGTCTTTCTACATAGAAACTATCTAAAAGAGTTTGTATCCCAAGAGGTTTGAATCGAGTCTCTACCTCATGTGGCTTGAGATTCAGCTCAAGAGATTCTTGAGACAAAGACACTTGCATTGCTCTTTTTAGTTGAACATTCAGTCTATAGGTCCTGAGGCTCAAACTCAGGTTCGAGCCTCATGACTGACCTCCACGCTTGGTTCTCAAGCCTCATGAGCACTCGACTATGACTCGTTCTAGTCGCGCATTGAGTCTCTAGCTCTTAAGTTCGAGCCTCATGACTTGGACACTCAATTTTCCATGCTCATGAGCACTCTAGTAGAGCTCTTTCTACATAGAAACTATCTGAAAGATTTTGTATCCCAGGAGGTTTAAATTGAGTCTCTTCCCCATGGGGCTTGAGATTCAGCTCAAGATATTCTTGAGACAAAGACACTTGCAATACTCTTTCTACTTGAGCATTTAGTCTATAGCTCATGATGCTAGAACTTAAGTTCAAACCTTATGACCTAGATGGTTAGTTTTAAAGCCTCGTAAGCACTCTAGTATGACTCACTGTAGTTGAGCGTTGTCGTGCTGTCGTACGTCTGGATGGAGAATTTCATGCAGGAGTCACATATTTAGTGTTTTTAAGAGTCCTCGGAATATGGTTGGGAGCATAGCATTTCCGCACAATGGCAAGCTTGCAATGGCCGTCATGTGGCGTGGGAGCATTTTTTTATATCATAACTTGGAATTTGAAGTCGTCAATGTCAGAAGCTTTTTGAGTGAAGATTATGCTATGGGCTTTTACCGCGACTGACAATATCACTCATGCCCATGGAAGAGCGGTTGAAGCACTCATTAACGATAAGGAATGGTCACGTCTAAAGGTGGAAAGAGGCATGCTACAATGGACATTGATGCATTGAAGGAGTTTTTTATGACAAGTCTCCTGCCAAATCGAAAGCTTAAGTTCTTGATGCAGCAGCCTCTAGACGCACAACTATAGGATACCCACGAAGCGGACAGGGTTTTGTTTTTATTGTATTGGGAGGATTGCTTGAAACAAGGGTGTGAATGGCCGCTTGCAGTAAGAAGCTAATAATAAAGCAAGGTTTTTTCTTTAAAAAGCGTGCAGGGTAATCGTAAGAAAAAAGAAGCACGCCGTCAAAGAAGCAGGGGTGAGGCCGTCGAGAAGAGAGAGACGAGCAGAAGAAAAGATCAATACGCTGTGGACGTCGATGACAACTTGAGTAGACAGAGAGTTTTGAAGAACGCGCGACGAGACAGAGGGCGGCGGGGAGCACACGAGGAGAGAGAGAGCTGGCCAGGAGACAGTACGAGGAGAAAAGCAAGAACAGGCCGCCGTCGATTGCAAAGCTGACAAAGGGGGGTTGCTTGTGGCGAAGCCAACAGGAAAGGGAGCTGGTTGACGCCGCTAAGAAGGAACTGCAGGAGTGAGCATGAGTTGGGAGAATAATTAGAGCGAGCGCGAGTTGGGAGGATAATCAAGCAAGGCTGTCAAGAAGAAGAGCCAGCAAGAGCGAGTGAAAGAGGTTATCAAGCAGGCTGCTGTCAAAGATGGAGGAGCTGCAAAAACTGCTCGAGGAGCCAGAGAGCCATCAATGAACAGAGAGGAGGGAACTGTTGGGGTCGTTTTTGGCGAGGGCGAACAGAGTGGGCCGCCCATGAGCAGGAGACCCTAGTGTGTAGACTGCTTGATTTCTATTGTTCGTTATGTGCAAAAGACCGAACACTTGAAGTGTATGGTGTTTATAGAATGGTTTTTGCAGATTGTAGTAGATACAATAAGGTAGCAGGAGGTTTTCTTACAAAGGAGGGAAACAAGAGAGCCAATAAGGGCAGTACAGAGCCGCAAAGGAGGGAAACACAATCACCTGCTCGCACTTCAGACTGCCGCAGAGCTATAATTTTTTTAAAAAATAAATAAAGAAAAGAAAAACAAAAGCCTTTAAAAAGAGGGTGTTAATCCCACCTCCCACCATGCAAGCTACTTGGGTTGACAGTATGAAACTCTTTTGCATTAAAAACAAGTAGGGGCAACACATTTTTTGATTAGCTATAAATGGGTCTCATAAAAATTGCAAGGCTTACGGTTCGTGATAATATTTTGATGCTTAGTTTGATTGGGAGTTTCTTTTATGCATAACCTTTTGATTTGTAAGGGATTGTGGTGCAAGCTTTTATAATGAAACCTTTCTGCAAGGAGGCTTCATTCTTGAGTATCCACTCTTGAGGATCCACTTTTGAGAGCTCTCTCTCTCTCTCTCTCTTGAGTGTTCACTCTATGGATGGCTTAGCCTTGAGCTTAATGCCCATCCTTAAAAGGCTAGTGCTAATCCATTGTAATTAAAAAATTTATTTTTAATCTAATCTCTACTTAATCATTAATCTTAATTATTCTATTCCATTATGTCATGAAGTAGTTTCATCTTTCTTATTATTCTAGATTTGAGTGTGTGTGAGGACTTCTTATTTATTAACCACTCCTATTTTTCTATGAGCCTTCGATTTGCGATATTTAACATCTCTAATTAGATTGATTAAGTTGGTTCTTAATCTTGTAATTAGTGTATGTGTTCTATTATTTGCTTGTGTGTGGATAGGTTTTATGAAACTCTAGCACTATTTACCTTGTGTGTGTAGCTTTTGATGAAGTGCCTTGATTGGAACATGGTGATTGAAGAGGCTAACACCAATGCAATTAGTGTGTGCTTATCAAGAGTGTGCTTACAGATTCTAGTCTATGGTAAGTCGGACTTTGGTGGGCTTAATGTGTGTAGGAGATGCTTGGTTGATGATGTGATTAGAGTTAGTGAAACATGGCTAATCTCTATTGCATTGGACGAACATACTCTTGAATCCTCTCATTCGATGCTTCTGATGCTCGTACTTCCATGCCCTAGCCGTGTTGCCGATACTAGGATTGATAACGTTGTTGGTCTTGTGTTGATTAGGATATGCTACGATTGCCTCCAACAATTTAGCTTTTTAACTGGTGGGGCAACCCTCCCGCTTCCTGAGGGTCTCACGTACTTTTTTCTCTTCTTCCCAATTTTTTTCCATAGTTGCTCATTGGGTCTTTTGTACAAATTTGAAACCATAATCAATAATTCATACATACACAAACACACACAATGCAACAAAAGAAAATTGTTGCATGTGTGCGTGTGTACACACACACACACACACACACAAAATCAATGGACCCACACTCATAGACATAAGTGTTTACTGTAGCCCTTGAGATACATATACACTACACATGAATGCAACTCTATGTATAAAAATCAATCACAAATATAAAAGAAACCTATGAAGAATAGGGATAAACATACATTATTAATCTTGCCTCAGTAAGGCTCCATTCATGAAAGGCCTTTAGACCAACATGGTCAATGTGGTTGTGCAGGGTGGTGGGAGGTGAGATTTGTTGAGGTTGTGTACAGATCACTACTTATCCAAGTTCTCTTTCTCACTTTAAATATCTTTCTCTTTCTATCTTATCTTTTGAAATGCTTTCACTTTATATGCTTTCCATTAGAGCAAAGTTATTCATCCTCTTTTCAAGTGGTCACTACAACCACGAGAGAGAGAGAGAGAGAGAGAGAGAGAGAGAGAGAGAGAGAGAGAGAGAATATATGCTTTTTTTGACAAATTGGAGATCCCTGTGTTAAAAGTTATCCATCAATAGATCCAGTGTTCCTTCATCTCAAGTTAATCCTTGTAGCCAAGAAAGTTGCTTAACCACCCTTAATGATTGACTGAGATATGACAAATGTTGGAATGAGTTTTCTATAACAAATGTTAATCCTTGTAGCCAAGAAAGTTTCTTAACCACCCTTAATGATTGACTGAGATATGAAAAATGTTGGAATGAGTTTTCTATAACAGAAACTTTCTAATTTCCTTGTTTCAATCCCAAGAAGCAAGGGATGAAAAGGTAGATAAACAAACATGCTCAAACATGCCCAAAATCCAAAAAAAATATTTAAATGTACTAGATAACATACTCACACAATGATATAGAGCAATTGGAGTGGCAAGCAAAAGTACCAAAGATAGAATGCGAAGATAGGAGATTGTTTCAGCAATTGTATGCATGTGTGTATGTGTGTGGGTGGGTGGTGTGGTTTGTGTTGCTATATTAAACTTATGCTTATACAGAAAAGAGCATAAAATTTCAAAAGACAGCCTGCTTAGACAAAGGACAAAGATTAGCACAAAAATGACTCAATCTTAGCTAAATTTTTGTACATCAAAGTGAGAATGAAGTATCATTCTAGTGCATTTATACATGAGATAGTAAAAATAATATGGTTCTAAAGTGGAGGAAGCCAGGTTCATCAATGTAAAAAAAAAGCTAGGCCAAAAAGATCCTAAGTAAAGATATAATTCTTATCTACATCCATATAAACCAAACAATAGATTTTTTAGCATTGAATACGTATTACACATGTTAATTAACCTATCATTTGTTATCCATGTCCTACTTGACAACTTTTTAACTTAAACCTATTATCCTTTTTAGAGTATCAAATAGTGTAAAGTACTTAGGAAACTAACAGGCCATCAAAGAGTAAGCATAAAATCTAGAAGAAGTGTATAGCCATATTGTTTTGATAGTGATCAATAGGCCACAACCCCTGTTCATCCAAGTGTCAAAATTTCCCCGTATTTTAGTCTTATCCATTTCATGTTGGTCTTGAATAGCTTTCCTCTCCCCATCAATGAGCAGGTTCACACGGACCCTACTCCTCTTGATTTTCATGGCCCAAAAAACGTGTACTTGATTGGAGGCCTTTGGATGAAGGAAGGTTTCTCTAGATAATATTCTTGTCCTTCTCCTCACCTCCTCAAGGTGTTGTTCAGCTAGGTCAGCTTTTGCTTCCATCCACCTCTTGTGCTATTCTTCAAAAACCGGTCCTACCATTCTTTTTTTGATGATTCAACAAAGCTACTTCAAACACTCCTCACAGGTCTTTTTTATTCTAGGGTCCATGCCTTTGACTACTATCGAATACTCCTTGAAAATATATCCCAAGCTTTAGTTTTTGAAACACCAACATCTTTATTTAGCTTACGTAGAGCCTTTTTGTAAGGCTTTGGAACAATGGGTCTTTGAACAAGATTTCCCCAATGATCAATTGCTTCTTATTCTGTTTGGGAAATTGTCCCTTCCATTTGGCTTTGCTACATTAATGAGCAATGGTAGGTGATCTGATAGGCTTTGTGTTGTGACCTTCATTTCAATGAGAGATGAAATCTAGTTGGCATGGTGAGAGCAATAGCATCTGTCAATCCATGAGGCCATATGGGCATATTTCAAGCTTGTGTATGGTGAAAGTAGGCGTGCCATTCCAAGGTCTAGTCTCCCACATGCCCATTTCTCACAAAGGATCAATCATTTTGTTTTTGTAGATCCAGTCAATAGAATTGAGGATCCTGTTATATCCTTTGCCTTATCCACCATATTGAAGTCTCCAATCATGAGCCACTCCCCTTCAATCTAGGTATCTCTCAAGTGCATCCATAGCTTGGCTCTATCCTTAGCATTGTAGGGGATGTATATGTTAATTGAGGTGAGTGCTTGATCTACCCAATTAATCTCACTCCTAGGACTCTCCCAGAGGGATAATCATGACCACTTTTGGCTCCACATCTTTATTCACTACAAAGAGGATGCCACTGTACCCATCCACTCCCTCTCCGTAGAACACCAACTTCTTCCTTAGATCTTGCTTTCTTTTGTTGCAAACATCCAAGTGATGTTTTTGGATTTCCCAGTAGGCAGTTTACATCTTTAACTCTCCTAATTTTTTCCTAGAAGATAGTGCTCTTCTTTTAAGTTTTCAAACCTTTCACATTCCACGATTGAATAGCTAGACCTTTCATCATTGAGAAAGGGTTACATATTCTTCTTCCTCTTGGAATTATTTGTCAGTGTTCTCTTTTCCACCTCCATTTGTACATTCTCATTCTCTATTTGTGATCTTGCAAGTTTAGAAGTCATGAGATTCTTAGGTTTGCATGCCGCAACACCTTGAAGAAATTGTTGAAGAGGATATATAAATAATCATCATATATATAATTGCATTGACAAATTCATAGCATTGCTGTATTCATAATGTTGTGTAAAGAGTGCATTGCTATGTGTATGCTTGATCACAACATATGTGATTGATATGTGGATTTACTAGAGTGTATTGCAAATCTCATACTGTGCAAATTTGATTACTTTCTTAGTGACTATTTTTCTAATCTATATTGAAAAGAAGAAAAATGTTTTTAAAACTGAACATCTAGTTCTTATGCCTTCAATATTAAATTGAAAGCAATGCAGAAAAATGCCGGCACAGGGGGTAGAAAGAAGGCAAAGAATAAAAAATCCCCTGGCAAAGAGTGGGATTGTGCTTCACTACAAAATAAGGTGGTGCACCACATATTAGGGATCATTTTTTGGGTAGCATTAAAAAGAGTTGTAAGAAATGTGAACATCCTCAGACATCTACAATTGCGAAGCGTTTGAGAGAAGAGATTGCCCAAAAGTGTGGCAAGACATTGGATACATAGCTCTGTTATGGATGCAAGTCAAGAGCAATCAGAGCCAAATATAGGCAAAGTGTGGATGACATGGTGGTCAGTCCAGCAAAGTCTTGAAAATATTGAGAAGCTAAAAGAGTCTATAGAGAAGGAGTGGCGACTACCACTCTCTTTCAAACAACGAAAATTTTTGACAAAGTATTTTCATGCAAGATGAAAGAGCACTCATAGTCCACTTCATAGTGTGACTTACATGCTCAATGTGAAGTATTGGAATTTAGATATAATGTCGAATACAAAGGTGGACAATGATTTTTATCACGTGGTCAACCTGTTCTACTCCAATGTACATGACTGAATTAATTGTATCAAAGAAATAAGTGCATTTAGACTAAATTGCAAATGATTTTTTACAGTCAATGGTAAAAGTGCAACCTGCATTGCAGTGGTGGATGATGAATGGTGGAGAGCATTACTTGACCTTACGTCCCCTTGCAATGAAAATACTAGTGCAATGTGCAACAAACTCAAGTTCCAAGAGAAACTGGATTATGTACAAGTATGGTCATAGCACTATTCACAACAGATTATTAGCAGACAGAGAGAAAAAATTAGTGTATATGTTTTGCAATGAAACGATATTGCATCACATCAAAAGTGCTGGCTACGAGGAGGAAATGCCAGTTTTGGTGTATGATTGTGAAAACAAAGACGAAGAAGAGTTCAATGGCGGTATATCTCAATGCACTATAGACGAAATAGAAGAGAATTTAATAATAGATATGGAAGTTGAATTACAAGAAGACCCGCAACACTCAACTCAGAACAAGATAACAGCTTCACAAATTCAATATACTTGACAGTAGAATGACGATTATGTTTAAAGCCATAATGAAAGAGCTTGTATTCAACGTGTTTTGATCATACACAATGCTTCATAGTAGCAATTATAAATAATTTGTTGATCTCAATTGTTAGGGTCAGAACCTGTATCTTCGTTACCAAATAGATTTTTAATTGTGGTGTCTTGGCAGGCTTACTTGAATTTGTACTCATTTGTCATGCACATTAGCTACTAATTTTTATTAAATTAATTAAACACACAAGGTGATAATAATGACCACATGCCAATGTATAGAATCCACTCCATCCATCCAAATTCTTGTAGCAAACTTGACACTGGGAAGAGGAAGATGCATTCGATTGTGATGCAAGAACCAACTTTGGATGCAGGACAAGGTGACTAATGTGTGTCCCTTGTACAAGCGGAGGATTCACTCATTGTGTCAAATTTTGAACATCCTCACTTAAGTGATGAATACTTTTCTCTAGTTGTACCTGTGATGCTTGCTGTGTTTGGGCAGCTACAAATAGCAGTGTTAAAATTGCATCTTCTCTACCAATTATGTCATTAAAATATGTAGTAGAAATGGCCTATGAACTTTGAGAATAGCGGGATTAAGAGAATTGGAGTGAGCATTTTGATGAGACTACTTTGAGAGCATAGAAGGTGAACTTAATTAGCCATAGAAAAATAACCATTATACTTAATCAACTTGTCATGTGAACAATTCTTTTGCAAGAGAGATATAAAGAGAACATGACAAAAGCTGAGGGTCAGATTTATGTGGAGCCAGTCCCCCCTCCAATAGGCTTTTGTATCATATATTGTCCCATCAAGAGAGACTTGATACACTACAATTTTTGTGCTCCTTGTGACCTAGGTGATGCAATGAAGATGGAAAGCTTCATGCATCACGAGCATAATATAAAATTGTAAAAGAATTAACCATCCCTGGTCTCAATACCAAGACCTCAAACACCTTCTAACGTGGAGAGAGCTAGTGGGGAATGAGGGTAGGGAAGAGGAAGAAGAAACACACATATGAGAAAGAAATAGTTCCTCACTTATCATCACTCTTCCTGCTTAGCAAAACATAATAGCATAGTAATGAAGATGAAAAAGATGGAAAGCTTAGGCATTGAAGCATGGATCTTGGTTGGATTTTCATTCCATAGCCAAGAGTGTTGGTGTAGGCTCTCAAATTCTCAACAAGGTTGGTAAAGGAGATGGAGTTCTTGCACATTTTCCAAGTGAGAATGAGCGAGAGAGAGAGAGAGAGAGAGAGAGAGAGAGAGAGAGAGAGAGAGAGAGAGAGAGAGAGAGAGAGAGAGAGATACCCCCCAAGCTTCTCTTGGTTGACCCCTCCTTGTAGCTCAAGCTGAAATTTGATTGGACCCCCTACAAGCCTGGCCAATCACATGCCTTAGTCTCATCAAGCAACCATGCTACCCTTAGGACAAGTGCCCCCCTTTCCCCTTTGAGAGACAGGACTTGATAAATACATAAACAATTAATTAAATTAGCTAAATTATCATTGGACCCCTTGAGAGACCAACTAATAGGCTTTAGGAACCTTATGAGGGTAACATGGAGAGGAACTTGAAATGTGTCCTTGTTGCTTCTTTAGACAAGGCTTGACTTGTGTGAGGGTGTGTGTGTTCTCTCTCATGTCCCTACAATAAGGGCTTGACCCCCCATGAGTAGGGATACTTGTTGACTTTTGGAACACCTTAAGCCTCTCAAGCACCTTAGTCATGGAGCACCGTATCACCTTAGTCATTAAGCACCTCAAGTACCTTAGTCAGCAACAAGTACGACAAGCACCTCAAGCACATTAGTTAGCAAGCACGACAAGCACCTCAAGATTAGGCCGGGATCCCATCTCAAGCACAATGCTAGCTTGCCTAAGGTCAAAGGACTTAAAACACTAACCTTTGGAGGTCTTTAATGAAACTAACCCTAAAGTTTTTAATCTCCATTAGCTAGCCTTGCACTTTGACAGACCATCTCTCATTTGGACCCCTTTAACATTGGCCCGTGTTGAGCTAGATGCATAAGAACATGTCTATATTCTAACCCTTGTTCGTGTTTATTCTCCCACATTAAATGATCAGTTTAAAATGAGAAAATCATTTGGGTTGGTTAGATATTATATTTTATGACATTACCTCTCTCTTGAAATCATAATCGTCCTCGACTATGAGGTATAAAAGATAAAGCCTTAGTCATTAGTCGATGTTTCTTAGCCGTCGATAGAGGATCCCTTTTTACCCTATGAAATCATTCCAAGATGTATGACTAATCCATTTGGGGTTTGGGAGACTTAGCCTATTGCAAGCATGTCTACTCTTGAGTCCATTTCATTCTCCCAAAGTAGAGTGACAAATTCTACTTGGTGTTTGAGAGACGTCTTCATCACAAACATGATTCTAAGCATGCATACTAATTAAATTTATGCAGAAGAAAAATTAATTAGTCTTATAAGACAAAAACATTAATCATTTGAAAGAGACATTCATATTTGCTTACTCTAATGTAGCATTGTAAGCATTGACAAGGTTCATGCTATTCTTAAGTTGTATTCCTTGCGTCCATCTAGCATCTTCAAAAGGATAATTTTTGAATGTAATAAGATACCCTCAGATAATATTACCATGTTGTAGTACCTTGTCTTCATGCCGAATGATAGCTTCGGGTTGTAGCACCTCTTCTTGGTCTTTGATTTTTGGGGAGTCTTCAATAATTCGTTCTTTTGGTGGCTCTCCTTTGTAGGGCTTAAGTAGGCTCACATGAAAATCATTGTGTATGGGCCAATGGTTGGGAAACTTGAGTCGATAAGCTATCTCATTGATTGGATTCAATATTTGAAAAGTACCATAGTATCTTTTTGCTAGTTTAGCATAATACTTTTGCTGGCTTGTAGGAGTTTTGCCCATTGTTTCCTCAATTGAGCCTTGGGAAACTTAAGTAAGAACCAATCATTTTCTTTGAATGTTAAGGCCCTTTTGTTCTTATTAGCAACAAATGTTTTCCTTTGTTGAGAGATAAATATAGCCTCCTTAGTGTTTTGGAAATATTCTTGTAGGTCACGGCTATACTCATCGGCAATGAAGATCTTTCTATGTACTTTAAATAGCAAGGGAATTTTAGGTCTTCCCTCTACGATCTCCAAAAGTTCCTTTCCCATAATAGTATAGACATATTATTGTACAAATACTCTACAAGGGGTAAGTACTTTTCCCATTGTGAGTGTTGGTCTACTTCTATAACATAATTCTTTAGAAGATTGAGTATTGTAAGATTGTCTATCTCACTTTGACCATTTGTTTGTGGGTGATAGACTGAAGAGAAATTCAATCTTATACCTAGATTTTCAAAGAGAACTGTCCAAAAATTAATGGTCATTCTATGACCAGTAATTTGAGACAATGGATGTTGGCACTCCATGGTGTTTGAAAATTTGAGATATGAATAGAGTTTCCATTTGGTGTGTATTAATAGTCTTTTTGATAGGAATAAAGTGTGCTTGCTTGCTAAACCTGTCGACTATTATCCATATTCCCGTATTCCCATGGATAGACTTGGGTAATCCAAAGATAAAATCCATGGATATACTCTCCCATGGTGAATTAGGAATTGGCAATGGATGGAGTAATCCAGGTTGCTTCCCTCTATTATACTTGTCTTTTGGCATACCACACATTTTGAAACATACTCTTGTATGTCTACTTTCAAGGTAGGCCAATAGAAGTATGTCTCTAGTCCTCAAAGAGTAGGTTGAATACCTCTATTCCTTGCATGGGGAGGAGCATGGGATTCATACATGACTTTCTCACGAAGGGAGTGAGTAACACATAGCCTACTACCATGGAGAAGATAACCATCGTGCAAGGTGAATGGTTCTTCTTTTTTACCCAATGCAAGGGATGACATTATTTCTTTAAAGTCAGGTTCAATATCATACTCATCTATCATAGAAGATAGGTCATTGTGAGTTGCTATAGCCACCACATTGACTCTTGGTCGTAGTGAAAATTCATCGGCCACTTGATTGTGCTTACCAACAATGTGAGCAATATGAAAATAAAATTGTGAAAAAAAATTTGTCCACCTCATTTGTTTGTTGGAAAGCTTTGTTTGCATTATGAAGTACTTTAGACTTTGGTGGTCCGTTTGAAAAATAAATGGAGCCAATAGATAGTTCTTTGAAGTATCTAGGGCATGTAGAACTTCTAAAAGCTCTTTTCCATATATGCCCAAGAACCGTTCATCCGTATTGAGCCTTCAGCTCTCATATGCTATGGCATGCCCTTTTTGAAGCAATACTGCTCCAAGGCAATCACCACAAGCATCACATTGGAACTCAAATGGTTTTGAGAGATCCAAAAGCATACGGACTGGCTGGGAGAAAAGCTTCTCTTTGAGCTTGTCAAAAGCATTTTTCTCTTTATCAATCCATAAGTACTTAACGTTCTTCTTTGTTAAGTCATGTAATGGTACTCCTATTTGAGAGAATTTTTCTATGAAGCATCTATAGTATGCACACAAACCAATAAATCTAGCTCATGTGGATTCCTTGGATTAGGCCATGATTTTATTGCCTCCAACTTTGATGGATCCATATGGATACCATGTTGAGAGATAATATGACCTAAGTATTGTATCTCTTAAAGGAAAATTTCACTCTTCTTTTGATTGATAAAAGCTTGTTCTCCCTCAAAGCTTGAAATTACCTGGAGATGTTGCTTGTTCTCCTCCAAGGACATAGAGTAGAAGATGATATCATCAAAGAACACTTGAGTGATTGAATGTGGTTGGTATATTTGTCAAGCCAAAAGGCATGACTAGATATTCATAAAGACCAAACGTTTTACGAAACGTGGTCTTTACGATATCTTCATTCACTATCCTTATTTGAACCCTCCAATAGGCTTTTGCATTATAGATTCTCCCATCAAGAGAGACTTGGTATGATACAATCTTTGTGTTCCTTGTGACCTAGGTGATGCAATGAATATTGAAAGCTTCATGCAACACGAGCATAACATAAACTTGTAAAAGCATTAACCATCCTTGGCCTCAGTCCCAAGACCTCAAACACCCAAAGGTGGAGCTAGTGTGGAATGAGGGTAGGGAAGAGAAAGAATAAACATTCATATGAGAAAAAAATATCTCCTCACTTATCATCACTCTTCTTGCTTACCATAACATAATAGCACAATAATGAAGATGAAGAAGATGGTAATCTTAAGCATTGAAGCATGGCTCTTGGTTGGATTTTCATTTTATAGACAAGAGTGTTGTTGTAGGCTCTCAACTTCTCAACAATCTTGGAGAAGGAGATGGTGTTCTTGCGCTTTCCCTGAGTGAGAATGAGCTTGTGGGTGTGTGTGTGTGTGTGTGTGTGTGTGTGTGTGTGTGTGTGTGTGTGTGTGTGTGTGTGTGTGTGTGTGTGTGTGTGTGTGAGAATATCCCCCAAGCACACCCCTAGATTCTCTTGGTCGACCCCTCCTTGTCGCTCAAGCTGGAATTTTATTGAACCCCTACGAGCCTGGACAATCACATGATTTAGTCTCATCAAGAAACCATGCTAGACTTAGGACAAGTGCACCCTTTCCCCTTTGACAGAGAGGACTTGATAAATGCATAAACAATTAATTAAATAAGCTAAATTATCATAGTCCAACTAATACGCTTTAGGAACCTTATGAGGGCAACATGGAGAGGAACTTGACACGTGTCCTTGTTGCTTCTTTAAACAAGGCTTGACATCTGTGAGGGTGTGTGTGTTCTCTCTCGTGACCCTACAATAAGGGCTTGCCCCCCCATGAGTAGGGATACTTGTTGACTTTTGGAACACCTTCAGCTTGTCAAGCAGCTTAGTCATGGATCACCTTTTGAGCAAGGCCACTTGTTGAATTACTCCTAGCCACCTCAGCTTCTGCACTATAGGTTTACTTCCCTCCTTGAGCTCAATGTGAGGTTGAACTATAGTGATGCCAGTGATCTTATCATATTCATCAATGAACAATGTGGTAAAATTAATTAGCATCAAAATATAATCTTCATGCTCCTTTCCACACAACTCACTAGAGATCATTTGATGTAGCTTACTTGATTCCACCAGAGGTTGTATACCTGGTGTCTTGTTGCTCCATCCTCTTAGGGTCCTTGAGAATGATCCCCATCACCTCAATGCTACTGTTGATTTGTTCAGTCACTCTCGACTCCTACTCTAAAGAGGTTGAAGAGTCACTACTACTAGAAAACTCATCCCTAGAGGTTTCTAGATCCATGTCACCTTGCCGACCTTTCATGCCATAAAGTATTGGATTCCCTTTGGCATCCTTCATCTGGATTATGCCGGTGTCCCAGTCTTGCTTAGCTCTCATAGCCATAAGCCAAGGCATCCCTAGAATGATATGATATCCCTTCCCCTTGTGTGGCATGATAAAAATGTCCACTTCTACCTCAGTGTTGAATGCATTTATCTTTACTGCATTTATAACACCAACACATTGAAATTTTACATTATTTTCCATTTTGGCTCAGCATGGTGCTGCCCTACTCACCTCTAAACCCAAACGTGAATCATTTTTTCACTCATGATGCATATTTGTATGCCACCATCGATGTAGATATTTGAGATGTGTTGCCCTTTGATGTTAGCATCCATCACTGGTAGTATGTCATCTAGATTCCTCCTAGAGATAGCCCCATCTATCTTTGGCTTTGGTCGTCTCGTGCTAAACATCTTTGTCCATTGTCTCCTCACGTAGGTGCTAGGTGGAGTAACTGGGGCCAGATGATTTTTGGGCCCTGCACAGAAACATCTTGAACCAAATCATATGGTTTAGAACATTTACCCAAAGAGAAATCTACAATGTCAATTTTACATCATGACTTGGACTTCTTTTTTCTAGATTCCCCTTTAGTTTTCATCTTTTCTTCCTTTTGGGAAGATTCACCATGCCTAGCGTGCTTTATTCCCATGGCATCTACTCCTTTAGCCTCGATCTTACCTTTCGCCACTCCCTCGATATCCTCCTCCATTTTCTCCTTTCCCTTACCTTCAAGAGTGATGACACTTGCTGCCTGGTTGCCAATTGGTGGTGGAGTTAAGGGTTGAATGAGAGGTTGTGGTGGTGGTGGTGGATGTGGTTGAACGAGTGGTTGTAGGATTTACAAAGGTGGTGCTTGCTGTGGTGCCCTTGGTGGTGGTGGTCTTGATCTTGGTGGTGAAATCTTGTTTTGTCTTGCTCCTTTGTTGAAATTCTTCCTCCTTGGGTGTGGATAGTAATACATGCCATGGCCATCCTCCCCACAATTGTAGTAGTGGTATTCTTGGTTTTTCCTTCATTGTCCTCTCCCTTGCTCTTCATTATGGTTGTGTACATGCCCTTGTTGCACCAAATGCAAAGATAGATTCTCAAGCTGAGTAGTGATGCGACTCAACACTGTTTGCTGCCATTCTGATGCCTCTGGTGGTTGGGTTCTCTGAGCGGCTATTGTAGTTACTAGGGTTAGTCGGACCGAGCTTGATTCCTTTGAGTTGTTGACTCTTTCTTGCATGTGCAACTTCTTGTCTTTAAGGCGGGCTACTTTCACTTCCAACTCATACGGCAGGGAAGCTCCCCTTCACCTTCTCTTTAAGTGGCGACCACAGGCCACCCAACAATGAGATGGTATTTCTTCAGGAAATTAGGTGCTCCTTCACCTTCCTCCTATGAGGCAACCCATTGGTCCCACAAATCCACAAACTTGGATGTGTAAGTGGCATACTCTAGGAGACTTCCCTGCTTTAACTCTATCAGCAGCTGCCATAACTTTTTTGAGGTTGTGCCTGCACCAAACCTCTTCACAAAGGTAGCACGTAGTAAGTCTCATGCATCCTTGGTAGCTTGGGGTAAAGCATTGTACGAAGACTGGCCTCTACTTTCATCAGTAGAGGAAAGATTCGTAGCCATGAGGCGTCGTCATACTTGCTGGAAACCACACAAGTAATGTTAACGTTATCTAGAAAATCAGTGGTGATGTCTTCTCCCTTCTTGCCACTGAATGTGGAAAAAGAGACACTTTCCATGATAGTAAATCAATGAGCCAACACATAAATTTTTTTATTTTTGGAATGACTTCGTGATTCATAAAGGTTTATACATGGGTGGAAAAATTGAGTGGGAACTGAAGAGCGCAAGGCTAGAATAGAATAAAGATTCTTACATCAAAAGAGTGGTAGTAATCAAGAATGCGCAAGATGATGGGATGTGGGGATCTAAGGATTTCATCAAGAATCTTTGCTCCGAATAGGAAAAAAATCTTTTGCTGGTAGAATATCTTCCTATCAATGTACACATTTAGATGCATGTGTTGCAAGAAACCAAAAGGAAAGACTTTTGGCCTATTGTTATTATCCATGTTGGGTGTAGGGAAAGGCTTTGACCACTAGAGTTGCATACCTTAGGTGTTGACAAGGTGACACCATCACCACAGGCCTCTACCTCTTGTTGAAGTCCACATAATCCTCCATATTGGGCTCAAAACAGACTGGGCGAGAAGAGTCTACCTCAATCGGCTTTCCAATTTGCATGCGGCAGTGATGCTTGGATGGTTGTACTTGACTTGCACTCTCTAGGATTAGAGAGAGTGTAGTCCACTTGCTTCCACCAAATGCTTTAGGTTTTGTGGCTTGGAATTTGTGGTTGATGTAGTTGATGACTCTTCTCTGATCGCTGGAGAGAAAACACTTGGTGCTACACAAAATTTGACCTGATGTGAGAGTGATGATGTGGTTCTCAAAATCAAAACTCACCGTTATTTCTTCACCTCCTCGATTGGCACTCATTGACAAAATGCTTTGGTTGACAACATTGATGAAATTTTGTAGCCCTCCCTCTTAATGCTCTTGATTTGCGATTAGCACAAGAAATGCGAGATGGGTAGCTTACCTCTTGGATATCGATGATGCTAAAATCTGGTAGTAGCACTTTGATGAAGGCCTTGAGTGCTTCTATAGTCTCCTCTTCTTCAGTCCTCCAATTTGAAAAATCTTGTAGCCATTCGTCCATGATTGATGGCATGCATTGCTACTCTTTGTTGATTGAAGGTCTTTGCAAAGCCCTCCTCAATGGTGGGGGCACCAAATGAGCGGCAAAAGTTCCAAATAGATCGGGTGGCCTCCACACCAAGACTATGCACGATAGCCTCATCATGGGAGGTACACAATAGGGGAACCACCTAGGAAGATATGCGGCTATGATGCATACTTATACACAATCACACATGCCATAGAAAACAATTTCAAGATCCATGCTCAAGTGTGGGATGGGGTGATAAAAAAAACAGATTAGAGGAATGGTGAGTGAGTAAGAGTGGGCTTGATACTCATTCACGTAGTATGAAGATAATGAGGTAAGGGAAACATGCAAGTATGCTCACTTGTCATATACCAAAGGTGGAAAATCTACACACCTTAAGATACAAGTAGCAAGACGATAGGACTATGAGAGGGAGAGTGTGTGTGTGTGTGTGTATGGTGGAGAATCTTCACACCTCAACATAAGAAAAATGGAAGGAACAAGCATAATCCATACTCACATTAATGAGGTGTATCCCAAATGACACAAGGTATGGCACCAAGATGGAGTGTGTTGATTGCTTGCAAAAGATGAATACAATAGGTAGCATAGGGCAAGAAGATGAGAAGGAGACAAGACCGTAGGATGCATAATGGAGGGATGGGAGTTGATGGCAAGTAATATCATGAGTGTAGCCCCATCATTCTTCTTCTTGAAATTGTTTCTTCAATCCTTCATTACAAGTGTGTGGAGATATGGTGCTCATTTTGTGCATGGTGATGGTGATGGTGTTGTGATTATGTGTTTAGGGTTCATGCTACTAGCATATAGCACAAGGGTGTGTATGTGTGTGGGTATAGGATAGTGTGCATATGGCATAGTGTGTGTGTGTTCCAAAAGTCTTCCAGGTGGTCTCCTCTTGACTCCATGTGCAAGCCTTGTGTCCACAAATGAACTATGCTTGAATTCAACTATCTTTGATAATAGTTTTTTGACTTCAACTCAATAATGCATAAGATTCTCCTCCCTTTCACTATTGACTTTTATTTTTCGCTTGTAGTGACCTTCAAGAAGTGATCGTTGGGTAGAATCAACATCCAGTGACTTTTATTTTTATTTTTACTTTTCATAGGGTTTGTTCCCACCTCTCCCTATTTTCGAGACCCAAATGTGACGAAACCATACATATGTACAAAATATAAAAATAGATTGTTTTGTGATTTTATGCGTCAGATCCCTTATTCTATTTGAAGCCTTGAAGCCTTTCCATCTAGTGCATACCAAGAGAGAGGTGGAGCAAAATTTGAAAAGCGCCCCTCACCAGCTCATCTCGTGTGAATGTGACACAACTCTCTCTGATATCATGGGTGGATACAATTTTCTCCTTCAAGGAAAAGTCTACCGGTTGTTGCTGCACAAAATGTACATACATCAATTTCGCAAAATATAATGCACAATTTGCATTGTGGAATGGATGACCAAAAGCTTCCAACTAGATTCTCTCAACGTTATCTTTGATCTCTTGGTGAAGGCACTTTGATACTTTCCATCGTCCTTTCTTTATCTCTGTGTCCTCACTTAGCCATATTTTTTTAATCATATCCTTGGTCACTTATTTTTTGATATCTTTCCATTGCAAATGGTTTGGATTTGCCCATTTTGATAGTCATTGAGCAATGTGTGTTGCTTGTTGTGTGGCCATACCGTGTGCTAGGGATTTCATGCGTTGAAATGAATTAACAGCCACTTGCTTTAATCATTTGGCACCATTTGGGTACCATAAGTTTTTTTTTCATTAGCCATAGTATCATAGAATTGCAATGGACAAATAGAAAAATATTAAAATAGATGGGATCCGGTCAAAGAAGTAATTCATTGAGTCTTTTTGGGCCAAAGAGAAACACTATATGTTGTTAAAGGTGTATTTTATGGCTAATCTATACGTTAATTGTAATAGATTGCACAGAGTGGAAGCAATAGAAATTCATACCATGTGGATTATTCATATAAGATAACTCTAGTATGTGCAAAATGTAGATATGAGAGAAGTGAAGAGAAGAAAAGAGAAGTTTCCCTTGCAAGCCCTATTCTTGCCCCTAGGCAATAATGATACTTCAGAGAGAGATGTACCTATAGCGGGGAGAGATATTCCTTGTGCACTAGTATTTCTTCACAAGAAGGTTGTTGATAGATCATTGTTTCTTGAATGCCTTCAAGAAAAACAATTAGGACAGCAAGAGAGATGGAGATAGGAGTAGAGGTAGAAGTAGTAGAAGACATGGAGAAATAGGTTGGTCTTGGAAATTAAAAAAAAAAACCAACAAAATAACAAAGCAAAAAACACCTTGCTTATCAACCCCTTCGAGAGTATTTTCCAATTTAATGAAGATAGCAAGAGATAGAAAACTTTGGCTTTGAGTCACTAGAGTTGATGTTTACAAGGATGCTTTCAGGTTTAGCTAGCCTTCCTCAAAGGAAAGTGTAGGCCTAAAGCTAATTTGGCATGTATCCTCTCACTCCTTGAATGAATTTCAAGGAAGAAGAGGATCCTTTTTATAGGTGAAGGTGAATTGTGATTAGGGTGGGATTAAGTGCTAATTGCAATATTGACCTTTTCAAAATTGATGTTGAAGTGCTGATGAAGCATTCTCTCCACCAACATAGTTGCTAAGTGATAATATACAAGGGTAGAAAAAGTTAGTAGTTCTGATTTTGAGTGTATGTAAGTGTTTTAGAGCCATGGGTGACCCCATTTAAGCCCCTTGGGTCATACTTATTGATCATGGGGCCATTTTTTGGCACTAAAAATAGAGGAGAGAGAAATGGTCACCTCAAAAAGTAGGAGAGAGAGTCAAATTTGAAATCTTCTTTGGACTCTTGTGGAGAGGACTTATGTGTCTTTCCCTAGGTCCCATAGCCCTTCCTTTTGCATGTAGTCTACACCTCCACATGGCTTATTAGGTCTCGTTTCCTTGAGACGTCATCACCCACTTGTCCATTGAATAATATTTTCAATGTCTTCTAGCTCTTCCACCTTGCAAATATAATCATTCCATATCCCCATAATTCAAAGGTGAGGACAAGTGTGTGTACTCTTCCTCTTAAGTTTTCATTGAATTTTAGAGATGGACCTTGAAGCCTTGTTCACTTGTCTTAGAGTAGATTCCTCTTCTTTTAGGTATATAAAAATAAAATCCTACTAGTAGAAATATGAGAAAATTATGAGAATCATATAAAAGGTATTTATATTGAGAATTACATTCTCTATAGGATCTATCTAGAGTATGAGATAATAAGGAGATGGTAGAATGAAAGCACCAATGCCCTTTTCCCACTAGTGAGAAAGTAGAAGTTTGTTATCCTTAAGATAGATACTAGGATGCGGTAGAAAGATTATACTTGTACTTAGAAATGCATATGTACATTATGAAAAATATTCTCTTGCATCTAAAAGTCAAGAATTAATCTCTTAGCACTCGGTCCCACTATGTGCGTGCCATGTCACAACATCCACCCCCTCTAAACCTGCACATCCTCCGGTATGTGCTACATTTGATCTTTGCAAGATCAATCCTCTTGTAGATCTTCCTTGCTTTCTTCTTCATTGGCAAATTCCAAGGCTTCATCTTCACATTGATTGTCACGTGTGTTTTCTTCTTCCTCAACATCTTTTGGACCAATCTCTTCTCTTCTCTTAAACACCTTGATGCTTTTCCCCACAATGGGAACCTTTACCTTTGTCCCACCTACTTGAGACAAGCTGTAAGTAGAACTTTCATGCACATGATTTACAGCATGCAGTCCAAACCATCTTTTTGAGAACTTACGCATGACTGTGTGTTGGTTATCAAGGCTACTATCATACACTAAAACCCAGTCTAAGTTGCATTATACGTTATATGGGAAAGGTATAATATGTCACATAAAGGTATATTTTACTTGACCTCATATTATACGGGCGTATTATACGGTGCCACGTCAGTAAAAACAGGCAATGTATTTTTTCCCAATTTTTCGATCGAAAAAACTATCAACCGAAAAAAAAATTAGGACAAAATATTTTTCGATTGAAGAATGTTTTGATTGAAAATTAAAGTATATATATTGGCAACGCGCCTTGTTGAGACTAGTATTCATCACAAAAGGTATTCCATATCAATAGTAGACTTAAAAAATTAAAAAAATTATAATTAAAAGATAATGAAATCTAAAATAGTTCTAAGCTTTTTACAATCAATTTAATGTTTTGTTAAAATTTGATTGATTCTTTTGTTTAAAATCAAATTATGTAAGCTTTGTATGTTGTATAGAGCTTAAACTCTCACTCATTCAAGGTGTTTATTTTTTAGGAGTTACTTGCTATACGCGCTCAGTTTACTGACATGTGGAAGTGAATTAGTGATATAATTTAGAGATTGCCGTTGTGTGAAGAGTGTACTCTCACATGAGGTTATCTGTCTGTAAAATATAATAGAATAGAGGTTAGTTTTATCTAGGTAGGTTCAATTTTGAGGTGCGAGTACTTTCTCACCTCAAAGTGAACATAGACAGAAACGTTTTTGTTCTATGTAGAGCCATCAAACTATGCTATCACTAGAATCAAAATTTATGAATCTCATGTCTAAATACATCGATATTACATTAACTTCATTTGGATTGCTACGTCTATCATACTGTGTGATCATACACGTGCATCAACTACAGATAGATAAGCTTTCAAAGATCTACCGTGGAGTGTGAGAACTTCATGTTCACACTTTAGATAGGTATGATAATCATCAAGGTTTGCAAGTAATCCTCATGTTCCAATAATTGCAAGATTTGATCAATATTATCACTTATCGTAATGTGTGAAAGCTTTAAACTTGCACTTTAGATAAATTGATATAGTGCAACGTGATGACAAGTTTTGTTTGTATTTGTTTTAAATTAGTGATTAAGATCATCGATTATCGTAATGTGTGAAAGAAAAAAGCTTTCACTTTAGATGAATTGATATAGTGCAATGTGATTTAAATGTTTTGTTTGAAGTGATGAAGTTATTTAGCGCAACCTATATAGTTTGATTGACATGAGTTTAGTGAAGAATGCTAACACTATCATTGTTTATTGTTAATTGATAATGTAGCGCGAGACTACCTGATAGTGTGGACAGATTTTGATCACTATATTGATTGATAGAGCATTGCTTGTGTAGTTTCTTGCTTTGAATTAGTCTTTACCTCAAAATTAACAAGTGTATTTATTGATCTGTCAGTTTAAATTTATCTGTCAGCATGGTGAAAGTACATGAGTGGAGTTACGTCCATGATTTACATGCTAGAAAGAATACATCTCAATTCAAATGCAAGACCTATGGCCATGAGTTCAATGGTAATGCGACCAGAATCAAAGAGCATTTGTTTAAAGTCCCTGGTAATGTCTTCGAGTGTACGGCTCCACCGAAAGATATCCATGCTAGATTGCCAAAGTATGCTCACATAGCATAGCAAATTCTTGTAGCTAAAACAAAAAGTGATAATGCCAAACAAGTTGCAATGGATGTTGAATGTCTGTTATCAATGAGAGGAGAGAGCATGTGCCTACGGAAGGGAGTCTTACAAAACGGCGAGTGAGTTTTTTTGAGCAATGAAAGAAACGAGCAAGTTCTGCTACATATGATCAGCTGCATCATATGAGATCGTGAGAGATGAGAATCCGGATCTTAGGGGATTCTATGATTCAATCTACACTTAGATGTAGTAAGTATGTGCTACCCACTTTTAACAAGCTGTTGATTTTATAAAAAATATAAAAATTTATAGCAGTAGTGTCCAACCCCATTGCAATAGTGCTAAGGAAGCATCGCCCCGTGCTGAAATCGGCCTATGCTGGCATGGATTGGTTTCGATTACAATCACAAAGTTCATACAAAGGCGACATGTAGAAAAAAACTCGGATACATTGAATTTTAAGGTTGAAATTGTAAAATCCCAATTAGATTTTGAGCTTTCCTTTAAAAAACCTAAAAAATGTACATAAGTTTTACTATAATTATGAGCAAAAGCTTCAAATTTTGACCTAATAATTGGGAGAATTTCATGTTTGTCCTTATTTTCACCGGTTGTATTTTTCTAGTCCTACGATACCAACTGAAAAGAATTACGTGCGATAGAAGTGGGGAATCGGGAATCAGGATAGCTTGGGCTAGGCACAATATTTGGGAAAAATCGATTTTTCAAACATACAAAATTCCTTATCCTGAATTTGCAAAGAGAAAATTGTAGAAAATTAAGTTTATTTATGGGGCTTTTACACTATTTTTCTCTATTTTGGGGCGGAATTTCTCCTTTTCCCCTTGCACTCAACTGACATTTTTGAAATTGAAAACGACATGATATACGTTGAGACACATTTTTCCCAAACACTAATTAGGCAAAAGCCATGCGTACCCTCTCTCTCTCTCTCTGGGCATTGCTTTGCCCTTCTTGAAATCTCTTTTGTTTCTCTCTGTATAAGACCTATCCCCCCCATCCCTCCCCTCCCCCCCTCTCTCTCTCTCTCTCTCTCTCTCTCTCTCTCTCTCTCTCTCTCTCTCTCTCTCTAGCTTACAGATCACCAACATCACCATCTTTGTCATCAAAAAAGTTGTTTTGATGAGAAGGCGTGCTCCGCTGCTTCAATGAGGTAGAAAAATCATCATTGTCATCCTCAGAAGGGTTTCCATCGTGAGTGTCCAACTTTTAGGATTGATGGCGATCTTGGGTGAGTACGTAATTGGGCTGCGTTATTCATCATCTGAGTCGAAAGGGTATCATGCAAGTCGAAAGGGTTATGACTACACATGACAAAGAGGTTGGAGAACTTTTAGGGGAGTGCTCCAGCAAGGGCCAATAAGCATCAGCGAGTGGGGAGAATATGAGTCGAACTTGCTGTTGATAACAAATTTTTAAAAAAACCTTGTAGGCAGCTTTGAATTACATAGCGCTTGGTGAAACCTGCAGAACTGTTCCACCGGTGTGGACTGGTTCCGACAGGTTTCATAAGGCAGTTGGAGGCACTCCTATGTCCCAAATGAATTGATGAGGCTAAATAATGTTGAAGCGTGCAACCTACAATTAGTGCGTCATCGCCCTGCATGTATCAACGTCTCTATGGACACTACAACAGCCATAGATCAACTGACAAAGAACAGTGTAAAGCAGCCTATGGCAAGCGGGAAGCAGAGCTCTGTCATGCTCTTAAGAGAGATCTGAACCTTCGCAAGTCAAGCCAAGAAACCATGATAATTGCGCGCTCAACCCGCTGAGACAGGGGCGACTTGCTGCCATATCGTGTAGCGGTTCGTCAGCAACTTGATACAGGTTTTCCGAACCCACATCCTTGTGGGCAGCAATACCCCCTCAGACGCGAAAGGTTTCCATCCTGTTGCAAAGCGAAAAATGCATCTGAGAGACATGCAATCTATAGTGCTATCAACTTTTGTGTTCAGCAAAGTCGCGTCACACATTGTGAACTTCGACATGGTGGTCATTTGTTTTCGTTTGAAGTTGGCCTCATGGGCAGAGTGAATGAGCCCTAAGCTGTCGCATAGTTTGTCTCTAGCATACATTTTGGATCTTAGAATATAGTTGTCTCAATGGAAGGTTTTTGTAATGCCCCAGTTCCATAGCAATGGCTTTGCCACCCTTAGTCAACACCTCAGATCACTCACTCCATCTATGCCACCCAAAGTTCATGCACCCGTGCCTACGATTGTAGAAATGTCGGCCTCTCTACCTAGACTCACCTTCTACTTTTTGTAGCCTATACCACTGCTATCGTTTTGATATATTACATCCCCTCCGAACTCGGTATTTCTTGAAATCTTGTAGCTCATGCAAGAGCCCCTACATGTAATGAGCCAGCACCCATGCAAACTCAAATCTCTACTACAATCCAACTATCCACATCCTGTCAACTTCTCTTGAGCATCATCTTGAGGCCTTGAGCCCCATGCTACCACCGGCTATGTACCCATGTCTAAGAGCAGCAAACGCGGTTCTCTCTAGTGCTATCAAAGTAGGCAAAGGCAGGGCTAGAGAAGAGGTACCTTATAAGTCACCGACAAGAAGAAGCACACCATAACCTCTAGTTGCTTCCCTGCATTTCATTCTACCCAATACCTTGAGTGCCAACTGGTTTTGTCTCTTTGCCTGGGTCCACCCATGTTGTTAAGCCATGGTAGTCCTATATTGATGAGCAAGAGGCCTTTGTCAGCCTTGCTGTGAACTTCCCTTTTGGTTTGTAGCCTCAACTAAGATCAAGATGAATGCTTTATACAGATGGTGGCATGCTTGAAGGTGCACATGGCTCGATCATGTGCGGCCCTCAGTAGTCGAATGTAGATTCTGATTATATAGAGCACCATTTAGCGGGAGATGAGGAGATCAGAAAGAGGATGTAGACCATAGTCACTGGCAAGGACAAAGGAGCTGCTTGTGCGTTTAATGCCATGCGATAGAGATGGCCATGGATGCCAACAACCTCGGATTTGTGGTGACAAAGTTGTTGTTTTCGGGCTTTAAAAAATGTGCCAAGGGCTGTTATTGGCACGTGGGGACACATTTGGTGTTGCTTTGAATCAATTATAGCCCAAGGGGATACTCACCAATTTGAGCCATTTTAAGGGTTTATCTCCAAAATCTGACTAGACAAGTGATTCCCCACAGGTCTAGACTCACCACGCAACCTGCTCTTAGGTTTAAGACCAATTTTTCTCCATTAGTCTAGCTTAGATCTATGAGGAAAAAACTAGGTTTTGGCTAAGGAAAGGACACTTTATCACTTTGAAAATATTTTGTTAGGCCAAGGAATTCATTTTTGACATAAATTGATGTAAGGGCTCTTTATCGATCTAAGGACCAAAGGCTCATAATTGATCTAAGCAGCTATCCATTGATCTCAGTCACAGAAAGGGAGCCAAGGCCTACTTTGTTTTATAATGTTTGTTTCTTTTTGTGCATGTAGATTGAAAATCCTAAAAACAACTAAAAACTAAAAAGAAATCATTAAAGAAGTGTTGCATTTGCTCATAGCAATCCATAGAAGAACGGGAACCAACATGTTATCAAGGTTGGAACAACCCAAGCCTCAGGTTCATAAGTTCCTTTGAGAGAATCCACTCGTTTCACTAGAGACATGGCTTAACCGAGGCTGGGTTGAACCAATACCCAAAGAACATAGTAACCTTGAATCTAAAGAAACTTCCATGTGCAACACCTCTTCCATGGCATCCATCAGAAGGTTCTATGGCAGTGATAGCCGTTTTTTTGGCTCTTTGTAATTGTCACAATGAGTTACCTCACCCTACCAAAATCACCCAAACACTGTGGCTATCCCTACCATTTCACTATATATAGGCATATGTGAGTTAGGGAACTTTCCCCATATTTTCTTTAAAACCCTCAGCTAGCTAGTCACTAGGCTAGTTGAGCCAAAAAAATAAAAAAAATAAAAATTATAAGTATGTTATGGCCCATTTGTGTGTAAATATTTCATTGTATATAGGGCCTAAATAAAAGGACTTTTTTCATAATTATTTTGGTATTTATTTAAATATTTCTACCTAGGTGTGTGTTATTTATGCTCTGTACACTGCCTCACCATTACCACAATTTTTCTTACCATTTTTCATACTCTTTATTCCATATAGAAATATTTTCATGTAAGCTTCTCTTATTTTTGGTGTAACTCCATCCCAACAAAAATCCAAAAAAACTAGTTTTATTTATGTGTATATTTTTTCACTATTGTGATTTTTCCCTTCCTACATCTATTTTGTTTTTTTTTTAGAACACCAAAAATATTTATCTTTTTATGGTAGCCTCATAATGAGAGAGATTTCTTTTGACCCCTTTATATTTTTTCCACTTATATTATTTATATTTGACATGTACATATTTTTTAGACCCCTCAATATTTGATTTTCTTAGTTGTACTATTCACTTATATCATAATCTCAACAATATCTTCAATTATAGACCTACCAAATAAGGTCAAGGGTAGGTGGCATGCATACATGCACTATGAAGGGCTCACTCTTGGAGGTATTCAAAAGAATCATCCAAAGAAGGACCCCACAAGGACCTTGTGCAGTGGAAAAAAACGGTCGGTTTTGCTGAATCTTTAAAGTTCACTTGCTCTCCGAATTTGAAAAGGTGATACAAACAAAAGTTGTAGCTCGTGGGCTGAACTTTTGCCTCAAATTTTTTCATATTTTTTTGAGCTACGAGCTGTGAGCTATGATTTTATTAGTGGACCCCAATTTTCCCATGTTATGCAGCCACACTCTCTCTTCCACTTTATCATTTTCCTCTTTCACACACACTTCTCCACTCATCATCTTCACCTCTCTCACCCCTCCTCTCTGCACCCTACTCACCTTCTCCTCAACCTTGAAGAATAAGAGAAACCATGGTGAACTCATACCTCCCACACACAATTCCATTCCAAAATTGACCACCTAGTCTCATTTTTCCTCCTCCAATTTACCCATATCTATCAAAAAAACCACAAAATTCAGCCTCTTCTCTTAAAAGACAGCATCATGGTGGTTGATTACTCAGCTTCAATTACCTTGTCTCTCAAGGAAGGTCAAGAGTGGAGAAAAAATGTACCGTCAAAGCTAGTGGACCGTCAACAATGGACCGTCAACAAGCGTCAAAATTGGCCCTACTCAAGACACTTGGAGCATCAACCTTGTAAGAAATCCACCTTTTCTTACCTCTTAAGAGTTTTTCTTCCTTATTTGTATCCTACATGGATACTCCCATTGTAAATATCCAATTCCATTTGTAAATTAATACTAACTCTACTAACACTAACCCATTATGAAAAGTCCTATCACCTCCATTTCTCTCCTCTCTCTTTCCCCACCAACTTCTTGATAATTCCAAGCAAAAGAAATTAGATAAATTGCTGAAAATCTAACCCAACCATGGTTAGAGGAGTAACCCTAGCCTTCAAAATTGCTATAAAAGGAGGGTGTAGCTAGCACAAAAAGGGGAAGCCATAAGCAAGAGCACTATGCTATAGCTTGAGAAGCCAAGCTCAACCTCTCTAGAAGGAGCTCTTGAGTGGAAGCTCATTGTCTTATGCATGTGCATGTGTTGTAATAGGGGATTAGCAAGGGAACTCTATGCCATTGTAAGAGAGAGAGTGATCATTCAATTGAGAGTAGGAAATCTATCATTTCTCCTACTAGTGTAAGCCCAACATTTGTTGAATCAAGGAGGGTGGATTTGGACTAAGCTTGGATACTTTGTCTCCCTTCCAACGTGAAGTAATGGACAACAATGATGTGTAAGTGTCTTGGTGTTTTTTGTTAAGTTCTTGATAGCTTGTCTCTGGTGTTGTGATCAATCCAGCCATAAATCCCACATACTGTAAGAGGGCGACAGGGTGGAGAGGACTCCCCTAGCTTTAAGACAGTGATTGGGATGGCTTTTCTTGTGATGTGTTGTGGTGAAATTTACGCAAGCTATGTTGAACAAATACTAATTTCACTTTGATTTGTCATGACAGATTTGTAAGAAGGTATTAATGCAACAAGCACCCCCTCCCCCTTTCTCTCTCTTTCTTACATATATATATTTATGTTTGCTTGATCATTAACGATACACTTCAAAGCAGCCCGAGCACCATCTCTCTCTCTCTCTCTCTCTCTCTCTCTCTCTCTCTCTCTCTCTCTCTCTCTCTCTCTCTCGTGTTTTAGTGTGTGAGAGTGTTCCATTGGTGTTAGGGTTAGTGTAAATTCCTTGGTTGTTTGTGGGTTGCTCTAACGATTCTCCTCTTTTGCGTCCTAGTTCGCTCTTAAACTAGGTGGTGCCCCTTGTGTAGTTGGGATTTGGCTGGGGGTTTTTTGTTTTGGGTTGTGTTGTGTTGTGCCCCAGCCCCATTGAGCAGCACGGGAGCCTTGAAGGTTGTCTAGAGGTTGCTCTTCTTGTTGCCCGCCCCGGACCGCCTCAAATTGGTGCCCCCACGGAGGACCCTTATTGTAACTCGTGTTGTAATCTTTCATAATAATGGAGAGCCAACGCCAAATGTCTGGATATCCTCTTTTCTTTGGAGAGCCTAGAGAGGATGCAAAATTATTTTTAGCAAATTTCAAGATGTCTTGCCGTATCAAGAGGATAGTAACCGATCAAGAACATGTAGAAATGTTTGAGGTGGTCCTTAGGAAAGATGCTAGTACTTGGTTTGACTCTTTGCCTGAGGAAGTTAAGGGGAATTACACAGAAGTTTTGAATCGTTTTAAGAGATACTTCTTTGATCCCCAAAACACTCAAAAACTATAGCAAGACATTGTTTCTCATAAGCAAAAATACTTAGATGACTACTACTTGTACAAGCAAGAGTTTCTACGTCTTTGGGCTCTATGGATACGAAATGTTGCTAACCATGGTGATGGTGCAGAATTTTTAAAGAAGGAGAGGTTCATAGCCGGACTCTTTCCTGACCTTAAGGTAAAAGTTGAGGCGGGTGCACCTGCTACTTTTGATGCAGCGGAAACTAGGGCTACTGAGAAGTATAGGAAACTCAAGTGCTTAAGGGGAGAGGTTCCAATAGAAGGTCTTAGACCCAAAGGTAAGTCACAAGCATCAACATCTAGGGAGCTTCCTGAGGTAACGGCTGAAGTGATTGAGAAGTTAAATGAATCTTTAAGCAGCCTGTCAATTCACCTTGCACAAGCTGTAGGTCCAAAGGGACAAGCAAAGAAGTCAGAAGAGAGAGGGCCACAAACTAGGAGAGTCTTGCAATGTTGGAATTGCGGAGAGTCTGGACATGGGATGTATAATTGTCCTTGGCCCCGTGGAGAGCTAGGGAGACCTAACTTGAATTACCCAGTGATGAATGCAGGAGAAGGAGCTGGTCAACAACCAAGGCTTCTACAAAGGCCAAATGGACCAAGACCACCTCCACAAGGGGTAGAAGGAGTTCCACCTTTGCCAGATCCAAATGTGCATGTGGTAGAGGTGACAAATTCAAATGAGGTTGACATGGAAGCCAATGGCATTAAGCGTGGCCGAGGGAAAGGTAAGGAGAAAGAAGGAGTTACATCACAAAGTGACCATGGACGAGAAAAGAAGGCAAAGGAGACCAAGGAATCCAAGAGGACTCGACGTCGTATCAACCTCCAAGACTTTCCTCTTGGACATGGTATGGCTCCATACAACCTGTTGGAAGACATGCGAGGTAAGGGTCCTGATATCTCATGGCCTCAGTTTCTTGCATTATGCCCACAAGTTAGGAGGGATTTAACAAAGGCAGTTAGCACTAGGAGAAAGGTAAAAGAGAGTTTTCCTGTTGTACAAATTGCACATGCTGAAATGAACGAGGATATTACACCTGTGCTAGATTGTTACATAAAAGGAAGATTGGTTAGGAAAGGTCTAGTGGATGGGGGTGCACAAATTTGCATCATGACAGAAGGGCTCATGCAAAGACTAGGCATGCACATCCATGAGACACCTGAAATCAAAGTGAAAATGGCAAACAATAGCAAGGCTAGGTGCGTAGGCATTTGTAAAAATGTTTTTGTGGAGGCCTTTGGCATTAAGAAGGCAGTGGATTTCTATGTCATGTCTACCAAGGGAAATGGTTACCCATTTATCCTAGGAAGACCATGGCTAATGAAAATGCGAGCTTTGCAAGATTGGGAGAGTGGAAAGCTAATTTGCAGGAATGACAATCACAAGAAGGTTGTCTTTGACATGAAGGAGCAACGCCAAGAGGAGCTCCATGAAGAATCATCTCGAAGTGAGACAGAAGAAGATTGGACTGAAAACACTTCCGAAGAAGAAAGTAGCGGTAGCATTACTGAAGAGGAGTCCTCCATTGAAGTCATGGGGGTAAGGTTTAAGCCAAACAACCAGGAGACCTCTTCTCGAGGTTTGGAAGAGGTAGGTTCCCAAGAGAACCAAAAGGTGGAAGATGAAGGAATGTTAGAAGGTATGTTGTCTACAACACTTACAAAGGATGAAAGAGAGGAGTTCAAATGTGTGCTAAGGAAATTTCCGAGGCTTTTTGCTAAAGACTACACCGATGTGCGTGGAGTAGATGTTGTTCAACACAAGATTGAGTTGAAGCCAGAGGCTACACCTAAGGCTCAAAAGCTACGAAGGCTAGGAGTCATTAAGGAGCAGGCTCTACTCAAGGAGGTAAGAAAGCTTCTAGCAGCAGGTTTCATTTATCCAATGGAGAATTCAAAGTGGGTCTCTCCTGTTGTTGTCACTCCTAAGAAAAATGGCAAGTGGAGGGTGTGTGTGGATTATCGTCCACTTAATGAGGCAACAAAAAGAGATCACTTTCCCCTCCCATTTCAGGATGAGATACTAAATGAAGTAGCTCGTCATGAGAAGTACACTGTGTGTGATGGCTACTCGGGTTACTTTCAAATAGGTATCGCATTGGAGGATCAATTGAAAACAACCTTTATCACTCCTTGGGGTTGTTATGCTTTTAGAGTCATGCCATTTGGCCTGACAAATGCTCCTGCAACTTTCCAATGCTTCATGAACATGGTGTTTCAAGCATTCTTTGGAAAGTCCATTAGGGTTTTTATTGATGATTTTTGCATTTATAGCTCAAAATCATTGCATCTACAAAGGGTAGAAGAAGGTTTAAAGAAGCTCTATGACATGGGAGGTCAACTCAACCCCGACAAGTGTCACATAGCTGAGGATGAAGTGATCTTGCTTGGTCACAAGGTTTCCTATAAAGGCATTGAGGTGGATCCTTCAAAGGCAAAGGCTCTTATTGAGCTCCCCTCACCCAAGAATCTCAAAGAGGTCATATCATTCATTCAAAAAGTGAAGTATATGTCACGCTTTATTCACTTAGCTTCGGAGTTGCTTCATCCTTTGCAAAAGTTAACACAACAAGTAGAATTTGCATGGTCTGATGAGATTGAAGAGTATTTTTGTAACATTAAAGTCATTTTGTCAGAGCTACCAACACTCATGCCTCCTTGTTGGGAGTACACATTCTTTGTTAGCTCTAGTGTTGGAAGGGAAACAATTGGTGCTGTGTTGCTACAACAAGATCCCCACAGTACAAGGATGCGACCCATCTACTTTGCTAGTAGGGTCATGAATGCTTTGGAGAGAGACTACACAGAAGCAGAACTCATGATGCTTTCTCTCATGTTTGCGGTGAGAAAGTTTAGATCCTACCTACTACCAAAACCTTTTGTAATTCTCACTGCAGAAAATTTGTTCCCTTGGGTGTCATCTCAAATGAATCTTAGTACTAGGATCTCAAAGTGGATTATGGAGTTGCAAGAGTTTCAATACTCTTTCAAGGTAGAAGATAGTGTGAGTGCACAATTGGCAGGGATTCTCACTTATAGGGTACATGAGAAAGAAATTAAGGTGCCTCAAGTAAAGACCCTACCATTGCCACCACCAAAAAGTATTCCCAATGCTTTTACCTTATTCTTTGATGGAGCCTTTCGACGAGCCACAGGGAAAGCAGGGGGAGGGCTAGTGTTGCTCAACCCAAGTGGAGAGGTGGTCATGAAAGAGAAGTTCAATCTACCAAGTTCAGCTAGCAACAATGAAGCAGAATACGACACACTAATTCATGGTTTGAAGATGTGCATTGGCCAAGGGATACAACGCCTCATGGTAAAGGGAGATGCACTTCTCATTGTTAAACAGATTTTAGGCATTTGGGCATGCAAGAATGAAAGCTTACGGACAAAAGTTCATGCCATTCGTAGATTGTTTAATCAATTTGAAGAAGTGCAACTATATCATATTCCTAGGAAATAGAATGAAGATGCCGATTTACTTGCACAGCAAGTAGTTACATGTGTTGAGAAAGAAGTGCGGGTCATCATGGTGGCAGCAACTGTCAAGCAACCGAGATACCAGGGATTGGAGTCATTGACTCCCATTATTAGCTACATTTTGGAGGGCGAGTTTCCACAAGAATTCACGAAGGCTCAGAAGAGGAGACTCATGAAGAAGGCAAGCGCATATCTCTTCCTAGGAGGCTCCCTCTATCAAAGAGGGAGGGATCAAGTATGTAGAAGAGTACCAACTATTGAGGAAATTCCAACCATTCTAAAAGGTTTGCATGAAGAAGCATGTGGTGGTCATTTTGCCCAAGAATTAACTGTGAAGAAGATTTTGCTTGCGGGGTATGTTTGGCCAAGTTTGCATGTGGATGTTCAACATTGGTGTAAAAGCTGTCACACTTGTCAGATAAATGGGAATAGAAGATTGTTTTATGGTCCAAGGCAAATCGTGCTTGCAAATGGACTGTTTGAAAAGTGGGGCATTGATGCTATGGGTCCTCTGCCTAGGACAAAAAATGGTAAACTCTTCATTCTAGTGGCTGTAGACTATATGACTAGGTGGGTGGAAGCACAAAGTGTGGCAAAGGTAAATGAGAAGACAGTGAGAAAATTCGTCTACACTCACATTTGTTGGAGATTTGGCACACCTTTGGAGATTGTTTCTGATAATGGTCCAGGGTTTAGAAAGGGATTGCTCACAGAAGTCTGTGAAGAACTTCACATTCTACATCGTCACAGTACACCCTACTATCCCCAATCAAATGGTTTGGTAGAAAAAGCTAATGGTGTCATTGCAGGCATCATTAGAAAGATGGTGAAAAACAAGACAAAGTTGTGGGATGACTTCTTGGATGGTGCCTTGTGTGCGTATCGAACCACATATAGGGAAGCCACGGAGTTCACACCATTTCACTTGGTCTATGGTCAAGAGGCTTTACAGCCAATTGAGCTAAACATTCCAACAATGCGACTTCATGGCAAATCAGCACAAGATGATCAAGAAGCATGGATGGATCGACTTCTTACCTTAGCTGAGCTTGAGTGGAAAAGAGAAGCAGCATACGAGTGCTATAAGAGGAAAGCCACACAGACAAAGGAGAAACTTGACAAGAAACTGAAGGACAAAGGCATCAATGAAGGAGATCTTGTGCTAAGGTATGACAATCAACTCGATAATCGTTTTGATGCCAAATTTGAAACAAGATGGCAAGGGCCATACATAGTCAAGAAGGCTTTCAATTCAAGTTACTATCAGCTTATGGACTTGAATGGTAAAGAGCACTCCAGGAAAGTAAACGGGTATCGCTTGAAGCCCTATTTGAGTCGCCTTCTACCAAAGGATCTACCAAAGATCTGTCAAAAGGCCACTGTCTCATGTAAGTATTGTTACATGAAGCATGAGTGTAACTCTAGCCAAAATTCTGAGGGGCCAAACAATAAAAATCTCATCAAGGACTCTGAAACACTCTCTTTGGAAAAGATGCTCTATGATGGTACATGAATATACCATCATCCAGGGGGAGGGCTAATGATAGCCATTTTTCGGCTCTTTGTAATTGTCACAGTGAGTTACCTCACCCTACCAAAATCACCCAAACACTGTGGCTATCCCTACCATTTCACTATATATAGGCGTATGTGAATTAGGGAACTTTCCCCATATTTTCTTTAAAACTCTCAGCTAGCTAGTCACTGGGCTAGTTGAGCCAAAAAAATAAAAAAAATAAAAATTATAAGTATATTATGGCCCATTTGTGTGTAAATATTTCATTGTATATAGGGCCTAAATAAAAGGACTTTTTTCATAATTATTTTGGTATTTATTTAAATATTTCTACCTAGGTGGGTGTTATTTATGCTCTGCACATTGCCTCACCATTACCACAATTTTTCTTACCATTTTTCATACTCTTTATTCCATATAGAAATATTTTCATGTAAGCTTCTCTTATTTTTGGTGTAACTCCATCCCAACAAAAATCCAAAAAAACTAGTTTTATTTATGTGTATATTTTTTCACTATTGTGATTTTTCCCTTCCTACATCTATTTTGTTTTTTTTTTTGAACACCAAAAATATTTATCTTTTTATGGTAGCCTCATAATGAGAGAGATTTCTTTTGACCCCTTTATATTTTTTCCACTTATATTATTTATATTTGACATGTACATATTTTTTAGACCCCTCAATATTTGATTTTCTTAGTTGTACTATTCACTTATATCATAATCTCAACAATATCTTCAATTATAAGACCTACCAAATAGCATACATGCACTATGGAGGGCTCACTCTTGGAGGTATTCAAAAGAATCATCCAAAGAAGGACCCCACAAGGACCTTGTGCAGTGGAAACAAACGGTCGGTTTTGCTGAATTTTTAAAGTTCACTTGCTCTCCGAATTTGAAAAGGTGATACAAACAAAAGTTGTAGCTCGTGGGCTGAACTTTTGCCTCAAATTTTTTCATATTTTTTTGAGCTACGAGCTGTGAGCTATGATTTTATTAGTGGACCCCAATTTTCCCATGTTATGCAGCCACACTCTCTCTTCCACTTTATCATTTTCCTCTTTCACACACACTTCTCCACTCATCATCTTCACCTCTCTCACCCCTCCTCTCTGCACCCTACTCACCTTCTCCTCAACCTTGAAGAATAAGAGAAACCATGGTGAACTCATACCTCCCACACACAATTCCATTCCAAAATTGACCACCTAGTCTCATTTTTCCTCCTCCAATTTACCCATATCTATCAAAAAAACCACAAAATTCAGCCTCTTCACTTAAAAGACAGCATCATGGTGGTTGATTACTCAACTTCAATTACCTTGTCTCTCAAGGAAGGTCAAGAGTGGAGACAAAATGTACCGTCAAAGCTAGTGGACCGTCAACAAGCGTCAAAATTGGCCCTACTCAAGACACTTGGAGCATCAACCTTGTAAGAAATCCACCTTTTCTTACCTCTTAAGAGTTTTTCTTCCTTATTTGTATCCTACATGGATACTCCCATTGTAAATATCCAATTCCATTTGTAAATTAATACTAACTCTACTAACACTAACCCACTATGAAAAGTCCTATCACCTCCATTTCTCTCCTCTCTCTTTCCCCACCAACTTCTTGATAATTCCAAGCAAAAGAAATTAGATAAATTGCTGAAAATCTAACCCAACCATGGTTAGAGGAGTAACCCTAGACTTCAAAATTGCTATAAAAGGAGGGTGTAGCTAGCACAAAAAGGGGAAGCCATAAGCAAGAGCACTATGCTATAGCTTGAGAAGCCAAGCTCAACCTCTCTAGAAGGAGCTCTTGAGTGGAAGCTCATTGTCTTATGCATGTGCATGTGTTGTAATAGGGGATTAGCAAGGGAACTCTATGCCATTGTAAGAGAGAGAGTGATCATTCAATTGAGAGTAGGAAATCTATCATTTCTCCTACTAGTGTAAGCCCAACATTTGCTGAATCAAGGAGGGTGGATTTGGACTAAGCTTGGATACTTTGTCTCCCTTCCAACGTGAAGTAATGGACAACAATGATGTGTAAGTGTCTTGGTGTTTTTTGTTAAGTTCTTGATAGCTTGTCTCTGGTGTTGTCATCAATCTAGCCATAAATCCCACATACTGTAAGAGGGCGACAGGGTGGAGAGGACTCCCCTGGCTTTAAGACAGTGATTGGGATGGCTTTTCTTGTGATGTGTTGTGGTGAAATTTACGCAAGCTATGTTGAACAAATACTAATTTCACTTTGATTTGTCATGACAGATTTGTAAGAAGGTATTAATGCAACAAGCACCCCCTCCCCCTTTCTCTCTCTTTCTTACATATATATATATTTATGTTTGCTTGATCATTAACGATACACTTCAAAGCAGCCCGAGCACCATCTCTCTCTCTCTCTCTCTCTCTCTCTCTCTCTCTCTCTCTCTCTCTCTCTCTCTCTCTCTCTCTCTCTCTCTCTCGTGTTTTAGTGTGTGAGAGTGTTCCATTGGTGTTAGAGTTAGTGTAAATTCCTTGCTTGTTTGTGGGTTGCTCTAACGATTCTCCTCTTTTGCGTCCTAGTTCGCTCTTAAACTAGGTGGTGCCCCTTGTGTAGTTGGGATTTGGCTAGGGGTTTGTTGTTTTGGGTTGTGTTGTGTTGTGCCCCAGCCCCATTGAGCAGCACGGGAGCCTTGAAGGGTGTCTAGAGGTTGATCTTCTTGTTGCCCGCCCCGGACCGCCTCAGCAGCAACGTTTATGAAATACCTAGAGATACTGTGTGACTTGGAATTTTGTTAGGGCCTCAACATGTAAGGAGGTTTGAGACTTTGAAGCCTCCACTACTTTGTGGTAATTTTAGATGTATGACCTTTTTGTGTTGTGGTGTTACAACATGACATGATTACTTTCTTTAATATACCTTACATGCATTTGCATCACTTTGTCAAGGGTGTTGCTCATACCTGCTCAAAAATTAGCTTTGCTCGGTTTTCTTTGCTCATTGATTGGAAAGCCCCTATGGAAGCAAATGATCACACTCCTTAGTCAACTCCTTTCATGGACATGCTTCAACATCAGAAACATCAAATCCTAGCTCAATTGAAGTTAGTAAAGCATTATCCAATGGACAAACAATGTATGAAGCAACAGATAAGCAATGGTTGCTTGAGTTGCACTTGAGATGGACGCAAGCTTTTGTGGCGTGTGGTATACAATTTAATGCTATGTGCAACCCCATATTTCAAGATGCTTTAATGAGCATGGTCAAAAAAGGGTTTGTGCTTCCTGATTGTAATAAGATGCACACAGAGTATCTAGATAAAGTAAAAAATACAGTACTGAAGAAATCCTCAAGTGCACGGTGGTGGACTTTGTTCCTGCATATGGTTGCACCATAGTGTTGGATGGATGGACCAACTGTCAAAAGAAGCACCTCCTCATTGTGATGCTTATCAATCCTAGAGGGTCTATGTTTGTAGAAGCCATTGACACCTCTTTAAAAGACAAGACTAGTGAGTATCTTACAAGGATATATGACCGCGCCATACTAGAGGCAGGTGGTCCAAAGAATATGACTGTAATTGTCACAAATAATGAATCCAATTACAAGGCTGCAGGAAGGGCTATCCAAGTTAAGTACCCTGAAATTACTTGGGTGCCATGTACCACGCATACTCTTACTTTGCTATTAAAAGACATTGAAAAAATGGCCGTTATGAAACAAACGCTGTTGGTTGATGCAAATCATGTGAAATCTATTAGAGAGCATCAATTTTTGTATGCTCTTTTTTGAAGAAAATCACCCAACAAAACTTTGCAGATATTTTGTGCGACAAGGTTTGCAACCGCATACTGTGTTCTTGCCATCTTGCAAGAAGTGAAGCTTGCATTGATTGAAATGGTAGCCGATAGAAGATGAGATGCTTGGCTCAACGAGTATCCTAGCTACCAGGAAGTAGCTACAAGATGTGTACAGCTTGTGAATTCACAAGTTTCTGGTGCAAGTTAGAGAGTATTGTCACCCTAGCCAAACCATTTGTAGATCTTTTGTGAATAGTCGACAAAGACTCTTTTGTCTTTGGTCGAGTCTATTGGTATATGTCAGAGGCACTATGCAAAGTAAGAGAGCATGCTGGCTTTGGTGGAAAGGACAGAGCTTCCATAATCACAGCTGCCAACAAGCAATGGGTGCAATTGCATACATCATTGCATGGTGTTGCATTTGTATTGGATCCGAAATTTCTAATGCACCAACAATCAGCCAATAAAGAAGTCATGAGTGACTTAAAAACAATGTACTCTCAACTATTAGGACAAGAGGATGGAAAGACTGCTTTTCATCAGCGAGTTGATTATGCTGATGGAACTGGCATGCTCCAAGATCCGTGGCATATAGATGACATTGCACACACAAGTGCGCCTCTATGGTGGAAGGAGTATGGTGGGGAGAAAGTGGAGTTGTAGCACATTGCTGTTAGAGTTCTATCTATTGCTACATCAAGTGGAAGATATGAGAGAAATTGGTCGGCTTTTGACTTTATGCATACCAAGAAATGAAATCGGCTTCATCCTAAACATGATGCTGATTTAGTTCTTTTTTTTGCAACATGAGACTTATCCATAAGCTAGTGAACGTTACTTCAAGAGAAGCACAAAAGCATTATGGTGTCTTTCAAACCCATGACACTATAGCTGTGGAAGTGGACGATGATGATGAAGTGAAATGGGAGATAGCTTTAGAATGCTTTGATATGGATGAAATAGATGATATGATTGGTGTGTTTGATGGAGGCGAATATGTATGACTAAAGGCCTACAAGTAATTATGACACATCACCATTTTACACTACAAGATGTTCAGCACAAGCTCTTCCATTGTTCTCTCCCAAAGCCCCCTTGGGCAAGGGCAGCCATGTGGGGGGCGTCAATCCCTCAACCTTGCCCATATCTCACAAAGTGATGGTCTCTCTGCATCATCCATCACGACACCCTCTGAGTACAACAGTTACACAACCATGCACCCTACGAGTACAATAGTTACACAGCCTGTGCGTTGCCTCTTTTGCTTCATATACTCGTCGCCAATTATCAATCATCTACTCGTTGCCAGTCATCAAATCATTTACCATCTACACCTTAACCTTCAAACTAGTTTCATTATTAAGCTTAATAACATGTTCACGTCCAATAGTGGACATATCGAAACAGTGCAATGTCCTCCTTTGGTACTCCAGCTTTAACACTCGTAAGAGTTTTCTTGCAGTGGCAGGTGCGCCAAGGAAATACCCCAACACTCAACAAGAAGCAATGATTATGGATTTGGAGGCCAAGATTCAAGAGGTCAACGAGGAGAATAAAAAAACTAAAGGATCGCTTGCACAAACTTGAAGATGGGAAGGAATCGGAGAGCTAGGCTATGCTCACTGAACTAACCAAAGCCAAGGTTTCCCTCATTGAGACTGTCATGGCCATTGAGAAAGGAGCCCATGAGGTATCACATCAAAAGATTAACATTGAGATATAAGCAACCATACAAGAGTGTCAACTTCAAGAGTCTTTTAGGCTCAAAGTCAGGATTGGGGCCCTTGACCCACCATGGGGCACCGACGAGGACAGTTTAGAAGAAGCAATCATCAAGCTTAATGACATTATTCAACCAATTAACATTAAGCCCAACAATGTGTCTTGGATCAATGACACACACAAGCACACGCCACCCAAGAAATGTATCCTCACTTTCAAGGATAAAGAAGAAAGAACAAAGCTACTATGCAAATCCCAACTCTTGAAGGGCACAAAGCTTTGGATTGCCAAGGAATTGACAATGGATCAACTCAAGATCAAATTAAGCAAACTCAAGAAGATGCGTGAAGCTCGCAAGCAAGGGAAATGGGCAATCTATTGCTGCGGGAAATCCATAATCCAAGAATTTCAAAATCCCAAATCAGCCCTCTCCGCACTTGATCCCCCTTAGGTTTTTTTTTCTTTTTGTTTGCCTTCTTGATAGACTCTCAGTCCTAAACTGTATCTAATACATTCACTTAGAAGAACCCATTGTAATGTTTTGTTTTTGGTCCCATGGGTCATATCTGACCTCCATGGATGATAGTTCAATCTCTCTCTCTCTCTCTCTCTCTCTCTCTCTCTCTCTCTCTCTCTCTCTCTCTCTCTCTCTCTCTCTCTCTCTCTCTCTCTCTCTATCTGAAGTTACTTTTGCAATAATAGTCATAATTATAGCTAGATACAATAGAATACAATTTGTTTGATCGAGAATACAAAAATGGATAGCTGAGGGGATAAATGACAAGTTGTGATTACAAAAACTGTAGCTCTTCCCAAAAATAGATAGGGGCAAAGTGAGCGAAGTGCTCAAGCCAAAGATTGATTCATCTCATTGAGTAGTTAATCTATGTCAAAATCACTACTTTCAGGTGGAGGAGATGGGCCTGGAGGTTATTGTTGCAAAGGACCAGCCTGATCTGGCAATGGTCCGTAGAGTGTTGCATATTGTTGCAGCTTGGCTTGGGCCTTTGATAGCTCTATCTCAAGCTCAAGGACTCTGCTGTGCAAAATATTAGGTGTCTCTCCTTGGCTTGCCAATGCAAGGAGCGTCTGTGATTATTCAAGAAGAAGAACTATGGGACGTTTGCGTACATGCATTGGATTATTGACGTGAGTTGCTGCCACTTTCTCTGCAATTCAACCATGCCCAATGCGAAAATTCTTGGGAATTCTGACCAATATAGACGCCTCCCAAGGATGTCGTAAGCATAGCATTGTTGTACTCCTTAAGGCTGAGAGTCTCTCCTTGCAACCCGAACTCGTTCTCTTTGATTCCCACAATAGCTTCGAGGTCTTTCTCTTGGCCATAACGCTCTCTCTCTTTTTTGTAGATGGCATGTGCTTCAGTGTGGTTAAGTTCTTCTTCCATATCTATCAATCAAGCAAACATGTCATCATTAGAAAGACTTACCATAAAGTTAACATGTTATCACTTTGAAATCTTCAAAGAAATAGACATGATAACTTACATGCTGCAAGAAAGAGACATAATATTTATCCCCATGTCGTTGGAAAGAGATAAGATAACTTGATCAATTATATAATTTACAAGCGTAACTAAAGAGGACAATAAATAATGAGTCATCACTTTAATCATCAGTTGGTCGTAGACCAAAAATCATTACAATGTCATAGACCACTCTATGGGCACCATTTAGACAGAGAGAAAGATCAAAAGTGTTAGGTCGGGTTGAGGGATAGTTTCGCTTGCCACTCTCAAGGTGGGTATGTACATTGCTTTTAAAAACTCTTTTGTTTTACTCTTGTGGCACTGACATGCACTTCAAGAGTCATTTACAAGTATGACACATCCATGGCTTTGTTCGAGGGAGGGGAATTAGAGATATGCATTTTGGGGCAGCCCATGGAAAAATCTCTCTCCCTCTACTTTCTAGTTTTTATTTGCAAGTTAAGGAGAGGAGGAAAGCATTTCATTGTCTTGGTCTTTGTACATGACCCCCAATCCACAATGCTTTCATAGACCCCATTCTGTTTAAAGTGAAGCATCATGTTGTGGGAGTGAAGGTCATTGTGGAGATAGTCGTGCACATGTAGATACTTAGGGTCTGAAGAATAACGTTTATTATCTGCAAAATGTTATTTTGGAGAAGCTCTATTGTTCCTTCAGTGGTTACATAATCATGAATGGCAGGTTGACTGCCGTCTGCAGTGCACTCTCTTATCCACTATTCTACATGGCCGCCATTCCAAAAATGTAAAATGAGCATTGGACACTCTATGTGGTGGACCATGGCAAGTGGATAAATAATGCCGTGATGTGGGATGTCCAGAAATGTGGTTTTGTCCCTACTAATCCATTGTAGGTCCATGCAAGTGGACTTTGAAGATCTTTGCCACATACAGTGGCTCTTTAAATGCAGGATGTGTGACACCTATATGCTTCACGTGTGCACATCTCCCTTCTCCCAGCTGCGGAGCCTATGTGTTGAAGATTGCAGTTTCTGGTAAAAGATATAATACAGGGGGGAGGTGCGACTGATCAAGAGCGAGAGTGGCACTAGTAATAGACTCTATTCTAACCATAGTTTCTGGCTCTTTTGTAGCATCAAAAGAGCTGAATTCCACTCTCGTGCACTTTGCTACTTTTTCCAGCTTTCCCTTGCTCTTGAACTCAGTATACAATTATTGCACAGGTTGTATGCGACTAGCTATGCCTGTCAAAGTAATGATTTGAGGATTTTTTAAATCTAGAAAATCTGACCATGTTCAATAATGAGCCTGATGTCATTAGAGATATGTCAAAAGCAGCGAGCATAAATACGTGTTGAAGCTACTCAAATATAGACTTAGCTAAGGCCTTTATGAATTGGTAATAATGTTCCAGAGTAGAGGTATTTATGCAACGACGAAGTTCCCGCTTTGGCATGTGATGAAAGTGATGTACTATCACTTCAAAGGCGAATTTTTGTTGATGTTTTTCCAGCTTAATATCCGCCAGAGCTGCGAGATATCATTTTAAAACATGAACGTTGTCAAAGGGGAGAGGAAACTTTCAAAATCATGTCATGATCCTAATCCATACACAATTGACATAATTCATAGCAAATGACAATAAATTATGATTGCAATACATACATTGTACATTGGAGAGGAGAATATACAAAGAGAGAGATGGAGAGAGGTGAATACGCCAAGAGTGTGAGGAACTCTCATCATAAGAATTGGACCCTGTTATGCATGGTACATAATACATGTAAACGATCAAAGCGTGAATGTGAACAACGCAGCTTGTGTGAGGTACGCTCAACACAAGTCCTGGACGTTGTTGTAATGTTGATTGATAGTTCAATAAATCTAATCCCAGATGAAGTATGTGGAACGCATAGAACAACCATCAGTGGATAATTTAAACATCTCAGATTGTGGCCAAACATCATACTTATTTACACCAAGTCATCTAGTGATGAGTGGCATATCTATGGATCATAAAGTACAAGAGCAAGGCGTGTCATGCTAAGATGAAGAGGGCATAGGTATGCATCTATCCACTCTTAGGTAGATCAACGTATCTCTCATATTTTTATGTAGTAAGAACAATGATATGAATTAATCCATCCCTAATGAAGTGTGTGGAGCTCACAATACAAACATCAGTGAACAATTTAAAAATCTTAGATGTAGGCTAAATATCATATGTATCTACATCCAAGACAACACAAAATCATCTAGTGTTGAACAATGATGTGTCTTTGGAGTTTGAAACACAAGAGTAAACAGTGCATCACACAAAAATGAAGGGGGCATAAACTATGCATCTCTCCACTCTCTGTTTCACGAGAATTACTCTTGCGTTTCTACGTGATACAAATGATGATTTGAGCCAATCTAAAATTGAAAAACCTATAGGTCACTCTGAAGTGAGAGGTGTAGCATCATCCCTACTGCACTCCATGAGTCGAACACTAGATTATAACTCAACCCTGTGGTGAGAGATAATACTACTACACCACAGGAGTGAGAATCTAAGTCTGTCCTAAAACCCTGCTTTGCAGTGAACCAAGTGGTTGCATAGCACGAGAAAAGTGACTAGTTTCTACCCAGTGTCGGATGGCTACACACCACGAAGTGGCCTATAACCTTCAAGCCAGCTCTGTGGTGAGAGAAAAACAATTGCACCACACGTGTCTAGCACAACACACAAAAACAAGTTAGAAAAAATAGTAACTTCAAAAGTATACCTCAAGCTCCAGTTGTCTATTGCTCCTTCTCCTGCAGCCAATCGCTCACTAGTTTCAATTGAAATTGACGATGGTGCCTATATAAATATTGATATTTCAATCAAAATATCTTTCGATCAAAATCTCTTTCGATTAAAAAAAGGTTATTGAGTGATTATTTGGGATTTCACTGTATAATGATGTTTTATACGTATACTTTTTTTGGTACGGGCGTATTAATGCAACGTAGAACCCAATCACCTTTGTCAATTTCTTTACTCCTAAGCTGATGTCACTTATCAAAGTAGTCCTTGTTTTTCAACCTTGTAGTTTTTAGTCGCTTTTTTATAGCCTCAATGTCTTGAGGTCTACGCAATGCAAGGAGCTCTTCCCTGCTAAGCCCCTCTTGCCAAGGTAGTATATTCCATGTGGGAATTCTATCTTCAATTGGCATCATTGGCTTTTGACCATACATCAACTTTGCAAGCATGTAGCCAGTTACTGAGCTATGTGTTGTACAATCATCCCACAAAGCATATGGAAACAATCCTGGCTACTCACCAACTCTTCCTTTGCAAGCCTTGGCCAAATCTTTGATGATAGGAGGATTCCTTCTTTCACTCTTTCCATTGCCTTCAGGGTTGTAGTATGAGAAATCTTGATTCCTAATTTGGAAAAGAACTCCCTTTCTTTATTGGCATCCAATTCACCTTTGTCTGCCTAAGTTGCACTGTACGTTATACGATGTACGTATATTACGCCTTAAATGGGCATATTATACGACACCCATTTTTATTCGGCCGTATTATACGATGCCACATCAGCAAAAACACCATATCGTATAATTTCTCAGCAATTCGATCGAAATATTATTACGATCGAAATACTAGTTCCATTGAAATCATACTTCGATCGAAATATTAATTAGATCAAAATAAATTTGTTTATATACGCTGAAACGGACTGTTTTTCTCATTCCATTGATCTCTCTTCCCTCATCTCACCTATAGGTGAGCCTTACAAAACGAAGAAAAATCTAAAAATGTTAGTTTAAATATGCATATTTTTTCTAGTGAAAATTTAGAGCTTGTATATATTTATTTTTATAGGCTTTGGAGTTTTGAGTTACCTGCTTTGCGTGAAGTATATCTTACACTGAGAGGTAAGTTAAGTAAGATAGTTAATGATTACTTTCCTTCTGTAGAGGAAACTCACACTTGGAGGTGATTCAAGGTAGTTAAAGTTAGCAATTATTTGCTTTGTATTGAACTATGTTCACACTTAGAAGTAACTTTAGTTAAATAGTTAAATTAAGAGTTACTTGTTGTGTGTTGAACTATGTTTACACCTGGAAGTAACTTACGTTAGATTTATCTAATGATTGACTGTCATGTGTAAAGTAATACTCACACTACAGACAATTTAGGTAGATTAAATAATAATCTCTTTCTTTGTGTAGAGGTATTCTCACACCTAGAAGAGATTTACATAGTTGTGAATTTTGATTGCTTGCCACGTGTAGAGTTACACTCACACTTGGAGGCAATTTAGATAGGTCTTTTAAAGATATCTTGATTTGTGTAGAGTCTACTCACACTTGGAAGTTATTGAGATAGATTAAGCAAAAAATTAATCATGATTCATGTGTAAAGTGAAAGCTAACACTTAAAAAGTTATTTTTGGTATTTATAATTTAAAGAAGTTGAAAACGTTGATGAATAGAGTAATGTAAATGGTATTAGAGTTTGATTTTAGATGTGCATTTAGTAACTAGTTTTGTTTGAGTTTGCAGATCTGAAGAAGATGGTGAAAGGATACGAGTGGAACTACATAGATGAATTGGGAAGAATACATCAAGGCTGAGATGTAAGACCCGTGGCCATAATTTTAGTGGAAATTCTCACAGGATAAAAGAACATGTCTTCAAAATCCTTGAAAATGTGTTAGCTTGCAAATACCCCCCCAAGAGGTATTGCTGAAAAATTTCCCGAGTGGGCGCTCAAGACAAAGAGAATTCTTGAGGGAAAAAAAAAGGGAGGTCCCAAAATGATGGCTCCATCTATGGCTAGGGACATCGAGATGACGCTCGAGAATGATCAAAAACCTCACTCGACCCCTACTACAAGTCAAGGAAAAAGTCAAGGAGCGTGACATTCATCCTTTGCTGGGAATTGTAGCTCTAATCCTACCGGAAGCTCAACTGCTAACATAAGCCGAAGTGAAGCATGGACTGGAGGAGAATTTGCACCAAGTGATCCTACTTTGCAACAGGCATTTGGAAAACAATGGCTGCTTGAACTCCATCTTAAGTGCACTCAAGCATTTTTTGCATGTGGAATTCCTTTTAATGTCATTCGAAATCCTATCTTCAAAGATTCTTGAATGAGCACGGCGAAGAAGGGTTTTGTGGTTCTTGATTATAATAAGATGCGTATAGAATATTTAGATAAAGTAAAAACAACATCAAATATTTAGATAAAGTAAAAACAACATCAAACAATATTTTACAGCGCACAACTCTTGATTTTGTGCCGGCGTATGGATGCACAATTGCTCTAGATGGTTGGACAAATTTCCAGAAGAAACCATTGATTAATGTGATGTTGATTCATCCAAGAGGTGTCATCTTTCTTGAAGCGATCGATACATCCCTGAAAGAAAAAACTAGTGGATATCTTGCTGGTGTTTATGAGCGTTCGATTAGAAGAGCAGGGGGACCTAAATATGTGACAACCATTGTCACAGATAATGCATCTAACTACAAAGCAGCTGGAAAAGCAATTGAAGCAAAGTATCCAGAGATTACATGGGTTCCATGTGCTGCTCACACTTTAAATTTGCTCTTAAAGGACTTCGGAAAATTTCCTTCTATTAAGAAAACTCTTCTAGATGCAAACCACTTGGTGAAGTTTATAAGAGAGCATTCATTTTCTTACGCTTTGTTTAGAACAAAGTCACCAACAAAAACTTTACAGATTTTTTGTGTGACTCGCTTTGCGACAACATATTACGTTCTCTCCACACTGCATAGCAGGTAAAAGCAGCCCTTGTTGAAACAGTGGCAGATAGAAGATGGGACATTTGGCTTGATAAATATCCCAAGTATGAACCTGCTGCTTCTAAATGCCATCAGCTTGTAAACTCTCCTGTTTTTTGGAGAAATGTAGACAAAATAGTTACTGTCACAAAACCTTTCACTCATCTGATACGATTAGTGGACAAAGAAGCCTCTATCTTTGGATGGGTTTACTGGTACATGCATGAATCCACTTGCAAGTTAAAAGATAGTACATCTTATGCAGGAAAAGAGAAAGCCATGATGATGAAATTTGTCAAAAGACGATGGGAGCAGTTGCATACTCCTTTACATGGAGCAGGTTTTGTCTTGGATCCCAAGTTGCAGATGCATGAGAAATCTTCAAACAATGAAGTGATCAGTAATTTCAAGAAAGTGTGTGCTCAACTATTAGGCAATGTGGATGGACAGGTGGCATACACACAGAAGACGGCATACAGTAGTAGAGAGGGAACGTTTGGGGATCCTTGGCATATAGATGCTATCAAGATGATGAGCGCACTAGTTTGGTGGAAAGAGTACAGTGGAGAAAAAGTGGAACTTCAACATGTGGCTGTGAGAGTATTTTCTGTTGTTGCCTCAAGTGGTAGCTGTGAAAGAAATTGGTCGTCATTCGCTTTGGTGCTTACTAAAAAACAAAATCAATTAAGTCCTAAATGAGCTGCGGACTTGGTGTATGTCTTTTGTAACATGTGACTTATGCATAAGCCTACAAATTTAGCCACACATGCCACAAAAGAAAGCTTTAGGCGCTTCCAAACACACGAAGCAGTTGCAAATGAGCTCAACTCTGATGATGAAATGGAATGGAACCCGGAAGATATTGATTCGGAATGTTCAGATGTCGAAGAAATTGATGACATGGTGCCTATGATTGAGGGAAGGGATGACCTGTAAATTTTGTACTATATTCTCAATTAATTTTGCAATGCAAAAATTATGTTGATTTTAGATTTACAATCCATACCTTCTCTCTCTCTCTCTCTCTCTCTCTCTCTCTCTCTCTCTCTCTCTCTCTCTCTCTCTCTCTTATTGTTAAAAAGAGGGTAGTAGAGAGAACATAACTTACACAATTGCAACAACATCTGTCACGTCTATTTGTTCCAACAAACAGAGATTTACATATCAAAAAGAGGTTTTAATTACTAATCTTGAGATTTAAGATACAAAAAGAGCTATGCATTGTTTGGGAGATTTAATTTAAATCATGGGCTTGTTCTCCAAAGAGATCAGATACACAAAATTCTGAAGTGTCAACCAAATCACTTGCGCCGGCATTGCCCATCTCTTCTTCGGGCACAGGCCCATACCTTGCCTCGTACCATGCCAACTTTCTTTCTAGCTCAGCTATACGAGCGTACAACATGGCTGGGGTCTCTCCTTGACTTGCCAAATCCACGCCTTGGGTTGCAAGCTGCTCGATAACTGCAGTTTCTTCGAGAAAATATGTGTAATCTCTCTTGCGAGGAGGGTCTTCTGGATTAGCTTCCCGTGCATGAATCTTCTCGATTGGGCGCCCTTTCCCAACACCTCCTGTAGTGGGATGATCGTTCCAATCAACTTTGAGCCGCAATACATAGTAGCAATAACATTGTTGCACAAAGTAAATTGCCACTTGATTATTATTTGGTGGCAATCTATACACTTGGATAAATCTTGCAAGGATATTTTGTGCGAGGACACTGTGTTGCAGATCTGAAACCTTCAAGGGAGCAGAAGCCTTAGCATTTCCACTGACTCGAAATAATGTGTTGCCTACGAAGTGATTCGGACATAACTGTAATTCAGTGGCTCCCCTTGAAGTTCTGATTCATCTTGTTGGGTTGCAGCCAAAGCACTAAAATCTCCTTGAGCCACCCGAATCTCTTCCTCTTTGTAAATTTTTTGAGCCAATGCATGATTAAGCAAAGGATCATTAGGCTGTTGTGCGTTCTAGTCCGGAGCAATATCTTCCATAATTGAAATGCAAAATAATAAACTTTAGCGAGGCAAGTTTTAGCACCTGAAAAAGAGAGATGGTTTAAAGAATTGAGCGATCTAACTTGAAATACTTTAAAACTACAGCTTGAAGAACTTTAACAACATTGCACACGTGACACCACACATTGCACACGTAACACCATTAATGCCAAAAAAGTTGATTACTGGTTTAATCATCAATAGGTCTCAAGCTAGATTCAGTTACAATATGATAGACAACATTATGTCTTCCAATCAAACAAAGGCTTAAATCCCATATCCTAGGTCTATCTAATGGTTTGGGAGATTTTCCGCTAGCAAGATGTTTGTTTACATTGCGTAAAAATTCACGCTTGAGAACTTCGGCGGGCTCTAGAATACATGCAAGCAAGCGCCTAAGAATATAGAAGAGACTATATATATCAGATGCCTTGGTAAATGGAGGAGGATTGGTGCTGATATTTTTAGGAACAGTCAAAGTGTTTGATGGTGTACTTTGTCCGTAGTCCGCAATGCCAGTATACACTCCTCGCTTGCCAAAATGAAGTAGAATATTTCTAGTGTGTAGATCATTGTGAATAAATTCGTGACTATGCACGAATTTAATCGTCTGTAGAAGAGCATTGCATATTGGCAAAATGTTGTCTGTGAACTGCTGTACAAGATGTGTGTTGAAACTCTCTGATTACAGGCTTGCTTCCATCATGATGACATGCCTGAATCCACTGCTCAAGATGACCTCCATTCTAAATCTTGAAGATCAACATAGGTCTTTTGCTATACTGAACAAGAGCACGGCCTGCAATATCATGCCACAATGCTGAACAGTTGTAGCAGTTGCCTCCTCTAGCACGATCTACAATGTCGGCTTGCTTCCTATTTGGTCTTTGTATATCTTCGCCGCATAGACGGAATCTTTGAAGAGAGGATGAGCCACTGATACTTGTTTCACATTTGCAAAACATCCTTCACCTAACTGGCGTGCTTGCAAGTGAAAGATGGAATGCTACCCAAGCAAGTGTAGGACAGGAGGACACATTGTATCATCCAGGTTTACAGCGGATGACTGAGCACCTAATGAAGGAGGTACATCCTCTTCTGTCCTAGGACATTTTGAAGAGCCTTCAATCTTATCTTTGCTCTTCAATTCTGAATGTAGTTGTGCTACAAGCTGCATTCGCTCTTTTATTCCAGGTTTGGTTTTGATTTTTAGATGAACCATACTTTCAAAACTTCTAGTGATCTGGCCTAATAATTGCTTTACTGTGTTATGCATCACTCCATTAGTGCGCAGAGCTGGGTCAAACAGAACTGGGAATGCATTGCACAGCTTCAGCCAACAATGTTCCACAAGTTCAATCAAAATCATCAAACTTTGCCTGCAGTGGATCAAATGATCGTTTGAAGCTTCATAGAGAGACAAAATAAGAGCATCACTAATAATTTTGCGATGCTGATGCGTTAACTTTGTCTCTACCATGACTGAAGCTTGAAAATACATGAAGGAAATATAAGTAAGGTAAATCCAGAATAGATAAAAATTTGACATATATGATTGTTAATAAATCTAAACAAAAACATTTCATGGCCAATAATAACCACAAGTAATGAAAGATCTAAACATTTCATGCATCATAATAACAACAGTAATGAAAGACGTGATGGTTAAAGCATTCAGGATTGAAGAATGTATAATATATATCTTCTCCTTCAGTGCGACACATGGTCAGCAAAAACCAAAGACGAAGAATTCATTAAATCTAATCTCCTTGAAGTGCGACACGATGGTCAGCAACAACCAAGAACGATGGATTTAAAAACTTGAAACCTCTCCCTACAGTGCGACATGATGGTCAGAAACAACTAGAGACGAGGAAGGTATTGAATCCAATCTCGTTCTAGTGCGATGAGATGGTCAGCAAGAATGATGGATTAAAAAATCCTAAACCTCTCTCTGCAGTGCGACACGATGGTCAACAGCAACCAGAGACGAGGAATCTATTGAATCCAATCTCCTTGGAGTGCGACACGATGGTCAGCAGCAACCAAGGACGATGGATTTAAAATCTCGAAACCTCTCCATACAGTGTGACACGGTGGTCAAAAACAACCAGAGACAAGGAAGTTATTGAATCCAATCTCCTTGTAGTGTGACGCGATAGTCAGCAACAACCAAGAATGATGGATATAAAAATAGCTCATTTTGGTTGGGATGTACATGAATCAGACATTGTTACTGCGTTCTTGAATGGTGACATATTTGAGGAAGTTTATGTAGCGCAGCCTCGCGGTTTTGTCATAGAAGGATGAGAGGACAAAGTGTGCAAATGTAAGAAGGCTTTGTACTTGTGCTTGGTATGAGAAAGCTGAAACTCATTTGTTCAAACAAGGCTTTTGTAACAGCCCAACAGAAAGCACATTGTATGTAAAGCGTGAGGGTGATGTACTTCTCATTGTGGTTCTTTATGTCAATGATTTGCTGATCACTGGACCAAATGAGAGACATATTTCTGAATTTAAGGTTGATTTGAATGCTACTTTCAAGATGAAAGATTAGGGGCTGTTGCATCATTACTTGGGTATACAGTTTAAGCAGTGTGATGGTGGTATTGCCTTGTGTCAGAAAAGTTACATAGAGACATTTCTATGTAAGTTTGACTTGAGGATTGCAAACCTATTGCCACTCCCATGGAAACAGGTTTGAAGTTGAGTCTACATGATGCTAGCGACCCTGCTGATGTCACTCTTTACCAAATTGTTGTTGGCTGCCTCATTTATGTATGCAACACGAGGCCAGATATTCAGTTTGCAGTCACACAGGTCAGCAGATTTATGCATAGACCAGGGTCTAAGCATTGGCAAGCTGTCAAGAGGATTTTTCGCTACCTTAGTGGCACTTTACATCTTGGCTTGTTTTATCCCAAGGGGGGATCATTGCCACCATACTTACATGCTTTTTCGAACTTAGATTGGGCTGGTTGTTTTGACACGAGAGTGTCCACAAGTGGTTTTTGTTTCATGCTTGGCAGTTCATGTATATCATGGTTGAGCAAGAAGCAACCTACTGTGGCCACTTCGAGTTGTGAGGCCAAGTACAGGGCAGTCTTCACAACTACGGTTGACTGTGTATGGCTCAGACACCTTATGGCTGATTTGGGTGTTGGACACGACACTGCCAACACTATCTACACTGACAGTCAGAGCGCATTGGCCGTTGTGAGGAACCCAATTTTTCATGCTCGCACAAAGCACATTAAGGTGCATTACCACTATGTCAGGGAGAGGCTCTTAGCAGGAGAGATCAGCTTGGCTTATATGCCAACACAGGACAACCTTGCAGATCTTTTCACAAAGGCATTGTCTTGTGAGAATCTTGAAGCTTTTGGCAAAGCTTTGGGCTTACTCCCCTTTGTGGACTGATCATGTCCTCAGGGCATGGCACTTCCCTTTACTCATGTGCCATCTCTTGTTCACCGCATCACTCCAGGGGGGATTTGTTACCATATACATGTGGTAGTGATGTGTGTGAACACACTAGGAATGTCGGGGCAATTTTTCCCTCTTTAAGAGGTTTTTTCCCCCGAGCATTGTATATACGCCCATCACTCTAGGGCTATCTATCTCTCCATTGCATAGTAAGTAACACACTCTCTATTGTGTGTCTTGAGCTTCCTTCGTCTTCTCCAAGCTATGTGCATTTCTTTGCAACCCTAATTCCAACATTTACAGCATCAAACGACATCCAAATGTCACGAAACTTATAGGACATGTTTATACGACCTAAGCACACATGCTTATGGTCTCAAATCTCACTTTAGTCAAGTGTAAAAATAGAAATTATTAACAGTAGTGAGTTTTTGACCTAGTTGTTTTCGACCCAGAATGCATCTAAATGCTTAGCAATGATGCCCCAATAACATACCTATACTTAGTTTATGATTTTGAAGCTTAAATTCCTACTTATGATGAAATTAGATTGCGGGTCGACAACACCAAAAGTTATGGATTACCATGAAATGCTTACCTCAATGCGTAGAGCTCTTACCTGCGGTTCTAATGCAACAAACTGCACTACAATGTGACAACTAGGAAGGGAGTAGGAAGCACGAGAAGGAGAGAAGTGAGTGCCGTTAGCTCACGCTGTGTTTCTATTATCCAAAACTTAATTAAAACTTTACAAAGTTGGCTTTTATACCTTAGCCAAGGTCTAAAATGTGTAATGTCCGTCGCCCAAGACCTTTAAGGCTCCACAATTATTGTATCTGCATCCTAGTTACACTAACTGTCCTATGCTTTACATCTTGGAATTCTTATTGAGCCGGTAACACGTTACAATTATCACAATAGCCAAATAAATCAGAAAATTACAATACATGGCCATTTTGGAAGAATGAGAAAAGTGTGTAACTCCAATATTCATTGCTTCTTCATATTCATCTTCGATGTGAATTCATAAGGCTTTGATCTTTAGCATCTCCTGTTAACTGGCGTCGGCTTAGTTAACAATCCTAAAGACCGTGTTTCATACAATGTTTGGTCTGTATGAATATCTAGTCATACCTTTTGGCTTGACCAATGCACCTGCCACATTCAATCATTTGATGGAGAAAATATTTAGCCCCTACCGCAAGTTCACAGGAGTGTTCTTTGATGATATCATCATCCACTCCAAGTCCTTGGAGGAACACAAGCAACATCTCCAAGTGATTTTTCAAGCATTGAGGGAGAATAAGCTTTTTCTCGACCAAAAGAAAAGCAAAATTTTCCTTCAAGAGATTCAATACTTAGGTCATATTATCTCTCAAGATGGTATCCGTATTGATCCATAGAAGCTAGAGGTAATAAAAGCATGGCCTAATCCAAGGAATCTAAATGAGCTAAGAAGCTTTATTGGTATGCGTGCATACTATAGACGCTTCATAGCAAATTTTTCTCAAATAGCAGGACCATTACATGACTTAACAAAGAAGAACGTTACGTATTCATGGACTACTAAGGAGCAAAAAGCTTTTGACAAGATCAAAGAGAAGCTTACCTCTCAACTAGTCCCCATGCTTCCGGATTTGTCAAATCCATTGGAGGTCCAATGTGATACTTGTGGTGATTGCCTTGGAGTAGTCTTGCTTCAAGAAGGGCATGCCATAGAATATGAGAGCCGAAGGCTCAATACGGATGAACGGGTCTTGGGCATTTATGAGAAAGAGATTCTAGCTGTTCTACATGTCCTAGACACATGGAAGCACTATTTATTGGGGACTCCATTCATTTTACAAACAGACCATCAAAATCTCAAGTACTTCATGATGCAAACAAAACTTTTTGACAAACAAATGAGGTGGGCAAATTTTCTTTTGCAATTTAGATGTCATATTTCTCGCATTGCTGGTAAGCACAATCAAGTGGTCGATGCACTATCACGACGACCAAAAGTTAAAATTCTGTCTATAGCAACTCACAATGATCTATCTTCTATGATAGATGAGTATGCTATTGACCATACTTTAAAGATATAATGTTAGCCCTTGCTTTGGGGAAGAAAGAGGAACCATTCACCATGCAGGATGGTTATCTTCTCCATGGCAATAGGCTATGTGTTACTCACTCCCTTCATGAGAAAGTCATGTATGAATCCCATGCTCCTCCCTATGCGGGGCATAGAGGCATTCAACCTACTCTTCGAGGAGTAGAGACGTATTTCTATTGGTCTATCATGAAAGTGGACATACAAGAGTATGTTTCAAAATGTGTGGTATGTCAAAATACTAAGTATGATAGAGGGAAGAAACTTGGATTACTCTAGCCACTGCCCATTCCTAATTCACCATGGGAGAGTATATCCATGGATTTTATCTTTGGATTATCCAAGTCTATCCATGGGAAAATACAGGAATATGGAAATAGTCAACAGGTTTAGCAAGCAAGCACACTTTATTCCTGTCAAAAAGACTATTAAGGCACACCAAATGGCAACTCTCTTCATATCTCATATTTTCAAACACCATGGATTACCAACATCCATCATGTCAGATCGAGATCCTAGAATGACCAGTAATTTTTGGAAAGGTCTCTTAAAAAATCTACGTACAAGATTGAATTTCTCTTCGGCCTACCACCCGCAAACCAATGGCCAAAGTGAGATAGCCAATCTTACGATACTCGATCTACTAAAGACTTATGTTATAGTAATAGATTAACGATCACAATGGGAGAAGTACTTACCCCTTGTAGAGTATGCGTGCAATAATATTGTCCATACTACTACATGAAAAGCACCTTTTGAGATCATAGAGGGAAGACCTAAAAGTCCCTTGCTACTTAAAGTACATGGGAAGATCTTCGCTGCTGATGAGTATAGCCGTGACCTACGAGAATCTTTTCAAAAGGTTAAGGAGGCTATATCTATCTCTCAACAAAGGCAAAAAGCTGATGCTGACAAGCACAGAAGGGCCTTACCATTCAAAGAAAATAATTGGGTCTTACTTGAAGGAGTACGAGCGGAAGTGCGACGCGAGAGAGAGTGCGAGAAGAAGAGCACGATGATATGGTGAACTCGCTCTACTGTAATGTGTAGAGCATAGTGAGTTCTTATTAGGTTTTTACAAAAGAATATGTGTACATACCTCACGGCCCGCCCACTTACCTGGGCGACCACATTGGGCTTTATACCCCAACAACCTCCCACTTAAAGTCCAATGTGGTACTTTAAGTGTGAGAGAAGCTACTATACAAGCTAATATACAAGAGATGTAGAGAAGTGATGTACTACCCTACACCTAACTGCTTGCGAAAATGCGCAAAGCTCTCTGAGGGAAGTCCTTTTTTAAGTAGATCAGCAGGATTTTCTGTGGTGTGAACTTTGACAAGCTGAAGTTGCTTATCCTCGAGCATTTCCCTGATGAAATGATACTAAACATCCACATGCTTTGTCTTTGAGTGATAAACTGGATTGCGAGCCAATTGTATAGCACTTTGACTATCACAATATAACACAGGCATCTCTTCTTTGATTCCCAAATCTGTTACTAATCGATTAAGCCAAATTGATTCTTTGCATGCCTCTGATGCTGCAACATATTCAGCCTCTGTAGTAGACTGAGTAACACAATCTTGTAATCTAGAACGCCATGATACTGCTCCACCAGCCAATGTAAAGACATACCCTGACGTAGACCTTCGGTTGTCTAAGTCACCTGCATAATCTGAGTCTATAAAACCCTTTACACTTAGCTCCTGACTCCCATAGCATATACGCATACTCTTTGTAGCTTTCAGGTATCTCAATATTCCTTTCACTGCCTCCCAATGTTTCTTGCCTGGGTTTGACATGTATCGACTTACTACTCCCACTGCAAATGCAATGTCTGGGCGAGTAGCAATCATTGCATACATCAAACTACCCACTGCAGACGCATATGGAATCTTATCCATTTCAGCCTGTTCTTCCTTAGACACAGGACAATCTTGTTTGCTAAGTTTCACATATGGTGGCAATGGAACACTCAGTGCCTTTCCCTTCTCCATATTGAAACGTTGCAAAACCTTGTCAATATACTCTGTTTGAGATAACCAAATCAACTTCTTTGATCTGTCTCTCTCAATGCGCATACCAAGTATATGACTTTCCTCACCCATGTCTTTCATGTCAAACGATTTTGCCATCTTTGACTTCAAAGCTGAAATTTCTTCCAAGTGCTTGCCAGCAATCAACATGTCATCCACATACAAAATAAGGATCAGCCAACTGCCATCCTTAGCCTTCTTTGTATATAGACAGTGATCGAACTCACTACGTTTGTTTTAATCCATAAAGACTCTTTAACAACTGGCATACCCAATCTTCCTTGCCTTTCTCAACAAACCCTTCTGGCTGCTGCATGTAAATTTCCACATCTAAATCACCATGCAAGAACGTTGTCTTGACATCCATTTGGTGCAATACCAAATCTAATATGGCAAACAATGCAAGAAAGCATCTCAATGTAGTCATCTTGACCACCGGAGAGAAGACTTCATCAAAGTCAATGCCTTGTTCTTGCTTAAAGCCCTTGGCAACAAGCCTTGCTTTGTACTTTCGCTGACTATCATGAGCGGTGATCTTATACCTGTAAACCCATTTACAAGGTAGAGCCTTTTTGCCCTGTGGTAATTTAACTAGCTTCCATGTCTTGTTTTTATGTAGAGTTGTCATCTCTGACAGCATGGCCAATTGCCAATTCCCGGAGTCCTTCATTTGCACTGCTTCCTTGTAACATGAAGGCTCATTACAATCAGTCAACATGACATAGTTCATAGATGGAACAAACCTATCAGGAGGTCACGTGACACGTGCAGATCTATGCACAATAGGTGGCTCAGGCTCAGCCACAACCTGTGGTTCCAATCTATCCTGTGCTTGCTCCTCTTGAGCCCTGACATTTTGTCTTGCACGTGCAGGTCCATCTTCTTGGAAGACAACTCTTCTAATCTCCTCAACCCTCTCTAGTTTAGAATGATATTTGGATTCATTAAAGTGAACATCATTGCTGCGGACAACCTTTCTGGATTGAGGATCCCAAAGTCTGTACCCCATCTCACCAGAATTACCATAGCCTAGAAAGATGCACTTTCTACTCTTTGGCTCAAGGTTTTTCCTAAATTCCTTTGGAACATGAGTATATGCCTCACAACCAAAGACTCTGAGATGCTTGTATGAGGGCATTTTGCCTGACTATACCATCTCTGGCACTGAATCCTTCTGCAAAACCTTGCAAGGAGATCTATTTACAAGATGAACAGCTGTTGATACAGCTTCAGCCCAAAACCCATTTGGCAGCTGTGCATTAGACAACATACTTCTGACCTTCTCTTGTATGGTCCTATTCATCCTCTCAGCAACACCATTTTGAGGAGGATTGTAAGGAGCATTAAGTTCACGTTTTATACCTTTTGACTGACAAAAGTCCTGAAAGGCCTTTGAAACATACTCTCCACCATTGTCAGTGCGTAAGCATTTAAGCTTCTTGCCACTCTGATTCTCCACAAGTGTCACAAACGTTTTGAAAACACTAAACACTTTATCCTTGTGCTTGAGAAAGTAAACCCATACTTTCCTCGAGTAATCATCTATAAATGTCATAAAGTAAGAAGCTCCCCCTAGAGATAGGTTAGGCATAGGTCCACACAAATCACTATGAACAAGTGCCAACTGTGTATCTCTTCTACTGCTTCTATGCTTATGTGGCTGCTGTGTTTGCTTACCATACAGACAATGTTCACAGAATTCAAAATCATTAAATGAAAAGCCAGGCAAATAACCAGAACGAGAAAAGATTTCCATTCCCTTCTTGGACATATGTCCTAACCGGCTATGCCACAAAGAAACGTTCGGCTGCTCGGTTACATTGATTACATTTTTAGAGACATTTGATACATAAATAATGTAAAGTCCTCCAGACTTTACTCCATGTGCTACTGTCATAGAACCCTTGGATATCTTCCACATGTTCTGTCCAAAAGTGGTGACGTAGCCAGCATCATCAAGTAAACCCGTGCTGATCAAGCTCTTTGTAATTGCGGGAACATGTCTCACATTCTTCAACGTGAAAGAAGAGCCATTCTGAAACTTCAATTGAACATCTCCAACACCTAAGATCTCACATGTCTGCCCATTGCCTAGCCGAACATGATCTTTAGTGGTCACATAAGAGGTAAACCACTCCTTGTTGGGAGACACATGAAGTGATGCCCCTGAGTCTATAATCCAGTCACTCATTGCATTTCCATCAGATGCTGTAAGAAGAGCTGAGTCCATTGTATTCTTCAAGAAGTAGATGTCTCCTGACACTAGACTGTCATCCTCTGCAACAGTGTTTTTCACATTTATTTCTTGAATCTTCACTGAGGACTTGTTCTTCTCACCATGGTCTTCAGCTTTCTCTTTGCCTTTTTCTGCTTTCCATTCTCTGCAGTCTCTTTTCATGTGACCCTTCTTGCCACAATGGTAGCATTCTATGTCACTCTTGCCTTTAGCACTGCGCGACTTGCTACGAGATTGATTCCTCTTTCCACCTTTGTACTTTTCTTTGGTCCTTCCCCTGACAACTAAGGTTGTTCCTTTGCCTTTGTCCATTGTCTTTCTATTGGTTTCTTCAGTAAGCAGACTTCCTTCTACACCTGCTATGTTCAAACCATCTGGAGGTGCAGAATTACTCAAATCTGTGCGAAAAGTGTCCCAACTTTCCAGCAATGTGATCAACAGGAACATAGCTCTAACAGGCTCATCAAACTTGACACCTTGAGCTGACAATTGACTGTAGATTGTGTTGAATTCATTCAGATGATTGGACATAGGTGTCCCTTCTTTCATCTTCAAATCAACAAGATTCTTAAGCCAGTATACCTGTGAAGATGCACTCTGCTTCTCATAAAGATCACTCAGCTTTAACCATGCTTGATAAGCCGACATCTTGTCTGCTACATTGAAGTAAACGCTTTCTGCCAAAGTCAACATAATGGTAGAAAGTGCCAATTCATCCATTTCGCTCCATTCATCTTCGTCCATATCTTCTGGTTTTATCCCCTTGAGCTTTATAGGTTTTATCTGCTTCTTTTTGTACCAACACGTGCCAAATCTGCTTCTTCCACAATGGGAAATTGGTTCCATCCAGCTTCTTGATATTGTAAAGAGCAGTGTCCTGTGATCCAGCCATAGCTACGCTTCACAATAGTTTACTTTCCTGGGAAAAATTCGGCAGAGTTTCCCCTCTAAACTGACCTCTGAACCAATATCAACCTGTCAAATGAACCAAGAAAGCTTCAGATTCTGTAGAAATTTTTGCAGAGTCTCCTTTGTAAAATGGCTCTGGTGTACTCAAAAAACAGACCAAAAATTAGCTCAAAAAACACTGTCTCTCTGACACTGTAAGCTGCGGGTAAACCTATCCTGCACCTGTACTGTCTCTCACTGTCCTGTCATTGTCCTATAAGCATAGACTGTGACAATGCCTCAACGGCAGTAAAGCAAAGATGCAATCCCAACTGTCTAACTCACAGTCAATACATCCTAGCTGCCTATCTAAGGGTGCTCGAGGGATCACTCCAAGACCTGTATCACCGAAAGGATCTCAACATTCGAGAATCCCCCAGCTCAATAAAACCACACTCGACCCTCAACAAAGGCTGCAGTAAATCTGACAGTACATAGACTTCCCACAAAGTCATACATCCACAAATTTCCCACTGTATGCTGTAACCGCTGTGGGTTGTTTGCTGCGTGACTCACAGCCAGCAAACCCTCAACAGACATACATCATCTCTGACAATGCATCCCATGTGGAAGTACCTGCAATGTCAGGATGAAATCTGGAATATCAAGCAGCAAACACAAGCTACCTGATGAACTAGTGGATGTCGCCTACAGTCTGTGTGTAGATGCGCCCGTGTCGTATGTGACACGCCTCCAAGAACTGTGAGCCATCCTTCGATGTTTAGAAAGCCACAAATCAACACTCTAGGAGTGTCGATATCCTCAGCATCTGCAGTCGTAGGCCGAAAACCCCAAATTTGCAGAGTTGGATCTACACCCGCCGAGACCACGTAGTCGAAAATGGCATGCGCAGACCTTTGTCAAAGCCGAACGGTGACTGAGATGATCTCAGAGAAGCTTACCACGAGATTTGGGGCCGTGTCTTCACCTGTCAAATTTCACTCCAATCTGAGCTGGTGACTCTAGCCTCCTGTAGTGCTGTCCCGAGCCTCGATCTGAGCTCTGATACCAGTTGAAGGAGTACGATCGGAAGTGCGACGCGAGAGAGAGTGCGAGAAGAAGAGCACGATGATATGGTGAACTCGCTCTACTGTAATGTGTAGAGCATAGTGAGTTCTTATTAGGTTTTTACAAAAGAATATGTGTACATACCTGGCGGCCCGCCCACTTACCTGGGCGACCACATTGGGCTTTATACCCCAACATTACTTAAGTTTCCCAAGGCTCGATTGAGACAAATGACGGGAAAAAATCCTGCGGGCCATCAAAAGTATTATGCTAAATTAGCAAAAACATACTATGGTCCTTTTCAAATCTTGAAACCAATCAATGACATGGCTTATCAACTCAAGTTGCCCAACCAGTGGCTCATACACACAATGATTTTCATGGGAGCCTACTTAAGCCCTACAAAGGAGAGCCACCAATAGAACCAATTATTGAAGACCCTCCAGAAATCGAAGACCAAGAAGAGGTGCTACAACCTGAATCTATCCTTGGGCATGAAGACAAGGTACTAAGGCATGGTAAGATTATCCGATCGTATCTTATTAAGCTAAAAAATTATCTATTTGAAGATGCTAGATGGATGCAAGGAATACAACTTAAGAATAGTATGAACCTTGTCAATGCTTACAATGTTGCACTAGAGTAATCAAATGTAAATGCTTTCTTAATGAACAATGTTTTTGTCTTATAAGACTAATCCTCTTTCGTGCACAAATTTAAATAGTATGCATGCTTAGAATCATGTTTGTGATGACGACATCAAACACCAAGTAGAATTTGTCACTCTACTTTGGGAGTATGATATGGACTAAAGAGCAGACATGCTTGCGCAGCTACGGCTCCCAAGCACCAAATGGACTAGTCATCCATTCTAGAATTGATGTCACAGGGTGAAAAGGGATCCTCTATCCACTAAGAAACATACACTAATGACTAAGACTTTATCTCTTCTACCTCATAGTCGAGGATGACTATGATTTCAAGACAGAGGTAATGTCATAAAATCTAATATCTAACCAACCCAAATGATTTTCTCATATTAAACTGATCATTTAATGTGGGAGAATGAACGATGTCGTGCATCTCCGCTCCCATACAAAGAAAGATGCCAGAAAAATGCACATTAAGTTTGTTTGAAGCTTATATGTTTAATGAACAGTGATTAAGGGCTGGTTGCAGGACGAGTTCAATGTTGAATGTATGTCAAATGCTGCTGAAAGGGTCAAAACATGTCCTAATAATTCTAAAAAAGTGTTATGCTTGAAGTGAACACGAATGGGGTATTGTTTTCTAGAACTGCAGTGCTCAATGTGCTCTACCGGCCTGTCTTTACGGCTCGTCGATTGGAGCTACGATGAAGAAGTTATGGCAATTTGAAGTTTAAGTCGATTACAGATCCATACCGGAATGGGCAACTGCAGGTGAGGTGACAAAATTTAAATGAATGCACGGGCCTGAAGTGCTCACTTTGTGGAGAGCGTCGGTCTTTTCGGATCAGTGATCGGAGTCCCGGTCGCCAAGATATTGGCCGCCGATAAAGATTCAGCGGGGGGGCGGTTCTGTACCAGTCCAGTCGGCTTGATCGGTGTCTCAGATGGAAGTTTTGTTTATTGTCCAGGGTTTGGGATGCAGGAGCAGAAATAGCTTGATGAGTCTCATGCCTGGGATGTCATTTCATGCAGTGCTTGGCCGGCAGTGGTCGTAATTGGCAATACCTGGCTGACAGGAAAGTAACTCTGACACTTTTATCAGATGTGATGGAAAGGCCTTGCTTCAATGCAATCACCTATAGTTGCATCTTCAAGATATGTATGCCAAATGTCGTGCCGTAGATTTTGCAGAGCTTCGTGTCAGGAATGTCGGCTCTTGCAATGATTTAAAATATATGTATGCCAAGTGTGGTGCCAAGCCATTAAATAATGGGCAAGGGCCACAATTATGTCGCCCGATAGCCGCCCAAGCAATGGCCTCCAAAGTTTGCCCATGGTCGGCCGCCCAAGGCAATACGGAGCCGCCCACCCAATTGGGTAAAGTCCGGCCAATGCACACAATTAAGGGCCACCCAATAAGGGTTTAGTGTGTAAGCAAGAGAGAAAATAAAAAACGAGGCATGGCGTGAAGAACTGTGGCGACGGGCAGTAGCGCAGGAGACAAAGATGAGCTCGCGCCGGGCAGTGTAGTGCTCGGAAGACCTCGCCGCTGAGACGGAAAATGCCGATCATGCCTGGGTGCTCCCGTTCAGCACCATTTGCGACAAGTTTGGTGGAGCTGGGATTTCGATGCCGCCACGTCATGGGGACGGTTCCTGCCACGTCAGCCACCCATTAGCGACATCGCTAATGGGTAGGCTATTTTTGGAGGGGGCAGCATGCAACCTAAAAAGGGAAGGGAATAGTGTATTTTGCTCTCTCCTCCTCATAATCTCCTTAAGATCTGATTCCTTAAGCTCTTCATAATCATAAGCTCCTTAGGCTCTGAAGCTCCGGCCTCATGCCTTCGAGTTCTTAAGCTCCGGATGTCGACAAGCTCTCAAGCTCCTTAAGCTCGGAAGCTCCCTCCGCATGCCTTCAAAGTCTCAAGCTCATCCTAAACGGGTAATCTTCAAGCTCTAAAGCTCAGATAATTAGGCTCTTAAGCTCCTCATAATCCCCAAGCTCTTAATCTCGTTCTCCGGATATCTTAAGCTCGCTTAATAAGTTCTTAAGCTCCTCTTCATCCACAAGTTCTTAATCTCCCCATAATCTCTTAAGCTCGAAATCTTGCATAAAAGCTCTTAAGATCGCATTAATTGCGGGGAGCTCTCTCAGATTCTCTAAGCCCACAATTAAAGCTTCAAAGCCATCATTAGACATTCGAATCGGGAAGCAGAAGGCAGAGTAAGCAGAATTCTATTAATTTTCTTGTTTAGCACCTGGATTAAGCCAGGATTTCTTCTTGTAAGGAGCATTAAGCCTCCATCATGGATTGATTAATCATGGATTCTGTCGATTAACTGGAATTAGGCAAACTGCTTGTTTTGAATATTGTTGTCGGTAATTGCATCTGCTACACCTTTTTTTCCCACACCTCTCACAGCCACGGGCCCGGTGCCTTCCCGACTCACCTTTCACACAATTATCCCCCGACATTCTTGGTGAACCCGACGCGAAACGAGCCGGGGTGAGCAGTGTGGTGAAGAAGGATGTCGACACCGCAAAAGGCTGCCATGCAGCAAATGATGTAGCAATTTGCTACTTACATGCAACAACAGCATGCTGCCCAACAGCAGTATAATTTGCAGGAGAGGACCCGTAAAGCTCGGCACACAGTTACCGAGAAATTGCATCGATTTGAAGGTCGAGATATTAGCAAATTCTGTAATATCTATGAACAGGCAATGGAAGAGAATGGAATTGATGATCAGAACGCAGTAGAAGGGTTCATTTGATTGTTGAGCCGGAACTTAGGAGTCGAATTAAAGAAATTCAGGTGCTTCAACGCCCGGATTGGTAGGATTTCAACAAGGCACTTCAGGAGGAATACTTCCTGGAGGATTCTCAAAGAGTAACCAGGCAAATTTTCATGAAGTGGGTGCAGAAGAAGAACAAAAATCTGTCTGCACGAGAGTTATTGCGGGAATTTGAGAAGAAATTCAAGAAAGTATCTTCGATAGAGCAACGTTCAATGAGGGATCAGAAGGTTGAGTTGCTCATTCAGGCTATTGATCCTCGACTTCAGAAGAGTTTAGTGCACTTGCTAGAGGATCCAAGTTGAGAATTGGGCTTAACATCCGACTAGAAGGTAGTCACCGAAGCAGTCAACATGATCGTGAAACGACAGATGAGAGTCCATAAGTTGATCGTGGCTGACATCACGGATGTTACGGAGGTGGAACCTAAAGAGAAAACAGCCTCAGCAATACCCAGAGTGGAGGAGCCAGTTCTTGACAAATTGGCGAAAGGTATTCAAGAACTGAATTTGAATGTTAAAGCTGTTAAATTTGATGGACTAGCTACAAAGGGGTCTACATCTGAGCCTGGACATAAGCCACCATGCAAAGGCTGGGACCGATGCATGTGGTGTGACAGTGAAGACCACAAGTATGTTAAGGAAATTGATGATTTTGACGAAGCATATAAAAATAATGTGGTGTTCTGGAAGGACAAGAAGATACACCTCACGGCAACAGGTGAGATGCTCCGCCTGAACTTCGGTAGAGGCGGCATGAAGAAGATAGTTGATGAGATTCAGTAGAATGTTGCTCTTGTGGAGCCAGCTACATATGGGCTGCAAGTCTGCGGAAAGGGTGACGAAGATGGTGCAGGTACCAAGGGTCAATTATGGCCTTATGCTTTGAAGACAGCAAAACCTAGATAGGTAACTTATGGGAAGCTGCGGCAAGTAGGGAATTCAATCCAAGAGACCACAGGGTGGATTGATCCAGTGGATTCCCTCTCGGTGTATGCATTCATTGAAAAGTCTCAAGCTAATGAGGCGATGGTGGAGGAAAAGCGAAAAAGAGATGAAAAAGCTCTTGAGACATCGAAAAGGACAACGAGGTTCAACAACAAGAAAGAAGAAAGTCTTGCTCCTAAGCCCGCTCCTGAAGTGGTGATGGAGGAGGCACCTAAGGACAAAAATCAAGGTAAACCTAGGGGACCCTCTTATAAGCTCAAGTCTAACATTGAATTAGCTACATATTTAAAGAAAGTCTTTGAAGAGAGAATTCTAAATAGCAAGGTGGATCTCACATTGGGTGATATATTGGGCATTGCCAAACATGAGTTTCATGAGGAGATAATAGATATCATCAAAAGGAAGATGTAGATACCAAGTGAATAGGAGCCGGAGTCAGTGACGAGCCAGGCGGTACGCCACATTGAAGCAATTCTAGACGACTATGAAGAGTATTTGGCGAATCTTGAAGAAGAAGAAGAGTCGAGGTCTGTGGTGGTGTCAAATCCAACTGTACCTGAGGTAAGGCATGTTCATTTCAATGAAGATGAAAATAGTGAAAGCATACAAGGAGTCACTTTTCAAGGACTCATTGGGCAAGTGCAACAACCGAAACTGTTGTAAAGCTTGGCGACATCGAAGAACCGGTCTTAGCACTCATAGATCATGGATCGGAGATCAATTTGATGGATAAAATCTTGCATAAAAAGGGGAAATGTACTATTGATGTGGACCGAAGCCGAGGTTCGACATACATAGAGCCATGAGAGCAACCATTTGTGAGGGAGAGTCAGCCATGGCGACCTGCACCAAACGGGTTGGGACTTAGACGGAATATGTTCGTCATTGTAGGGGCAACAAAAGTCGCTTCTTGAGTGCATACCAAAACGATTCGTACTACCTCTACAACTTCAAGTTTTCCTCCTGCGCATGGTATCCATGGAAATTCCTTTTCTTTCATAATTAGGGTGCCCTATTTTGCGCCCCCCCCCGCTCCCAAAATAAAATAAAAAAACCCAAGGGTTAATTCCCATATACATGATCTGTTTTGTTGGCATGATCATCGCATGCAAGATGCAAGCCGTTTACACTACGTCTACCATAGTGTACAATAGGAAATTATGCATGAAAAGCATTGACGCTCCGCTCAAGTACCGGTTTCAAAGTCGAAGTCGGCAAGGTTTCTATGATCAATAGAACACATAAGTTACAAGATAAGCATCAAGATTTGGGGATGGATTTGAAGACTGTGTAGGACACAATCGGGTGGAATTCTTTCCACATGCATGCATGGCTATCCAAGGGATAGAGTAGTCAAGGATTCTCGACAGAAGTTGGTATCGATCAAAGAACCTTCGGCGTATTGCAAGGCATCCAACAAGCGTCTAGGTACTCATGTTTAAGCTTCAATTTCAAATTTTCATTGATTATGCAATCATCTACAAGTTGTTTGGGGTTGTGAATTCCAACTTGTGCAATGATTTTTGCCCAAGGGGTATGTCTGAGTTTATCAAGCATGGCTTGATTGTCGTTATAGCAAGGCTGTTATTGAACTTGGCCAATTCTATTTATCTGCATGGATAGTGTATTAAATGTTTGTGGATTTCAAGGAAATTCAACCACTTTTAAATCTTCTCTCAAGCACAGGGAGTGCACGATGCTTTTCAGTTCGGAACAGGGCTTAAAACCTTGGGGCCGAAGGGCTCCAATTGGACATTACCTCCACACATGCAACGAGCATGGCTCTGTGTGTTGATACTAAATTTGATGCAATAAAAACGGTCATTCTCAACTCGTTGTCAGCAAGACAGATCTAATGGGATTTTATGGATAAATGCTAGTAGTGCTGGGCAACCCAGATACGCTTTGTTTCTGCAATTATTGTAGATGTTTCTAAGTTTTGAATCCGGTATATTACTTGACAAGGTCGACAATCGACAGTATTAATCCTTTTAACTTTGTTTAATATGACAATGCCATAAGCTACACCACAGTAGATTAGTTTTAACTAGGGAGCAAGGGTTCGTACAGGGATTATCAAGAATCGGCTTATGTATTACATCAGCCAGTATCTCTTTGATATGTCCTCTTTGTGCTATCAAGAGGAGGAGAAAACCAAGGATTCTAGGAGCACGGATCCATGTATTAAAGGCATATGCACTTCCAAGCCAGTATAGCTTGCTAGTGTGCATGCAAAATAAGTATGTGAAGTATATTGAAAGCATAATCATGCCACAAGATGCTACAATTTTCGCTGCCAAAGGCGGAGGTTACAAAACATAGAGTTTCATAGATTAGGTGAAATTTGATAGCTAATTTGCATGATCTATCTGTTTCACTATTGGGCAATCTCCTGCATCTCCATAAGCTACATGATTCGGCAAGGCCGTTTCTCTATGATTGAGTTTCTTTGCTTTGAGATTTATGTGTCAACAGGAGCACTTGTTAGCTATGAGCACTCATGTTGCATTCTGTCTCTCACCTCTCAATGAGTACACAAAGCAAGGCTTCATTTCAAGGCATATTGCATGTCAGCTTCCAGAGTTTGCAATGTGCTAGTAGCAGGAATAGGAGGGCATGACCCTTGCAAAGTGCTGGACACACTTGCAATACAGGGGTTCTATATATAGCTAAGAGCAAGAGGGCCAAGGGCTTATATATAGTATAGTTGGGTGGTTATTTGCAAGTCTGTCTTACCTTATAGACCTAAATTAACCAATTTTTATTAAAAATCATTTTACTAATAGGGATTTTTCCCACCCCTCATGCCCACCTCTCTTATTATTTTGCTTTTGGAATGGAGGACCTGTTAAGTAGCAAGAATAAACCTTCATTCTTTTCAAAGGATACCTATCTTCTTACACTCCAATGTACTTTTTGATTTCTCAAATCACAAATTCCAAAGTGCGCTTGGCATTCCACGACACTAAGTGACACGATCGCGCACGTGGGGGTGGGTAAGAGGATCGACGGTGGAGGAGGGCGGCAGGCATCCCGAGGTGGGTGGGCCCCCCGAAAAAAAGGCAGCGCAGGTGAGGAGTTCAGATTGGAACCTACAACCTCGCATCCCAATGCCTTTTGAGGCTTGAGTTAACCACGACACCCATCCGCGTGCATGTGAAAGCAATGCCATTTTACATGGTGCTATAAACGCTAAACCTGGATTCTCCTAGAACTAAACTCGGATAGGCCCCATGTTCGGGTTTAATTCTTGGCCGTGTTTAGTTTTAATAAGAGATCTACGATGCAGATCGCCTCAATAGTTGTGCATGGACTTCCCATCCATTCCCCTCCCCCCCCGGTCTCTTTAAATGCTCTGTGTCATTTAGTCCTAAGGCTTTGCATTGGAAGGGTACAATTTGAAGAAATATGGTACTTTCAAGAACAAAAGGACTTGAAAAGGTACCTCAAGGTTAACCTTCATGATCATGAAAGCCTTCAAACAAGCATGTTGGTGATTACAGAGCCGTACAAATCCAACTTGACTTCTTTATAAGGGTGGAAATTGGAATGCCCGTGGAATGGTGTGTGGTTGTGCTTGATATTAAGTTGATGGTGTGTTAACCCTCACGGCACACGGACACCCTATGATCTATAAACGTTGTATTATTTAGAGTCAGGTACCGGGCTTGTCGGACCAATAGGAAAAGGGTAAGAGTGATCGCCGATGAGAGGCGCACTTTAACACGAACATTCAAGGGATTAGTTGGTTAAGCATGGGCGCCCAAGTGTGAATGGGGTGAGCTCCTATAAAAGCCAACTAAACCTAATTTTTACTCATTCTCTCATTTGTGCAATAGAAGAGTGCTCTTGCTCCATCTCCATCTCCATCTTCTTCTTCTTCTTCACCTCCTCGTGTGTGTGTGTGTGTGTGTGAGAGAGAGAGAGAGAGGGAGAGTGTGGGTGCGATCGAGCATTACGAAGGCACGACGGCGGCGAAGTGGTTGAGCGCGGCACGACTGCACCTTCTTCTTCATCGCGGCGAGGAATCCACCACGAAGCCGAGCGTAGAGCGGTGAGTGACACACCCTTTGTTCTCTTGAGCTTGCTAGTTTAAGCTTGTTGTGTGCTTGGAGCCGTTTGTGGCTCGCACACGGTGTATTGGCAAGTCCCTTGCTTCGACAGTGCGGCAAGGAGCGCACATTTTTGGCGCCGCTGCCGGGGATATGCCCTACACTAAGCTCGGTTAGCACTTTACGCTTTCTTGTGGTGCAATTTCTATCATAGGAAAGGCAGGGAATGAGGGTGTGTAGTTGTGTGGAGATTTCTGTTTTTTGCGTTTTCTACGTTTTGTGGTTTGCAGTGCACAGTTAGCATTTCTTGCGTTTTTGCATTTTCTGCATTTTCTGTCAAGTTTCAATTTCTGCAATTTTCTGCGTTTTCTGTGTTAAATTTTCTGTCAAGTTCCAATTTCTGCAATTTTCTGCATTTTCTGTGCTTTTTCAATTTTCTGCATTTCTTGCGTTTTTTCAATTTCTGCAATTTCTGCATTTCTGCATTTTCAATTTCTGCGTTTTCAATTTCTGTATTTTCTGCATTTAAAAATAAAATAAAATATTTTTCAGGAAAAAAAAAATTCTGAAAAAATAAAAATAACGGAAAATAAAAACGCGAGTGAGCGGGCGGTGAAATTTTTCGAAAATAAAAAACGTGACTCTTAAATCGGACGGGTTGGTTTGTATAAAAGATAGATCGGGATCGGGATCATTTTCCCAAGCCCAAGCCCAAGCCCACGCCCAGGCCTCAGTCCTATGATATATACTAGACTCACTCTTATATATATACCCTACTCCCTCAAGAGAGAATGAGAGCATGTGGGACAAGTCCTCCACTCTCCTCCTTTCTCTTCCCATTTGCACCCTTAGACTTTCTAGTTTGGGCCTAGTTCCCTACTGGAAATTGACAGTTTTAGGGATTCCGAGGGCATAGAGTGACCAAACGGAAGGCTGTAAAGCACGGCACGACCCTCTGACCGATACGCTCGTTTCGAGCTATCACACGGCCCATTCCACGACACGCTCTAAAAAATCTAGCAAAAAAACAAACAAAAAACACGCTAAAAACTAGTCACAAGGCCTCCTAGAGCAGCTTTTTGACACCTTAGGGTAACAAAAGCACATGCACTTATGCTCTGGGCGGGTGCTAGAACACGAGCATATTGAGGGTGCCTCTGTTCATACGAACACCCATTACCCATCCACGATAAGCTCTAGACCCTCAGCGGGGACACAAGGTAGCACCACCCAAGACCCTAAAATAGCCGCTAGTGATTCTTCCTCCGACTCAGAAATCATGGAAGCATACCCTACCCAAAACACTGAGAGAGAAGGCCATGCACCTCCCGAAGCTCCACAGCCTAGTACTAGTATGTTTAGCCGTTTCATGGAAACATTAGGTAGAGCTACTCGCTCGGAACCTGATGCAAATGAAGCACACGAAGGGGGTGGGGAAGTGGACTCTCCTTTCACATCGCACGTGGACCCCACACCCCCAAAGAGTGTCCATGTGGATATCCTACCAACTTCTTACCAAGAAGGCCCTGTTGAGCTGCCTCCTTTAGAAGTTCCCTCTAGAGTACCGTTGGTGACAAGTAAAACCACGGGGAGCAACATTGCTTCTACCTCACAAGAAACCGTTAACACGTCGACTCTAGAAGGATGGTTCATTAATGATCATTGGACATACGACCTCCACACTGAGGTGTTGACGGATCTACACTCTGGCCACGCCTACCATGTAGGATGGATAGAGATTGTACAATCCACCTCTAGTGCCACGAGCATCGAAGATCAACAGAAAATGATCTGTAATGTTATCCATGGCATTATTCAATCAGAAAGGCAAAACCGAGGGGTAAATATACTCTCAACTGGCCCCATGAGATTTTTGGATACGAGCAGGGCTCAACAGCCTACTCTATCACAAATGGAGACTCCTCTAATGAGCCCCATGGACCCATCTTACGTCATTTCACCTGGGGTCTCTATGCAATCTGAGCCTCCGAGCGAAAACTTTAGCTTCCCTAACTTGGCTCAACCCTCTATTAACGAAAACCCAGTGCTCACTCCAGGGATAAGCCTGACAGAGAATGTACCGATGACATCTACGGTTAGCGCAGTGCCACTACCTAGTGTCGTAGTACCTAATATGGGGCCTCGACCGTATGTGCCTCTAGCCCCTTATGCACACATGGCCCCCACACCTCCAATTGTACCACTTGCTTATGCTCCTCGAGTGCCGCTCCCTAGCTCTTATCCGAGTGGACCTATGCCCGGTTATGTTCCATATCCTGCATCATCCACACATATGCCAAGACCGGCACCCAGACCGGCACCCATCCCTCTCCCACATATGATTCCAAGAGTACCTCCACCGGCCCTGCCTCCTCACATAGGTGACTTGGCAGTGTTTTCTCAAACCATAGGTCGATCTATCGCGGAAAATATGCGTCATGCATCTGATAGAGAGCCTAGAAGTAAGGCAGTACAAATTGCCAAACTCACGCAAAAATTCAATGGGGACGAAGATGCTAGGAAACACATTGAAGTGTTTGAACAAGTATGTGATTCCTTAGGGGAACGCAACGAACTACATAAGTGCAATGCCTTAAGCTTGACATTAAGTGGGAAGGCTGGAGATTGGTATAGGACCCTAAGGGTGGACGAGAAAACAATCTACCCTACCCTTCGAAGGTTGTTTCTAAAGGAGTACATACGAGAAGGTGTGCTTTGGGGTGTAGCATCTCAGCTACAGAAGGCCGAACGTAAGGAAGGAGAGTCAGTAAGGGACTTCATTAGTCGTCTAAAGCACTTAAACACTCGCTGCCTTGCAAATGAGCGCTTCAACAATAACCAACTGCTTGATCGATTCATTCGAGGGTTGAGGAATGAAGGAATCTATAATGGACTAGTGATTAGAGGTATCACAACCTGGGAAGATGTCACTACCAATGCAATCCAATTGGAAGACAACTTGATGATAGCAGGCATGAGGGTGTCTACCGACACGAGATCCACTAGCTCACAAGCCATTGAGTATGAACCCATGACTGCAAAGCCCATTGCCAATGAGCCAGAGGTATTTGAGACATTCTTGACAGACCTCACCAAGGCAATCCAAGAGTCTCTTAAGGATAATCGACCCCCTCAAAATAGTCACATGTATCCAAGAAGGGAGCAACAATGGTGTTCCATTTGCTTAGGTCCACATAGCACTAGTGAGTGCCCTACGTTTAGAGTAAAATTTAATGGAACTTGCAACGCATGTGGTAGGTATGGTCACCAAGCTAAGGATTGTTTAATGATCAAACGTATGATGGCAAATAGACCACCTGTAGCCTGGACGGATGCACCTCGAGCTCCTGTATTGATGCCTGCTCCACCTGTTGAGCAACTACCACAACACATGGTCCCTAGATCTCAAAATGTTGTACAAGCTACACCGCTACCACCTCCTGTGCTAGGACCGCAGCCCCCGCGTCCAAGGGTCGCCCCCTATGAACCAAGTGGGTTGCGAGCCATCTAATGCTTATGCAGATGGTTGTGAGGAGGAAATAGACACTAGTATTGCCTACGGACTTGATACATTGGAAGAGTGTCCTATATACTACATGGAAGATTGTTGGGGGCAAGTCAAGCTGGTTTATCAAGCTGCTGCTCTCGCATCCAGAGGTCAAAATATCAACACCCAGGCTAGGAGGCCACCTCTTCAATGCTACGAGTGTGGTGGACCACATCGGGCAGCGGAGTGCCCTATTAGGTTGCAAAAGAATGCTGCACAGATGCAAATGAATCAAGGGAGCACGTCTACAATGCCAATACTCACATGTAATCGTTGTGGCATAGATCACTTGATTGCCCAATGCCCCTATAACCCAAATGCGCCTAAAATCACACCCCTGAATTTGGTCGAAATTGCTAGTGTGACATCGCCAATACCACCCTTCGCACCCGCTTATGCGATTACACGGTCCATGCTTCAAGGGCCAGGCCATATCCTCGAAGAGAGAGATACCGCGTCAGTTATCCAAGCAAAGAAAAAGAAGACACAAAGGACGAGGTCGCAGAATACGGGAAATTCAAAGCCAAGTTCCAAAAAAAACATAGGAACAGGAGATGACCCCGTGTATATGAATGACCTCGAGGATGATTCAGATTCAATCGAGACAATGGAGACTAGAACCAATACCACAAAGGGAAAGACCGACAAAGAAAACCGTAACATGGAACCAAATGAAAACCGAATAAGAGAAAACCATAAAGAGCCTCTGAAAACACCACAAGTGTTTCCAAATCCAATCCAAGACCCCCAAGATAAACCGCAGGGGCAAAAAGGGAAGAATCATAAAAAGAAGATTGGGACGTACCCAAACCCAGTAGACGAGATTGAGCAGGTGAAACATCTAAGAGGTTTAGTGGAGGAGACTCAAAGGAAACTAAAACTAGAACCAGAACCCATGCATGTCAAAATTCATGACACAGTGTTTTCCACGCAAGTTCATCCACCCCACATGAACCATAGACCGTTAGCCATATCTAGTATCATCCAAGAAGGGAGTGAGGACGGGACATCAGAAAGTGAGCATACACCTTTCTTGTTGGAAAGGATGTTTAACGAAGGAATACCTAATCCCATTGAGGAATATGAGATTCCATCCTCACCAGTTCCTAGTCAAGGACCTACACCCTGCAAAACGCCAATGAATGTTGCCAAACTAGTGGACTTCATGTCTTCTGAGGTCCAAACCACGATCATAGCAAAGCTGTATGGAGATCCTGAGTTATTCCTTGCACTTCGAGCATTCCTTAACGGAGAGCTACGAACGGGATTACCGCAGTTTGCACAACCAAATAGGCCTGACTCGATAATGATTGATGAGGAAAATCATGTGCAATCACTTGACTTAGATGGACACGAGTCTGTGATTGAGGTACCCATTAACGAATTAGGGCAGTATTTTGAAGGCGACCAGTCTAATGCGACCCTACCCATCACTACCAAGGGATTAACTATAAAGGGAATTCTTGATGGTGGTGCGAGAGTTAGCATCGTTACAAAAGATTGTTGGGAATCCATGGGAAAACCCCGCCTCAGTGTTACTAACATTGTGATAAAGATGGCAAATGGTACCATAGCCAAACCTATGGGGATGCTCAAGGATCTTAAGATCAAAGTTCTAGGACACAAGGTACGACATACGTTCATTGTAATGGATTTCTCTAAACACCTTATGTCATATGAAATGATTTTAGGATGACCATTCATGAGGGAAGCACAAATGGTTCACGATTGGTCTAAAAATCATGTCTATTTGCAATTCCAACACTCTGTCCTTAGAGTGGATTTGGTGACTCGTAAGGTACACCCCTTAGGGAGTAAAACCATTATTGATCATCGCTCTGACACCACAGTTCACTCGGCCCCACTACAATATTGTTACACTTGTAAGAAGGATACAGACATTGGCCAAGATTCTCCTTATATGGATATCCTACCTAGGATGATTGAGTCGGACAATGTGGATTGGGTCCACCTAGCATCAACCATAGACACTTGGGGAAATAGGGGGACGACCTGGGTAACACCTGAGGGGGATGAAATGCCTGTACCCTTAAATATGCTACAAGCAATGCATATCGCTTCCGACAAGACTCATCCTAATGTAACGAAGAAAACATACAAGTGGGTCCCTAAAGCTTCTTTAGTGACCATAGCTAATGCTAAAAAACAGAAGCCTTGTAAGAAACGTACCACTCGCTCCAAGAAAAGTAAGAAAATGTTGCGATGGATCCCTAAACGACTATTGGAAGCCCAAGGCTACTATCAAGGAAATGATCAAATCTGGGTGCCAAAACGTAGATTGTGCTCTTACCTATCACCTGACCCAAGTGAGCCCAATCCTGTATCTCCAAAACGAATCAATGATCGTGGAAAGAAAAAAATCACAGAATGCTATACACCCGCTCCCGAGCTAGTTTGGGTACCAAAGAAAGAACGATTTGTTCCACCTAGCTCAGGAAGGGGGGAGTCCCATGAAGATTCTAGCTCCTCATGTAATACATCCATAGAGGTAAAAGCTTCTACACAGCCTCCATCTATAGTAGTGGACCTCCATGAAGCTACCAAAGAATCCACACCTCCCAGTGTTCAAGAATCACCTGATGAACCACTTCAAGTTCGATCCAGGGAGAGTACCTTACCACCCTTGCAACTTGACGAGGCACCTAGGGTAATAGAAAACTACTGGCAAAAATCCTCACCTATTACCAACTGGAACAATTGGTTTCAAAGGGTGACAAGCTCATTTCAAATGGTATGATCTACCCAAGGAAGGGGGGAGTGTTTGTGGACATCCATCATTCACTTGTTTCCCTCTCAACCTTTTTCCCTGACCTCTCAATCACCAATCTTAGGGAATGTACATATAAAGCTTTATACTCACAAAAAAAAAAAGAAAAGAGCAAGAGCAATTAGCAAACGAGTATGCATATTAAAGTCAAAACATTGACTCAGACCTACACATGTCACATTTGGTACAGTGAAACAGAAACCTATGCCATGAAACACCTTTGATCCTCATCACTTGAGTGATGGAGGGTAAGTAAGATTAGTACGATAGGAGTGTTTCTGTTTTAGAGTTGAGTGATTAGCGAAGTTCTCTTTTCCCACTAATGTGCCTCCTGGAGGTATTCCTTTTGTTTCCTAGTGTGTACAGGAGCGTGTTGCTATTGATAGGATTTGGACGTTCATGGAACCTTTCTCTCGTTCACACTTCAAATCAAGCGCGACCATCAACACAAACAGGTGTTTCTTGTCCATTAGCATTGCCCTTATCTTTTTGCATCTATGATTTTCTGCTTTGATTGTGATTGGTAGCATAATATTCATCGCATTTGCTTAGTATCAAACATTTAATTCAATGTAATGTTTTGTCATAATCACTTGTCTAGGTTTAAAAATCAAGCAGTCCGACTAAGCTAGTTTGACCAAGCTAGATATTAGAAATCTTCTCTTAATGCTGGGGGGAAATGCCTTCCTAATAATCAATGGTTACTTAGGTTCTTAATCCGATTTAGGCAGCATTGTATGAAATGTACTAGGGCTTTCTAGTGGGCTTAACCCTATTGACCTTTAGCTTAAGTATTATAAAGGGAGTTTACTAATGTGATGAGCCTGGGGAGGGTAACAGTGTTATATGACCCCCCAAAGTTACAAAATTAAAATGTTGAAAATGAACAAACAAAAAATCAAAGTGCCACAATGTAAAATCTTACGCTGGAAGAGAAATCTCAGCTTGAATTGGTACTTCACTCACATGTATCGCCTATGGTACTAGAGCCCTAGAGGTTCCCAGTGTGGGCGCTTTTCCTTGAAAAGCAAAAAACCCAAGGCATACAAAATAAGCACACACATCATAATTGAATCACTGTGAAAAGACCTTGGGGGGTCAAAGAAAAAGTAATCAATCAGGCGATGATTTCATGAGAAATTCCTTTTATGGTAGCTTAACTACAAGGTTTTCTAGATATAGCCTCTAGTCAGCCCTCGAACATGAATACTTGGCTCTTGCGATTAAACAACTTAATTGACCACAGAAAATTAAGAAGCTTACCCATGGTATTGATATTCGATCTCTAGTGCCTTTCGACCGTCAAATTAGCGACCCTAGACTTGTTTAATTTTCTACCTTTACATCTGTTTATGCATTTGATTACATTGCAATTTAATGTTCATTGCTATCAAATTGTTTGAAATTCTTTGACCAATCAATGTGTCTACCTAAAACTGCATATGCTTTTTAAGAGAATGCCATTACTGTGCCAATGTTGTTTGATTTTGCAGTGACTGAAGAAGGCTAAGGACATTCATCTCAAATGCTCTTCCACCTCGACGAACCAGCTTCAACTCAATAGCTTCCGAGGACGGAATCTACATCAGGAAGGGGGGCATGTTAACCCTCACGGCACACGGACACCCTATGATCTATAAACGTTGTATTATTTAGAGTCAGGTACCGGGCTTGTCGGACCAATAGGAAAAGGGTAAGAGTGATCGCCGATGAGAGGCGCACTTTAACACGAACATTCAAGGGATTAGTTGGTTAAGCATGGGCGCCCAAGTGTGAATGGGGTGAGCTCCTATAAAAGCCAACTAAACCTAATTTTTACTCATTCTCTCATTTGTGCAATAGAAGAGTGCTCTTGCTCCATCTCCATCTCCATCTTCTTCTTCTTCTTCACCTCCTCGTGTGTGTGTGTGTGTGTGTGTGTGTGTGAGAGAGAGAGAGAGAGAGAGAGAGAGAGGGAGAGTGTGGGTGCGATCGAGCATTACGAAGGCACGACGGCGGCGAAGTTGTTGAGCGCGGCACGACTGCAGCTTCTTCTTCATCGCGGCGAGGAATCCACCACGAAGGCGAGCGTAGAGCGGTGAGTGACACACCCTTTGTTCTCTTGAGCTTGCTAGTTTAGGCTTGTTGTGTGCTTGGAGCCGTTTGTGGCTCGCACACGGTGTATTGGCAAGTCCCTTGCTTCGACAGTGCGGCAAGGAGCGCACATGGTGGCATAGAAAATTACTCTTTAGATGTTGATGAAAGTACCTCTATATCAAAAGCTGAGGCCTTTAACTTTTGTATCGTGTGAATGCGAGTGTATTTAGACACCTGGGAGCCCCCGTAGGGGTGGACGTAAACCCATAGGCAAAGGTTTCAATGGGTCCTTGAAAAAATAATCTCAAAAATGAGAAGATGGGAGTTTGTTCTCCTCCCCTTCCAAAGCCGGATTAGAGTGATTAATGCTTTTATAATCCCGTGTATTGCTTTCCTCAGCCCCGTGCTCAAGATGGCTAAATGTAAATGGAAAGAATTCTTACAACCAGTGAAAAGGTTTCTTTGGAAGAACAATACGAAAACCTCGCGGCCATGGCAGTGGGCTAGATGGGAGGTAGTTGCTCGCCCGGTAGACCAAGGAGGTCTCGGCATTCTTAACCCTGTATCCCATGCTAAGGCCCTTTGTGCCAAATTTAAGGTCTCATTGGCTAAACAGGACCAAGCTTGGGCTATCATGACCAAGGAAATCCTTGACGCAGTAAAACTGGGATCGAAAGGGGGAAAGTGGAAGGGGGTTGTGTTGAACGACAAACTTCTTGCCCCGAAGTGGTCTTATCTTAGATTTGGTGGACTCTCAGGGGAACTGATGAGGAAGTGCAAAAGAGCAGGTGAGGTTTTGGAATGGGGGGAAGCAACCAGATACTTTAAGAACTCCATTTTGCACTAGTCTCCTTGGCTCTCTAAAATATTAGGGCTGCCGCAAAGCCCCTTTTGGATAGAAATGGCCAGGAATGTGAATAATAAGGGGCTCGTTTGACTAGAGCAATTCTGGGATGGCAACAGTAAGTGCTAGAAAACTGCTGACTCTTTAGCCATCCAATTTCAATTGAATGGCTTTGAGATCTTACTAGTCTACAAGGTGATGAAAGAGCTTGATAAGGTGGTGATGCCAATTTGTGAATCCAATTTTGAATGGGACGCTTGAAGATGGCCCAGGAGTAGCCTCTTTTGGAAACCACATTCTAAAGGAATTTACCATGTTTTAATGCACGAGGGTAATTGGTGTAGCCCCCTCAACAAAGTATGGAAGAGGCATTGGACGGAAAAATGGTGGGAGGGAGTCATGGAGAACATCTGGAAGCCAAGGTGGCCTGAGTTTATGAAGATATTTATGTGGAAAGTGATGTGGGGTGCTTTGCCGACGGGTGTAAAGATACAAGAAAGAGGAATCGGGTCCGATCGTTGCTCGGGGTGCAGAATAGCTAGTGAAGACCTAGCCCACCTTTTCATGGGATGCCAGGCAATCAGTGGCATGGCTGGGAAAATATGCAAGTGGATTCAAAGGACATGGGAAATTAAGTTCTTCAAGACTGATCTGTTCTTTGGTAGTAATAGGTTGGGAAGTCCTGTTCTTCTTGTCTGCACTCAAGTAATCAGGTACTTCTTTCACCATATTTGGTAAGCAAGAAACCGCCGCATGTTTGAGCGGGATCTGGTTGTGGCAAGCTTTTGTGAAATCATACAAGAGAGCAGAGTGACGATCCACATGATCAAAGGCAAACAAGCCTGAGAGGACTGGTCTAGAACAATACATGGCATGATGACATCTTGTAATAAGTAAAGCCTAGGAGTAGTTGTGGTTTCTCTGTCAAGTAGAAAACTTGTAATCCTTCGACCCTCAAGGCTCGGCGGTCTGAGCCTAAGGTTGGTGTATATGTTCTTAATACTATCCACTCACAATTGTGAGTTTTGCCAAAAAAAAAAAAAAAACTTTTGTACCATGTTTATGCATGAAACAAACATATAAAACCTTTTAGCAAAGTCCGTCACTGACCATCAAGGGGACTATTGCTTTTGTTCTTCTTCAAGTTGATAGCGTTAAGATGAAAAAGGCACTCGTGTGTGACCAACTGGCACCCTAATGTCACTAAACATGCCACAATAACTGTGAATTTTATGTTAATGTTTACTTAAAGGACATGCTAATTTCTATGTTTCTTTCAGGTAAGCTTCATCCATGGGCAAAAATGTTGTTCTCTTAAAGCTGGTTGATGAGTTTTATTTCAATAATTTAGTAAGTACAATGCTCAAAATGTCGAGGAGTCGAGAAGGAGAAGAGCAACAGTCTCCGTGTTTGACACTACAATTATCACTCCCGTCTTAGGTGATAGATTTAAAACATCTCTTGGTGATGCATGTTGTATTCAAGTGCAAGAAAGGGGTTATGAAAAAGGGGTGAGCTTTTGTCTTTATTGAGTTTGGTGATTATGATTCCTACTTTTATTTAACATAGGGTAAAGGGGCCAACTTAGGGCCACCTAAGCCGCAAAGCAAATTGCCGGCGGCTGAATGCTTTGTTTGCAGGCTGAATGGGCACGATCGAAAGAGCGGAGCAACACCTACCTGTAGTAAAAATTGCGCCATGATTGGAGCTCCGAGGGCGACTCACGACAACGACAAAATTTTTGTGTGTATCAAAATTGAGTGTGAATGAGAAGCCACACCTGGGGTGCAATATGAGACAAAGCGGCGAGCAAGGCTTGAACCTAGATCCGATGGCGACGATTTCGTTTCATGCTCGACTAACCATCTCACCATGGAGGAACTTGTGTCCTATCTCTGGGTCTTAAAGTACATAAAGCAGGGGGGGCCGTGAAGGGACCCGGTTTTTTATTGGCCCCTTTACCCTAGTTTGCATCTTGTAGGTGGAAGGTATGTTCCATGTGTCAAACTTTAATGACTCTTTGGTGATAAAATCTTGTGTGGTTTGTAAAGATTCCAAAATCTTGTGTGGTTTGTAAAGTCATTCATGTGGAGAAATTGTTGGTATCCTGGTTGTTCTGATAGTGGAGGGAGTTCTCTCACCAAAACTTGGCGAGTGTGCACTACAAATGCCTTTGGCTGCTTGTATTGTTGAGAGGGTCTTGCAACTTTAGGAGTCTTTTCTAATAATGCATGAGAAAAAAGTACTCATGTTTTGAGTAGCTCTCTCAAAAATAGCACTGCAGGGTAAAATTGCATGTAGATAGCTCGCATTTACGACATCTCTTACCCAAGCATAAGAGGATTACAGCCTTTTTTATCAACTTGCTTAAGAAATGTTTGGTGAAGGCATAGATACTGTAAATGGAGTAGCCGTCAAAGTCCAGGGGAGGGGGGCGGCCAATCTGTACGGCTCATTTGCTTTGTATTGTGCTACGGAATTCATCACTGCAGACGCTCGATAAGCGACAGATCAGCATGCATAATAATTAGCTCTCGGGCCAACCATTTGCAAGCACATTAGCGCACGTAATAAGGACATATCGCTGTCATTGTGTGTAATCGCCAAGACATCACTTTCGATGCACAGAATTCATGGCACGTCGTTGTCTGGCCCCCCTCACCCTAGACATTTGACGACTGGGAATGGTCTTACAATGACCATTCCCTATTTAAATTAGCGCTCCCGGCCTCCGCCGATCGCTTTGATTAAAATAGGGAATGGTCGCTGTAAGACCATTCCCTAACCATAACGGCATAGACTAGTGTTTTCTTTGGCTTTGTGGCTACTAGCTAAGATATCGAAATGATCACCCTGATGAAATACAACATTCTATTTACGAGATGAAGTTAGATTCTTCTTTCAATTTCAAATATCCTTACAACAAAGAAGTTTTCTTTGCAGCTTAATACATTTTGAGTTGTTTTCTCACACCACTTGATTTTAAGCAAGAATTGTGTCATTTCTTTTAAGAAGCTTTTTTGCAAATACGTAATGGTTTGCTACCTTGCAAATCCCTTTTGTGAAGCATTATTGAAAATGTAATGCTAAAAGAAATAGATACATTGTAGAAAATGAATTCTTCCTCAAGGGCGCTTATGCTAACATAATTCTTGATTTATGCATGCAAAAGTATAAAGTCAAATCTATGATGGCACTCTCTTTGGATGTGCTTTCAGTGTTCCTATTCCAAGTGTCAAAGGTATACATGACATTGAAGCACATATTCTTTCGGTGCACTTTCCATTTGCCCAAATATGCGAGCTTTCATGTGATGGATAGTTGGATTTTTTAGAGACACTTGTTAATGTTATGGGTGGTGTGGGTAGAGCTCAAGAAGTTTTGCCATGTTTTTGGCATGAAGAGGCTTTTGCGTTGGTGGCAATTAAATAAAGGTTAAGCAATAATCATTTACTCATGGTTGGCCTTATTAGACACTAGTACGGTCGGCCGCCTTCGGCGGCCTCTTTCTATCGCGTGCAACTGGGCTTTTTTTTTTGGACTTGAGCTTTCAGGTCGCAGATTGCGACACGTGTAAAGGGGAGCCCTTCTGCCATATTATGTTAGTAGATTCAGTGACAATGCAAGCTTTAAAGATTTGATCCAAACATGCTTATATGTGGCAAACAATGTGTCTATGGACCTTGCTTGGTGTTCTCATATTCAAAAAATACAACATGCGGCTGCGAGGGACATAAAGATAACAGTTCGTTTCTGGATGTAGATTTGGATGGGCCATTTTCAGACTACTTAGTTCATGGATTGGACTCATCCTAGCGTTGTGGAATACAATGACTCAATCATCCATGTTCTTCCATATGAAGGCTACACATCGTTGAGTTTGCTCACATATGAATTCTGCAAGGAAATATGTTTCCCTAAATTGTTCTATGGAGATTAAATACAGTACCATGTTAGAAATTGAAACATAACAAAGTGGTAGTTGATGCGCAAAGACAAAGGATTTGCTTTGAATATTGATAATCTTTTCTTCAAAACTATGAAGATTATGGTAAATAAAGTCGCGTCTTAAAGATGGGTCTGCCTTAGTAAAGATATGTTGCATCATGCAACATTAACTGCTAGAGTGTTACCATTTACATGTGGTAGTGATGTGTGTGAACACACTAGGACCGTTGGGACATTTTTTCTCTCTTTAGGAGGTTTTTTCCCTCATGCATTGTATATACGCCCATCTCTCTAGGGCTATCTACCTTTCCATTGCACACTAAGTAATACACTCTCGTTGTGTGCCTTGAGCTTCCTTCAAATTCTCCAAGCTGTGTGCGTTTCCCTGCAACCTCATTTTCAACAATTGGTATCATAGCAGGTCACTTCCTCCTGGGCTTAGTTGCTAGCGTCGCCAGAACACCCCTGCTCGTTTTCTCAAATTTCAACGAGCTTTGGTGAACGTCAGCAGGTTGACAAAAAATTTGGGTAAGCTTGGTCTGCTTAGAATTTCATTTCGAGCTCATTTCGACGTCCGTTTCCACTACAGTGCACAAACAATTTTTTCATTTTGTGCAAATTTTTTGTCAGTGTCAATTACTCCATAATAGGTGCCATGCACTCTACTACAGGTTGTGCTATATAGTACATGCTGGTCTCACTCAATTTCTCCTCTTTTCGAGCAGTTTTCACATCAGGTGCATGCATTTTCCATGGCTGACAACAACACAGATGTGTTCAAGATGTTTGTTGTTGAGGATAGATTGGATGGGGACAATTACCCTATGTGGGCTTACATGATGCAAGATGTACTTGTATCAAAGGGAGTTTGGAGCATTGTGAAGGGCATTGATGTACGTCTTGGTACTGTGGATGCACGTGATGTTGAGGATGCTCTAGGTTTTGCTGCCAGGGTTGTTTTGCCTACGGCTAAGCAGGCTTGTTGGTATGTAAGAGATGCGAAGGCTCATGCATTGATTGCATTGTTTGTGAAGCGCACTATCACTTTTCACATCCGTTCAACAAAATCTGCAGAAATATTCTAGTAGGTCTTCATGCAAGCCGCAATGAGGCTAAAATTTCTTTGTTGCGTAAAGATCTGGAATCGAAGATTATGCATGAGGAAGATGAAAATGGACACTTTCCTTGCTAGTGTCAAGGATGCTAATGAGCAACTAATTTTTGCAGGAGAAGTCATTTTTGATAGTTCACTTGTGCAAAATGTCCTTGATACTTTGACAGATTCTTACCAGACTTTTTCTAGTACTTGGAGACTTATGACCCAAGGAAATCTTGAAGTTGTCAAGTTTGATGCATTGTGTGTTAGGAAATATGACGTAGCTAAGTAGATAATTGAGTAGATTATTTAATGGAGAGAGCTAATTTACACACACAAGAGTTTATAGAGTAGAGAGAGAGAGAGAGAGTACACACGATATACGTGGTTCACCCAATGTGGGCTACGTCCACGGCAAAGCAGCCACTCAATGGCTTTAGTACTTCAAAACAAGAAGTAGGTTACAAAGGGATTATACCCTTTTGGAGCTCCCACCTTGCTTCACTCTCACCACCTCACACCCACCTTGTTGCATCAACTTCACACTATGAAATGTGTGTAGAAATGGCCTCCTTTTATAGGCCAAAAGGGTTGCCCTCTCTCATGAGAGGCAGCCATGTGTAGCAACCCTTGTGTAGATAAGTCCAAATCGGAACCTCCAATCCGCCCATGTGTGGTCGCCCTTGAGAAGACAAGTCCGCTTTTAAATTCGGCCACCGGCCACCGGCCATTGACTTCTGACCACCGGCAACCGACCGATCGCTTCCGACCACTTTTCAACCGTCATCCGGCCATAATATTCTGGTGAAAAGGAATTTCCGATGATGGGCATTTAGTGCAGAGTGCACTTATGATCCTATTGTCCATGATGCATGTATGTCATTTGTTGCAGATTCAAATGTGTGGTATTTTGACAGTGGTGCTACAAAGCACATCACCTCACAGTGTGATTTTTTAACCTTTATCGAGTATGTCCCTCATGGGGATACGGTGACTTGTGCCAAAAATGCCTCTTATTCTGTTCAAGGAGTTGGAAAGATTGCGCTTACTGCCACAAATGGTAGTTCTTTCACACTTGTTGATGCATTGTATGTACTTGGGATAAAAACGAACCTTTTGTATGTATCTGCATTTGCTAGACTTAGTCTCGTAGTCAAATTTTTGGATGACAGATGTACAATTCATGATCTTAGTTTTGGTGATGAAATTGTTGCATCTGGCTTTTTGTATCGTGGGCTGTATAAGCTCACTTTGTATGACAAGTGTGGACAAAATTTTGCAAATTCAGTTGCAGATTCAACGGCTATTTCAGATGCAAAATTGTTGAGTTTGCTCACATATGAATTTTGCAAGGAGCTATGCTTCCCTAAATGTTCTATGAAGATTAAATAAAGTACCATGTTGACTTAAGAATATCATATCTAGCACAAAAAATGTTGGATTTGAATTTTGAAAGTTGTTGTGGGTTACTAGTGTAATAAGGGACCTCTGGAGTGAGTTTCGCCTCATTTTGACTAGTTAAACATCAGAGCATACCAGAGCATTTAGCACCACAAAACAAGCTTAGAGACCAAGTTTGGGCTAATTCTAAGCACATAGACATCATATGTGTATGATGTCTCAGCTCAAGATCTGAAGGTTCAATTGCACTGCTGACCACATATGAGGTTTGGAAATGATGTGTTAAGCTTGTTTGCAAAATATCATCTCATTTGGACACATACCTTTGAATATAAGGATATTTTTGTGGTGATTTTGAGCATTTTTTACATTCAAATTTTTTGTGGGCACATATTCTTGTTGTATGCATCAAGGAACACCTTGGGTAGAAGCATAAGTGAAATCTGAGCCAAAAGACTTCACACGCGTTGTCGTGTCGTAGCACGTTCATAATGTGAAATTAAAATATCTACCTCACTCTTAATTCTTTTGTTATGTGGGACCGAATTATAATGTACATATTGTGATATACGTGAAAATAAATGCCACGGTTGCAGTCGTGTACATACCTTGCCGGGCAGCGAGGCCCTAGTCATGGCACTATGGCAAGGCTTTTTCACATAAATATATGCTTGTTTTGCTTTAGAAATGTACAAATGTCAAGTGTATCAAAGTGGAACGCTCGTTTTGCCTAGAAAGTTCAATGCGAGCAATCTCAGCCAAAAATAGCAGGTTTCATGCGCGGGCGTAAAAGACGTGTTCAAAGTGCTTACGAAGTGGCAAAATGAGGTTCAACATGAAATTTGAGCCCAATTATATTTTTCCACAAATTTAGGGATTTTTCCTAGCTCGTTTGGGCTTTTTACGAACAAAAAGAGGCATAAAATGGTCATAAATAGCCATAAAAATGGCTAAAAATGGCCATGAAATGGTCAAAAATAGCCTAAAACTAGCTGAAATTATCTCAAAATTCCACATCAACGACGGTTCCATCGTTGCCTAAGTAGAGAGAGAAGTTTTAGAGCCAAGAATGAGCTCATTTGGGCATATGAGCATGGAGATACAGCCATTCCTTTACACGGTGCTGGTGTAGTCCCGTGCTTCTTCCACTACATGGTTGAGGTTGTGAGGCCTCCAATTAGGGTTTTCCCTCCTCAAATAACTACTTGCGATTCTCCAATGAAGTACTGAAGCTTCCATGAAATGGTCACAACAAAGAACCGAAGTGTAAATTTAGGGTTTTTAACAGGTCGAATGAACATTGCATCTGTGCAATTGGGAGCAAGGCTACACCTAATCTTCACACACACCAGAGTTTTGAGTTAATCTTGGTTCCTATTTAAAGTGGATCTTTCACGGTTGGAGTTTTGTTCTTTTTTAGTGTGTTTTTAGCTTCAACTCATATACGCCTTGCTTGATTTTGCTACGAATCCTCACAGTCAGAGGCCCGGTGCTTTCCTAGTCGCACTGCGCACTTCTTGATACCTTTTTGGTGAACCCGACATGAAGTAGGCTAGGGTGAGGGTTCAAAAGCTTCATTGAGAGTCTCAAATCAAAGCTTTAAATCTATGGAGCAACAAGAGCGACATGGGGTTCGGTTTGATCCAGTCACAATGCAAATGTTTCAAGCTTTTGCAGTGTTTATGCAGCAACAACAAGCTGCGGAAAGGAGGAAGCTTTCGTCAACCAAAGCGCTTCAATCTGTGGTGAAGAAAATGGACCAATCTAAAGGTAAAGATGTAACAAAGTATCTTTGTGGGTATGTAAAGGAGATGGAGCTACATCGAGTGCCCGAAGCAGAGATGGTGAAAAATTTTGAGCTAGCTATGGTTCCCGACATCAGAGAGCATGTAAGGGGAATTAGAAATAAGCATGGGGAAAGTTGGGAAGCATTCAACTTAGCCTTGAAGGAAGAGTATTTCATGAAGGACTCCAAAAGGGTAACAAAGAGGACTTTTTTAGAGTGGGTAGTTCGGCCAAAAGAAGGGCTTTCGCCTACAAAACTACTAAGGGAATTTGAACGCCAATATGATCAATTGTCAAGGATTGAAAAGGCCAGGCGGGATGAAGAAACTATTTGAGAACATGGCTATTAGCCATGCCATCTCAATGGTTCAGGCAGCCACCTATGGGTTGAAGGTGGATCCTATTAAGAAAAAAGGATTAGTAAAAGTTGGAGAAGAGGAATATAATGGTATTGGAAAGCTATGGCCATGCGCTATAGAGTCTGCTATGAAGGGTAAAATGACTACAGAGATTTTACATGAAGCTAGAGACTGCATTCGGCTAGAAACAGGTTAGAATGACCCTGTGGACTCTTTGTGAGTGCATGCATACATTGCCAAATGTCAAGCCAATGATGCCATTGTTGAAGAGAAACGTAGGCGTGAGAATGGGGATGAATGGCCTTCAAAACGGACGACAAGGAGTGTAGGCAGAAATGACAGAGTTCCTCCTAGATCACCTTCCCCGCAACAGATGCCTATCCCCAAAGTGCCTATGCAAGAAGCTTCTAAAGAAAAGAAGAAGGATACAACAAAAGCTAAAGCAAAGGGTCCGGCCTACAAACTCCAATCTGACACAGAGGCGGCAACTGATCTCAGAAAGGTTTTGGAAGAGAGGATTTTGAACAGTAAGGTGGAATTTACCTTGGGTGAGGTCCTTGGTATAGCAAAGTGGGAATTCCACGAAGAAATAATTGATATCATAAAGAGGAAGCGACAGTCTCTTACTGAATCTATCCATGTATAAGGTGAAGAAGAAACTTTAAATGCACAGGGTGTACAGGTCTATGGCGAGCAAGGTGAAGAAACTGTTGTTGGATGCTACAAGTCTAGGGGAGGAGTAAAACACGTTCGCTTCTTGGATGATGAAGATGAAGTTGAGACCACTCACAAGAGTTACTACTTGAAGAGTCATTGGGCAAGAGTAACTACTGAGACCCTGGTAAAAGTGGGAGACTTAGAAGATCCATACATTGCGTTGATAGATCATGGGTCAGAGATTAACCTCATGTCAAAGAGTCTTTATAAAAAAGGAAAATGGCCAATTGATATAGATCATGGATGGATGATTCGTGCAGCAAACAACTCATCAGGGGAGTTGCACGGAGCTTGTCTAAATGTTAAGGTGACTATAGGGGATGTGAAAGATGACCAAAATTTCTTATCCTTGGGCAGCCATACATCACTGCTACTCGCATGGAAACCAAGGTGATGGATGATGGTTCAGCTTATGAAAGGATAAGGAGCAGGGATGGGAAGCGTGCAATACAGTTCCTTACTATTTGTGTGGACCATGAAAGGAACCGTGAAAGCCTTAGAGAGCAAATCTTTCCAAAGACAAACAAAGAACTCAAGGACTACAGGGATATGAGGTATTTTGGCCATGTAACATTGTAGAGTGGGATTACAGTGGTACAAGAAGAGAAAGTTTCTCGCATGATACATATGTAAAGGAAACATTTTCTACAAGTTTTGTAGGATTAACAAACTATGGATCTATTGCTTTTACAAAGTGTGAGGACTTAAAGGGGGGTGAACGACAACGTGTAAATAGTTTACAAAGAGGTTTTAAGATGAATGGTTTTCTAGAAGATGGTGAATTCATTGTAGGTGTGTTTGATGATTGCTCGTTTGTGGATACTATGCGAGACTTGGAGTCTTTAGTGGATAACAATTTGCACATGGGAAGTGAGGTGTGAAAGTTTGCTCAATAGAAATGTACAAAGTCATTGAGGATTTCAAAAATGCTCAGGGTGTTGATGTACAAGTGGAGACTAAGTATAAGTCTATGGCAAAGAAAGTGAAACCAATGGCATTACCTCTACCAAAACATTGCACAAATAACATGGAAAAAGTTTCTTTGCAACCTAACCTTCCTAACCCAAGAAAGATTGGACACAAGTTCACGCAAGATTCTTTGAAGGAGTTAGAGATTGGTTGCAAGAATAGTTTGACAAAAGCTGAAAAGATATGCTTTGAAGACATGGTTGCCAAACATGGAAGGCTTTTGCATTTGAGCCGCATGAGATAGGGTACCTTGGAACTTGAGGCCTATTTCGGTTCCAACGGCCCATTTGCCAAAACTCATTGAGTTTCTTAATGAAAAGATCAAGATGGGTATTTTGGAGCCTTCTTGTGCTCCATATTGGTTCACAGCTCCAAAGAAAAATGTTTCTTTGCAACCTATCAACAAGGTTACAATTAGAAATGCGGGTACAGGGCCAATTGTAGATGAATTTGTTGAGGCATTTGCAAGAAGGGCAATATATTCTATGGGGGATTTGTACTCAGGGTATGATCAATTCCAAATAGAAATGGAAAGCAGGGACCTGACTACTGTGGGGACACTTTTGGGTCTAGGAAGGATGAGCATCTTACCTCAGGGAGCAACTAATTCAGTTGCACATATGATGAATGGTATGAACAAAGTCCTACGTGACTTCATACGGCAAACTACAATGCCTTTCCTTGATGACGTGCCAATCAAAGGATGTGATGTAAGCAAAATAGATGTGGCTCTGGACTCAAGGGGGTGCCGCAAGTATGTGGCAAACCATATCAATGATTGTGATGAGATCTTGTCAAGATTGGAAGAAGTGAACCTTACCTTGTCTGGGCAAAAGTCAGTGTTTGGTGTGAGTGAAGTTCTTATTGTGGGACATATGTGCGGGCCATATGGTAGAAGGCCTTGTCCTGCAAATATTGATGTAGTTCAAAGAATGAAAGAGACATGTATCAATGTAAATGAGGTTTGAAGGTTCTTGGGTGCATGTGTGTTCTATGTTATCTGAATTCCACATTATGTACATGTGGTAGCACCTTTGTATCAACTTTTGAGAAAGAATCAAAAGTTTCAATGGGAAGAAATGCACACCCATTCCATGAGAAAATTAAAGAAGTTGCTTCTTATGGCTCCAACTTTGAGGAAAGCAAACTATGAATGTGGAAGATAGGTAATTGCGACAGTGGATACTAACCCCACGGGAATTGGATGGGCGATTGGGCAAGATGATGATGATGGAAAGCGATATGTGGTGTGATTTGGAGCAAAAGTCCTAAGTGCTTGTCAATGCAACTATCCACAGGTAAAAGGAGAGTTATGGGGAGTAGTCACAGCTTTGAAATGTTATAAAGAGTATTTGATAGGAGCAAATGTAATAGTGGAGACTGATTGTCTACCCCTTCTTGGAATCATCACAAGCTGCTCAACTCCCACCATTTCTATGTTGAGATGGATTGCCTACATAAAGTCCTTAAATTCAGAATTTAAGCATATTGCAGGGAAAGATAATCCAGTTGCGGATATGCTTTCAAGAGCAAGGTATGAAAATGAAGAAGACATGGTTGTCGAGGGCGATGATGTAGGCACACAGTTCTATAGTATCTCTCATGCCAAGGGTGATCATGTTTGCCTATCAAATGCACTTCAGTCATTTACAGAGGACCTATATCAAGGTGATCGGTTGCTCATTGGATGTTATCTGAGCACTTTGACAAGGCAAGAAGGGTGGAGTGATCAAGAGTTCAAAAGAATACGGAGAAAGGCCTATGGATACTTTTTGAAAGATGGGTACTTATGGAGGCATCCAAAACAAAAAAAAATGGGATGACATTGAGAGTTGTGAATGATAAGGATGTTCAAAATGAGCTTATGAAAAAGTTTCATGAGAATATTTATGCTGGACATAGAGGTGTATGGGCCACCTTTACTAAAATAAAAGAGAGGTATTGGTGGAAAGCATGTATAAAGATGTATCTCACTTTGTGGAGTCTTGTGAAACCTGTCAAATGTATTCAAATGTACGTCATCGTGATGGGTTGCACCCTACTTACCCATTGGCCGTGCACTATAAGTGAATAGTAGATCTCATTACAATGTCATTGGGCATATGGCAAATGAGATACATAGTGCTTGCATGAGAAGACTTAACAAACCAAGTTGAAGGTCTTGCTCTAAGAACGAAAAAGCACAGAAGGGATATGTAAGTTCCTCTTGGATGATGTAATCAGTCGTTATGGTTGTGTGGGGAAAATAACACCGGACAGGGGTGAGTTGGATGCTAACAAAGCAAGGGAGTTTTTCTCTAGGTTGGGCATTAAACTTGCTCTCACTACTGCATATAATCCTGAGGGAAATGGTAAATTGGAGCGTGGGCATCCTCCTATCATGGGGACCAAATGCTATATGCACGGACGTAAAAGATGTGTCCAAAGTGCTTACCAAGTGGAAAAATGAGGTTCAACATGAAATTTGAGCCAAATAGGATTTTTCCACAAATTTAGGGATTTTTCCCAACTCGTTTGGGATTTTTACGGATAAAAAGGGATATTTTGGGGCTAAAAATGGCCATAAAATGGTCAAAAATAACTGAAAAGAGCTCAAAATGCCACATCAATGATGGTGCCATCATTGCCTAAGTGAAGAGGGAAGTTTTAGATCCAAGAATTAGCTCATTTGGTCATATGATCAAGGAGATACAGCTAGTCCTTTACAGGGTGCTAGCGTAGTCCTGTGCTGCTTCCACTACATGGTTGAGGCTGTGAGGCCTCCAACTAGGGTTTCCCCTCCTCAAATAAGTACTTGGGCTTCTCCAATGAAGTACTGAAGCTTCCATGAAATGGTCACAACGAAGAATCGAAGTGTAAATTTAGGGTTTTTAACAGGTCGAATGAGCATTGCATCTGTGCAACTGGCAGCGAGGCTACCCCTAATCTTCACACACACAAGAGTTTTGAGTTAATCTTGGTTCCTATTCAAAGTGGAGCTTTCATGGCTGGAGTTTTTTTCTTTTTTAGTGTGTTTTTAGCTTCAAATCATCTACGCCATGCTTGATTTTGCTACGAATCCTCACAGTCAAAGGCCCGACGCTTTCCTAGTCACACTACGCACTTCTTGACTGCGTATGATGTCTTAGAGGCCAGATCTGGGTCAAATCAGACATTTGAGTATACCATAGTGTCCTAGAGCATAAAATAAGTCCTTAGCCAAAATTTCATTGCATTTGGGATAAAAAGTGTCAAAAAACAAAAATTGAGCAAGATTCATGCTTGTATTGACCATAACTTGCACAAAAAGTGTTGAAATTGAATTCTGAAAGTTGTTGAGAGTTGCTTGAGTGATAAAGAGTCTTTGGGATAAAACTCACTTAATTCTGGCACAAAAGAAATCAAACAAGTATGATGTCTCAAGCCCCAAATTTGAAGCCAAAACTTGCATATGAGCTTACAAAAGTGTTTGCCATCACAAAATAGGCCTAGAGACCAAGTTTCATTCAATTTGGATCACTTTTGGCTTAGTTAACCTCCTAGGGCAGTTGCAAGATAGAAAAATGAGTGATAAATTACATCAAGGAGAGTCTACAGTCAAAGTTTGGAACAATTCTAAGTCGGTAGACATCATACGCATATGAAGTCTCCAGGCACACGTTGACTGTTTTGGCCATAACTTGAGCTCCCAGTATCGGATTTAGAAACCTTTTTTTATCAAAATGAAGCTCTAGAGTAGCTCTAAAACATTGAATGTGACCCATGAACAACAATCAAAGACCCACTGAGTTATACATTGTTGGTCGGCGTCCAAAAAAATGTCGTTTAAAGCCTCAAAATTCATCCGAAAACTGGGGGTGTCTAAAAGTAACAATTTGAGAGATTTGTGAGGGAACGGTCGCGGTTTTGGACATAGTTTCAACTTTTAACTAACTAAAGCACTTGAAAACATTGGAATAAGCCTTTTTTATCGAGCTAGAGCTGTTAAGCCCAGAGATAATGTCTTCTTCAGATTCAAACTCAACTTACACAAGCTTTAGGATCCTAGTGATAGAGGAGCATCCGCCCATAATGTATCTGCCAAACTTCCAGTTGATAAAGACCAATTTTTTTGAGAGAGATGGAATGATAGATCATGAGAGTAAAGGACTGTATAGATACATTGACGACAGTGAGGTCAACCTTTATAGGTGCTCATAGCCATATCGAGAAGAGCTGACGCATTAAAAGCTCTTATATATCTATACATACGGAGTCAACTGTCAATGTAGATCTATGATTGTTGACAAGTATGGACAAGAATACAGAGCTATAAAAAACACAATTCACAAATTGCATTAGAAAAAGGTGGATATTTGGTCAATGAAGGGCCACAGATACCTCCACCAAACATGAGAATTCCAAATAGAGAGCCACATGGATTCCCTCCTAGAGTGATAACAAGAGATGAAATGATCACAGAGATGGCAGATGTGCTCCCTCAACTGAATCTCCCCAGTAGACTAATCTCCAATAGAACGACCAATACCTTCAAAGAATAACCTAGCCATAGTAGAAGGCCAGAAACGAGAGAAGGATTGGGAGATTTTATGATTAGACTTGTAGTCAATCGGCGAGTTAGACCGTCTCAAGTCTAGAAATGGGTAAATAGGAAATATTTTAGAGATGAAGATTCAAGAGATCATGTAGCAGCTTTCAAAAGAGTAATTAAAGTAGAGGAAGTTTTGGATTTTGTGACACAGTTTGCGGGATTCAAAATTGACTCTGGAAGATGACACAGGCTACATGGTGGTTTGACTCAGTGAAAAGATGCGATTTTGAGACTCTAGAGGAGCTGTATGAAGAATTTGTCAAAGAATTATTGCAGAAAGACATAGCTCACAATACGGTCTCGCAAATTTCACAGATTCAAGAAGAAAGAGGGTGAATCAGTACGCAAGGCGGCATTACTTCTCAAGAGATATGTCAAGTTTTGTTTGAGAGCGGAACTACCTATGCAATCACGATCGATGCTAATCTTTATCCAGGGAATGAGACATGCGTGTCTTCAGAAGGGTCTGCATGTAATAAGGAGCCCAACGCTAAATGAATTGATAAAAAAAGCTCTTTATCTTGTGGATAATTGTGAAGCATATAAAGAAAAGGATTGCAAGATTCAAGAGGATGATACATCCTCTTAGCACAGTGATTCGCAGATGAGTGAGTCCATTGCAAAACCAACAGTACCTGTCGATCAACAAAAATTTATCAACCAAAAGGTTAAGAGATTACTCCTCTTGTAAAGTCTAATATGGGAGAGCCTAAGTGGTGCAAAATTGAGAGAAAATGGACAAACCATACGAGAGAAGAGTGCTACTATAGCATGGAATATGCTAGGGAGAGGTATTCACAACCTATACCAGAAGCACCTACTCCACCTATACATTAGGAAAGAATGGGGTCTAGGAGGGCCTCTTTATTTGGCAGTTTAAGGGAGTCAAAGCTCTCCTATTAAGAAAGCAATCAAATGACATCTTTTGAATTCAAACAAGAAAAACTGCTAGTTTATTTGAGTTCAAATTTTCCCTCCAAATGAGATTTCAAATCTAATGGGCAAAACCATATCATGTACCATATCTACAAAAAGAGAGTGGCGTGTAGATTATAGATGTATAATCTTCACTCAAATCGAGGATTGTATGTAGGAGTTATGGAAGGTTGAAAATCATAAAGTTGTTCGCCCCCTTGTTTGGGGGAAAAGTGCATTCTTTGACCACTCTTACACCTCTCTTACACACCAACCATTCTTGCACACATGGCATGCATTTATTTTTCAAAATAATCACTTCCATAATCTCATGGAAAATAAAGAAGCCCTCCTAAACCTCATCCTCTTCCTAATGTATGTTACGAGGAATGCACCAGGTCCAGTAGGAATTTCAAGGCCACAGCCTGTCTTAGGACAACAACCTCCACTGCCAGGTGCTAGAGTGCCTGTAGACATGAGATACACATCGATAAGGAAAGCATGTAATAAACAGACACTAATACCAACTACAATGTATATGACAACCCAAACAGGTACTTTCCTTCAAAGGGACAGAAGATGAGAGAAACTCATGGAGTGGTAAGGCCGGTACAAACTCTACCTTCTCATTTCGACCTAAAGAAAGAAGGTATGAGATGGATGGAAGGACATTGCGGTTCATTGTGAATAGAGGCTTAGCTAGGTCAGAGCCTATTTACAGCCAAGAGGAAATGCATGAAGAAGCTCCTCAACCAGAGTGTCACAAAAGGTGTGACAACCACTTGGTCAAACAATGTCCTTAGATGGAGATCACTTAAGTAAATGCATATTGTCTTGACTATGGCATCATTCACTTGATCCTCGTCTGTCCAAAAAACCCAAACCGAGCAATAAGATCACAAGGAATGTCTCAAGTATCGTTCAGCTACCCAATAGCTCAAAAGATGAAAACACCGTACGAGTTCAAGTACTTACGAGAGTGCAAGCTCAAAAGGAAGCTGTTGAAAATGTAGAGACAAAGAAAACAAAAACTGACATGAATCTAGAGATGGGTGAACCAAAGACCGATGCACCTAGTCCAAAAACCAAGAGCAAGCAGAATAGTTGGAAATCTAGAAAGGCTAGGATGAAAGCACGTAGGGAACAAGAGCAAAAATCCTTAGCTAAGAAACTGACCCAAGCTAAAGAGAAGATAAGATAACATGAGGAAAGGGTTTCACCTTCTCTTACGTGGATGTCTCAACCTCCAAAATAACCATCCACGGAGGAGAAATCGAGAAGTGCTAGTTCAGGAGGATTAGTGTTGGTCGAGAAGGTTAATGAGCCATTAAATGCCCTCTTGAAAGCCTATGAAGTGAGGCTTAAAAACAACCAAACCCAAAAACAGAGGTGGATAACATATCCATATGCGGAACTAGAAAAGCAAAGGCTTGAAATGTGCAAGAAAATGATTCAAATAGCCCAAGCTTTACTAGAATCACCAGTTGGAAAATGTGAGGATGTGAACCTTATCCCACCTACACTAGTAATCCCACCAAGCCAAGAACAAGTAGAGCCAGATTCCAATCATTAGCACGGACCAAAACTCAAGGACCCAACATTAAAACCAAAGATAGTGTTGAATACCACGGATAACTCTTCCAAGAGATTTAACCTAGCTATATGTGAGACTTGTAAAGAAATAGATGGTCTTGACAAATTGTGGAAACAAGTCAGAGAGGTCAATCAAGCAAGTGACCTAAGAAGACGAGTAAACCAAATTGGTGATGGAAGAGGAGTTTCTATTTCACCAAGAAAGGAATTTGAGGCTAGATCTCAAATGAATCTAGAAGTGCAATCGTATTGGGGAGACAAAGGATCTGTATAGTCTATGGATGCTAAGGACACTATTGTCCTATACGGGAGAGCATGAGGCCAAGTCAAATACTATCTTCCAACAATGTCATTGATTCAAAAAGCCTGATAGATATTTTATCGACACTAGTCACCTGTACGATAATATTAGCAGAGTTGCTCAAAATAAAACCAAACATGTGGACTACTGTGGAAAAATGCCTAGAGAAATTTGACGTAAAAAAACCAATGACTCAAATCGAGGAAGGGATCAAAGATCTTGAAATTCCTCAGTTAAACACTAGGCCAGTGCCATTAAACAAGGTAGGTGAGTACCATGAGAGAGAAGAGGGGAACGTAACCATTCCTGCGGAACTCCAAAGTGTAAAAACCATGGCAATTCTTGACAGTGGAGCTAGTGTTTCCATCGCAACAAAAGAGATCTGGAAACAATGGGAAAAACCAATAGCGAGGGCTACCAGGTTGAAATTGCATCTTGCAGACGGACACATGGAAAAGCACATAGGACTGATAGAAAAAGTGGTTGTTACTTCTTGTGGCATTGAATATGAGCATACCTTTGTTATTGTTGACTTTGGCAAGAAGAACAACTATGACATCATTCGCAGACCATTCATGCGACAATTGAAGATGGTCCAGGATTGGGGTTATGACCATATCTACTTGAGACACATGGAAACCACGACGAGAATAAATCATACAGACCATAGTTACTAGGACGTGAACCGAACCCCTGTAGAAGAGTTTGATTCTGCTACTATAGCAGGATCTAAACTTCCAGCATGGTTGGTTGGCCTAAAGAACGATGGATGTGTGGAGCTTCGCAATGCGGAAGTTTAGAGCAAGAGGAATGTATCCTAGAAAGGGCAATCAAAGATAAGGATTATATCCCAGAACCATTTCCTAAAGAAGCTTTAGAGCCACTTGAATGGGAATACATCTTGGCTACTGTAGATGTGTGCGCTAGTCAAGACGATCCAACAACAAAGTTTTGTGATACTGTAAAAACTGTCTTCTAGCATATTTTTGTGTCGATTAGTAGAATTTCTCCTGCTCTTACTAGCCTAATCTGCAATCACATGTGAGTTGTGCATGTTCGTGGAATTAGAAGCTAATTTGCAATACTATTGCTTGCACTAGACAATTCCTAGCATGCAAAATTTGAAAATTTGTCTCCCGCTCAACTGCTTCGAGTTGATCTTTTTTTTCACTTTCTTCGGCTGATCTCTGGTTCACTTTGCATGGTTTGCTCGATTTACGTCTCTACTGGCTTTTTCACGGTTTGTTCGGTGTGCGATACACTACTTCCAGGCTTTTCCTACGTTGCTATTTTTCTCAGTATTGTTTTTTGCTTTTCGGCCTCGTTCTGGCTGCTTCTAGCACTTTCTGCGACTTCCTTTTTAATTTTCCTAATTGTTTATGAAATTTTAAATTTTCTAATTTTTTTACTATTTTTATGATTTTTTATTATCTTTCTGAAAAAGTTTTGATTTTTTACAATATTTTTGGTAATTTTCTAATTTTCTTGTGATTTCTTTGAAGGTTTTATGATTTTTACGATTTTTTGGGATTTTTTCGATCAGTTTTGGACTTCTTAATGAATATTTTGAGTTTTTATGAATTTTTTTATGTTTTAGGGATTTATATGTGTCACATTTTTTAAAAACAATTTTTTTAAATTTATTTGAAAATTTTTTGTTTTTAAAGGAATTTTCTAAGAGTTTTTTATTTTTTTGTGAATTTTTCTATGTGTTTTATTCTTTTTCAAGAATTTTTTAAACTTTTTTTGTGATTTTTTATGAGTTTTCTAAAAGGTTTTTATTCTTTAAGAATTTCTTAATGAGGTTTTTCTTTTTTTATATAATTTCTTAATCCCCTTTTTTTAATGAGTTTTTTTTCTTTTTTTGTGATTTTTTAAACTCTTTTTTATTTTTTATTGATTTTTTAATTCCTTTCTTTGGTGAATTTCTACACTAGACTAACCTAACTAACCTAAGGTAACTGAACTAACTTAAGGCTAACACTAGCTAACCTTTCTTAACCTGGCTGGCGGCAGCGCGTGCGGGACAGCGAGAAGCCGAGAATTGACAGCGCGGCGCTAACTCAGCGCTGATTGCGGGGCTAGGCGGGAACCAGCAGGTGCGTGCGAGACAACACCAAATGGCAGAAGGCGGGGTTTAGGCTTGTTGGCGCGCAGCTCACTAGGCACGAAGAGAGAGAGTAGAGAGAGCGCACGTGGACGCTGACAGCCGAGAAGAGAGAGGGGATTTAGAGTGTGTGTGAGAGAGAAAAAGACAAGGTGCGAGTGGGTAGCATAATAAGAAGAAGAAAAGGAGTATTTTAACGCCTTAGGAAACTATCCCATAACCGACAAAGAGAGAGAGAGAGAGAGAGAGAGAGAGGGAGAGAGAGGGGAAGTTAGAGAAGAGAGAGAGGGTGTGAGAAAGTTAGAGAGAGAGAGAGAGAGAGAGAGAAAGAGAGAGGGTGAGGGGTGTGTTCACGCAGAACGAGACAAGCGTGGACGACAGAAAGAAGAAGATTTTTTTTTACGTCGTAGGAAACTGTCCCAAGAGACCGTGAAGGTCTATTTGACAAAGAGTTTTATGCGCCGCAAGGCATGGTTTCGAAGTCCGAAAATTGTCTTTTTTTTTAAAAAAAAAATTTCCAAACATCCAGAAATGCCAAAATTAGGCCGAAATTTAGCCGAAACTCCAAAAAATAGCCAGAAAATCCCAAAATTTACCAAAAAAATCCCAAAAAAGTCTAGGAATTTTAGAAAATGACCGACATTCACAATTGAACATTTTTGACAAGCAAAAGCACACCAAAAATAACAATTTTTATCAAAAATATAATTTGTAACACAATCGTCAACTCGGTCCCCGAAAATAGCGAGATGCCCAAAACTCGACCACGAAGGGCACAAATGTGAACAAAATGATGCCGTTATTACGCACACGCAAAATAGTTTGTAAAGATCGCAAAATATCAATTTTTTATGAAATTAAGCAAAAATTAATGCAAAATTTACAAAAATAACCTTAAAAATACCGAAAAAAAATTCTACAAATTCTCCACACATGGGAGTAGTGCAATTAAATAAAATTACCAAAATCACATCAATTCAATTGCCAAACAATTTCATCAATAATATCAAGACTAGGAAATTAAATCGACAAAATTTGACACAATTGAGGTGTGTAAATCCCTGTTTTGAACCATTACACACATCAATCGTGCAGTCAAAAAATGAATCAATCATGCAAATTAAACAGTTTTTAGGCACACACACACTAATAAAATTGGCAGTTTTTACCAATCTTTAGGTGCGCACACAAAAGGGTTAAACTTGTCGAATTTGCAATGTGACTTCACAAATCAATAGTTGGGCATGAGCACAACACATATCAATCATCACAATTGAAAAATCGTTAAGCACACATTGATTTTTAGGTGCACAAACATGGGCAAAATAGTGCACACACCTAAAATTAGGCATACACACACTCAATTAGAATGCACACAAACTTGCAATTGACCATCCAAGCATGCAATTAACTCAAGTAAGCACCCAATTAGCAACACACATTCACCAATTAGCAATTGAAACTTGTCAAATTCATACGCCATCAATTCTTAAACTTTTCGGCATTACGACGGCATGAAAACGAATAGTCGAAAAATTTTCAATCCAACATAGCATCAACATTACATTGCATGTTGGTGGGATCTCTACACAATTCTACACATCCTTAGATTCTAAGGAGGTTGAGAATACCACCTTGATTACCTTTCCGTTGAAGATCAATTGAATGGTCGAATACTCCAATCCTTCATAGCACATTAGTAAGTTAGCAAAAATTAGTCAAATTAGCAAGGGGTTAGTGTGAAATTAGAGTGTGTAAACACACAATTGGCAAGATACATTGGCACATTAGGGAATTATGAACACATTGCTTCATGCACACACATCCAAAATCCACAAAAACATAAACACACAAGTGAAATTAATAGTGAAATTAGTGAGGAAATGCATTCGATTATGCCACAATTACACTAGCTTAGGCCATCGTCCCCGGCAGCAGCGCCAAATGTTGGGGTTTTCATCGTCGCAATAGCTCCAATGACCAACAAAATTATCAATCCGGAGGAATGAGCTACCCAGCTAGGGCATGGAAACACTCATAGGATTAGTGAGCTAATCATGGCAACATGAATGGTGACTCTAGGAGGTGAGCTTCTCGGCCTGTGGAGAAGCTAAGCCGCAATGAAGGTCAATCTCCACATCCACTTCTCTTCACCTCCAATCAACCCAATCACACACACTATGATTGCAAGACACACACAACATCAATCCTATCATGAAACACACTAAACGCAAGCACACAGACACACACATAGATCTATCGAGCACCACACTCCAATCAAACCTACATGCACACACATGAAAAAGAGGGCAATCACACAAGATTAGAGAGGGGTTAACTACTAATTAGTTAAGATTTACTTAATATAAGCATCATAGGCACTTATAAGAAGCATGAGAGAGCCATAGTGAAAGAAAATGAATCATTGATTAGTGTTAATCAAGTCTCATGAGCAAGGAGAAGCTCAAGTACTCCATAGCCACACACCTCAAGAGCTCTCACCAAACAGTGCTCTCAACAAATGAGCGTGAGATCCCTAATTTCTTTTACACATTGCCTTATATACCTAGGGTAAAAATATGCAATGTCCGGGCGCCCAAGGCCTTTAGGGCTCCAGCACTTACTGAATCTACAACCTAGCCACACTAACTTGTTGGAATTAGGGTTGCAAAGAAACATGCATAGCTTGGAGAAGATGAAGGAAGCTCAAGGCACACAATAGAAACTGTGTTACTTAGTGTGCAATGGAAAGATAGATAGCCCCAGAGCGATGGGCATATATACAATGCTCGGGGGAAAAGAACCTCCTAAAGAGGGAAAAAATGCCCCAGCGGTCCTAGTGTGTTCACACATCTCACTACCACATGTATATGGTAACAAATCCCCCCTGGAGTGATGCGATGAATGAGAGTTGGCACATGAGTAAAGGGAAGTTCCATGCCGTGAGGACATGATCAGTCCACAAAGGGGAGTAAGCCCAAAGCTTTGGGGAAAGCTTCAAGCTTCTCACGAGACAATACCTTTGTGAAAAGGTCTGCAAGGTTGTCCTGTGTTGGCAAATAAGCCAAGATGATCTCTCCTACTGAGAGCCTCTCCTTGACATAGTGGTAATGCACCTCAATGTGCTTTGTGCGAGCATGAAAAACTGGGTTCCTTGCAACTGCTAATGCGCTATGACTATGAGTGTAGAAAGTGTTGGCAGTGTCCTGTCCAACACCCAAATCAGCCATAAGGCGTCTGAGCCACACACACTTAATCGTAGCTGTGAAGACTGCCCTGTACATAGTCTCACAACTCGAAGTGGCCATAGTAGGTTGCTTCTTGCTCAACCATGATATACATGAACTGCCAAGCATGAAACAAAAACCACTTGTGGACACTCGTGTGTCAAAACAACCAGCCCAATATGAGTCCAAAAAAGCATGTAAGTCTGGCGGCAATGATCCCCCCTTGGGATAAAACAAACCAAGATGTAAAGTGCCACTAAGGTAGTGGAAAATCTTCTTGACAGCCTGCCAATGCTTAGACCCTGGGCTATGCATAAATCTGTTGACTGTGAGACTGCAAACTGAATATTTTGCCTTGTGTTGCTAAAGAGTGACATCAGCAAGATCGCCAGCATCGTGTAGACTCAACTTCAAACTTGTTTCCCTGGGAGTGGCAATAGGTTTGCAATCCTCAAGTCCAAACTTACGTAGCAATGTCTCTATGTAACTTTTCTGACACAAGGCAATACCACCATCACACTGCTTAAATTGTATGCCCAAATAATGATGCAACAACCCCAAATCTTTCATCTTGAAAGTAGCAATCAAATCAGCCTTAAATTCAGCAATATGTCTCTCATTTGGTCTAGTAATCAGCAAATCATCTACATAAAGAACCCTCAATGAGAAGTACATCACCCTCACGCTTTACATACAATGTGCTTTCTGTTGGACTGTTACAAAAGCCTTGTTTGACCAAATGAGTGTTAGCTTTCTCATACCAAGCACGAGGAGATTGCTTCAACCCATACAAAGCCTTGTTACATTGCACACTTTGTCCTCTTGTCCTTTCTTGACAAAGCGAGGCTGGGTTACATAACTTCCTCAAATATGTCACCATTCAAGAAAGCGGTAACAATGTTTGATTGATGTACATCCCAACCAAAATGAGCTGCCAATGCACATAGAAAATGCACAGTAGTCATACGATAACTGGGAGCAAAGGTCTCTTCATAATCTATGCCCTTTTGTTGTGCATAACCCTTTGCAACAAATCAAGCCTTATGGCGATCGATCTCACCATTCGGCTTGCGTTTCAACTTGTAAACCCACTGCGTACCAATGGCCTTTTTTCCAGGACGCAAATCACATAAAGTCCATGTGTCATTTTCTATAAGTGCATCATATTCTGAGTGCATAGCAGCCATCCAATTTGTGAATTATGTGCTTCATCAAAAGACAGAGGCTCCTCAACATCATGTAAGCTAGACACAGCCAAAAAGCATAACAATGTGATGCATAAGATGCATGGCAAGGGCCTGAACGAGTATGACTAGACAAAGGTGCATCCAATTTACTGTCACGCAAAGTGTGCACCAGCCATTTTGGCATACCTCTGGCCTGCTCATTTTCGGCCCTTTCCTCATCAAGTACATCATGTACATCTGCATCAGTAATAGGCTAATATGTATCATTTTCAAAAACCCCATAGGCTGTATATTTTCCTCATTGGAACTTACATTTGTATTTCCACCACTTAAAAGAGGCAACAAAGTGTAATAAATGTCCTGTGAGCTTACAACACTGTCTCTAGAACATGACAGCAAGGGCTGAACAGAATCTTCCACAAACACTACATCCCGTGAAACCAGAATACGTTTTGTTTGCGGATGATACAACCTGTAACCTTTTCTTTCAGCACTATAACCAACAAAAATACATTTGACAACCTTATCATCCAATTTTATGCGATGTGTTTGTGGCACCAAAGCATATGCCAAGCAGCCAAAAACACGCATGTGCTCAATAGAAGGCTTTCTATCATGCCATGCTTCATATGGAGTAATAGACTGCAAAGCTTTTGTAGGACACCTGCTTAGTACATAAGTGGCACACATGATGGCCTCAAGCCAAAAACAATGCGACAAAGCTTGACTTTTAACCATACATCATGTCATTTCCATAAGTGACGTTGGTGTTTTATCCCACGACTAGCCAGAAATGCATTGAATTCATGAGACATGCTCCCCCCCTCGATCGGAACAGAGGGTGCCCATAGTACATTTCAAGACATTTTTAGCCATAACCAGAAATTTTTTGAAGCACATAAAAACTTTGGACTTCGCTTTAAGCGGAAATACCCATGCATCCCTGGAGTAATCATCAATGAAAGTCACGAGGTAAAGGTAATTTCCCAAGGACGGAGTTTGCATGGGCCCAAAAACATCACTATGCACAAGCTGCAACCTGCATGTGGCCCGAACTGAACCATCCTTTGGAAACTTAGAACGCCGCATCTTACCCAAAATACAGCCTTCACAAACATTTTTGATAGGTGCTTCAAGAGGCAGCAAAGAAGCAACCATATCAGATCTCTGCAAACGCAGCAAACTGGTAAAATTTAGATGACCAAAACGTGCATGCCAAAGTTTTGCATCCGAAATAGCCCTTGAATCTGCAATAGCATTTACAAAATTTTGTCCACACTTGTCATACATAGTGAGCTTATATAGCCCACGGCACAAAAGACCAGATGCAACAATTTCATCACCAAAGCTAAGATCATGAACTGTACATCTGTCTAGCAAGTGTAGATATAGACAAGAGATTCTTCTTGATCCGAGGTACATAAAGTGCATCAACAAGTGTGAAGGAACTTCCATTTGCAGCAGTGAGCACAATCTTTCCAACTTTCTGAACCGGATAAGAAGCATTTTTGGCACAAGTGATTGAATTCCCATGAGGGACAGACGTGAGAGAGGTAAACAATTCACGATGTGTGGTAATGTGCTTTGTAGCACCACTGTCAAAATACCACACATGTGAATCTGCAGCAACTGACAAGCATGCATCATGGACAACAGGATTGTAAGTGCATTCTACGCTAAAAGCCCATTCTGCATCAACATCAGCAACACGGTCTCCTTTCACAGAAGACTCAACAATGGCTGCATTTGTAGTGGAACTAGCATTTGCAGTGGAACCACCCTCTTTCTTCTTAGCCTCTTTGGCATTCAACTTAGGACACGACTTGATCAAGTGATCATTAGCTTTACAATAATGGCAATGCATTTTCTTTTTGCCCATGTCACCAGAATTTCTAGACGAATTTCTGCCAGCAGAAGCATTGGGAACAAAAAATTTCCACTCACAGCAGAACCATAAGAAGTGGTTGTATTGTTGTTACCACCCTTTCTCTTAGAAGCAATAAAAGCCTGTTCAACTGCACGCTGCCTAGTCCTGTTTTTCCTAGAAAGTGACTCTTGCAACTGTAATGTGCCTAATGCATCAAACTTGACAACTTCAGGATTTCCTTGGGTCATAAGTCTCCAAGTACTAGCAAAAGTCTGGTAAGAATCTGGTAAGGCATCAAGAACAATCTGCACAAGGGAACTGTCTGAAATGACTTCACCTGCAAAAATAAGTTGCTCATTGATATTCTTGACACTAACAAGGAAAGTGTCCATATCATCTTCCTCATGCATAATCTTCAACTTCAACTCTTTACGCAGCAAAGCAATTTTAGCCTCATTGTTACTTGCATAAAGACCAGCCAAAATATCCCAAGCTTGTTTTGCAGATTTTGCTAAACGGATGTGAGGAACAATGGTGTGCTTCACAGACAACACAATCAATGCATGAGCCTATGCATCCTTTACATCCCAACCATCTTGTTCTGCGGTAGGCAAAACAACTCTAATAGTATCAATCCTTGCAGCAAGACTTGCAACATCCTCAACATCGCCTACATCCTCAGAACCAGGACGTACATCAATGCCCTGCACAATATTCTAGATGCCCTTTGACACAAGAACGTGTTGCATCATATAAGCCCACATAGGGTAATTGTCCCCATCCAACCTGTCCTCAGCAGCAAACATCTTGAAGACATCTGTGTTGTTGTCAGCCATGGTAAATGCTACACCTGATGTGAAAATTGCCCAAAAATAGGAGAAATGGAGCGGGAACAACACATGCTATATAGCACAAACCGTAGAAGACTGTAAGGCACCTGTTATGCAGGAAACGCAATTGACAAAAATTTCGCATAAAATGACAAAATTGAATGTGCAGAGTTGCCTGTAGTGGAAACAGAGGCCGAAATGAGCCCGAATCAGAAACGTGCGGATCGGCTTCTTTTGCAAGCTTCAATCATTTATTGTTTGGATGTTTTGCAGGAATTAGATGAAGAGTGACTGCGCAATTTTGCGGTGTTGCAAGATCTACAATCTCAGCAGAAAAAACGGCTAGACCGAACCAAAGCGCAACAATTTTTGTGGGGTTAGTTGATTCTTGTATTTAATTCTCATCTTAGGAAGATGCCCGGGAAGCTAAAATTACGGTGGTCTGGGCCGTTCTAGATCTTTAATTCATGTGGACCCACTTCCTTTTATTTGGCTGATCTACAGGGGGAGGTGATTGTTGTTCTGGTGAATGGTTTCCCACTTCGTCATTATTTTTCACATATCGCTATCAAGTGTCCATTTGCTGTGGTACAAGAGCCGAAAGCCGCCTTAATCATGATTGGGGATTCTTTAGCATACAATCTCAAAAAGCGGGAAAAGGGTTATGATGGTTGCGACATCGTGGCACTACCTATTTTGAGAACTCTTTGTGAGTGATTTACTGCATGCAGTAGATTCCTTATACTCTGTTTGTGCTGTTTGCAGAGCTTTCAACTGCTACATCTCAGTGTTTCTGTGTTTTTCTCTGTGCTCTCGCCACCATGACAACTTTCTTGCTTCAGTGCATCCCTTCACACATGTGCAACAACTAGCTCTCAGACGGGTGGACGCATGGTTGCAGGATTTGCAGCTACAAGTCTTTGGCAACTTCGACTAGCAAAGCATTCCAGTCCCCACGTGTAGGCTAGTGCATTGATAGAATGGTTGGCTCTTTTCGATATGGTGAAAGTAAATAATTAGAGGATTCAGTTAATAGTAGAAAGGATCTCAAGATGTTGTTGTCTGCCTATCGATGGTGTTGTTCGTGCCTCGTATGTTATTCCTGTTGTAGAGGTAGAGCTTGAAATTGTCTTGAAGGTGAAAGGGGAATATAAACTGTCATGGCTCACTAATGCGGAGATTAGAGATGCTTATTGCTGGTTTTTGAAAGCTATTTGGCTGTAGGCTAAAACGTATACCATCTCTTATAAAGCTTGGAATGTGCTGCATGCAACCAATTTTGGGCCCGTGGCCTGGGCAGCAATCATCAAGGAACGGTTACTGGCTGAGTGTCAAAGAGTAGTGGGGTAGATGGGACGCAGTACCCCAACTAATACAAAGGTGGGGCAGCTTCTGACATTGGTGTTCCCCTTAACCAAATTTTTTACTCTTGCCCTTCGTCCTTTATGCCATTTAGAGGATGATCGATTCATGGCCCGCAACACTGATCCGACAACAGGGGCTCAGAGTTCTGTACCGGTTAAGGAGTTGCCTCATATTCTTGCCTGTGTGACGGTTGCAGCTGATGCTTCTACTTCAGTGGTAGCCCCTGTTTTGCTTGAGATGGCCACTGCAGGGACTTTGAGCAGGACGAGAGGATGGGAGGAAGTCCTACTTTCCACACCACCTCCAGTATTGACACCGTCTCTGGAGTGAGGCAGGTTGTCTGAGGATTTTGTAGTTGCACAATGGAGACAAAGAATGCAAGAGAATGCTGCACTTTCAAACCCTAAGGGGACTGGCTCTACGGGTGCAGACACCTCCTCACAACCAAAAAATCCTAAAATTGTTCGGATAGCAACAGATGCAGTGGGGACAAATCCAGCCCCTTTGCCTTGGGAAGTCCAAGCCGCAAACCCTTCTGATCATCTCCAGGCATATGGAACATTTTTACAACTCATGGAAAAATCGTTGCGGGCGGTTTGGCCAGCACAGGCTACTAAGGCATGAGTCCAGGAGCTCGAATCGCAGGTGGCAATCTTGCAGGCCTGCAATGTGGAGCTGGAGGGCCAAAACACAGCACTACAAAATATAGCCCAGCAGCATGACAGTCAAATGTAAACTCTGAGAGAGGCTAACTTTGCCCTTGCAGATGAGGGCTTAAAGGAAGAAGTGGATAAACTATTGGATGCAAGGTTCATTGTGCCAGTTGATAATGCTGAATGGGTGAGCCTTGTAGTGGTCACTCCAAAGAAAGATGGGTGTTAGAGAGTTTGTGTTGATTACAAGCTATTGAATGCAGTGACCAAGAAAGACCCTTACCCTTTTCCTTTCATTGATTAACTTCTAGATGCAGTGGCTGGTTTTGAAAGATACAGTGTCTATGATGGTTGTTAAGGATATTTTTAGCTTATCCTTGCTCCTGAAGACCGGAAAAAGACTACTTTTTTCACGCCATGGGGTTGTTTCTGCTTTTGCTGCCTTCCTTTTGGATTGACAAATGGGCCTAGAGCTTTTGAAAGGAAAGTAGATTGGGTCCTTACCCTGTTCCTTGGGAAGTTTGTCAAACGGTTCATAGATGATTTTTGCGTATACAGTTCAAGGAAAGAGTATGTCGAAAAGCTTGAAATGACTTTCGCAAGTTTATGATGAATGTGGGGGTCAGTTGAACCTTAAAAAATGTCATTTGGCACAGCCACGGGTGAAACTTCTTGGACATGTGATTTCAAAAAATGGGACTGAGGCAGATCCAAAGAAAGTGGAAGCTTTGTTGTTGCTATCATCTCCAAAAGATACCAGACAGTTGGTCACTTTCATACAGAAGGTTAAATATTTGTCTCGTTTCATACCTTTGGCATCAAAGCTATTGTATCCATTGCAGCAAACGGTTAAGAATGATCCCTTGGAATGGTCTCGTGATTGTGATGTTTTTGACAAAGTTAAAGAGGTTTTGAGTATGTTACATATTATGCAAGCTCCTGACTGGGAAAAGGATTTTTATGTTACCCATTAGTGGGAGATGATTCCATTGGGGCCATGTTGTTGCAAAAAGGAAAAGAATCTCATTATATGAAGTTGTTCATTATGCTAGCAGAGTGAAGACTCCTCCCAAAAGAGATTTTTCTGAAATTGAATTGGTGAGGACTAGTATGGTTTATGCTTGCAGGCAATTCAGACACTACTTGCTGTAAAAGTCATTCACCTTTCTTACCAGTTTTTCATTTCTTCCACATTTGTTCACCAATTCAATATATCAAAAACAGTGATGAGATGGGTTATTGAGCTCCAGAAGTTTCAGTTCACCTTTTTAGTGGAGGAGATTACTCGAGCTACCCTGTCAACTTTACCCACTTATAAAGACACTCCTGTTTTGGTTAAAGAAGAGGTGGTGCGGAAGAAGAAATTTGACTCTTTCCATCTCTGATGCTTCACTGTTATACTTCGATGGTTCTTATTGAAGAAGTTATGATGCTGCTTCAGGAGGCATTGTCATATATGATGCACGAAGAAATCTTGTAAGGAAGCAGGGGTTAAAACTTGATGCAAAGAGCAACAATGAAGAAGAATACATGGATCTTGAAGGTGGTTTGCACATTATCTTACAGTTGGGGATTAGATGACAGATGAGATGCTATTGATAAAAGAAGACAGTGTGGAAACATCTGAGAATATATATGAGGTTTCTGGGGATGAGATGCAGCAGTTGTTCACCCTAGGAACCTCTGCTTGTCATGAATGATCAAGCAGGCAAGGGGGGGTTGGCACGCTATGTCAAGTATTTTTTGGATGAGCATAAAGTCACTAAGTCATGCCAAAAAGCTTTCCCACTAGCCTCATGTATATATGTGTACATAGCCCTCTCCAAGTTTTGGAAGTAATGATGTAAAAATCCTTGTACAAAAGTGTTTTTTTCCAAGTTTTAATGCTAATGTTTTTAGTTGCTCAAGACCCCAAAACATAGCTTTCAATAAGTATTTTCAGCCGTGCTTTATAGCTTGTGAATTGGACTCGTGCACCATGAGTTATGTGCGTCTGAAGTGGGCGGTCTTGACTTAGAAAGTGATTGCGGGTACATGCGACAAGGGAGACTCGGCCAAATTGATGATCTAAGAATGGAAATGATGGAATTTTTAAATCCTGGAGTTAGTCGAATTCATGGGCTCTGAGTCGTGCTTTACGGCGTCACGTTTGGTAATCGGGGTCATCCGCTACGCCTCCGAGGAAATGGCTCAGTTTGGGGTTGAAACAGAAAATCCAGGTTTGTGCATGAGGAAGTTGGGAGAGTTGGGGAGAGCATGCCATGTGGCACTAGAGTAATCCCACATGTGGGGGGTGGAGAGAAAAGTGGAGAGTATATATAGTGGGAGAGGACTAGTGTTGGGTGTATCACTTGGGAGTGGAGTGCTCCCTTGCCTTGCCCATGGGGGCTCGTGGACTTTGGGGGAGGAAGGGGTGCCCATTTTTAGTTCACACACCCTGCCCAGGCACCTTGTCAAACTTTTGGTCCTTTAGACACTTTCCCTACCTCTTTCCTTGGTCAAAAAGTCACCGGCAAGTCATTCTTTACCCAAACAAGGCCCAAAATGATCCAATTAAAAGGGGCCTACAAAGAGAATCATGTCGGCTAAGAGGAGAGAGAAAATCCCTTGGGATAAGAGCCAAAAAAATCCCCTTTTTTAATAGCTGCAATTCTCTCCACACCCCTTTTTCTTACAGAGACTTGGAGTTTTTTGAGAGACTCCCATATTTGAAAGCTTGTAACTCTCTCATCTGTTATCGGAATCAAGCATTTGGATACTCTGTGGAGATCTACACAACACAAGCTTTGTTGTTATGGTCTTGGTTTTCAGCAATTTTAATCATGGTTTGGGTTAGAGCTATTTTTTGCATGACTCTACAGGTGTTCGGCATAGGCATTTTCAGTAGCTTTATGGTGTTTCTTTCCGACGGTGTGGTGTGTGCAAGGCTCTAGAGGTTCTGATTTTCCTTCTTATTTGTGCATTATCATTGTTCTCTAACTCAGTAGGGATCATTCATGGTCAAAAGACATATCAGCCATTCTGATTCCTAAAAATTCTTCTCATATGCTAGCGTATCTATCAAATCCCATTCATAGGCAAGCAACAGGTAGACTATGTGAAACACTTCTGAAAAATAAAGAGGGTACCTCTCACCCAAGGTAGGAGTGGATGACTTTAGCATAATAATCATATTTGTACACACTGCTAGATTTTTATTATTGTGAAAATATTATAAGGGTCATGTCAAAAGGTCGTGTCCTTGTGCATAGCATGTTTTTATGATTTTTAGGTCATGTACTAGAGATTGTGGGTTTCCACCTTTTTGTTTGGTGGCTCCTGCTCTTTTAATTTTTTATTTTTGTTTTCTTGAGTATAGGGCTCTATATACATTCCCTAAGATTGGGAGATCAAGAGGTTAGGGAGGAAGGTTAAGAGGGAAACAAGTGAATGATGGATGTCAGCAAACATTGCCCCTTTCCTTGGGTAATCATACCTTTTGGAGCGATGTCGTCACCTTTTGAACCCAATTTTTTGAAGTTGTTACGGGTGAACACTTTGGCCAATAGTTTTTTACCTTTTCATCTAGTTGCAAGGGTGGTAAGGTACTCTCCCATTATTTTACTTGCAACATTGTTGTAGGTGGTGAACTTACAACGGGAGGTGCAAATTCTTTCTTGTTTGTATGGATATTTACAATGGTAGGTGCTATTCTTTTCTGTACAATTTTGGTGGTAGGTGGAAGCTGTGATAAAGCTTGTGATTTTGTAGAAGAACAATATGAAGAGCAAGAAGCTTCATTTTTTTTTTCTATGTTTGAGCCGAGCGAAACAAGTCGTTTTTTTTTGGGTACCCAAACTAGTTCCGGATCAGGTGTATAGTGTTCTGTGATCTTTCCCTTTTCGAGTGTATGCATGATAAGGTGTACCCACTTTCAGTAGTTTCTTCCACCAAGACAGCCAAGAAACAGCCTCTTTTTTGCCATTCCTACGTACATTTGACTTGCTTGCACCTACTTTGAAGAGGCAAGATTTAGTAGCCACACAAAACACATAGTTGCAAACACAATGGAAATCTTTGATCTTCATTTTTTCACATGTAAATGGTAATTTTATTGTACAAGGACTAATCTGGTTCAGCCTCTCACACCTTGTCACATCATTGTGACCTTGATGAAGAAATACTTATAACTTTTTATGGGCTTTTTTTCTTTACTTACCCTCTTGCACATGAAATGTACAGCTGGCAAGCAATTTAACTTGATTTATTGATAATTTTTTTGCATCTTTGCATAATTAAAATTCAATTTTCTTTGTTAGAATTTCTATTTTATAAAACCTAATTCTTTTACACCAGATATCTAATGATGTAGAACTTATTTTGCAAGATCCATGGGTCATTTGATAGATTATGACCCAAGGAATGTGACCACGCGAAAAAATTTAAACTTCAATTGTTCATGTTTTAAAGATCTATCTTAGAAAATAACAAAGACTGCTTAGAGAACCTTGATATAGTTTTCTTTTTAAATCTAACAAATAATGTACATTGCCACTCATTTTGATTTTCATATATGTCATAACTCTTAGTGTAAGGTCCTCATATAAAACAATTTGAGTCAATTTGAGTAAGGGAAAGACAAGTTCTCATTGTTTTAATTTTTTTCACTTGCACCATTCACTTGAGGTGTGCATCCTTAGGTTTGGTAAATCCCAAACCTAAAAATTTTGACACTTGTCAACCAACCATGGCTTGGTTCTACTCTCCCAATCCTAGTTGGCTAGTCCACCTCATACAAAGAGGTCACCACGTCACCAAAGGTCCATGTCATCACCCCATTTCTCCTTCCACGTTACCACAGTCAACACTTTGACCGTAACACTTGTCTTGCCATGTTACTATAATTGCCAACTCATCCACCACCCTCCACTGCCACCTTGCATGCCACTTCACCTTAAGTGCCATCTCATCCACCACCTCACATGCCACATGTAAGAATTGCTTGCATGGCTTGCCACATCACTCGCCACCTCATCAGCCACCAAGCATGCCACATTGCCACCTTGCCAGCTCATCATGTCCTTTTTTGCCACCAAATCATTACATGTCACCATTTTAACACGTCATCATATGACATGGCAAATGAGGGGATCCCATCCACCACCTCGTCTTTCCACCTATGTATTCCATGTCATCAATCATCCACATCAACTTGCCACATGGATGACCTAGTCATGCATGCATGGCCATCTCAATAGCCATGTCTTTTTTTTTTAATAATGTAATAAATTAAAAATCAAGATATCTCAACCTAGTTTACATGGTAATTTTAGCAAAATATATATATTATATATATTTTATTATATATATATATGTATGTGTGTGTGTAAAAGTGTAAATTAATAATAAGATTCTATTTATTTGAATATCATTGGATCACAAAAGAAAGATTTTTTAAAAATAGCTTTGGTTTACTTATGCACACGGGTTCGTGACCTTCCATATCAATACAAGCCGCACGTAGCTCGCGGTGGAAAAAACATCCGTCGTGCTCCTTGATCACACTGCGGCCCGGGCGGGAGCTTACCGTAGTCGCTGCCTCGGCCCTGGACACGGTCCACCATCATTCATCGCCTATCAAGTCCTGTCAACCACCCCGAGCGCCTTGAGCCCCGCTAGACCTGAAAACGGCCCAAAAGTACCCAAGCCCGTCGGTGGAAAGTAGCCTTGGCACTCAACCGCGGGGGGGGGGGGGGGGGGTGGTGGGGGGGGGGGTGCATCCCAACGTCACAAGCGGGGTGTGGGAACTCGTCGCCTCACCTCACGCGTCCTTCGCACCACGGACTACATCATTCCCTTCTCAACCGAGCACCACTATCTTATAGCTATACACAATCCGGTGCGGGCCGACAAACCCCCCAAGAACCATGACCCACGGGCCCGCAAATGGGGGAAACCCCCTTGTTGGGGGAAGGCCGTAAGAGAAGGTTTCCACGAGACAGATTGTGAAGCCCATGAAACTTTGCAGGGGTGGGGATTTAGGTGCTTTCCCTACCCCTGCAATGTTTCATGTCCATCCGCTCTCGTCTCATTGTTCTAGGATGGCACAATCGCCAAATTTTTTATTTTGGCTGCGCTTAGAACCCAATGGTCAAAAATTGGCGATTGTGCCACAGTAGACCATCGAAACGGATTACGTTGCCCATGAAACTCTGCAGGGGCAGGGATTTAAGTGATTTCCCTGCCCTTGTAAAGTTTCATTGCCATCCGCTCCCGTCTTGTTGGTCTAGGGTGGCACAATTGCCAATTTTTTCGTTTTGGCTTCGCTAAGTACCCAATGGTCAAAAACTGGCGATTGTGCCATATTACACCATCGACACGGAATGCATTGCCCATGATACTTTGCAGGGGTATGTATTTAAGTGCTTTACCTACCCTTGCAAAGTTTCATGTCCATCCGCTCCTGTCTCGTCGGTCTAGGATGGCACTATCGCCAATTTTTTCGTTTTGGCTTCGCTAAGGGCCCAATGGTAAAAAACTGGCGATATTGTGCTACCGTAGACCGTAGAGACGAATTACGATGGCCATGAAACTTTGCAGGGTGAGGATTTAGGTGCTTTCCCCACCCTTGCAATGTTTCATGACCATCCGCTCTCGTCTAATCGGTCTAGGGTGACACAATCGCCAATTTTTTTGGTTTGGCTTCGCTAAGGGCTTAATGGTCAAAAACTTGCGATTGTGCCACAGTAGAGCATTGTGACGGATTGCAATGCCCATGAAACTTTGCAGGGATAGGGATTTAAGTGTTTTGCTTTCCCGTGCAATGTTTCATGGCCATCTCCTCATGTCTTGTCGGTCTAGGGTGGCACAATTGCCAATTTTTTCGTTTTGGCTTCGATAAGGACCCAATGGTCAAAAACTGGTGATTGTGCCACCTTAGACCGTTGACACGGATTGCATTGCCCATGAAATTTTGCAGGGGTAGGTAAAGTACTCAAATCCCCACCCCTAAAAAGTTTCATGGGCAACACAATCCGTCTCGTCGGTTTAGGGTGGCAAAATGGCCAATTTTTTTGTTTTTGGCTTCGCTAAGTGCCCAATGGTCAAAAACTGGCGATTGTGCCATAGTAGACCGTCAAGACAGATTGCGTTGCCCATGAAACTTTGCAGGGGCAGGGATTTGAGTGTTTTACCTACCCTGCAAAGTTTCATGGCCATCCACTCCCGTCTCATCGGTCTAGGGTGGCACAATCACCAAATTTTTCGTTTTGGCTTCGCTAAGGCCCAATGGTACAAAACTCGTGGTTGTGCCACTGTAGCCCATCAAGACGGATTACGATGGCCATGAAACTTTGTAGGGGTGGGGATTTAGGTTCTTTCCCCTACCTTGAAATGCTTCATGGCCATCTTCTCCCGTCCCGTCAGTCTAGGGTGGCACAATCGCTTTTTTTTTTGTTTTGGCTTCGCCAAGGGCCTAATAGTCAAAAACTGAAGATTGTGCAACTGTAGCCCGTCAAGACAGATTCCGTTGCCCATGAGACTTTACAAGGGTGGGGATTTAGGTGCTTTTCTTCCCCTTTCAAAGTTTCATGGCCATCCCGTCTCGTCGGTCTAGGGTCACACAATCGCCAATTTTTTTGTTTTGGCTTCGCTAAGTACCCAATGGTCAAAATTTGGATTTTGTGCCATAGTATACCGTTGAGACGGATTATGTTGTCCATGAAACTTTGCAAGCATGGGGATTTGAGTGATTTACCTATCCCTGCAAAATTTCATGGCCATCCGTTCCCGTCTCGCCAGCCTATGGTGGCATAATGGCCAATTTTTTTGTTTTGGCTTCGCTAAAGGCCCAATGGTAAAAACTGGCGGTTGTGCCACCGTAGACCATCAAGACTGATTACAATGGCCATGAAACATTGCAGGGGTGGGGATTTAAGTTCTTTCCCCACCCTTGCAATGTTTCATGGCCATCCAATCCCGTTTTGTCGGTCTAGGATGGCACAATCGTCAATTTTTTTGTTTTGGCTTCGCTAAGGGCCCAATGGTAAAAACTGGTGGTTGTGCCATAGTAGACCATTGAGAAGGATTGTGATGACCAAAAACCTTTGCAGATATGGGGATTTAAGTGCTTTCATTTTTTGTACAATGTGTCATGCCCATCCACTCCCGTCTTGTCGGTCTAGAATGGCACAATTGCCAATTTTTTCATTCTAGCTTCGCTAAGAGCCCAATGGTCAAAATTTGGCAATTGTGCCACCGTAGACCATCTAGATGGATTGTGTTACCGATGAAACTTTGCAGGCGTGGGGCACAGTCACCTGTTTTTTACCATTGGACCCTTAGCAAAGCCAAAACGAAAAAATTGGCGATTATGCCATTCTAGACTGACAAGACAAGAGTGGATGGCCATGATACATTGTACGGGAAAGGAAAGCACTTAAATCTCCGCCCCTGAAAAGTTTCATGGGCATCACAATACGTCCCAATGGTCTATTGTGGCACAACCGCCAGTTTTTTACCATTGGGCCCTTAGTGAAGCCAAAACCAAAAAAATTGGTGATTGTGCCACCCTAGACCGACGAGACGGCAGTGGATAGCCATGAAACTTTGCAAGGGTGGGGATTTAGGTGCTTTCCCCACCCTTGCAATGTTTCATGGCCATCCACTCCCGTCTCATCTGTTTAGGGTAGCACAATCGCCATTTTTTTTGTTTTGGCTTCTCTAAAGGCCCAATGGTAAAAAACTGGTGGCTGTGCCACAGTAGACCATCAAGATGGATTGGGATGCCCATGAAACTTTTCTAGGGTGGGGATTTAAGGGCTTTCCTTTCCTGTACAATGTGTCATGGCCATCCGCTCCCGTCTTGTCGGTCTAGAATGGCACAATCGCCAATTTTTTGTTTTGGCTTCATTAAGGGCCCAATGGTCAAAAACTGGAGATTGTGTCACCGTAGACCACCGAGACGGATTGCGTTTCCTATGAAACTTTGCAAGGGTGGAGATTTGAGTTCTTTACCTACCCGTGCAAATTTTCATTGCAATCCACTCCCGTCTCATCGGTCTAGGGTGGCACAATCACCAACTTTTTTGTTTTGGCTTCATCAAGGGTCGAATGGTAAAAACTGGCGATTGTGCCACCGTAGACCGTCGAGACAGATTACGATGGCCATGAAACTTTGTGGGGATGGGTATTTAGGTGCTTTCCCCACCCTTGCAATGTTCCATGGCCATCTTCTCCCGTCTCGTCGGTCTAGGTTGACACAATCACCAATTTTTTCATTTTGGCTTCGCTAAGGGTCCAATGGTGAAAAACTGGTGATTATGCAACTGTAGCCCGTCGAGACGGATTGCATTGCCCATGAGACTTTGCAAGAGTGGGGATTTAGGTGTTTTTCTTGCCCTTGCAAAGTTTCATGGACATCCCGTCTCGTCGGTCTAAGGTGGCACAATCGTCAATTTTTTTGTTTTGGCTTCGCTAAGTACCTAATGGTCAAAAACTGGCGAATGTGCCATAGTAGACCGTCGAGACAGATTGCGTTGCCCATGAAACTTTGCAAGGGTGGGTATTTGAGTGCTTTACCTACCCTTGTAAAGTTTCATGGCCATCGTCTCGCCGGTCTAGGGTGGCACAATGGCCATTTTTTTTGTTTTGGCTTCCCTAAGGGCCCAATGGTAAAAACAGGCGGTTGTGCCACCATAGACCATGGAGATTGATTACGATGGCCATCACACTTTGCAAGGGTGGGGATTTAGGTGCTTTCCCCACCCTTGCAAAGTTTCATGTCCATCCGTTCAGGTCTCGTCGGTCTAAGGTGGCACAATCGCCAATTTTTTCGTTTTGGCTTCACTAAGTGCCCGATGGTCAAAACCTAGCGATTGTTCCAAAGTAGACCATCAAAACGGATTGCGTTGCCCATGAAACTTTGCAGCGGTAGGGATTTGAGTGCTTTACCTACCTCTGCAAAGTTTCATGGGAATCCGCTCTCGGTCTCCTCGGTTTAGGGTGGCACAATCGTGAATTTTTTTGTTTTGGCTTCGCTAAGGTTACAATAATAAAAGACTGGCGGTTGTGCCACCGTAGACCATGGAGATTGATTACGATGGCCATGAGACTTTGTAGAGCGGGGGATTTCGGTGCTTTCTCCACCCTTGCAGTGTTTCATGTCCATCCGCTCCCATCTCGTCAGTCTAGGGTGGCACAATTGCCAATTTTTCGTTTTGGCTTCACTAAGGGCACAATGGTCAAAAACTGGCGATTGTGCCATTGTAGCCCGTTGAGACGGATTGCGTTGCCCATGAGACATTGCAAGGGCCGAGATTTAGGGTCTTTTCTTGCCCTTGCAAAGTTTCATGACCATCTGCTCTCGTCTCGTCGGTCTAGGGTGGCATAATCGCCAATTTGTTTGTTTTGGCTTCCCTAAGTGCCCAATGATCAAAAACTGGCGATTGTGCCATAGTAGAATGTCGAGACGGATTGCGTTGCCCATGAAACTTTGTAAGGGTAGGGCTTTGAGTGCTTTACCTACCCCTGCAAAGCTTCATGGCCATATGCTCCCATCTCGTCGGTCTAGGGTGACACAATCACTAATTTTTTTGTTTTGGCTTCGCTAAGGCTTGAATGGTAAAAAACTGGCGGTTGTGCCACCCTAGTCCATTGAGACGGACTATGATGGCCATGAAACTTTGCAAGGGAGGGGATTTAGGTGCTTTTCCCACCCTTGCAATGTTTCATGGCCATCCTCTCCCATCTCGTAGGTCTAGGGTGGCACAATCGCCAATTTTTTTGTTTTGGCTTCGGTAAGGGCCCAATGGTAAAAAACTGGTGATTGTGCCACCATAGGCCGTTGATACGTATTGCGATGCCCATGAAACTTTGCAGGGTGGGGATCTAGGTGCTTTATCGACTTTGTCGTTACAAGATTTGACTCACATGGGTCTATAGGTGACAGGTTAGAACACAAGTAACATTTAGGCACCTAGATTTGATCATTTCTCTTCATAGTAGCCTTGGGATTTTCAATAGTTTTTAGGAATCCAAAACAATGTTTTCTTACATTTCTTGGAGCGAGTGGGGCGTCTCTTACAAGGCTTCTGTTTTTTAGCATAGAAAATGGTCGCTCAAGAATCTTTAGGGACCCAATTGTATGTTGTCTTTGTTATATTACAATATGGCTTCTGTGTCTCATGTTTTGTTTCAGCTACAAAAGTTGAAGCTCTACAAGGTTGGACCATAGGTACAGATGGTTCAACCTCTTGGACATGCAATGTTTTGGGTTTTATTTTCTCAAGAGGTGATATCTCTCGGACTATCTCTTGAGTGGCAAGGCTAAGAGTTGGTTTATGTGTTGTGACACTCCCAATCCCCCAATCAATAGTCTCTATCATCCACTTGCATCCTAGGTTTATATTGCCTTCCATAGTTCCAGCAGGCATGACCAAAAAGTCTTGAGCTACAACCCCATTGTCATACCTGACAGAAGTGTGCCAGGTTCCAAAAATCGTAGTTTTTTTATTCTTGATACCCTTGACTTGGATAGTACTCTCAGGTAGAGATGGCACCACACTAACTGACACCACACTCCATATGATAGCGGATTATATTTAGCACTTGTGTCCAGTAAGACGTTATATAGCACTTTCCATAGGTCCTATTTAAGTCAATAGGGTATCATAGAGGTGTGTCAGAATCCAACCAGTCATCCTCTGTTTCAACTTGAAATACATGTGTAACTCCAAAATTGGCCTCTCGTTGGCGTCGTCTAATACGTTGTTGTCGCTCCTTAGCCTCAGCTTAAGCTTGTATCTTTTTCAATTCTGGTTGTGCCTTGGCGGCCTTTTTTGATGGATGGCACGTAGCTCCTCTTGGCTTAAAGGATCATAGTATCTTTTAAATTTACTCCCATTGAGGAATCCAATGGTTTCAACTCCATCAAGAGTTTCCACACGAATGGTACCTTGTGGGGTGATTTCTCATACTCTGTATGGTCCTTTTCTCGCATATTTCAGAAAAATTTGGAGTGAAAGACCCCACCTTGAAGCTACAAGAAGGAATCAGGGAGTTGGACAGACCTAACCTGAACACTAGGCCGGTACCATTGAATAAGGTTGGAGAATATTGTGAGGGAGAAGACGGAAACACGACGCTACCAGTAGAATTCCAAGGAGTAGTTTCCAAAGCTATTCTTGACAGTGGAGCGGGAGTTGCTATTGCCACCAAGGAAATCTGGAAAAAATGGGGAAAACCAGCTCTGAGGGCTACCAGGATGAAGCTGCAGTTGGCAGATGGGTTCATGGAGAAGCCTCTCGGACTCTTGGAAAAAGTAATCGTCACTTCGTGGGGGATCGAGTATGAGCATACATTTGCAATAGTCGATTTCGACAAAAAGAACAATTATGAGATAATCTTGGGACGACCATTCATGCAGCAAATGAAGATGGTCCAAGATTGGGGTTATGACTACGTATACCTCAGACATGGCGAGACGACAACTAAAATACACCTAAAAGATCATATTATCTTCTCACCCCCACCCCTAAAAAGTTTCATAGCCTTCCAAACTGGCATGGGTGGTCAAGGCCTATAGTATGTGCTACAATGGGCCGTATGGCGATTTAAGCACATAGTATGGTTTGCAACCAGCCAAAACATATTGGATGGCCATAAGACTTTTTATGGGTGGGATTGAGAACCATTTCACAACCCGTGCAAAGTTTCATAGCCTTCCAATATGGTATGGGTGGTCAAAGCCCATAATATATGTTAAAATGTGTCATATGAGCCATGCGTCCCAGTTTAGCGCATAGTATGGTTTGGGACTATCCAAACCATATTAGGTGGCCATGAGACTTTTCACAGATGGGTGTGAGCACCACTTAACCACCCCTACAATGTTTCATAGCCATCCAATATGGTATGGGCAATCAAAGCCCGTACTATGCACTAAAATGGGACATATGGCTCATATAACCCATTTTAGCACATAGTATGGGTCGGGACTCATCAAACCATATCGGATGACCATGAGTCTTTGCACAAATTGGTGTGAGCACCATTCAACCACTCCTAAAAAGTCACACAGCCATCCGATATGGTTTAGGAGGTCAAGGGCCATACTATGTCCTAAGATGGGACATATGGCTCATAGAACCCATTTTAGCTCTTCTATCATGAATTAGGATATGATCATCTCGTATTGTTGGATCTTTGTCTATGTACATGGGTCTTTATATGGTTTATATTTTCATCTATATGATTAGATTGATTGCCAGATATGTGGACCTCTATATGCTCATCTACATTGGTATCCTCTTATAATGGATTAGGACATGCTTGTCTTTATAGTTTCTATATGGGTGTTTACATGGTCGTTTTCAAGTGCATCTACAATGTTGTCTCCATGGTCATCTATACAATTGTCTGCATGGACATATACATGGTTAACTTTTTAAAGATTGGTTGTCTATGTGGATAATCAATATGATCGGCTAATGTCATCAATAGGGTCATCTTCATTGCTATCTTTCTATATGATGGATTAAAATATGATCGTCTTTATATGGTTCTATGGAAATCTATATTAGACTCTATATGGTTTTCTCTACGACTATCTACATGGGAATGTATATAGTCCTCTACATTGGCATCCATATGGTCATCTAAATATAGCACTATCCTTTTTCCATAGACCACATGTATATGGTAGTCTGTATGGTCAGTTCTATGCTAGTCTATATGGCCAGTTCTACAATCTTCTACATAGGGATACATATGGTCATCAATATGGTTGATGCTATGATCCTCTATATGGTTTCTTATAGGATTGCCCCAAGTCCTTTTAAATGGTTCTTTGTATGTTTAACTGGATTACATTATTTTGTATATCATCATCTTTATTATCGCATATATGGTCAACCAGATTGGTGTATACTTAGACAACTAGTTCATCGTCTATATGGACAACTAGATTTTCATCAACTAAAATTAAAAAAGAAAACTCTCTCTCTCTCTCTCTCTCTCTCTCTCTCTCTCTCTCTCTCTCTCTCTCTCTCTCTCTCTCTCTCTCTCTCTCTCTCTCTCTCTCTCTCTATCTATCTATCTCTCTCTCTTCCTGTCGCGACAGGGGGGATCCAAGGGTGGGCGGAGGCAGCTATTAGTCCCCCCCTTGGTGGGGGAGTTCGGGGGTAGCGCCCTCGAATGTTGGAAATAGATGTATTTTTGGATATAAATTTGAATATAATTAACAAAAAATGATATGATATTTATCATGTGGTAGAGAGACTCTTATACACATTGTATGAGGGGAGAGAGAGAGAGAGAAAGAGAGGGAAAAAGAGTCTCAATAGAGACAAGGAGTGACAGAGATTTGATCCAGACATTCTCTGAGCTAGACACTTGGTATGATTCTCATCAAAAAAGTCCATGCACGCATGTGGGTCCATGTTGAATCATCTCTGCAAGTCTTATCGAGTGCCACGTAACTCGCCGAGTTGCATGGAATGCAAACGGTTGGAGACGGTTCCACGTAACTCGCCGAGTTAGATGGACTTTTGACGTGTATACCACATCATTGTTCACAGTTTTTACAAGAACGGATCCATGTAACTTGTCGAGTTACGTGGCTACCTATGTAGCAATCTAGTAGGCTTTGCCATGTAACTCGTCGAGTTATGTGGCTTGCCTATGTTGGCGTAGCCACGTTACTCAGTGCGTTACATGGCAATGCCGACGTGCAAATAACACATCGCCTTTGTGGCATGACCACATCACTTGGCGAGTTACGTGGAGCTTCTTATGAGTAACTCACTGAGTTCTATAAGTATGCCACACGTCGTAATTTCCTACTTCGGGCACGAGGGTAACTCAACGAGTTAGCCGCGTTGTGAAGGTTACGCTTGGGTGCAGACTGCGGGAAGTGGGTACACTCTATCTTACATACACCCTCCCACAATCTTCAGTCGGCTTTATCGTTACAAGATTTGACTCACATGGGTCTATAGGTGATAAGTTAGAACACAAGTAACATTTAGGCACCTAGATTTGATCATTTTTTTCATAGTAGCCTTGGACTTCCAATAGACGATTAGGAATCCAACTCAACGTTTTCTTACATTTCTTGGAGTGAGTGGGGCGTCTCTTACAAGGTTTCTATTTTTTAACGTAAAAAATGGTCGCTAAAGAATCTTTAGGGACCCATTTGTATGTTTTCTTTGTTATATTACAATAGGTCTTGTGTGTCTCATGTTTTGTTTCAGCTACAGAAGTTGAATCCCTACAAGGTTGGACCATAGGTACAGATGGTTCAACCTCTTGGACATGCAATATTTTGGATTTTATTTCCTCAAGAGGTGATATCTCTCGGACTATAGCTTGAGTGGAAAGTCTAAGAGTTGGTTTCTGTGTTGAGACACTCCTAGTCCACTTGTATCCTAGGTTTATATTGCCTTCCATAGTTCCAGCAGGCATGACCAAAAAGTCTTGAGCTACAACCCCATTGTCATACCTGATAGAAGTGTGCCAGGTTCCAAAAATCGTAGTTTTTTTCTTCTTGATACCCTTGACTTGGACAGTACTCTCAGCTAGAGATGGCTTTCCTAACTGACACCACACTCCATATGATAGCGGATTATATTTAGCACTGTGTCCAATAAGGCATTATATAGCACTTTCCATAGCTCCTATTTAATTCAAAAGGGTATTGTAGAGGTGTGTCACAGTCCAACCAGTCATCCTCTGTTTTCAACTTGAATACATGTGTAACTCCACGATTGGCCTCTCGTTGGCAACGTCTAATACGTTGCTGTCGCTCCTAAGCCTCAGCTTGAGCTTGTATCTTTTTCAATTCTGGTTGTGCCTTGCTGGCCTTTTTTTATGGATGGCATGTAGCTCCTGTTCGCTTAAAGGATCATAGTATCTTTTAAATTTACTCCCATTGAGGAATCCAATGGTTTCAACTCCATCAAGAGTTTCCATACGAATGGTACCTTGTGGGGTGATTTCGCATACTCTATCTTTTTCCGCATATTTCAACTTTTTCTTTTTGTCATGCACTCCATACATATGGAATTTATCCCCAACCTTGATATCCTTGTTCTTTTTATGACGGTCAAACTATTTCTTTCTCCACAAGTTCATTTTGCACAGCCAATTGTCTTTCTTCATCTAACCTCTCAAGGATATAAACGCTCAACTAAAGGGTTACCATCCCAACCTTCTTGTGATACTACCCACAGACTAGGAATTACAAACTCCCATGGCATAACTACTTCTTGCCCATATACCATATTGAATGGTCTACAATTAATAGCCACTTTGTAAGCAGTATGAAAGCCCATAGAGCTGACGTCAGCTTCAAATCCCAATCTGAGCAATGAGCTTCCACTATTTTGGTCAAGATAGAAATTAAGGTCTTGTTAGTGCTCTCATCTTGGCTATTTGCTTGTGGATAATAAGGTGTAGACCTATGGTGGGCTATCATGAAGTTTGTCGTGAGTTCCTTTATCACTACATGTATAAAATGAGTATCATTTTCACTCACAATTTCAAAGGGACAACCAAATCGTATAGTAATGTTCTCAAAGAGAAACTTAGTAGTTGACCTTGCATCAGCCTTGTGTGTTGTATTGGCTTCCACCCACTTTGTCACATAGTCAGTGGCAACAATAATATATCGAGATTGAGTGTTACGAGTTGCCGAAGTAATTGGACCTACAAAGTCTAAACCCCATTTTTCAAATGGTTGAGTCACTTTAATAAGATGTAAGGGCATCTTATCTTTTTGTTGTGTGATCTTGTAACATTGACATTCATCACACCCTTTTGCAAAAAGTGATGCATCCTTGAATAAAGTAGGCCATCAATAGCCTGATTGCAACACCTTTCTAGCAGTTAGTTTCCCTGAGAAATGTCCTTCGGCTATATCCATGTGGGCTTCTTACAGTATGTATAAATACTCATCCTCACAAGCACAACATCTAAGAATATCGTCCTTTCCTAACTTGTAGAGAGTTCCTGCAATTAGAGAATAAGCTTAACATTCCTTTTAACAGTTTTTGAGCTATATTTTTCCGAAGCTCTTGGGGTGGAAAACCGTTAACTAAAAAGTTCACAATCTTCTCACTCCCCTCAGGCATGGTCTCTACTAGGAACAGGGAAGTATCGGGAAATTCATCATCGGTTCCAGTAGGGGCTTCACCATTGGGTATGCAAGACAAATGATCTACCATGACATGTCTTTTACTCGGTCTCACCACAACGGTAACATTAAACTCAAGAAGAATTAAAAACCATCGTGTCATTCTTCCCGTGTAACAAGATTTATTTAATAGATACAATGATGCTTGATGATCCACATAGAAAACAAACTTGTTGGCAAGAAGGTAGTAGAGAAATTTCTTTATTGCGTAAATCATAGCTAAACCTTCCCGCTTTGTAGTAGTGCAGTTCTTCTCAACATCCTTTAATTGATGACTTGCAAAGCTAATGGGGTAGTCCAACTTATATTCTCATGGTTAAGCTAGAACACATCCAATAGCAAAGTTTGATGCATCAATATGCACATGAAAAATTACATTCCAATCGGGCACTTGTAGAATGGGAGCACATGTTAAGGTATTTTTTAATAAATCATAAGCATGGTCACACTTCGCGCTCCAGTGAAACTCAATAAGAAGATTGTACAATGGGCAAGCTATCTCGACCAAGTTTAAAATAAACCGCATGTAATAACCAACATGGCCCATGAACCTTTGAACTCCTTTATAGTTTGTAAGTGGTAGAAAATTTGAAATGGCTTTACTTTTTCTCTCATTGGTGGATATTTCATTTTTGGACACTATATGCCCTAAAATGACTCCATGTTTAACCCAAAATTGGCATTTGAAAGGGTTTAATGGATGCGATAAAATCTGCACGTAAACATGATAGATGTTCTTTCCAAGATGAATAAACACAAAGGTCATTTAAGAAAGCTTCACAAAACTCCCTCAAATATTCCCTAAAAGCAGTGTTTATTAATCTTTGGAAGGTAGCAGGGGCATTGGTTAAGCCAAAAGCCATAACGCGAATTGCGAACACTCCAAATTTGATTATAAAAGTAGTTTTAGCTTGGTACTCTAGTGCAATTGTGAGTTGATTGCATCCAGAGTACCCATCTAAAAATCTATAAGCTTCCTTCCCTGCAACTCTTTCAAGCACATGTTCCGAATATGGCAAGGGGTAATGTCTCTCGTCGTGGTGGCATTGACCTTCTTAAGATCCACACTCACTCTAAGTTTTCCATTCTTTTTTGGCACAATAACTATTGGAGACACCCATTTTGAGTGCTCAATAGGGCCCATATGAATCCGCATTTGATAAGATTTTCAATCTCTTCTTGAACAATCTTTGCATACTTAGGATTCATTGGGTAGGGTCATTGTTGGACTGGTTTAGCCATGCTATTCATGGGAATTGTGTGTTGCACCAAGGTGGAACACCTTTCATATCATGATATGTCCAAGAAAATACATCCTTGAATTCCTTGAGAAGATCCTTAAGTACATATTTTTTAGTCTCTGTCAGATCTTGGGCAATGAAAACAGGTTTGGACTCCTCATCTAGGTCTGCTAACCCTATTTACTTAACTATCATTGGACCATCATAGACTCCATTACTTCCATGCATAGGTGTTCTCTGATCCTTTGTATACACAACCCTATGCTCCTCCATGGTGTAGGATTTGAAATGCTCAGGTGCAGGTTGTAAATCTATGGGGTCTTATTGCTTTATGGACTATGATTTCTCTTCCGCTTCCTTTTGTTGTTGAGCTATCTCTTGATTTTTCCATCTCCTTACAGTACGGCTCAACTTTGGCTTCTCTGTAGCTTCTAGTTGTGTGATGTCAATGGGTTGTGACTACACCACATGATGCTTTGAAGATATTCACCCCAATTATTTACCAACTTCCGATGAGCATCACATGCCCCTATATAATTAAGCCATTTTGTGGTAGATTTCCTTTCATTTATCCTAGCACGCACATTTGCTCGATATTGTCACCTCTTATATATGTTACTCCTCTTGTCTAATTTTTTATTATGTCCTTCCTCCAATGAAGAGTCACTAGATGAATTACCACTTGTGTCTTCCCCTCTCCCGGATAGATTGTCATCTAGGGTACCATTGGGCCTTGAATGGTTTGTCTCCACATTTTTGCCAAGTTTTAACTCAGATTCTTCGTCCTCAGAGTCAATCTCAATTGATGATTTTGACTCCAAATTGTGTGGGCTATAGTATTTTGAGACACTACTAATTCCAATGCCAGTCAATCCTTCATCTGCTAGGTCATCAGAAGCTATATGCATTGCTCCTATCATATTTAAAGCTACAAGTTGTGGCATTTCATCCCCCCGAGGTGTTACCCAGGTCATCCCCCTATTTCCCCAAGTGTCTATGGTTGTTGCTTGGTGGAGCCAATCCACATTGTCAGACTCAATCATCCCAGGTAGAACATCCATATAAGGAGAATCTTCCCCAACATCAGTGTCCTTTTTACATGTGTAACAATATTACAATGGGGCCGAGTCAATTGTGTTGTTATATCTATGATCAATTATAATTTTGTTTCCTAGAGGATGTGCTTGACAAGTTACAAGATCAACACGAATGGAAGAGTCTTGGAACTGCAAGTAGACATGGTTTTTAGACCAGTCATGCACCATTTTTTCTTCCCTCATGAACGGATGTCCTAATATCATCTCAGATGACATAGTGTGCTTGAAAAAATCCATAACAATAAAGGCATGTCTTATTTTGTGTCTAAAGACCTTTATCTTGAGATCTTCTAGCATCCCAATAGGTTTAACAATAGTCCCATTGGCCATCTTTACCACTATGTTTGTAGTCCCAAGGTGAGGTCCTCCCATAGATTCCCAGCAATTCTTAGTTACAATGTTGACCCCAACATCACCATCAAAAATTCCCTTCACAGTTAATCACTTGGTAGTGATTGGTATGGTCACATTAGATTCATCTCCTTCAAAGTATTGTCCCAACTTGTTAACAGGTATTTCAACAATAGAGATATCATCTAGGTTGGGTGGTGGATCTAAGTGTTCCTCCTCTATTGGAACCTCCCTAGCTCCATCCATCTGTGAAAATTGTGGTAGCCGGACTTTCAGTTCTCCATTGAGGAAATCTCAAAGAGATAATAATAGCTCAGTGTCGTGTAGCTCCACTCCCATGCAAAGAAAGATGCTAGAAAAATGCACATCAAGTTTGTTTGACGCTTATATGTTTAATGAACAGAGATTAAGGCCTGGCAACAGGCCAACTTCAATGTTGAAAGTATGTCAAATGTGGTAATAAGGGCCAATAGATGCCTTAATGATGCCAAAAATGAGTATGCTTGAAGTGAGCACAGATGGAAGGTTATGATGTAGAACTGTAGTGCTTGAAGTGCTCTACCGGCCTGTCTTTACGGCTCGTCGATTGGAGCTACGGTGAAGAAGTTATGGCATATTGAAGTTTGAGTCGATTGCAGATCCGTACAGGATTGAGCAACTGGAGTTTAGGTGATAGAAATGGAATGAATGCATGGGCCTGAAGTGCTCAATTTGTGGAGCACTTGGAATTTTCCGATCAAGGTTATGGGCCGTTAAAGATTCTCCGGGGGCTGGTTCCGTGCTAGTCTAGTCGGCGCGGTCAGAGTGCCATCTGGGAGTTCTTGAGTGGCAACCAGGGTTTCGAATGCAGTAGAATAAGTGCTCAAGATAGCAGTGCTTTGGTTGAGATGTAAGCTGGATGTGATACTCTTCAGAGAGCACAATAAATGCTTAAGTGGAATCTTTTTAAGGTCGTCCCTTGATACGGGCATCAGATTTCATGATGAGGTTGCTCGACAGGGGCCGCTGAAGAAAGATGTTGTGCTTGGGGATTCTTTAATCGGTGTGTATGTTAGGCAATGCCTTTGGCCAAATGTGGTGCCTTTACAAAATCTTGTCTTGATTTAGTCGATATGCATGTTAAATAAGGTGCCCTTTGAGAATTGCCCAGAGATGTCGTGTTTGGCATTGCCTTGGCCAGCATGTATACCAAATGGGTTACCCTTTTAAGGGCCGCCCATGACTTTAAATAAAAAAGCCACCCAACTCAAAGGGGCATGGCCACCCAAAGGCAACAAAAGGGTTTCCACCCGCCCAAAAGCAAATTAAGTTGGCCGCCCACTTGTAAAATAGGGCTTAAGTGTGGAGGAAAATTAAAACAAAAACAAGGAGCCAAGGCGTGGTGGCAGCATGCAGTGAACTGCGGAGGGGAAGAAGGTCTCGCGCCGGCCTGTACGAGTGGCAAATGGAAGCGCTGCAGTGACGAGAAAGCACCTCCTCGCCATGGTGAATATTTTTGGTCCAAGTCCCGCGACATTTTATGTTGGTTGATTTTCGCGTTGCCACGTCAGCTAGAGGGCAATTTTATGCCTCCCTAGCAACGACGGCGCCGTCGGTGCTAAGGGAGGATGCATGCTATTAATAGCGGGTCTTTTTTGCATGCAAGAGGCAGAAGAGGAATGAAGGGAAGAAGAAATCTTGGGAAGAAACAGGAAGCTCTCTCTCTGTCTCTCTCTCAGCTTGGAGAAGGTGCTTGCTCTCTGTCTCCCGAGCTTAGACAAGGAGCTCTTTCTCTTTTGTTCTCAAGCTAAAGAGAAGCAAAAGCAACAAAGAGAAGGGGAGAGTTGTTCGAAGAGAGGAGGAGAACGGGAGAAGGTCAAGCAGGGATTCTCTCTCTCTCTCTCTCTCTCTCTCTCTCTCTCTCTCTCTCTCTCTCTCTCTCTCTCTCTCTCTCTCTCTCTCTCTCTCTCTCTCTCTCTCTCAAATCTTGGGAAGACAAGAGGGTGATTGCAAGTGAAGGCAAGCGAGAGAGGAGAGCAAGGGGAAGCCATTGAGCTTGGAGTAGAAGGTAGAAAGGGCGAAAGAAGCTTGGAGAAGGCAACCGAATCACAATTATCCTTCGGCTTAGGAAAGGAGAGACCAACAAAGGCTGGTAAGCAGTCATAGGAGAAGAAATAAGCTTCGGCATAGACAGTGATTGAAGACAATCAAATAGATGGAATCGACACAATGGGATTTTGTTCGTTGGCAGGCAACCTAATTTTATTTTTTCTTTTTATTGAATCATGGAGCTGTTAACGGCCCGGAGTATTCTGTAAGGGGATTTTAAGCTCCTAAATCTTCATTAGCATCAATTAACAGTGTCGTTAACGACACTTCTTCATAATTGTGCATCAAATTTGTCGGTGTTATCAGTTTCTGAGCAAGTTTTGTGCGTAGATAGCATTACCAAGTGATTAAAAGCTGTTGTATTGTGCGGTGCGGCAAAGTTTTGCTCTCAATCTGGTGAACCCGATGTGAAACCCGAGCCGGGGTGGGAAAATTGTTGAAGCTTATGTCTACACCACAAGAAGCAGCCATGCAACAGATGATGTAGCAGTTTGTAGCATACATGCAACAGCAACAGGCTGCCCAGCAGCAACATAATTTGCAAGAGAAGATTTGCAAAGCTCGACAAAGTGTTACAGAAAAGCTGCAACAGTTTGAGGGCAGAGATATTTCAAAATTTTGCAATCTGTATGAGCATTCTATGGAAGATAATGGAATTGAAGACCAGGATTTAGTGGAAGGATTTCATTTGATTGCAATGCCAAAACTTAGGGCCCGGATTAAAGAAATTCAAGCGGCTTAAGGACTGAACTGGCGGGACTTTAAGAAGGCGTTGCAAGAGGAATATTTTTTGGAGGATTCTCAACGGGTAACCAGATAGAGTTTTATGAAGTGGGTGCAAAAGAAGGGTAAAAATTTATCTGCACGAGAACTGTTGCGAGAGTTTGAGAAGAAGTTTGATCAATTATCATCAGCAGAACAACGTTCCTTGAGGGATCAAAAGGTGGAATTTTTTATTCAAGTTGTTGATCCGCGACTACAAAAGAATTTGGTGCAATTACTGGAGGATCCGGCAAGAGAATTGGGATTGACATCAGATTGGAAAATAGTATCTGAAGCGGTGAACATGATCATAAAACGACAGAAGCGAGTTGATAAGCAAATCGTGATCGAGGTACTGGATGATGGTGATGAAGAAGAGATTAAAGAGAAGTCGCCCTCTACATTACACAAAGTGGAGAGGCATGTTCTTGGCGATCTCGTTAAAGGTATTCAAGAACTAAATTTGAACTTTAAAACTATTAAATTTGAAGGGTTAGCTGCAAAGCCATCTACTTCTGAACCTAAGCAGCAACAACAGCCACCACGTAAAAATTGGGATCGGTGCATGTGGTGCGATAGTGAAGACCACAGGTTTGTGAGAGAGTGTAATGAGTTTGGTGAAGCTTATAAGAAGAATGTGGTTTTCTGGAAAGACAAGAAGATTCATCTCAAGGCGACAGAGGAAATTCTCCGCTTGAACTTGGCAGAGGTGGAGTGAAGAAGATAGTGGAGCAAATACAGCATAATGTTGCCCTTGTGGAAGCAGCTACATATGGGTTGCAAGTTTGTGGTAAGGAAGATGATGATGATACCAGTGCAAAGGGCCAGTTGTGGCCATATGCTCTAAAGACAGCAGAAGTAGGTAAGGTAACATACGAGAAGTTACGACAGGTGGGGAATTCAATTCGAGAAACTACTGGGTGGACCGATCCAGCGGATTCTCTTTCGGTATATTCTTATATTGCTAAAGCTCAAGCCAATGAAGCTATGGTGGAAGATAAGCGGAAAAGAGATGAAGAGGTGGCTGGGGCGTCAAAAAGTCTGACAAGATCCAACAATAAGAAAGAAGAAGTGCCAGCTCCTAAACCTGCTCCTGAGGTGGTTATGGAAGAGGCTCCGAAGGACAAGAAGCAAGGTAAGCCTAAAGGGCCCTCGTATAAACTCAATTCTGATATTGAACTGGCTACAAATTTGAAGAAAGTTTTTGAAGAACGTATCCTAAATAGTAAAGTGGAGCTCACCTTGGGGGATATTCTTGGAATTGCTAAGCACGAGTTCCACAAAGAGATCATCGACATTATAAACAGAAAGCGGCAAGTACCGAGTGATCAAGAGTCACATCCAGTTAAAATCCAAGTGGTTCGTCACATTGAAGCAATTTTGGAAGATTATGAAGAGTATTTAGCAGATCTTGAAGAAGAAGAGCCAAAGCCTGTAGTGGTTTTGAGCCCGATTGTACTTGAGGTAAGAAATATGCATTTTAATGATGGTGAAGATGAAGAAGTTATACCCAAGAGTCACTTTTTGAGGACTCATTGGGCCAAAGCAACGACAGAAATAGTGGTAAAGCTTGGCGACATTGAGGAGCCAGTCTTAGCCCTCATAGACCATGGTTCGGAAATCAATCTCATGGCAAAGAATTTGCACCAAAAGGGGAAGTGGCCTATTGATGTAGATCACAGGTGGCGGATTCGAGCTGCCAACATGCTTCCTGGAGATCTTTACTGTGCATGCGCAAATGTTAAGGTAACTATTGGGGATTTCTGTGATGAGCAGAACTTTTTTATACAGGAGCATTCCTCCTACCCATTGATTCTGGGACAACCCTACATTACGGTTGTGCGGATGGAAATTAAGGTGCTAGATGATGGCTCGGCCTATGCCAGGGTTCGAAGCCGAGATGGTAAGAAAGCGGTTCAATTTCTAACTATATGTGTTGATCATGCTAGAAACAAAGACAGTTTACGTGATCGTCCAATGCCAAAGATACGTAAGGAGTTTAAAGAACAAAGATTTGCTCAGGATTTTCTTGGGGTGCCACTATAAAGCGGGACTATGGTGGTGCAAGTGGGGAGAAGTTCTCGCAGAGAGAAACCTTCTCTTCAGGATTTCTAGGGTTGACATCTAAGGGTTCAGTATCTTACAGGAAATTTAATGATTTAACTAAATGGGAGAAACAATATGTTTCAAGCATTCAAAGTGACTTGCAGGGATGTGATGTGCTAGAACCAGATGATGTGATTTTAGGAATCTTCGAAGAGATCTCTTATGTTGATACTATGTCAGAGCTTGAGGATATCAAGCAGAACAGGTTAGAAAGTGGAACTGAAGTTGTTAAAGTGCACTCAATGGACATGCACGAAGGGCTGGACATATACGAGGCACTTATGCATATTAAGGATGACTTGGATAAAGAAGTTGAAGCACAAGTAGAGACAAAGTACAAGACAGTTTCAAAGAAAGTGAGGCATGTGGCTACACCTCTACCAGAGGGAAGTGATGAAGTAATTAAAGAATCTTCTCGACAGCCTATGCTCAGAAATCCTAAGAACATTGGGCACAAATTCACTAAAGAGACATTGCAGCAGTTGAAGGTGGGAGAAGATGGTTTTCTCAACGAAGAGGAAATCAAGTGTTTTCAAGGTATGCTCAAAAAACATGGTAAAGCTTTTGCCTTTGAGCCAAGTGAGATTAGGTGTGTGGATCCAAGTGTTGTTGCACCTATGGTTATATCCACTGTTCCTCACATGCCATGGAGCTTACGTACTATTCCAGTTCCTAAAGCTCACTTGCCAAAGCTTATCAATTTTCTTAATGAGAAGATACAAATGGGAATCTTGGAACCATCATGTGCGCCGTACTCTAATCGATGGTTCACTGTTCCGAAGAAAAATGGTACTTTAAGGTTTATACAGGATATGCAGCCTGTTAACAAGGTAACAATCTGCAATGTGGGTACCGGCCCAATTGTGGATGAATTTGCTGAGGCTTTTGCGGGTAGGTCAATTTACTCTATGGGTGATCTTTATTCTGGATATGATCAATTTCAGTTAGCTTTGGAGAGCAGGGATCTTACTACGATGTGTACACCTCTCGGATTGGTAAGGATGTGCACTCTGCCACAGGGTGCTACTAATTCTGTAGCTCATATGATGAACGACATGAATAAGGTATTAAGGGACTTTATCCCACATGTTACTATGCCTTTCATCGATGATCTACCGATTAAGGGCTGTGAGGAAGGCTGAAAAGATGAGGTAAAAGATCAGAGGGGGTGCCGACAGTTTGTTGCTCAACATATTGCTGACTGTGATGCTATTTTATCCAGGCTTGAAGAAGTTAACTTAACACTTTCAGGGCAAAAATCAAATTTTGGTGCCAAAGAGGTTCTAATTGTAGGGCACATGTGCAGTCTAGAAGGTAGAAGGACAAGTCCTGCTAAAGTCGAAGCTATTCAAAAGATGAAGGAAACGTGCTCTTCGGTTACTGAAGTTCGTCGGTTTCTGGGTGCATGTGTTTTCTATCTTATTTGGCTGCCACATTTTGCTCATGTTGCAGAAGTGCTTTATCAACTATTGAGAAAAGGTAAAAGATTTTTTTGGGAAGAAGTTCATACACAGGCTATCAAGAAATTAAAGAATATGCTTCTTGAGGCTTCGACCTTGAGGAAAGTCGACTACAAATGCGGAAGGCTAGTAATTTTAACGGTTGACACTAGCCCGACAGGTATTGGATGGGCTATAGGTCAAGATGATGAATAAGGTAACAGGTATGCGGTTCGATTTGGAGCAAAAGTGCTCAACTCTCGCCAAAGAGGCTACCCACAGGTTAAGAGAGAACTTTGGGGCGTTGCTACTGCTCTAAGGTCTGATAAAGAATACTTTATTGGAGCTTCAGTCATGGTAGAGACAGATTGCTTGCCACTGATAGGGATGATTGCAAATTGCTCTACTCCGGATATTGCTATGCTACGATGGATAGCCTATATTAAGTCTCTTAATCCTAAATTTTTTCATATTGCAGGTAGAGATAATCCTATTGCAGATATGTTCAAGAGCTTGATTTGAAGAAGAAGAAGAGATGCTGACCACAAGTGATGATGTTGGCTTGAAGTTCTATTTGTCTTCTTATCTGCATGCAAATTGTGGAAATATTGCTCATACTTTTGAGGTATTTTTTGAAGAGTTCTATGAAGGAGAATGGCTTTTGATTGGTCGCTACCTTAGCACTCTTACTAAGCATGAAGAGTGGAAGGATCAAGAGTACAAAAATATCAGGAAGAAAGCTTATGGCTATTTTTTGAAGGCTGGGCATTTATGGAAGCAGCCAAAACGCTCTAAAGGAGTACCGCAGCGGGTTGTTTGTGATAAAGCAACTCAACAATAGCTTATCAAAGAGTTTCATGAAAGTTTATGGACTGGACACAGAGGGGTTTGGGCAACTTTTGTCAAGATTAAGGATCGTTACTGGTGGAAAGGTATGTATAAATATGTGGCTCAGTTTGTAGAGACATGCCTAATATGCCAACAGTATTCTAATGTACGTCATCCAAATGGATTGCATCCCACCTATTCGCTGGCTATGCACTACAAGTGGGTGGTGGACCTGATTACCATGCCAATAGGTGTCTGGAAAATGCGGTATATTGTTCTTGCCAAAGAGGATCTTACTAATCAGGTGGAAGGCAGAGCTTTGCGTACCAAAGCTACCAGTTCCGTATGCAAGTTCTTGCTTGAGGATGTTATTTCCAGGTATGGATGTGTCGGTAGGATTACTGCTGATAGAGGAGAGCTTGATGCAGATGAAGCTCGGGATTTCTTTGCTCGCTTGGGCATTAAATTGGCTCTCACTACAGCATACAATCCAGAGGGTAATGGAAAAAGTGAAAGAGGACATCCGCCTATTGTTAAAGCTTTAGCAAAGGCATGCCAGGGACATATTGGTGATTGGCCTAAACTCCTACCATTTGCTTTATGGGCTGATCGAACTACACATAGTTATGTTACAGGTTTTATGCCATTCGAGCTAATGTACAGGAAAAAACCCATTATGCCTACAGAAGAAGCGGTTATTTCTTGGACCGTAATGCCATGGGAAGAAGGTATGTCCACAGAAGATTTCCTCGCATTGCGCATTCACCAACTTGAGAGGCGTCATGAAGATATTGAACAGGCTAAAGTAATGCTTGAAGAATCAAGGTTGAAGAACAAAGTATCGTTTGATGGTAAGCACAGACTACGACCTCGTGCTATTAAAGATGGGGATTGGGTCCTTGTATATGACAGTAGCCTAGAGAACCAGTACACTGCTATGTGGAAGATGGTTAAACGATGGTTTGGACCCATTGTTGTACTTCATGTTTATGATAATGCGACCTACAAGTTATGTGAGCTTGATGCCACTGAGCTCAAGGTGTCTATTGTAGGGAAAAGAGTTAAGTTGTTTAAGAAACGAGATGGTGAGATTAATATTGGAGACTTCAACACAGATCAACCTCCTGAAGACAATGTTATGTATGCATCAGACGATGAGTCTGATGATGCTCTTGAATATGCTTTATAAGTACGGTTGGCACAGACCAGAGGCTGTGCAGGTTCAAAGGGGGTGGATGTCGTGGAGCTCTGCTCCCATGCAAAGAAAGATTCGAGAAAAATGCACATCAAGTTTGTTTGACGCTTATATGTTTAATGAGCAGAGATTAAGGCCTGGCAACAAGCCAAGTTCAATGCTGAAAGTATGTCAAATGTGGTAATAAGGGCGCCAAAAATGAGTATGCTTGAAGTGAGCACAGATGGAAGGTTATGATGTAGAACTGTAGTGCTTGAAGTGCTCTACCGGCCTGTCTTTACCGCTCATCGATTGGAGCTACGGTGAAGAAGTTATGGCATATTGAAGTTTGAGTCGATTGTAGATCCGTACCGGATTGGGCAACTGCAGTTTCGGTGACAGAAATGCAATGAATGGACGGGCCTGAAGTGCTCAATTTGTGGAGCACGTCGATCTTTTCAGATCAAAGATCGGAGTCATGGTTGCCAGGTTATGGGCCATTAAAGATTCTCCGGGGGCCGGTTCCGTGCCACTCTAGTCGGCGTGGTCGGAGTGCCATCTGGGAGTTCTTGGGTGGCAACCAGGGTTTCGAATGCAGTCGAATAAGTGCTCAAGATAGTAGTTCTTTGGTTGAGATGTAAGCTGGATGTGATGCTCTTCAGAGAGCACAATAAATGCTTAAGTGGAATCTTTTTAAGGTCGTCTCTTGATACGAGCAGTAGATTTCATGATGAGGTTGCTCGACGGGGGCCGCTGAAGAAAGATGTTGTGCTTGAGGATGCTTTAGTCGGTGTGTATGTTAGGCAATGCCTTTGGCCAAATGTGGTGCCTTTATGAAAGCTTGTCTTGATTTAGTCGATATGCATGTTAAATAAGGTGCCCTTTGAGAATTGCCCGGAGATGTCATGTTTGGCATTGCCTTGGCCAGCGTGTATACCAAATGGGGTACCCTTTTAAGGGCTGCCCATGACTTTAAATAAAAAAGCCACCCAACTCAAAGGGGCATGGCCGCCCAAATGCAACAAAAGGGTTGCCGCCCGCCCAAAAGCAAATTAAGTTGGCCGCCCTTGTAAAATAGGGCTTAAGTGTGGAGGAAAATTTAAATAAAAACAAGGAGCCAAGGCATGGCGACAGCGTGCAGTGAACTGCGCAGGGGAAGAAGGTCTTGCGCCGGCCTGTACGAGTGGCAAATGGAAGCACTGCAGTGACGAGAAAGCACCTCCTCGCCATGGCGATCATTTTTGGTCCAAGTCCCGCGACATTTTATGATGGTTGATTTTCGCGTTGCCATGTCAGCTAGAGGGCAATTTTATGCCTCCCTAGCAACGACGGCGTCGTCGTTGCTAAGGGAGGATGCATGCTATTAATAGCGGGTCTTTTTTGCATGCGAGAGGGAGAAGAGGAACAAAGGGAAGAAGGAAGCTTGGGAAGAAACAGGGAAGCTCTCTCTCTCTCTCTCTCAGCTTGGAGAAGGTGCTCGCTCTCTGTCTCCTGCGCTTAGACAAGGAGCTCTCTCTCTTTTGTTTTCGAGCTAAAGAGAAGCAAAAGCAAAAAAGAGAAGGGGAGAGTTGTTCAAAGAGAGGAGGAGAACGGGAGAAGGTCAAGCAGGGATTTTCTCTCTCTCTCTCTCTCTCTCTCTCTCTCTCCAAATCTTGGGAAGACAAGATGGTGATTGCAACTAAAGGCAAGCGAGAGAGGAGAGCAAGGGGAAGCCATCGAGCTTGGAGCAGAAGGTAGAAAGGGTGAAAGAAGCTTGGAGAAGGCAACCAAAGCACGATTCTCCTTTGGCTTAGGCAAGGAGAGACCAACAAAGGCTGGTAAGCAGTCATAGGAGAAGAAATAAGCTTCGGCATAGACAGTGATTGAAGACAATCAAACAGATGGAATCGACACAATGGGATTTTGTTCGTCGGCGAGCGACCTAATTTTATCTTTTATTTTTATTGAATCGTGGAGCCGTTAATGGTGCGGAGTATTCTGTAAGGGGAGTTTAAGCTCCTAAATCGTCATTAGTATCAATTAACGGTGTCGTTAACGACACTTCTTCATAATTGTGCATCAATTTTGTCGGTGTTATCGATTTTCGAGCAAGTTTTGTGTGTCGATAGCATTACCAAGTGATTAAAAGCTGCTATATTGTGCGGTGCGGCAAATTTTTTCTCTCCATTTTTCCACAGTCAGCAGCCCGGTGCTGACATGGCTCAAGTTTCGAACACATATCCCCCGACATCAGGGTCTCCATATAGTTTAGACATGATGGTGGTTCTAACTTCTGAAGCCATGAAATCCATCAATTTGGTAATATTTAACGGTACTTTTTGGGCTTCAATCCCTTTACATGGGGAAGATGGAATCTCCATTTCTTTGATAGGGTCAAGTAATCCATCTGTAAACATTATCTCCGACAAGAAGGGAGTACTCCTACTTCCTAATGACTTAAAGTCACTTTCTTCTTGGATGACACTAGGTATGGCTAGTGATCTATGGACTTTGTGATGTTGATTTGCATAGGGAACATTGTGTCGATAATATGGATCTGGCTAGGTGCTCGTTGTAGATCCCTTTGGGTCTCTTCTACCAAACTTATTCATTGCTTGACTCACTTGATCTCGTCTCAAGGCTTTGGGGTAAGTTCCTATATATTTCTTGGGTTCCTTGGGTCCTGGCCATCATGGCTCATGATGATCTTTCTCGCTTTTTTCTTTTCTAATGGTCGCTTTAGTCTCCATGGTCTCACCTGAATCAAAATCCGCTTTAGGATCATTCATATATATACGGGGTCGTCACCAGTCCCTATGTTGGTCTTTGAACTGGGGTCTGACTTCACTGCTTTTTGCGATCTCTTCCTTCGTGTTTTCTTCTTCCTTGAGATTGGGCAATTGATGTTGTGTCTCTTTCTTCAAGAATATAATTTTGGTTTTGGAGCATCGATTGTGTGAGTGTATTTATTGGTAGCACATGTGTACTTTGTGATGGCTCCTAGATAACCTCACTTAAGTTCAATGGCATGATCTTTGGCACATTAGAATTATTAGGAAATTGAGCAATCAAATGATCTATGCCACATCCATTACACATGAGTATCGGCATTGTAGATGTGCTCCCTTGATTGGTTTGCATTAGTGTGGCAATCTTTTGTAGTCTAATGGGACACTCCGCTACATGATGTGGACCCCCACACTTGTAGCATTGAAGAGGTGGTCTCTTGGCAGTGAAATTGATATTTTGGCCTCTTGCCACAAGATCAACTACTTGATAGACAAGTTTGACTTGTCCCCAATAGTCTTCCATGTAGTATTGTGAACTTTCTTCAAGTGCATCAATCCCATAGGCAATATTAAGGTCTAACTCATCCTCGCACTTCATACAAGAAATAGATGACTCACAACCCACTTAATTTACAAAAGTGATTCTCGGATGCGGGGTTGCGGTCCTAGCACTGGAGGTGGTAATGGTGTTGTTGCACAATATTTTGGGTCCTGGGGACCATGTGTTGTGATGGTTGTTCAAGAGGTGGGGTCAGCATCAATGCAAGCACTTGAGTTGTATCCGTCTATGCTAAGGTTGGTCTATCGGTCATCGCGCGTTTTAAAACCATGCAATCCTTGGCTTGATGACCATACCTCCCACATGCATTGCAATTTCCATTAAATTTTACTCTAAAAGTAGGGCATTCACTCTGGTACTATGTGGACCATAGAAAATTGAGCACCATTGTTGGTCCCTTCTTGGATACATATGGTTGTTTTGTGGAGCACGATTGTCTCTAAGGCTTTCTTGAATGTCTTTGGTGAGATCTGCTAAAGTCATCTCAAATATCATTGGCTCTTTAGCAATAGGCTTTGTGAGTGGGATGAAAACACACACAACGCCTCTATAATCACCCAACACACTCTTGGGATAATACACACACACACACTATGGGGGACCACTCGGCTTACACAACCAACCTGGCCGAGACAGGAAACACACCGATGGAGTGAGAGGAGAGAGACTACCCATTTGCCCACTCCACACACAGACACACACACACACACCCAAAAAACTCAGCGCAAAAGAGGATATTTCTGATGTTTAGATACAATTGATCTTGGGCCAACACCAATGGGGCAAAAAGCTCACACAATATGGGTAAAATATGCTAGATACAATCACAAATTGGAGTAGAGGCTTCGCTCATAGAAGAAACTTACACAGCCAAAACAGAAGAAAAACAGTGAGAAATTTGGAAAAATGGACAGCGCCATTGCGTTTGGAACGGCCCAAAACCCCAATCTACAATGTCAAAGTGCTCAAATCCGACCTCGGATGAGCAGTTTATGGCCAAAACAGGCTCCAAAAATAGAAAAAACTCAGTTGCGGTTGTTCCTCCTCTTCTCTCGACGTTTTTTCTGGTCTTCTCTTAGGTTTTTTAGTTCCCACACTTAGCTTTATTGGTTGGGCACCTTTGTCCTTTTAGTTGACCTCAAACGGACCCTGAACAGACCAAAACGTGGCCTCGCAGTGCATAGTTGTCACCCTGCTTCATCCATCTACACACCTGGCACTCAACTTTTTCCAATAATGCATCCCACAACCACCTGAAGTGTCCCCCAAATAAAATTCTCATGATGACCTTTTTGCATAATTATCACAAGAAAACACCCACGTTGTGTCCTCGCTTACCCACGTGCAAGTATTGACCCCATTCAACCTCCTGAACGCCACTAGATGCCATCTAACGCATCTATTTACCTCATGTCGTCGGCTCGTGGATAGCTTCCTCGAGAAGTTTTACGCACTACCAACTCCTCATTATTATAGAAAAAACACACTGGTACTGATGATAGTGAAAATCAATGCACTATGTACATGTTGTCCTACCTGTACACATGTGGGCCCCACGCAACCACATGGATCTGGAAAATGGGCAATCCTTTATTTTATGCATCATGCATGTGTATGTACATATGCGCAATCCCTTGCTCCAAAAAACTCCTAACATAGTTTGCCCATCCCCTAGCCTGCTAGATCATTCATGATCAACAACAGCAAAAAGAGATATGAGACTCGTTGCGTCACAGGTCTCCTCATCCCTCACATACATTACTTTCTCCACAGACAGCTCATCTTGCTCCACCATCATTAACCTGGCATGATATAATTTAAGATGCAATCCATTTATCCTTGACTTATGTAGAATCCCATCCAGGTTAGCCAGCTCATATGTACCATTCGGAAAACACTCCACTACCTTGAAAGGGCCTTCCCACTTAATTTGAAACTTCTTTCAAATGTCTTGTCCAGCTTACTATTGTAGCGCAAAACCAAGTCATGGTTCTTGATACCCTTACTTTTGACCTTTTTATTTATCTTTTCTAAAGCCTTATCTTGCATCTGTCCATAATGTTCCAATGCGCTCATCCTATCTAATTGAACCTCTGGTAATTGTAAGAGCCTCTCTTTGAATGCATCACTAGGCGGCCCAAGCAGCTTCTCTAACATCTTGACCGCATGCAACTCTACTTCCACAGGCAATAGTGCTTCCTTTCCATATACCAAATGAAATGGAGTAAACCATGTACCTGTCTTTATCGAAGTACGGTAAGCCCATAATGCACTAGGCAGTTCCAAATCCCAATTCTTTCCTTGGTGCTCTGTCACTTTTGAAAGAAATTGTACTAACTCACCATTGAATCTTTCATTTAAGCCATTACATTGGGGATAATAAGGAGTGGTATACTGGTGCCTAATCTTCATCTTCACGCATAAAAAGTCTAGCAGTTTAGCTCTAAATCTTGGCCCCTTATCTGAAAGTAGCTCCAATGGCACCCCAAACTTGCAACATATTTCATCGTACACAAATTTTGCCACATCCTTTGCAGTGGTTTGTTTTACTGCTATAGCCTCTGCCCCTCTAGAGAGATAGTCCACCGCAGTCAAAATATAGCTTTTGCCCCTGCTTGTGATAGGTAACGGGCCTATTGCATCAATCCACCACTTTTCAAACACATTAAACGCCATAATGGTTTTTCGTAGCTCTTTCTTCAACACTCTCTTCCTAAATGCTTGACACCTATTGCAAGACCTACACCAATGGTGAACATCCTTCTGCAAACTAGGTCATACATACCCTTCTTGCAAGATCTTATGCAAGGTGATTTTTAGAGGAAAATGTCCGCCACATGCACCTTCATGATTTTCTTCCAACACTCTATAAAACTCCTACCGCCAAGGTACATGTCTCAACACGAGATCAGCCCCTTTCATGTATAAGACATCACCAATCAATTTGTACATGTATGCTCTACGCACAAAACCATACTTCTTAGACTTATGAATGTCCTTCGGAATGATTCCTGTTAGCAAAAACTCCTCTTCTTGAGCCAAACTTTCCCGGCCATGATAAAGAGGTTAATTGGTCCTCAACACAAATAGCTCCCCAATCATGCTTTGAGCTACTTCATGTGCCTCTCCATTTAGAGCACGTTCAATGTGTCTGATGCTCCATGCTTCGAACATTTTTGACAGCCCTTTAATTCTAAAACACATTTCCTTCAATGAGGTGTTCTTACTCTTTCACACACCCAGCACTTGCTTCACAACTAACAAGGCATCACCTTTTATGCTCAACCTTCTAATTCCATGCTTCAAACAAATGTGTAATCCTGCTTCCAAAGTAGCATATTCAGCCTCATTGTTACTATGTGCATCCAACTTGAACCCTCTCTTGTATACTAGCTTTCCCTATGGATCATAAAGTGTTATACCCCCTGAAGCCGCTGTCGTGTTGTGACACGTATATAGTGGGAACGCATGCTACAAGATCTATCTTGTAACTTTTTAGATACATAATTATCTTTCTTATAATGTACTGTTAGGAAATAAGACGTAGCTAAATAGATAATTGAGTAGATTACTTAATGGAGAGAGACAGATTTATATACACGAGATTATAGAGTAGAGAGAGAGAGAGAGTACACACAATATACGTGGTTCACCCAATGTGGGCTACGTCCATGGGAAAGCAGCCACTCAATGGCTTTAGTACTTCAAAACAAGAAGTAGTTTACAAAGGGATTATACCCTTAATGGAGCTCCCGCCTTGCTTCACTCTCACCACCTCACACTCACTTTGTTGCATCAACTTCACACTATGCAATGTGTGTAGAAATGGCCTCCTTTTATAGGCCAAAAGGGCTGCCCTCTCTTATGACAGACAGCCATGTGTAGCCGCCCTTGTGCGAATAAGTCCAACTCGGACCCTCCAATCCGCCCATGTGTGGCCGCCCTTGAGAAGACAAGTTCGCTTTTGAATTCGGCCACCGGCCACTGGCCATTGACTTCCGACCACCGGCCAACCGATCGGTTGTTTTCCGACCACTTTTCGGCCGCCGTTCGGCCATAATATTCCGACGAAAAGGAATATTCCGGCGAGAAAAAGTCTCGGGGGTCTCCACCCCTGAGGCTTCTAAAGTTGCCCAATTTTGGTTTCCGGTGAGTGATTTTCCTTCACGCACGATGGCTTCTCCTCATAATGGGGGCCTTACAAATGTGCGCTTTTACCACAGAAAATTGTTGGGTTCAAGCCCTCGGTCAGTTATCTTGAGTGTCTAGCCTATAAGAAATTCCCTTTATGGAGCATGCAGGTGACTTCACTTGGACTCCAAGTTATGCATGGCAAGGCTACCCTTTATATGTAAGGCTATAGATCAATTAAAAATAGCATTTTTACTTGTGTGTTGAGATCTCTCTTCTCATCTCGTTCTTCTTCTTCCTCTGCACGCTGCACCTCTAGCCATGGATCCTCACCGCTTGCATCCTCCATAGCCGTTGCAACCCAACAACTGGTATCAGAGCGTGTGGTTCTCTCTTCAGGCGGGCAGATCTTGGCACAGGAAAATCGGGGCTCTTCTTTGGTCATGGCATCTTGAAACGCTGCCCTAATTGGTGGCGCTAGCAGGGCTTGCAGTGGCAACCAACTCGATAGACACAGCATCTCAAAACGCCTCTGTAGGTTGCTTCTCAAAACGTTGTCATCTCTAGCAGGCAGTTTTTCGAGCATATCAAGATGCTATCTATCCAGTTGTAGTAGAGGCGGTCTCTCCTTTACTTGCATATCAAAATGCTGTTGCAAATCATTGAGCCACTGAGAATGCATTTCAAAATGCTACTATAATTTGGCAGTTTGTATTGCAATGCAACATAGTTTTGGTCAAATTTTTTGGCAGGTTTGCGAGCATATCAAAAGGCTGCTAGCCACAGGGTCCCTTGTTAGTGACACACACGAAGGTAAAAATAAACGGTAGCGTCAAGAGCTTGAGATCGGCAAAGAAACCAAATGAAGCGAGAAGATACATGGGTTGCCAATTGTTGGGAGATGCACAATCCTTGTGCAAACCATTTGCTTCGAGCACTCAGTACATCAACAAAAAGTACAAAAATTTCTCAAATACATAGATTTGTTATGTTTTGTCCTTTGTTAACACAATTATGTTTTTCCAATCAAAGCCTCTTTTACATTATCTGTTGTCAGCCATGCCATGATACACATTTGTACGGGGTTTAGACACTGCCACAAATACATAAGTGGTAAGACCTCCCAAAACATATTTGTTCTCAGTCCTTTTTTGTCCCACTTCTCGTGAGGTTACTGGGTACACCTTAAACCCAAGGTTTGGCAGTGAACCAAAAACTCCATTTTTAGTAGCTAACTTTTCTTGACCTACACCCTATCTGTTCAAGGGGGGGTTACTGATCTAGCATCAGGGTTATGGATACACCAGAAATCCTTTGGTTGTGAGAAAACCTAAAAGTCACGGTTGACGAGTACACCAAAAACTCGAGGTATCATGAGTTGCTTGTCCAGTTCGGGCTTGAGGGGGGGATTGTTGGGTTCAAGCCCTCTGTCAGTTATCTTGAGTGTCTAGCCTATAAGAAATTCCCTTTATGGAGCATGCAGGTGACTTCACTTGGACTCCAAGTTATGCATGGCAAGGCTACCCTTTATATGTAAGGCTATAGATCAATTAAAAATAGCATTTTTACTTGTGTGTTGAGATCTCTCTTCTCATCTCGTTCTTCTTCTTCCTCTGCACGCTGCACCTCTAGCCATGGATCCTCACCACTTGCATCCTCCATAGCCGTTGCAACCCAACAAAAATTACAAGGGTAAATCAAGGCTCCATACTTAACATGTACATATGCATATTTAAGTATAATAATAAGCCTTCTATCTCATCCTATTATTTTTCTCAAGGGTAACCTATCCTTAGTTTACCATCAGAAAATACTATGGGAAAAGCATCAATAGCTCCGCCTCTTTAACTTGGAGCAAAAAGCATTGATTTTTTATTTCTACTATTTCATTATCATCTCACACCTTAGATAGATCCTATATCTAGGATAAACTCCAATATATATATATATTCTATGTATTTTTCTTATATTTCTTTTTAAATAGCTACTAGGAGGGAATCAAATCCTAGTGGGACACTAGGTGGCATGATTTCAAAGATACACTTATTTTAATGCATTATTGCAAGCATGATTACAAAACTTTATCAAGGAGCAATGTCATGCTTTCATATGGCATGAGGTGTCCTTTGGAATTAAATGAAAGTCTAGGCTAAGGGGACCACGGGAAGACTTTTGCTGCCAAAAATGGATCCAGTTTTGATGAATTTTTTACACAAGGTTCCAATCCTAATTGGAAAATGATTTTAAAATGAAAATTGTAGCTAATGAGCTGAAGTTTTTGCCCATATTTTTACTTTTTTATTTGGAGCCACGGTTGAGGAGATATAATCAAAATACTAGACCCCGGTCTGCCCACATCATGTAGGGACAACTCATTTCCAACTTTTCCAATTCCTATTCACATTGGCTCCTCTCTTCTTGTGTAAACCCTTGGGGGTTCCCTTCACCTATAAAAGGGGACCTCTTCTTCCTTGAAAAGGAACTCAAGCATTCAAGCTATTGATGAGAGGAATTCTTGAGAGAGTGAGTAGTAATGCCTAATTGTACTTAGCCATTAACATAAGCCCAAGCCTACACTTTCTCCTAGAGGGAGACTAGCCATTCTTGTACGCTATCCTTGGAAGATCAACTCTAATCAAAGAAGGTGTTGTACTTGGCGTATCAATCAAAGTGGAGTGCTCCCCTCTTCTTCTCTCTCCATCAATAATGGTGCCGAAGGGTTTGTCAAGTAAGATGTGTTCTACATTGATGTTTTCTTGATTTCTTGTTGTTTTCTTTTTCATCTCTAATCCGACATATATATATCTATATATATATATATATATATATATATATATATATATATATATATATGTATCTAATCTCATCTCCTTAACCAAACCTATTTCTCTCATTCTTAGTAATTCATCCTCTCTGCAAATTCTAGGTTCTCTTTTCTACAGGTACATCTCTCCCCGCAGTATCCTTATTGCCTACGGGCAAGAATAGGGCTTGGGAGGGAAACTTCTCATCTCTTCACTTCTCTTATATCTACATTTCTCACATACTATCCTAGATGAATAACCCACATGATGATCATTTCTATCGCTTTAACTCTGTACGATCTATTAGAATTGACGTATGGACTAGCCGAAAAATACACTTTCAACAACGTATAGTGTTTCACTTTGGCCCAGAAAGGCTTAATGAAATACTTCTATCAGCGGATCCCATCATACTACCTCTCATGGACTATAACTTTTCTTTTGACGTAAGCGTAGTTATCTTGCTATAAACCAAGAGGATTTGTACACACAATTAATCCCAATCACTAGACAAAATATATATATTATGGTAAGCACAAAACTACAATTCCAAAGAACAATTCGTAGCCTATTTGGCCAGCCAAGATTGAATGCCATTAACTCATATGTTAACCCTCTCATATTACCCATGATACGATATGACCATAGCCTTGATGTTTTCATTTTCGTATTATTCTCTTTTGTGTTCATTCTTTGTGTGTGTGAGTGCAAGAGAGAAAGAGTGAGTCTTATTTGATTGCACTTCTTTCCAAACCCTAGTCTTCATGGCATCTATGGTTTAATTCCTTCATATAGTTTTTGTTGAGTTCTCTCACAAACTCTCACAGCCATAAGCCTGGTGCGTTCCTGGCAAGACCGAAAATTTCTCGACATATTTTTGGTGAACCCGACGCGAAACTGCCAGGGTGAGATTTTGTGGATAACCATGGGTGATCATGTTGAGCAACAGGGTATGCATTTTGACCCAGCAACAATGCAAATGTTTCAAGCATTTGAAATGTTCATGCAACAACAACATGCCATTGAAAGAAGGGAGATTTCAGCAACAAAGGCCATACAAGCAGTCGTCAATAGAATGGATCGGTTCAATGGCAAAGATGTAACCAAGTACTTACGCGAGTATGTGAAGGAGATGGAGCTGCATCGTGTGTCAGAAGGTGAGATGATTCAAAGCTTTGAGCTAGTTGTTGCTCCAGAAATTAGAGAGCATGTTAGGGTAATTAAAGATGGGCATGGGAGAAATTGGGAAGAACTCAAAGTAGCTTTAAAGGAGGAATATTTCATGGAGGACTCTGAGAGAGTGACCAAAAGGACATTCTTAGAATGGGTAGTCAAGCCAAAGCAAGGACTATCAATAACAGAGCTACTTAGGGAATTTGAGCTGCGCTATGCACAACTCACCAGGACAGAAAGGGCCACCCTAGATGCAGAGAAGACAGATCTTTTCTTACAAGCTGCAGGTAAAGAGTTTCAAGAAAATTTGGAGCTTCTTCTTGAAGATAAAGATGCTGAGAAAGGACTAAAGACCGACTGGAATGAGGTTGAAGGTGCTGTCTCACTACTTGCCAAATGACAAAGAAGAAGGGACAAGATGGTAGTAAACACTACAAGTCCTTCCACCTCAACTTCTGACAAAATGGTAAAGCCTACTTTTATCGCTCCTAAGTTTGATGAGTCCATGCTAGATGAGCTTGTGAAGGGAATGCGTGACTTGAAGGTGAAGTTTGCAAAGCTTGAAGGAAAAGGCCAACCATCAGGGCCACTTCCTAGGCAAAGACAACAGCCCAAAGAAGGGTTTGTTAATAGATGTATTTGGTGTGATAGTACAGACCATGTAAGAAGGTATTGTGATGATTTTAGTGATGCTTTGTCAAAAGATGTTGTCTTTTTTAAGGATGGTAAAATCCACTTAAGAGAGACAGGTCTACCCTTGAGAACTAACTTTGGGAAGGGGGGAATGCAAACCTTAGTTGAAGATATGGCAAACAAGCATGCCACCTCTTCAATTGAGGCAGCTACTTATGGAGTAAAAATTGAACATTTTTGTGATGAAGAGGTGAGTGACCATCATGGTCAAATTTGGCCAAATGTCATGCAATTAGCTAAAAAGGGAAAGCTTACAAAAGAGATTCTACATGAAGCAGGTGATTGCATACTTCTAGAAACAGGATGGAATGATCCAGTGGACTCATTGTCAGTGCATGCCTACATTACAAAATGCCAACAAAATGAGGCAATTGTAGAAGAGAATCACAGACGTGAGAATGCTAATGAAGGACCATCAAAAAGAGCTTCTAGAAGTGGGGGAAGAAGCGACTCAATGCCTTCTCAAACACCCTCAACACAAGGAGCATCTCCACATGAAGTACTCATGGAAGATTCTACAACAGGAAAGAAGAAAGAGCCAACGAAAGGTAAGACAAAAGGCCCAACTTATAAACTACAATCTGATATTGAGGTTGCTACAGATTTAAAGAAAGTCTTGGAGGAAAGGATCTTGAATAGCAAGATTGAGTTTACTCTGGGAGAAGTTCTTGGCATTGCAAAGCATGAATTCCATGAGGAGATCATTGACATCATCAAGAGGAAGAGGCAAACCCTTGCTGAAGTTTCTCGTCCACAGGTTGAAGGGGAAACCTCAAAGACACAAGGGATGCAACTGCAAAATAAGGAGAATGATGGAGCTGTGGTAGGATGCTACCAATCTAGTGGGAGAGTGAAGCAAGTGCATTTCTCAAATGATGATGAAGAAGTTGAAAATATTCCTAGGAGTTACTATTCACGAAGTCATTGGGCAAGGGCTACTACAGAAACTTTGGTCAAGGTAGGTGATCTTGAAGAGCCATTTGTTGCCTTGATTGACCATGGTTCAGAAATAAACATAATGTCAAAGAGTCTCTACAACAAGTGCAAATGGCCGATGGACACAGATCATGACTGGATGGTAAAAGTGGCAAACAATTCATCCAGTGAATTGTATGCAGCATGTCCAGGTGTGAAGGTAACAATAGGTGATGTAAAGATTGACCAAAACTTCTTTGTACAAGATACATCTTCATATCATCTCATCCTTGGACAGCCCTACATTGTGGGAGTTCGAATGAAAACAAAGGTAATGGATGATGGTTCAGCATATGCTAGGATACGTAGCAAAGATGGTAAACGAGTTGTCCAATTTCTCACAGTTTGTGTGAACCATGAAAGAAATCGTGACAACCTCAGAGAACATCCTCTACCAAAGGTGAGCAAAGAGTTTCATGATCATAGAGAAATGATGGGTTTTGGCCAAGTACCATTGTAAAGCAGGATTGCAGTGGTACAGAAAGAAAAAGAGTCTCGCGTGATCCAAAAATAGGTGAAGCATTTTCAACGAGCTCCTTGGTAACAAAGAATGGATCAGTATGTTTTACAAAACTTGAAGATTTGAAGAGATGTGAGAGGCAATATGTGCATAATGTACAAATAGGCATGAAAAAGAGTGGGTTGCTAGAGCCTACTGAAAATGTTTTGGGTTTGTGTGAACAAGTTTCTTTTGTAGATACTATGGGTGAGCTTGATGCTATAATGGGGTCTAATTTGCATCTTGAAAATGAAGTTGTGGAAGTTTGCTCTATGGAAATGTATCAAGTAATAGAAGCCTTTAAAGAAAGCCAAACAGTTGGTCCAGAAGTCCATGTTGAAACTAAATACAAGAGTGTAGCAAAGAAGGTGAAACCAGTATCTTCACCCTTACCACCCAACAACAGGGAAAAGATTGAGCAGGCTTCTTTACAACCAAGTTTGAGGAATCCTAAAAAGATTGGGCATACCTTCACAAATGAGTCTTTCCAAGACTTGCAGATTGGCCACAAGGAGTTTCTAACACAGGAGGAGACAAAGTGCTTCAAAGAAATGCTTTCAAATCATGGTAAGGCTTTTGCATTTGAGCCACATGAGATAGGATGTGTTGATCCTTCTATTGTAGCTCCTATGGTAATTTTCACAATACCTCATGTGCCTTGGAATCTGCGGCCTATTCCGGTTCCAAAGGCTCATTTGCCAAAGTTAGTAGAGCTACTGAATGAGAAAATCAAAATGGGAATCTTGGAGCCTTCTTGTGCTCCATACTCAAACAGGTGGTTCACAGTTCCGAAGAAGAATGGTTCTCTACGCTTCATCCAAGATATGCAACCAGTGAACAAGGTGACAATTAGAAATGTAGGTAAATGTAGGTACAGGTCCAATTGTGGATGAGTTTGTAGAGGCATTTGCAGGGAGGGCAATCTACTCAATGGGGGATCTCTACTCAGGGTATGATCAATTTCAGCTTGCAATCAAAAGCAAAGACTTGACAACCATGAGGACACCTTTGGGTTTGGTAAGGATGTGTACCTTGCCACAGGGAGCAACCAACTTGGTTGCACATATGATGAATGGGATGAATAAGGTCTTACGTGAATTTATTCCTCAAATCACAATGTCTTTCATTGATGATTTTCCTATCAAAGGATGTGAAGAAAGTGACAAAGATGAAGCTTTGGATCTCAAGGGATGTCGCAGGTTTGTGGTAAATCACATAAATGATTGTGATAAAATTTTGTCTAGGTTGGAAGAAGTGAATCTTACATTGTCAGGGAAAAAGTCTATGTTTGGTGTCAATGAAGTGCTTATTGTGGGGCACATGTGCGGGCCATATGGTAGGAAACCTTGTCCAACAAAGTTAGATGCCATCCAAAGAATGAAAGAAACGTGCACTAGCATCACTGAGGTTAGAAGGTTTCTGGGAGCATGTGTCTTCTATGTTATTTGGATTCCACATTATGCACATGTAGTTGATCCTCTTTATCAGCTGCTTAGAAAGAATCAGAAGTTTAAATGGACAGAAGCACATGTAAAATCCATGAAAAAGCTAAAGGAGTTGCTCCAGTCAGCAACAACTTTGAGAAAGGTAGACTATGAGTGTCAAAGGCCAGTAATTGTGACAGTAGACACTAGTCCTACAGGGAGTGGATGGGCAATAGGGCAAGATGACAAAGAAGGACACAGGTATGTGGTAAGATTTGGAGCAAAGGTGCTAAGTTCTCGCCAAAGAAACTATCCACAGATAAAAAGAGAGTTATGGGGTATGGTTACAGCCTTGAAAAGTGGGAAAGAGTACCTAATTGGTGCATGTGTGGTTGTAGAAACAGATTTCTACCACTTCTTGGGATGATTACAAGTTGCTCAACTCCAGACATTGCTATGTTGCGTTGGATTGCCTACATTAAGTCCTTAAATCCTGAGTTTAAGCACATTGCACGTAAAGACAATACAGTGGCAGATATGCTCTCAAGGGCAAGGTATGAAGATGAGTCACAAATGATTGACGAGGGAGATGATGTAGGCACAAAGTTCTATTCTATCTCTCATGTCAAAGGTAACAATGTCTGCATGACTAATCTACTTGAATCATTCTTGAAAGAGCTTTATGAAGGTGATTGGCTTCTTATTGGAAGCTACTTGAGTACTCTAACAAAACAGGATGATTGGTCTGAACAAGAATTCAAGAGGATACGCAGGAAATCATATGGGTACTTTTTGAGGGATGGTTACTTGTGGAAGCATCTTAAACAAAAGGGTGCTACACCACAAAGGGTTATATGTAAAAAAGAGACTCAAGTAAAGCTCATGCAAGAGTTTCATGAGAGTCTATGGGCTGGACACAGGGGTGTATGGGCAACCTTCTCTAAGTTGAAAGAAAAATACTGGTGGAAGGGTATGTATAAAGATGTATCTCAATTTGTAGAGACATGTGTAACTTGTCAAATGTATTCAAATGTTCGACATCGTGATGGATTGCACCCTACATATCCACTAGCCATGCACTATAAATGGGTTGTGGATCTAGTCACAATGCCTCTAGGACTCTGGCAGATGAGATACTTGGTTCTTGCACGAGAGGACCTAACTAACCAGGTTGAAGGAAGAGCATTAAGAGCTAAAACCACAGAAGCTGTGTGAAAATTCCTTCTTGATGAGGTGATTTGCCATTATGGTTGTGTGGGAAAAATCACTGCAGATAGAGGTGAACTGGATGCCGAAGAAGCAAGGGAGTTATTTTGTAGATTAGGAATCAAGCTTTCTCTTACTATAGCTTACAACCCTGAAGGCAATGGAAAGAGTGAAAGAGGGCATCCTCCTATCATCAAAGCTTTGGCCAAGGCTTGCGAAGGAAGAGTTGGTGAGTGGCCAAAACTGTTACCATATGCTTTATGGGCTGATCGTACAACACATAGCTCAGTAACTGGCTACATGCCTGCGGAGCTAATGTATGGTCAAAAGCCAGTGATGCCGATTGAAGATACAATTCCCACATGGAATGTACTACCTTGGCAAGAGGGGCTTAGCAGGGAAGATCCCCTTGCACTGCGTATAAGGCAGCTAGAGAGAAGACCTGGAGACATTGAAGCTGCAAAAGAACGACTCAAAAATGCAAGGTTGAAAAACAAGGAATACTTTGATAAGCGACATCGACTCAGGAGCAAAGCAAGTGACAAAGGTGACTGGGTTTTGGTGTATGATAGTAGCCTTGATAACCAGCACACAATCATGCGTAAGTTTTCAAAAAGATGGTTTGGACCGTATGTTGTAGAGCATGTGCATGAAAATGCTATTTACAGCTTGTCTGAACTAGATGGTACAAAAGTAAAGATTCCCATTGCAGGAAAAAGGATCAAAATGTTTAAGAGAAGAGGAGACAATGATCCAGAAGATGTTGATGAGGAAGAAGAGAAAACCACAGGTAAAGATCAAAGTGAAGATGAAGATTTGGAATCATCCAGAGAAGAAGAAAGCAAGGAAGATGTACAAGAGGGCTGATCTTACAAAGAAATAATGTGGCACATACCGGAGGATGTGCAGGTTTAGAGGGGGTGGATGTCGTGTTGTGACACGTACATAGTGGGAACGCATGCTACAAGATCTATCTTGTAACTTTTTAGATACATAATTATCTTTCTTATAATGTACATATGCATATTTAAGTATAATAATAAGCCTTCTATCTCATCCTATTATTTTTCTCAAGGATAACCTATCCTTACTTTACCATCAGAAAATACTATGGGAAAAGCATCAATAGCTCCGCCTCTTTAACTTGGGGCAAAAAGCATTGATTCTTTATTTCTACTATTTCATTATCATCTCACACCCTAGATAGATCCTATATCTAGGGTAAAGTCCAATATATATATATTCTATGTATTTTTCTTATATTTCTTTTTAAATAGCTACTAGGAGGGAATCAAATCCTAGTGGGACACTAGGTGGCATGATTTCAAAGATACACTTATTTTAATGCATTATTGCAAGCATGATTACAAAACTTTGTCAAGGAGCAATGTCATGCTTTCATATGGCATAAGGTGTCCTTTGGAATTAAATGAAATTCTAGGCTAAGGGGACCACGGGAAGACTTTTGCTGCCAGAAATGGACCCTATTTTGATGATTTTTTTACACAAGGTTCCAATCCGAATTGGAAAATGATTTTAAAATGAAAATCGTAGCTAATGAGCTGAAGTTTCTTCCCATATTTTTACTTTTTTATTTGGAGCCACAATTAAGGAGATATGATCAAAATACTGGACCCCAGTCTGCCCACATCATGCAGGGACAGCTCATTTCCAACTTTTCCAATTCCTATTCACACTGGCTCCTCTCTTCTTGTGTAAACCCTTGGGGGTTCCCTTCACCTATAAAAGGGGGCCTCTTCTTCCTTGAAAAGGAACTCAAGCATTCAATCTATTGATGAGAGGAATTCTTGAGAGAGTGAGTAGTAATGCCTAATTGTACTTAGCCATTAACATAAGCCCAAGCCTATACTTTCTCCTAGAGGGAGACTAACCATTCTTGCAACAAGCTAACCTTGGAAGATCAACTCTAATCAAATAAGGTCTTGCACTTGGTGTATCAATCAAAGTGGAATTACCCACTCTTCTTCTCTCTCCATCAATAATGGTGCCGAAGGGTTTGTCAAGTAAGATGTGTTCTACATTGATGTTTTCTTGATTTCTTGTTGTTTTCTTTTTCATCTCTAATCCGACATATATATATATATATATATATATGTATCTAATCTCATCTCCTTAACCAAACCTATTTCTCTCATTCTTAGTAATTCATCCTCTCTGCAAATTCTAGGTTCTCTTTTCTACAGGTACATCTCTCCCCGCAGTATCCTTATTGCCTACGGGCAAGAATAGGGCTTGGGAGGGAAACTTCTCATCTCTTCACTTCTCTTATATCTACATTTCTCACATACTATCCTAGATGAATAACCCACATGATGATCATTTCTATCGCTTTAACTCTGTACGATCTATTAGAATTAACGTATGGACTAGCCGAAAAATACACTTTCAACAACGTATAGTGTTTCACTTTGGCCCAGAAAGGCTTAATGAAATACTTCTATCAGCGGATCCCATCATACTACCTCTCATGGACTATAACTTTTCTTTTGACGTAAGCGTAGTTATCTTGCTATAAACCAAGAGGATTTGTACACACAATTAATCCCAATCACTAGACAAAATATATATATTATGGTAAGCACAAAACTACAATTCCAAAGAACAATTCGTAGCCTATTTGGCCAGCCAAGATTGAATGCCATTAACTCATATGTTAACCCTCTCATATTACCCATGATACGATATGACCATAGCCTTGATGTTTTCATTTTCGTATTATTCTCTTTTGTGTTCATTCTTTGTGTGTGTGAGTGCAAGAGAGAAAGAGTGAGTCTTATTTGATTGCACTTCTTTCCAAACCCTAGTCTTCATGGCATCTATGGTTTAATTCCTTCATATAGTTTTTGTTGAGTTCTCTCACAAACTCTCACAGCCATAAGCCCGGTGCTTTCCTGGCAAGACCGCAAATTTCTTGACACCGCATCATGGCTCTTTCTGTATGAGCCATCAAAGAACAACACATGTGCATTGCTGGTTTGTGGCACTTCTTCAACTACTCTTCTCACCACCTCTTCCTTAACAAGAAGAGGATTCTCCTTTTAAGTCAACAAATGAGCTAAGGTAGCTCTTGTACTGTCTTCCACTAAAAAAGAGAACTCAAACTCTTGTAGCTCAATTACCCATTTCTTGACCACATTTGACATGTTAGTGCCATTAATTAATTGTGGCAAAAGAGCGTAACTCGTCAAGAAAACAAAAGCTCGTGGTAGCAAGTAATGACAAAATTGTCGACAAGAAAATATTACACTGGCAATCACTACCTCTACTTCCGAGAATTTTCTCTCTGGTACCAACTTCACTCGGCTTTCATAATACACTGGCCTCATATAATGGCTGCCCTTTTCCTTTTGCAATAGCATGGCTCCAATGGCATCATCCCCTACTGATGGATTTACATAAAACACTTGTTCTCAATCAAGAGTCTGCATGGCTGACAACCCCCCTAATACCTCTTTCACCTCTTGAAACACTTCTTCACACTTGTCATCCCATTGGAATGGGTCATGTTTTGCCACTTGTTGTAATGGATAAAGGAGCTATGAAGACAATGGAATATACCGTGCCATCTACTTCACTTTGTGGATAAAGGTTGCCAATTGCTTGTACTTGTAGGTGATGGAAAAAGAATAATAGACTTAACCTTGTTTGGATCAGCCTCAATGCCATTTTCTAATACCATGTGGCCCAATAACATCACCCTTGGCTGTGCTAGATGACATTTCTTTGGATCTAGTTGTCCTCCACATTCATCATATCGGCCAATACCATCTGCAGCTTCTCATGGTGTTCAACCCTACTACTGTAGACACAGAAGTCATCCATAAAAGCTTTAACACAACTACCAATGAATGGTTCCAATACCCAATTTGCTCTCTCTTGATAGAAAGATGGTCCATTTGACAACCCAAATGGCAATACTGTGTAGCAATAACAGCCCCATGGCATAATGAAAGTTGTCTTTGTTCGGTCTTTAAGAGCAATCTTCAATTAAAAATAGCCTGAAAAACCATCACACACATTGTACCTCTCATAACCTGCCACTAAATGTTGGAATTAGGGTTGCAGAGAAACGCACACATCTTGGAGAAGACAAAGGAAGCCCAAGGCACACAATAGAGAGTGTGTTACTTAGTGTGCAATGGAAAGATAGATAGCCCTAGAGTGATGGGCGTATATACAATGCTCGGGGGAAAAAACCTCCTAAACAGGGAAAAAATGCCCCGGCGGTTCTAGTGTGTTCACACACATCACTACCACATGTATATGGTAACAAATCCCCCCTGGAGTGATGCGGTGAACGAGAGCTGGCACATGAGTAAAGGGAAGTGCCATGCCCTGAGGACATGCTCAGTCCACAAAGGGGAGTAAGCCCAAAGCTTTGCGGAAAGCTTCAAGATTCTCACGATACAATGCCTTTGTGAAAAGATCTGCAAGGTTGTCATGTGTTGGCACATAAGCCAAGCTGATCTCTCCTGCTGAGAGCCTCTCCTTGACATAGTGGTAATGCACCTCAATGTGCTTTGTGCGAGCATGAAAAACTGGGTTCCTCACAACTACCAATGCAATCTCACTGTCTGTGTAGATAGTGTTGGTAGTGTCTGTCCAACACCCAAATCAGCCATAAGGCATTTGAACCATACACACTCAACCGTAGCTGTGAAGACTGCCATGTACTCAGCCTCACAACTTGAAGTGGCCACAGTAGGTTGCTTCTTGCTCAACCATGATATACGTGAACTACCAAGCATGATACAAAAACCACTTGTGGACACTCGCGTGTCAAAACAACCAGCCCAATCTGAGTCCGAAAAAGCATGTAAGTCTGGCGGCAATGATCCCCCCTTGGGATAAAACAAACCAAGATATAAAGTGCCACTAAGATAGCGAAAAATCCTCTTGACAGTCTGCCAATGCTTAGACCCTAGGCTATACATAAATTTGATGACCTGTTAGACTTCAAACTGGATATTCAACCTCGTGTTGCATACATAAATGAGTCAGCCAACAGTAGTTTGATAAAGAGTGACATCAGCAGGATCGACAGCATCATGTAGACTGACCTCCAAACCTATTTCCATGGGAGTGGCAATAGGTTTGCAATCCTCAAGACCAAACTTACATAGCAATGTCTCTATGTAACTTTTCTGACACAAGGCAATACCACCATCACACTGCTTAAACTGTATACCCAAGTAATGATGCAACAGCCAGTAGCATTCAAATCAGCCTTAAATTCAGCAATATGTCTCTCATTTGGTCCAGTGATCAGCAAATCATCGACATAAAGAACCACAATGAGAAGTACATGACCCTCACGCTTTACATACAATGTGCTTTTTGTTGGACTGTTACGAAAGCCTCGTTTAACCAAATGAGTGTCAGCTTTCTCATACCAAGCACGATCAGATTGCTTCAACCCATACAAATCCTTGTTACATTTGCACACTTTGTCACATAAACTTCCTCAAATATGTCACCATTCAAGAAAGCAGTAACAATGTCTGATTGATGGACATCCCAACCAAAATGAGCTGCCAATGCACATAGAAAATGCACAGTAGTCATACGACAAGTGGGAGCAAAAGTCTCTTCATAATCTATGCCTTTTTGTTGTGCATAACCCTTTGCAACAAGCTGAGCCTTATGGCGATCGATCTCGCCATCCGGCTTGCATTTCAACTTGGAAACCCACTTCGTACCAATGGCCTTTTTGCTAGGAGGCAAATCACATAAATTCCATGTGTCATTTTCTATAAGTGCATCATATTCTGATTGCATGGCAGCCATCCAATTTTTTGAATTTTATGCTTCATCAAAAGACAAAGGCTCCTCAACATCATGTAAGCTAGACACAGCCAAAGCATAACAATCTGATCCATAAGATGCACGGCGAGAGCCTGAATGAGTACGACTAGACAAAGGTGCATCCAATTTACTATCACGCAAAGTGTGCACCAGCCATTTTGGCATACCTCTAGCCTGCTCATTTTCAACCCTTTCCTCATCAAGTACATCATGTACATCTACATCAGTGATAGGCTGATCTGTAACATTTTCAGAAACCCCCATAGGCTGTACATTTGCCTCATTGGAAATTACATTCGTATTTCCACCACTGAAAAGAGGCAACAAAGTGTCATAAATGTCCTGTTAGCTTACATTAATGTCTCTAGTACATGACAGCAAGGGCTGAATAGAATCTTCCACAAACACTACATCTCATGAAACCATAATACGCTTTGTTGCGGATGATATAACCTATAACCTTTGCTTTCAACACTATAACCAACAAAAATACATTTGACAGCCTTATCATCCAATTTGCTACACTGTGTTTGTGGCACCAAAGCATATGCCAAACAGCCAAAAACACACATGTGCTCAATAGAAGGCTTTCTATCATGCCATGCTTCATGTGGAGTAATATACTGCAAAGCTTTTGTAGGACACCTGCTAAGTACATAAGTGGCACACATGATAGCCTCAAGCCAAAAAAGATGCGGCAAAGCTTGAATTTTGACCATACATCGTGCCATTTCCGTCAGTGACCTGTTTTTCCTCTCAGCAACACCATTTTTCTGAGGTATATAAGGCACTGTACATTGGTGTTTTATCCCACGACTAGCCAGAATAGCATGAAATTCGTGAGACATATACTCCCCCCCTCGATCGGAACGGAGGGTGCCCATAGTACATTTCGAGACATTTTCAGCCATCGCCAGAAATTGTTTGAAGCACATAAAAACTTCGGACTTCATTTTAAGAGGAAATATCCATGCATGCCTAGAGTAATCATCAATGAAAGTCACGAAGTAAAGGTAATTGCCCAAGGATGGAGTTTGCATGCGCCCACAAACATCACTATGCACAAGCTGCAACCTACATGTGGCCCGAACTCAACCATCCTTTGGAAACTTAGAACGCTGTATCTTACCCAAAATACAGCCTTCACAAACATGTTTGGTAGGTGCTTCAAGAGGCGGCAAAGAAGCAACCATATCAGATTTCTGCAAACGCAGCAAATGCAGCAAAATTTAGATGACTAAAACGTACATGCCAAAGTTTTGCATCTGAAATAGCCCTTGAATCTACAACAGCATTTGCAAAATTTTGTCCACACTTGTCATACAAAGTGAGCTTATACAGCACATGGCACAAAAGTCCAGATGCAACAATTTCATCACCAAAACTGAGATCATGAACTGTACATCTGTCATCCACAAATTTGACTACAAGTCCAAGTCTAGCAAGTGCGGATACACACAAGAGATTCTTCTTGATCCCAGGTACATAAAGTGCATCAATAAGTGTGAAGGAACTACCATTTGCAGTAGTAAGCACAATCTTTCCAACTCCTTGAACCGGATAAGAGGCATTGTTGGCACAAGTGACTGAATTCCCATGAGGGACAGACTTGAGAGAGGTAAACAATTCACGATGTGAGGTAATGTGCTTTGTAGCACCACTGTCGAAATACCACACATGTGAATCTGCAGCAACTGACAAGCATGCATCATGGACAGCAGGATTGTAAGTGCACTCTGCACTAAAAGTCCATTCTACATCAACATCAGCAACACAGTCTCCTTTCACAGAAGACTCAACAAATGGCTGCACTTGTAGTGGAACCAGCATTTGCAGTGGAACCACCCTCTTTCTTCTTAGCCTCTTTGTCCTTCAACGACTTGATCAAGTGATCATTAGCTTTACAATAATGGCAACGCATCTTCTTTTTGCCCTTATCACCAGAATATCCAGATGAATTGCTGCCAGCAGAAGCATTAGGAACAAAAGTTTTGCCACTCGCAGCAGAACCATAAGAAGTGGCCACATTGCTGTTACCACCCTTTCTTTGAGAAGCAATAAAAGCCTGTTCAACTGCACATTTCCTAGTTCTTTTTTTTTTTTGGAAAGTGATTCTTGCAATAGCAATGTGCATAATGCATCAAACTTGACAACTTCAGGATTTCCTTGGGTCATCAGTCTCCAAGTACTAGCAAAAGTCTAGTAGGAATATGGTAAGGCATCAAGAATAGTCTGCACAAGGGAACTGTCTGAAATGACTTCACCTGCAGAAATAAGTTGCTCATTGATATCCTTGACACCAGCAAGGAAAGTGTCCATATCATCTTCCTCATGTATAATCTTCAACTCCAGCGCTTTACGCAGCAAAGAAATTTTAGCCTCATTGCGACTTGCATAAAGACCAGCCAATATATCCAAAGCCTGTTTTGCAGATTTTGCTGAATGGATGTGAGAAACAATGGTATGCTTCACAGACAACACAATCAATGCATGAGCCTGCGCATCTTTTACATCCCAACAAGCTTGTTCTACCGTAGGCAAAACAACTCTAATAGCAGAAATCCTTGTAGCAAGACCTGCAACATCCTCAACATCGTGTGCATCCTTAGAACCAGGACGTATATCAATGCCCTGCACAATATTCCAGATGCCATTTGACACAAGAACGTGTTGCATCATATAAGCACACATAGGGTAATTGTCCCCATCCAACCTGTTCTCAGCAACAAACATCTTGAAGACATATGTGTTGTTGTTAGCCATGGTAAATACTGCACCTGATGTGAAAACTACCGGAAAATAGGAGAAATGGAGCGGGAACAACACAAGCTATATAGCACAAACCGTAGAAGACTAAAAGGCGCCTGTTATGCAGAAAACGACACTGACAGAAATTCTACACAAAATGACAAAATTCCCTGTGCAAACCTGCATGTAGTGGAAACGGAGGCCGAAATGAGCCTGCGAACACTCGCCAAACCTCACTGAAATCGGAGAAAGTGAGTAGGCGTGTGCTGGCAGCTGGCGACTAAGCCCGGGAGGACGTAACCTACTCTGATACCAATTGTTGGAATTAGGGTTGCAGAGAAACGCACACAGCTTGGAGAAGACGAAGGAAGCTCAAGGCACACAATAGAGAGTGTGTTACTTAGTGTGCAAGGGAAATATAGATAGCCCTAGAGTGATGGGCGTATATACAATGCCAGGGGGAAAAAACCTCCTAAAGAGGGAAAACATGCCCCAACGGTCCTAGTGTGTTCACACACATCACTACCACATGTATATGTTAGCATTGAATCCAAGATCTGATCGATGAATGGAAGAGGATATGGGTTCTTCTTAGTGGCTACATTTAAGGGTTTAAAATCTACACATATCCTCCACTTTCCATCCTTCTTTGGACTGACTACTACTGGACTCACCCATTCTATGGTTTCCACTAGAACTATGAACCCTGCCTTCAATAACTTGTCCACCTCTTCCCGCAAGGCTTCCATTTTCTCTTGACACATCCTTTTTAGCCTTTGCCACACTGGCTTAGCACCTTCTTTCAGCTCTATATGCATATCTTCGCCCTTGAACCCTCTAATCTCTTCATATGGAGTAATGAACAAATCAGGGAAACTAGCCAACATGTGAAAATATATCTCCTTCTCCATAGCTGAGAGGTCTCCACTGATCATTTGTGTCATCAATTCCTGCTTCTTTGACAATTCAACCTTGGTTTGCATCAGCACTTCAATCACTTCATAAGGCCCTTCACTTTCATCTTCAATCTCATTTGCAAATGCAACTAAACCAGACTCCTGGATTTCTTTGTCCATCAAAAGAAATGCAACATCAACATCCTCATCACTGCTGGTAGTACTATCACTGTCCTCATCAGTCACACTATGGAATAGTCTTCATCACTAGACTCATCTTCATCTTCATAAATCTCTTCCAATTGTTTTCTTGTGTCCATATTATATAGCTTCTTAGCACCTCTCTTTCCATAGAGGCTAATCGTACCACGTCTCCAATCTTGAACAGCTCCCACTGCACGTAACCATGGTCTGCACAGTATAATAGGATATGCTCCCAACCCCGCTGGAATCACATGAAAATCAACCATCGCCTTTGCATCATATGCTTCCACTTCTAAGCTCTTTACAACACCCAAAAATTTTACTTTTTGATGGTTTGCCAATCTGATCCGGAAGCCTGATACCCCGGTCACTGTAAGACCCATCTTCTCAACACATGAGTGTGTTATGACATATTTGGGCTCCACCATCAAAATAACCTTGTCCCAGATTTTTTCTTTTGTACCACACATCTACTATTGGGCAAATGTCTAGTAGCTCGTCCATTGCACACATCTTCGTTGAACCTCTCTCTAGCTCTTTCTCCATTGGGTTAACCATCTTCTTCCACTGTCGCTTTAGCTTAGGCACCATCTCTATAAGCTGCCCAAAAGTAACATTTGCCTTCCTGCTTGTCAGATTCTCCTCCAAGTCATAGCTTAATTGTCCATCCCCTAGTGGAAAATCTAAAACATGAAACTTGCGACGAGCGCTCCTTTTCCTCTTGGCCTTGACATCCTCGCCTTCATGGCTCTTTCCCTTCTTCTTACTAGGACCTGGGGCATTTCTTCCTTCCTTGTCCCTTGTGGTCCTCTTCCCAATAGGCATCACTAATGTATCCTCCAGCTTTGCTGCCTTCTCCAAGGTGACCACACTTATCACTTTTGTCTTTCCCTTTTCCTCTTGGTTTAATCCACTAGTTCCTTCTTCTCCCTTCATTTCAATGCCATAATCATTTGACCTAGTTAGCACCTGTCTTGGCAATGGATACTTGTCTCCCCCCATCCTTGGTGTCTTATCACATTGCAGGCTGATGTGGCCCAACTCTCCACAATTATAACATGTGGACGTCTGCCTCCAGAACCTACCATTGCTTTGTCCAACACCATTCTTAGGCCTTTCTTCACCTCCTGGCTGATTTCCAAACCTCCCTTGACCTTGATTATTTTCCGCATTACCTAACATGTTTAGGCTGAGATTCTTCATTAAATCTACCACTTGCCTCATGTCTTTCCTTAACCCATCATGTTGCGCTGCTGTAGTGACCACTGCTGGCATAATTTGAGGAGTAACAAGAACCACTGGTTCATGATGAACCCCTGGCATGCGACCTTGTAAAGAATCCATAGGCTGAAACTCAGACCTCCTGGGCAAAGACTCCACCCCTAGCTGGATCATTTTCCTCAACTTCCACTCTTTGTTCCTTGCCACCTCCAATGCATCTTCATATGTTCTAAGCTTCTTTAGCTCCACTCTCCAACGTATATTCTCCCAAAGACCAGCCAAGAATCTGTCCTTCTTCATCATGTCAGGTGGGGGTACCTGTGGTGCTAAGTCCTTGCACATCCTCTCCCATGCCATTGAAAACTTACGTATGTAAGCATCTACTCGCTCACCTTTCCTTTGCACCAAACCCTGTACTTCTTTCCACACTTTGTCAGGATCTTCTGTCTTTACAAACTCCACTTCCATGTTGAAATTAGGGTTGCAGAGAAACGCACACAGCTTGGAGAAGACGAAGGAAGCTCAAGGCACACAATAGAGAGTGTGTTACTTAGTGTGCAATGGAAAGATAGATAGCCCTAGAGTGATGGGCGTATATACAATGCACGGGGGAAAAACCTCCTAAAGAGGGAAAAAATGCCCCGGCAGTCCTAGTGTGTTCACACACATCAGGACCACATGTATATGGTAACAAATACTCCGTGGAGTGATGCGGTGAACGAGAGCTGGCACATGAGTAAAGGGAAGTGCCATGCCCTGAGGACATGATCAGTCCACAAAGGGGAGTAAGCCCAAAGCTTTGCGGAAAGCTTCAAGCTTCTCACGAGACAATGCCTTTGTGAAAAGATCTGCAAGGTTGTCCTGTGTTGGCACATAAGCCAAGCTGATCTCTCCTGCTGAGAGCCTCTCCCTGACATAGTGGTAATGCACCTCAATGTGCTTTGTGCGAGCATGAAAAACTGGGTTCCTCGCAACTGCCAATGCGCTCTGACTGTCAGTGTAGATAGTGTTGGCAGTGTCCTGTCCAACACCCAAATCAGCCATAAGGCGTCTGAGCCATACACACTCAACCGTAGCTGTGAAGACTGCCTTGTACTCAGCCTAACAACTTGAAGTGGCCACAGTAGGTTGCTTCTTGCTCAACCACGATATACATGAACTGCCAAGCATGAAACAAAAACCACTTGTGGACACTCGCGTGTCAAAAAAACCAGCCCAATCTGAGTCCAAAAAAGCATGTAAGTCTGGCGGCAATGATCCCCCCTTGGGATAAAACAAGCCAAGATGTAAAGTGCCACTAAGGTAGTGGAAAACCCTCTTGACAGCCTGCCAATGCTTAGACCTTGGGCTATGCATAAATCTGCTGGCATGTGAGACTGCAAACTGAATATCCGGCCTCGTGTTGCATACATAAATGAGGCAGCCAACAGCAGTTTGGTAAAGAGTGACATCATCAGGATCGCCAGCATCACGTAGACTCAACTTCAAACCTGTTTCCATGGGAGTGGAAATAGGTTTGCAATCCTCAAGACCAAACTTACATAGCAATGTCTCTATGTAACTTTTCTGACACAAGGCAATACCACCATCACACTGCTTAAACTGTATACCCAAGTAATGATGCAACAGTCCCAAATCTTTCATCTTGAAAGTAGCATTCAAATCAGCCTTAAATTCAGCAATATGTCTCTCATTTGGTCTAGTGATCAGCAAATCATCGACGTAAAGAACCACAATGAGAAATACATCATCCTCACGCTTTACATACAATGTGCTTTCTGTTGGACTGTTACAAAAGCCTCGTTTAACCAAATGGGTGTCAGATTTCTCATACCAAGCACGAGGAGATTACTTCAACCCATACAAAGCCTTCTTACATCTGCACACTTTTGTCCTCTTGTCCTTTTATGACAAAACCGCGAGGCTGCGTTACATAAACTTCCTCAAATATGTCACCATTCAAGAAAGCAGTAACAATGTCTGGTTGATGTACATCCCAACCAAAATGAGCTGCCAGTGCACATAGAAAACGCACAGTAGTCATACGACAAGTGGGAGAAAAAGTCTCTTTATAATCTATGCCTTTTTTCTGTGCATAACCCTTTGCAACAAGTTGAGCCTTCTGGCAATCGATCTCACCATCCGGCTTGCGTTTCAACTTGAAAACCCACTTCGTACCAATGGACTTTCTGCCAGGAGGCAAATCACATAAAGTCCACGTGTCATTTTCTATAAGTGCATCATATTCTAATTGCATGGCAGCCATCCAATTTGCTGAAATCTGTGCTTCATCAAAAGACAGAGGCTCCTCAACATCATGTAAACTAGACACAGCCAAAGCATAACAATCTGATGCATAAGATGCATGGCGAGAGCCTGAACGAGTACGACTAGACAGAGGTGCATCCAATTTACTGTCACGCAAAGTGTGCACCAGCCATTTTGTCATACCTCTAGCCTGCTCATTTTCAGCCCTTTCCTCATCAAGTACATCATGTACATCTGCATCAGTGATAGGCTGATCTGTAACATTTTCAAAAACCCCCATAGGCTGTATATTTGCCTCATTGGAACTTACATTCGTATTTCGACCACTGAAAAGTGGCAACAAAGTGTCATAAATGTCATGTGAGCTTACATTACTGTCTCTAGTACATGACAGCAAGGGCTGAACAGAATCTTCCACAAACACTACATCCCAAAAAACCAGAATACGTTTTGTTTATGAATGATACAACCTGTAACCTTTGCTTCAGCACTATAACCAACAAAAATACATTTGACAGCCTTATCATCCAATTTTCTGCGCTGCACTTGTGGCACCAAAGCATATGCCAAACAGCCAAAAACACGCATGTGCGCAATAGAAGGCTTTCTATCATGCCATGCTTTATATGGAGTAATAGACTGCAAAGCTTTCATAGGACACCTGTTAAGTACATAAGTGGCACACATGATGGCCTCAAGCCAAAAAGTATGTGGCAAAGCTTGACTTTTGACCATACATCGTGCCATTTCCGTCAGTGACCTGTTTTTCCTCTCAGCAACACCATTTTGTTGAGGTGTATAAGGCACTGTACATTGGTGTTTTATCCCACGACTAGCCAGAAATGCATTAAATTCCTGAGACATATACTCCCCCCCTCGATCGAAACGGAGGGTGCCCATAGTACATTTCGAGACATTTTCAACCATAGCCAGAAATTGTTTGAAGCACATAAAAACTTCGGACTTTGCTTTAAGCGAAAATACCCATGCATGCCTGGAGTAATCATCAATGAATGTCACGAAGTACAGGTAATTGCCCAAGGACGGAGTTTGCATGGGCCCACAAACATCACTATGTACAAGGTGCAACCTGCATGTGGCCCGAACTGAACCATCCTTTGGAAATTTAGAATGCTGCATCTTATCCAAAATACAACCTTCACAAACATGTTTGATAGGTGCCTCAAGAGGCGGCAAAGAAGCAACCATATCAGATTTCTGCAAACGCAGCAAACTAGAAAAATTCAGATGACCAAAACGTGCATGCCAAAGTTTTGCATCTGAAATAGCCCTTGAATCTGCAACAGCATTTGCAAAATTCTGTCCACACTTGTCATACAAAGTGAGCTTATACAGCCCACGACAAAAAAGCGCAGATGCAACAATTTCATCACCAAAACTAAGATCATGAACTGTACATCTGTCATCCACAAATTTGACTACAAGTCCAAGTCTAGGAAGTGCGGATACAGACAAGAGATTCTTCTTGATCCAGGTACATAAAGTGCATCAACAAGTGTGAAGGAACTGCCATTAGCAGCAGTGAGCACAATCTTTCCAACTCCCTGAACTGGATAAGAGGCGTTGTTGGCACAAGTGACTGAATTCCCATGAGGGACAGACTCGAGAGAGGTAAACAATTCACGATGTGAGGTAATGTGCTTTGTAGCACCACTGTGGAAATACCACACATGTGAATCTGCAGCAACTGACAAGCATACATCATGGACAGCAAGATTGTAAGTGCACTCTGTGCTAAAAGTCCATTCTGCATCAACATCAGCAACACAGTCTCCTTTCACAGAAGACTCAACAATGGCTGCATTTGTAGTGGAACGAGCATTTGCAGTGGAACCACCCTTTTTCTTCTTAGGCTCTTTGGCCTTCAACTTAGGACACGACTTGATCAAGTGATCATTGGATTTACAATAATGGCAACGCATCTTCTTTTTGCCCTTATCACTAGAATTTCCAGATGAATTGCTGCCAGTAGAAGCATTAGGAACATAATTTTTGTCCCTCGCAGCAGAACCATAAGAAGTGGCTGCATTGCTGTTTACCACCCTTACTTTGAGAAGCAATAAAAGCCTGTTCAACTGCACGATGCCTAGTCTTGTTTTTTCTAGAAAGTGACTCTTGCAACAGCAATGTGCATAATGCATCAAACTAGACAACTTCAGGATTTCCTTGGGTCATAAGTCTCCAAGTACTAGCAAAAGTCTGGTAAGAATCTGGTAAGGCATCAAGAATAGTCTGCACAAGGGAACTGTCCGAAATGACTTCACCTGTAGAAATGAGTTTCTCATTGATATGCTTGACACTAGCAAGGAAAGTGTCCATATCATCTTCCTCATGCATAATCTTCGACTACAGCTCTTTACGCAGCAAAGCAATTTTAGCCTCATTGCGGCTTGCATAAAGACCTGCTAGAATATCCCAAGCCTGTTTTGCAGATTTTGCTGAACGGATGTGAGGAAAAATGGTGCGCTTCACAGACAACGCAATCAATGCATGAGCCTACGCATCCTTAACATCTCAACGAGCTTGTTCTGTCGTAGGCAAAACAACTCTAATAGCTGCAATCCTTGCAGCAAGACCTGCAACATCCTCAACATTGCCTACATCCTCAGAACCAGGACGTACATCAATGCCCTGCACAATGTTCCAGACACCCTTTGACACAAGAACATGTTGCATCATATAAGCCCACATAGGGTAGTTGTCCCCATCCAACCTGTCCTTAGCAGCAAACATCTTGAACACATCTGTGTTGTTATTGTCAGCCATGGTAAATGCTGCACCTGATGTAAAAACTGCCCGAGAATAGGAGAAACGGAGCGGGAACAACCTGTGCTATATAGCACAAACCGTAGAAGACTATAAGGCACCTGTTATGCAGAAAACGACACTGACAAAAATTTTGTACAAAATGACGAAATAGCCTGTGAAGTACTGTCTGTAGTAAAAACGGAGGCCGAAATGAGCCCAATTCAAAATTTTGAGGAGACCAAACTCTTTGAGCTTGCCCAAAAATATTTTCGACCTGCGAACGCTCGCCAAAGCTCATTGAAATCGGAGAAAGTGAGCAGGCGTTGCTGGAGCAGCTGGCGACTAAGCTCGGGAGGACGTGACCTGCTCTGATACTAATTGTTGGAATTAGGGTTGCAGAGAAACGCACATAGCTTGGAGAAGACGAAGGAAGCTCAAGGCACACAATAGAGAGTGTGTTACTTAGTGTGCAATGGAAAGATAGATAGCCCTAGAGTGATGGGCGTATATACAATGCACGGGGGAAAAAACCTCCTAAAGAGGGAAAAAATGCCCCAGCGGTCCTAGTGTGTTCACAGACATCACTACCACGTGTATATGGTAACATTCCAATCCATGACTTAGATTGTCCCAACTCAATCTTACAGCTGGATCAGCCACACGCAACTTCTCTTCAAATGCTTTAGACCAAACTCGTGCATCACTCTTCAAAAAAATTTGGAGAAGACGTAACATCTGTGCCGGGTCATGAATCTGGTTGCTAATGCACGTAACCTCCATCTTCTCCAAAAAATCTTCCACATCTTCACCACTTCTTCCATGAAATTTTGGATAAGAGAAAGCCATGGCTACCCAAGTTACGATGTTTTGAGAACCCCTTCAAACACACGTGCAAAAACCCAAAACTTTTGATTGACTCAATCTCTAGAAACTTCAATGGAGCTTGTCTTTAGATAAGGACAAACACATGCACATAAAATGAGTTTTCATAGTTAATCATCGGAATTACAACAGGCAAAGGGCATTCCAGTATCTCTCTTACTCTTCTCGGCCCGAACATAAAGACTATGCGCTGCTCGAAAAAAATCTTCCTGGACACATGAACATTTATTTGAATTCTTTGTGTTAAATGAAAAGGAGTGAATTGGGGTCCGTTTTGATCATCCATTAAAGCCAACCATGCAACTCCCAAGAAGGCACAACTGATTTATCCTCTGATTTTGTCAAAATTTCAGCAACATAACAGCATAAATGGCTCAAAAGACCAAAAAACCAACCATCACAACTTGGAAAAATTTTGGTAGAGTTTCCCCAAAAGTAGAGCAGTAAGAACCCAAAATATAGACTATACATGTATGCATAAACTGCCACCAAGAGAACCCGAGCATCAAGTAGGAATCACTAGTACATAGCCTATGGAGAGGTCACAAAAGCCACCTGTATCACCGAAAGGATCTCACATTTGAGAATCCCCCAGCTCAATAAAACCTCACGCTATCGACCCTCTCACGAAAGCTTATGCAAATCTCGTATAGTCAAGTCTAAAAAATAACTATCTTCCAGACCAAGTCTTAGAAATGGCTAGGACTGCCAAGTAAAACCAAGTATGGCTCCACAAAGGCGTACAATGACAGTATCCACAAGTAACGTACAATACCAGCAGACAATGTGCTCAAACAGGCACCAAATGATGCATACCCACAACAACTTCAAGTGAATCCCACTTGCCAGTGTATCACTCTACTCCAGCTACCTATACCTGTGTGAATCACCTGTACCTATACCTATACCTGTACATGTACCTGTACTTGTACCTGTACATGTACATGTACCTGTCCCTGTAACCTGTACTTGTACCTGTACCTGTACCTGTCCCTGTAACCTATAACCTATAACCTGTAACCTGTAATCTGCAACCTATAATCCCGAAGCTGAAGGTACTCGGAGAAGATCCTCCGTGGGAGCACCAAAAGAATGTGAGCGGGATGGAAACACACACAACGCCTCTATAATCACCCAACACACACTCTTGGGATGATACACACACACACACTATGGGGCACCACTTGGCTTACACAACCCACCTGGCCGAGACAGGGGAACACACCGATGGAGTGAGAGGAGAGAGACTACCCATTTTCCCACTCCACAGAGAGATACACACACACACACACCCAAAAAACTCAGCTCAAAAGAGGAGAATATCTAATGTTTAGATACAATTGAGCTTGGTCCAACACCAATGGGGCAAATAGCTCACACAATATGGGTAAAATATGCCAGATACAATCACAAATTGGAGCAGAGACTTCTCTCATAGGAGAAACTTACACAACCAAAACAGAAGAAAAATAGTGAGAAATTTGGCAAAATGGACAGCGCCATCGTGTCCAGAATGGCCCAAAACCCCAGTCTACAATGTCAAAGTGCTCAAATCCGACCTCGGATGAGTAATTTATGGCCAAAACAGGCCCTAAAAACAGCAAAAACTAAGTTGCGGTTGTTCCTCCTCTTCTCTCCACGTTTTTTCTGATCTTCTCTCAGGTTTTTTAGTTCCCACACTTATCTTTATTAGTTGGGATCCTTTGGCCTTTTAGTTCACCTCAAACGAACCCCGAACAGGCCAAAAAGTGGCCTCGCAGTGCATAGTTGTCACCCTGTTGCATCCATCCGCACTCAACTTTTTTCAATAATGCATCCCGCAACCACCTGAAGTGGCCCCCATATACAATTCTCATGATGACCTTTTTGCATAATTATCACAAGAGAACACCCATGTTGTGTCCTCGCTTACCCACATGCAAGTATTGACCCCATTCGACCTCCTGATGCCACTAGATGCCATATGACGCACCTGCTTACCTCATGTCATTGGCCCGTGGATAGCTTTCTCGAGAAGTTTTACGTGCTACCAACTCCTCATTATTATAGAAAAAACACACTGATACTGATGATAGTGAAAATCGATGCACTATGTACATGCTGTCCTACTTGTACACATGTGGGCCCCACTCAACCACCTGGCTCTGGAAAATGGGCAATCCTTTATCTTATGCACCATGCATGTGTATGTACATATGCGCAATCCCTTGCTCCAAAAAACTCCTAACAGGCTTTATGGTTATTGGCTCATGTCCTGATGCTTGCAAGCTAGTAGATTTAGGCTCAACAGACACTCTTTCTCCTTGAACCATTAAATTGTCCTCCAATTGGATCGCATTGGTGGTGACTGCTTCCCAAGTGGTTCTACCTCTAATGACTAGGCCATTGTAGATATCCTCATGTCGTAGTCCCCTAATGAATCTATCGAGAAATTGCTTATTATTGAAGTGCTAATTTGGATAACAACGAGAATTAAAATGCTTTGAGCGACTAATAAAGTCTCTCACGGACTCTCCTTCCTCTCGTTGGGCTTTCTGGAGTTGAGAGGCTACACCCCAAAGTACTCCCTCTCGTATGTACTCTTTCAAAAACAATGTCCTAAGAGTAGCGTAAATCGTTTTCTCTTCCACCCTTAGGGTTCAATACGAATCCCCAGCCTTCCCACTCAAGGTCAGGCTTAAAGAATTACTCTTATGCAGGTCATTGTGTTCTCCTAGGGAATGGCATATTTGTTCAAATACTTTGATATGCTTCCTCACATCCTCGTCTCCACTAAATTTTTGTTGAGCCTGGCTATTTGTACTGCCTTACTTCTAAGCTCTCTATCAGGCGTATTACACATATTTTTAGCAATAGATCAACCAATAGCTTCAAAAAATGTTTTCAAGTCACCCAAGTGAGTAAGTATAGTGGGGACAGGTGCTCTCAAGACTCCATGTGAAATGGGGGTTGGCATTGGGTTTGGCGTATAGGAAGCCCTTGGGTTTCAAGTTGGGTACGATGTTGTACCGTGTGGTGGCCCAAAGTTCATATGTGTGGCCCTAGGCATAGCAGACGTGGGATGTGACATGCTAATGCTATCTGGTATGGTCTCATTGAAATAAGGGCTTGGGTAATATGTTCGTGGAGCATAAGTTGTTGAAACAATGGGCGGGGTAGGAGCTACATGAGCACGAGGGCTCATAGGTGCATATGATTGATACACACTTACATGTATTGTTGTAGACATTGGGCCACCATGTAGCGGTGCTTTACTAATAAATGAGATCCATGGCATGTTTTTTGTCATGCCCATCATTGGGGTAGGCATGGTATCAATAGTGTCATCAAGAGAAAGATGATCTAAACTTGAAAGGTAAAGCTATCACTTGTGGGCTCAGATTGTACTGAGACCCCTGGTGAAACAACATATGGAGGATTCATTGGGCTTACCGAGGGAGTCTCCATTTGTGATAAAGTTGGTTGCTTAGCCTTCCCTATATTCAATAATTTCATGAGACCCGTTGAAGGCATATGGATCCCTTTGTTCTACCTCTCGAGCTCAATAACCCTATGGAGGACATCACAAACTCTTTGTTGTTGCTCCTCTATGCTAGTAGCACCCGATGTGAATTGTAGGATATCTAACCAACCCACGTGATAGGTGTGACATGTGTATAGGTTGGTTAAAGTCTCCGTTTGTAGTTTATACTCCCAGTTTTCATTTATAAACACTCCATCTAGGATTGAGGTGCTAGGGATGTCCTTTGAACTAGATGCAATGTGGCTCTCTATGGGTTGACCCTTACTTGTTGCTAATTCATGAGCACTCGATTGCTCAACTAGCATGGATGTTGACATAGGGGCCTTCGCCTTTAGCTCTCTCCGTTGCTCCGCCTTGCGTAAGCTCTCAATTTCCTTTTCCCTAGCCGCAATGATATATCTCTCAACCTCTTGCACTTCGGCAAGGCTTCTACCATCAGGTAATATAACCTCGGAGGTAAATCGCTGTGAAGAGTCAGGAATTTGAGTGAATGGAGTATTCACATGCACACTCTCCACGAGCATGGGGTCTATATTGGTCATGAATGGTGAATTTACTTCCCCACCCCCTTCATTTATATCACTAGCTCCATGTTCGGAGCGAGTGGCTCTACAAAAGTCTCCTTCAAGCGGCTAAGCATGCTTGGCCCGGACCGTGGCCCATGGCATGCATGCCTTGGCTTGAACTATCGAGATTGGACATTGGATAACCTTCCATGACGTCGTAGTCGGAGGAAGAGTCACTAGATGCAATATGTGAGTCCTGAGTGGTACTACCTTGGGTTCTCGTTGAGGACCTAGAGCCTAATGTGGAGGAATAATGGGTGTCCACGTAAACAGAGACACTCTCTATATAAGCATCCTCTATCACACAACCAGAGCATAGGTGCATGTGACCTCAACACTCTAGACGTGTTGGTGAGTGCGCGTGAAGGCCGCTCACCTAGTTTTTTAGGCGTTTGCAACCCAAATTTACCCTCAATTTTTTCCTTCTTTAGGTCCTTTTTTCTAGCCAAGCCACGAAATATGGCATGTGATAGCTCAAAACAAGCCTCTTAGTTAAAAGGACGTGTCGTGCTTTACAACCTCCGATTCAGTTACTTAAGGCCCTCGGAATCCTAAAAACAATATTTTTCTAGTCGGGAAGAAGGCTAAAATAAGTTCAAGGGGTAAGTGTGAAGGGAATGGTGGAGAACTTGAAGGACTTGTCCCACATGCCCTCCCCTCACTTGAGGTGGTAGTCTTTATATATATAATAGTGTCTCTACTATATCATAAGACTAAGGACTAGGGCCAAGGCTCGAGCTCGGAGAATGATCCCGATCTCGATCCTTCCTTATAAAATAAGATTTTTTTCTTTTTCCTTTTGTTTTTGAATTTTCTTTTTACTCTCAAATTTTTCAAGCGTTTGTTTTTTGAAGAAACGAAAAAACTTTTTCTGTGGATAATATTTTGTTGCATAGCGCCAAGCTCACACGCATAGAGACGCTTGATGCACGCACATAGCTGCACCTAGTAGCTCTGTCTAAGCTACCTACAGCTAGAAACACTAATTAGCATTGCACACGCACTGCCTAACACAGCAAGCTGCACACTCACAAACTACTCAACTTGCTCACTGTCTACTGCACATTACAAAATCTACAGATCTGCTAATACCTACACATTACAGAACTGAGCAGATCTAACAAAACATGTACACTATAGCACTTAACATAGCTAACAAATCCTGCTAAAACCTGCACATTACAGCCACTTAACAAATCTAACACAACTGAGCAAAAAACCAGAAGTGACAGAAGTGAATGGCTTCATGAGGAGCACTCAGCTTAATGCAAGGCAGACCCCGACAGAGGCGCCAAAAATGTGCACTTTTCTGCACTTATCGGAGGCTGGAAACTTGTCAAACACCGTGTGCAAGCCATGAATGGCTGCAAGCACACAACTAAACGATCCTAGCAAGCTCAAAGGGACAATAGTGTGTCACTCACCGCTCAATGCTTTCTGTCGTGAAGGATCCTATGCCACAAAGAAGAAGGAGCTGCCATCGCCGCGCTCAACTGCCTCGAAACTGCCGATGCTGCCATAATGTTGCATCTCTCTCTCTCTCTCTCTCTCTCTCTCTCTCTCTCTCTCTCTCTCTCTCTCAAGCATACACACACACACATACATACATGAGCACACGATGGAGAAGAAGATAGAGGTAGATCAAGAGCACTTCTTAGCATGCACCTCAAAGAATGAGTATTTTAGTAAAAATGGACCTTTTATAAGAATATGATCCATTGACACATGGACGCCCACAGTGGCCGATCGTTGCAAAAATATTGTAAAAATAAGATAAGTGGTGCGTCTCTCATTGGCAATCACCTCCACACCTATAGGACCGACAAGCCCGGTCCATGACTCAAATAAGGAGATAAGGCATCTGTCAAAGGTGATGGGTGTCCGTAAGTGGTTAACACTATGCGAGGCATCGAGGAATTCAACCTACTCTTTGAGAAGTAGAAATGTACTTCTATTGGCCTACCATGAAAGTGGACATACAAGAGTATGTTTCAAAATGTGTGGTATGCCAAAAGACCAAGTATGATAGAGGGAAGCAAAGTGGATTACTCCAACCATTTTCCATCCCTAATTCGCCATGGGAAAGTATATCAATGGATTTTATCTTTGAATTACCCAAGTCTATCCATGGGAATAGGGCATATAGAAAATAATCGATAGGTTTAGCAAGCAAGTACACTTTATTACTATCAAAAAGACTATTAAGGCACACCAAATGGCAACCCTCTTTATATCACATATTCTTAAACACCATGGATTGCCAACATCCATCGTGTCACATAGAGATCCTAGAATGACCAATAACTTTTAGAAGAGTCCTTTAAAATTTAAAAATCTAGGTACAAGATTGAATTTCTCTTTGGCCTATCACCCACAAAGTGATGGCCAAAGTGAAATAGCCAATCTTACGATTCTTGATCTACTAAAGACTTATGTTACAGAAGTAGATCAACGCTAACAATGAGAGAAGTACTTACCTATTGTAGAGTATGCGTACAATATTATTATCCATCCTACTACAAAAAAGGAACCTTTTGAGATCATAGAGGGAAGACCAAAAAGTCCCTTGCTACTTAAAGTACATGGGAAGATCTTCGTTGCTGATGAGTATAGCCATGACCTACAAGAATCTTTCCAAAAGATTAAGGAGGTTGTATCCATCTCTCAACAAAGGAAAAAAATTGATTCTGATAAGCATAGAGGGGCCTTAATGTTCAAAGAAAATGATTGGGTCTTACTCAAGTTTCTCAAGGCTCGATTGAGACAAACAATGGGCAAAAATCATACAGACCATCAAAAGTATTTTGCTAAACTAGCAAAAAGATACTATGGTCCCGTTCAAATCTTGAAGCCAATCAATGACATGGCTTAGCAACTAAAGTTTCCCAACCATTGGCTCATACACAATGCTTTTCATGTGAGCCTACTTAAGCCTTACAAAGGAGAGTCATCAACAAACCCAATTATTGAAGACCCCCCTCCCCCCCCCCCAAAAATCAAAGATCAAGAAGAGGTGCTACAACCTGAAGCTATCCTTTGACATGAGGCAAGGTGCTACGACATGGTAAGATTATCCGACGGTATCTTATTAAGTTCAAAAATTATCCTTTTGAAGGTGCTAGAGGGATGCAATGAATAGAGCTTAAGGATAGTATGAACCTTGTCAATGCTTACAATGTTACATTAGAGTAAGCAAATGTAAATGTTTCTTTTAAATGATCAATGTTTTTGTCTTACAAGACTAATTCTCTTTTTATTGTGTACAAATTTAAGTAGTATACATGCTTAGAATCATGTTTGTGTTGACGACGTCTCTCAAACACCAAGTAGAAATTGTCACTCTACTTTGGAACTATGATATGGACTAAAGAGCAAACATACTTGTGGCAGCTAAGTCTCTCAAGCACCAAATGGATTAGTCATCCGTCTTGGAATGATGTCATAGGGTAAAAAGGGATCATCTACCTGCTAAGAAACATAGACTAATGACTAAGGCTTTATCTTCTCTACCTCATAGTTGAGGACGACTATGATTTCAAGAGAGAGGTAATGTCATAAAATCTAATATCTAACTAATCCAAATGATTTTCTCATTAACATGATCATTTAATGTGGGAGAATAAAAGGGACAAGAGTTAGAATAGAGACATGTGCTTATGGATCTACCTCAGTGTCAGGAGTTTTTTGGAGCAAGGGATTGTGCATATGTACATATACATGCATGGTGCATCAAATAAAGAATTGCCCATTTTTCAGAGCCAGGTGGTTACGTGGGGCCCACATGTGTACAGGTAGGACAGGGTGTACATAGTGCATCGATTTTCACTATTACCAGTACCACTGTGTTTTTTCTACAATAATGAGGAGTTGGTAGCGCGTAAAAATTCTTGAGGAAGCTATCCACGGGCCGACGACATGAGGTAATCAGGTGCGTCAGATGGCATCGAGTGGCGTCAGGAGGCCGAACGGAGTCAATATTTGCACGTGGATGAATACGGACACAAAGTGGTGTTTTCTTGTGAGAGTTATGCAGAAAGGTCATCATTAGGACCACTTTTTGGGGCCACTTCACGTGGTTGCGAGACGCATTATTGAAAAGAAATGAGTGCCAGGTGTGCGGATGATGCAAAAAAGGTGACAACTATGCACTGCGAGGTCAGTTTTTGGCCTGTTCGGGGTCCGTTTGAGGTCATCTAAAAGGCCAAGGGTGCCCAACTAATAAATCTAAGTGTGGGAACTGAAAAAACTGAGAGAAGACCAGAAAAAACGTGGAGAAGAGAGGAGGAACAGCCGCAGGTGTGTTTTTGGGGTTTTTGGAGCCTGTTTTGGCCGTAAACTGCTCATCCGAAGTCGGATTTGAGCACTTTGACATTGTAGACTGGGGTTTTGGGCCGTTTCGGACGCGATGGCGTTGTCCATTTTGCCAAATTCCTCACTCTTTTCCTACTATTTTTTTGTGTAAGTTTCTCCTATGAGCGAAGTTTCTGCTCTAGTTTGTGATTGTATCTGGCTTATTTTACCCATATTGTGTGAGCTATTTGCCCCATTGGTGTTGGCTCAAGCTCAATTGTATCTAAACATCAGAAATTCTCCTCTTTTGAGCTGAGTTTTTTGGGTGTGTGTGTGTGTGTGTGTGTGTGTGTGTGTGTCTGTGGAGTGGGCAAGTGGATAGTCTCTCTCCTCTCACTCCAGAGGTGTGTTCCCTGTCTCGGCCAGGTGTGTTGTCTAAGCCGAGTGGTGCCCCATAGTGTGTGTGTGTGTGTGTGTATCTTCCCAAGAGTGTGTGTCGGGTTGTTATAGAGGCGCTGTGTGTGTTTTCATCCCGCTCACATTCTTTTGGTGCCCCCACGGAGGATCTTCTTCGAGTACCTTCTGCTTCGAGCTTCGAGCTTCGAGCTTTGGGATTACAGGTTGCAGGTTACAGATTACAGGTTACAGGTTACAGGTTACAGGTTACAGGGACAGGGACAGGTACAGGTACAGGTGATTCACACAGGTACAGGTAGCTGGAGTACAGTGATATACTAGCAGTGATGTCACTTGCAGTTGTTGTGGGTATGCATCACTTGGCGCCTGTTTGAGCGCATTGTCTGCTGGATTGTACGTTACTTGTGGAAACTGCCACTGTACGCATTTGTGGAGCCATACTTGGTTGATTTGGCAGTCCCAGCCATTTCTGAGACTTGGTCTGGAAGATAGTCATTTCTGAGACTTGACTATACGCGATTTGCATTAGCCTTCGTATGAGGGTCGATAGCGTGAGGTTTTTATTGATCTGGGGGATTCTCAAATGTAGAGATCCTTTCGGTGATACAGGTAGCTGGAGCACCCTTTTTGTGAACTCGCCATAGGCTATGTACTAGTGAGTCCTACTTGATGCTCGGGTTCTATTGTTGACAGTTTATGCATACATATACAGTCTATATTTTGGGTTCCTACTGCTCTATTTCTGGGGAAACTCTGCCAAAATTTTTCCAAGTTATGATGGCTGGTTTTTTGGTCTTTTGAGCCATTTATGTTGTTATGCTGCTGAAATTTTGGCAAAATCAAAGGTTAAGTCAGGTGTGCCTTCTTGGGAGTTTCATGGTTGGCTTTAATGGATGATCAAAATGGCCCTCAATTCACTCCATTTCATTTAACTCAAAGAATCTAGATAAATGTTCATGTGTCCAAGAAGATTTTTTTCCAGCAGCGCATAGTCTTTATGTTTGGGCCAAGAAGATTACGAGAGATCTTGGAATGTCCTTTGCCTGTTGTAATTCCGATGATCAACTATGAAAACTCATTTGATGTGCATGTGTTTGTCCTTATCTAAAGTTGAGCTCCATTGAAGTTTCTGGGGATTGGGTAGTCAAAAGTTTTGGGTTCTTGTACGTGTGTTCAAAGGGGTTCTCAAAGCATTGAAACTTGGGTAGCCATGGCTTTCTCTTATCCGGAGTTTCATGGAAGAAGTGATGAAGATGTGGAAGAATTTTTGGAAAAGATGGAGGTTACCTGCATTAGCAACCAGATTCATGACCCTACGCAAATGTTACGCCTTCTCCAAATTTGTTTGAAGAGTGATGCACGAGTTTGGTCCAAGGCATTTGAAGAGGAGTTGCGTGCAGCGGATCCACCTGTAAGATTGAGTTGGGACAATCTAAGACATGGATTAGAAGTGGAGTTTGTGAAGATAGAAGATCCTGAAAAAGTGTGGCAAGAAGTACAAGGTTTGGTGCAGAAGGAAGGTGAGCCAGTAGATGCGTACATACGTAAGTTTTCATTGGCATGGGAGCGAATGTGCAAGGCCTTAGCACCACAGGTACCCCCGCCTGACATGATGAAGAAGGACAGGTTCTTAGCTGGTCTTTGGGAGAATATACGTTGGAGAGTGGAGCTAAAGAAGCCTAGGACATATGAAGATGCACTAGAGGTAGCAAGGAACAAAGAGTGGAAGTTGAGGAAAATGAGCCAGTTAGGGGTGGAGTCTTTGCCCATGAGGTCTAAATTTCAGCCTATAGAGTCTTTACAAGGTCGCATGTCAGGGGTTCATCACAAACCAGTGGTTCCTGTTACTACTCAGGTTATGCCAGCAGTGGTCACTACAGCAGTGCAAGATGATGGGCTAAGGCAAGACATGAGGCAAATGGTAGATTTGATGAAGAATCTCAGCCTAAACATGCTAGGTCAAGTGGGAAATTATCGAGGTCGAGGGAGGTTTGCAAATCAGCCAGGAGGTGAAGAAAGGCCTAGGAATGGTGTTGGACAAAGCAATGGTAGGTTTTGGAGGCAGACGCCCACATGTTATAATTGTGGAGAGTTGGGTCACATCAGCCCGCAATGTGATAAGCCACCAAGGATGGGGGGAGACATGTATCCATTGCCAAGACAGGTGCTAACTAGGTCAAATGATTATGGCATCGAAATTAAGGGAGACGAAGGAACCAGTGGACTGACCCAGGAGGAAAAGGGAAAGACAAAAGTGCTAAGTGTAGTCCCCTTGGAGAAGGTATCAAAGCTAGAGGATACATTAGTGATGCCTATTGGGAAGAGGACCACAAAGGAAGAGGAAGGAAGAAGTGCCCCAGGTCCTAGTAAGAAGAAAGGAAAGAGCCATGAAGGCGAGGATGTCAAGGCCAAGAGGAAAAGGAGAACTCGTCGAAAGTTTCATGTTTCAGATTTTCCACTAGGGGATGGGCAATTAAGCTATGACTTGAAGGAGGATCTGACGAGCAGGAAGGCAGATGTTACTTTTGGGCAGCTTATAGAGATGGTGCCTAAGCTAAAGCGACAGTGGAAGAGGATGGTTAACCCAATGGAGAAAGAGCCAGAGAGAGATTCAGTAAAGGTGTTGGCAATGGATGAGCTACCAGACATTTGTCCAATAGTAGATGTGTGGCATAAAAGGAAAAATTTGGGACAAGGTTATGTGGATGGCGGAGCCCAAATATGCGTCATAACACACTCATGCGTTGAGAAGATGGTTCTCACAGTGGCTGGGGTGTAAGGGTTTCGGATCAGATTGGCAAACCATCAAAAAGTAAAATGCTTGGGTGTTGTAAAGAGCTTAGAAGTGGAGGCATATGATGCAAAGGCAGTGGTTGATTTTCATGTGATGCCAGTAGGGTTGGGAGCATATCCTATTATAATGGGCAGACCATGGTTACGTGCAGTGGGAGCTGTTCAAGATTGGCGACATGGTACGATTAGCCTCTATGGAAAGACAGCTACCAAGAAGCTTTATAATATGGACACAACGAAACGATTAGAGGAGCTTTATGAAGATGAGGATGAGTCTAGTGATGAAGACTCTTCCACGGTGACAGATGAGGACAGTGATAGAACTACCAGCAGTGATGAGGATGCTGATGTTGCATTTCTTTTGATGGACAAAGAAATCCAGGAGTTTGGTTTAGTTGCATTTGCGAATGAGGTTGAAGATGAAAGTGAAGGGCCTTATGAAGTGATTGAAGGGCTGATACAAACCAAGGTTGAGTTGTCAAAGAAGCAGGAATTGATGACACAAATGATCAGTGGAGACCTCTCAACTATGGAGAAGGATATATATTTTCACATGCTGGCTAGTTTTCCTTATTTTTTCATTACTTCATATGAAGAGATCAGAGGGTTCAAGGGCGAAGAGATGCATATAGAGCTGAAAGAAGGTGCTATGCCAGTGCGGCAAAGGCTAAGAAGGATGGGTCAAGAGCAAATGGAAGCCTTGCGAGAAGAGGTGGACAAGTTATTGAAGGCAGGGTTCATAGTCCCTGTGGAGACCACAGAATGGGTGAGTCCAGTTGTTGTCAGTCCAAAGAAGGATGGGAAGTAGAGAATTTGTGTAGATTTTAAACCCTTAAACTCAGCCACTAAGAAGAACCCATATCCTCTTCCATTCATTGATCAGATCTTGGATTCAGTGGCAGGTTATGAGAGGTACAGTGTGTGTGATGGTTTTTCAGGCTATTTTCAATTGAAGATTGCTCTTAAAGACCGCACAAAGACAACTTTTATTACGCCATGGGGCTGCTATTGCTACACACTATTTCCATTTGGGTTGTCAAATGGACCTTCCTTCTATCAAGAGAGAGCAAATTGGGTGTTGGAACCATTCATTGGTAGTTGTGTTAAAGCTTTTATGGATGACTTCTGTGTTTATAGCAGTAGGGTTGAACACCATGAGAAGCTGCAGATGGTATTGGCTCGATATGATGAATGTGGAGGACAACTAAATCCAAAGAAATGTCATCTAGCACAGCCAAGGGTGAAGTTATTGGGCCACATGGTGTCAGAAAATGGCATTGAGGTTGATCCAGACAAGGTTAAGTCTATTATTCTTCTTCCATCACCTACGAGTATGAAGCAATTGGCAACCTTTATACAAAAAGTGAAGTACATGGCAAGGTTTATTCCATTGTCTTCTCAAATTCTTTATCCATTACAACAAGTGGCAAAGCATGATCCATTGCAATGGGATGACAAGTGTGAAGAAGTGTTTCAAGAGGTGAAAGAGGTGTTAGGGGGTTTGTCAGCCATGCAGGCTCCTGATTGGGAGAAAGTTTTTTATGTAAATCCCTCAGTAGGGGATGATGCCATTGGAGCCATGCTATTGCAAAAGGGGAAGGGCAGCCATTATATGAGGCCAGTGTATTGTGCAAGCCGAGTGAAGTTGGTAGCGGAGAGAAAGTTCTCTGAAGTAGAGCTAGTGATGGCCAGTGTAATATTTTCTTGTCGACGATTTTGTCATTACTTGCTACCACGGCCTTTTGTTTTCTTGACGAGTTATGCTTTTTTGCCACAGTTAATTAATGGTACTAACATGTCAAATGTGGTGAAGAAATGGGTAATTGAGCTGCAAGAGTTTGAGTTCTCTTTTCTAGTGGAAGATAGTACAAGGGCTACCCTAGCTGATTTGTTGACCCACAAGGAGAATCCCCTTATTGTTAAGGAAGAGGTGGTGAGAAAGGTAGTTGAAGAAGTGCCACAGATCAGCAATGCACATGTGTTGTTCTTTGATGGTTCATACAGAAAGAGCCATGATGCAGCTTCAGGGGATATAGCACTTTATGATCCAGAGGGGAAGCTAGTATACAAGAGAGGGTTCAAATTGGATGCTCATAGTAACAATGAGGCTGAATATGCTACTCTGGAAGCCGGATTACACATTTGTTTGAAGCATGGGGTTCGAAGGTTGAGCATAAAAGGTGATGCCTTGTTAGTGGTGAAGCAAGTGCTGGGTGTGTGGAAGAGCAAGAACACCTCATTGAAGGAAATGTGCTTCAGAATTAAAGGCCTATTAAAAAAGTTCGAAGCATGGATCATTAGACACATTGAATGTGCTCTAAATGGAGAGGCACATGAAGCAACTCAAGGCATGATTGGGGAGCTATTTGTGTTGAGGACCACTTTACCTCTTTATCATGGCCGGGAAAGTTTGGATCAAGAAGAGGAGTTTTTGCTAACAGGAATCATTCCAAAGGAGATTCAGAAGTCTAAGAAGTATGGCTTTGTGCGTAGAGCATATAGGTACAAATTGATTGGTGATGTCTTATACATGAAAGGGGCTGATCTCGTGTTGAGACGTGTACCTTGGCGGGAGGAGCTTTATAGAGTGTTGGAAGAGAATCATGAAGGCGCATGTGGTGGCCATTTTGCTCTAAAGATCACCTTGCATAAGATTTTGCAAGAGGGGTATGTATGGCCTAGTTTGCACAAGGATGTTCACCATTGGTGTAGGTCTTGCAATAGGTGTCAAGCATTTGGGAAGAGAGTGTTGAAGCCAGAGCTACGAAAAACCATTATGGTGTTTGATGTGTTTGAAAAGTGGGGGATTGATGCAATAGGCCCGTTACCTATCACAAGCAGGGGCAAAAGCTATATTTTGACGGCAATGGACTATCTTTCTAGATGGGCCGAGGCTATAGCAGTAAAAAAGATCACTGCAAAGGATGTGGCAAAATTTGTGTATGATGAAATATGTTGCAAGTTTGGGGTGCCACTGGAGCTACTTTCAGATAAGGGGCCTGGCTTTAGAGCTAAACTGCTAGATTTTTTATGTGCAAAGATGAAGATTAGGCACCAGCATACCACTCCTTATTAGCCAGTGTAATGGCTTAAATGAAAGATTCAATGGTGAGTTGGTACAGATTCTTTCGAAAGTAACAGAGCACCAAGGACAGAATTGGGATTTGGAATTGCCTAGTGCATTATGGGCTTACCGTACTTCGGTGAAGACAGGTACAGGGTTTACTCCATTTCATTTGGTGTATGGAAAAGAAGCACTATTGCCTGTGGAAGTAGAGTTGCCTGCGGTCAAGATGTCAGAGAAGTTGCTTGGGCCGCCTAGTGATGCATTCGAAGAGAGGCTCTTATAGCTACAAGAGGTTCAGCTGGATAGGATGAGTGCATTGGAACATTATGGGCAGATGCAAGATAGGGCTTTAGCAAAGATAAATGAAAAGGTCAAAAGTAAGGGTATCAAGAAGCATGACTTGGTTTTGCGCTACAACAGTAAGCTGGACAACACCTTCCAAAAGAAGTTTCAAATTAAGTGGGAAGGCCCTTTCAAGGTAGTGGAGTGTTTTCCAAATGGCACATATCAGCTGGCTAACCTGGATGGTGTTCTACATAAGTCAAGGGTAAATGGATTGCGTCTTAAATTGTATCATGCTAGATTGATGATGGTGGAGCAAGATGAACTGTTTGTGGAGCAAGCAATGTTGGTGAAGGATGAGGAGACCTGTGATGCGGCGAGTCTCAAATCGCTCTTTGCTGCTGCTGATCATGAATGATCTAGCAGGCTAGGGGATGGGCAAATTATGTCAAGAGTTTTTTGGAGCAAGGGATTGCGCATATGTACATATACATGCATGGTGCATCAAATAAAGAATTACCCATTTTTCAGAGCCAGGTGGTTACGTGGGGCCCACATGTGTACAGGTAGGACAGGGTGTACATAGTGCATCGATATTCACTATTACCAGTACCACTGTGTTTTTTCTACAATAAGGAGGAGTTGGTAGCACGTAAAACTTCTTGAGGAAGCTATCCGCGGGCCGACGACATGAGGTAAGCAGGTGCGTCAGATGGCATCGAGTGGCGTAAGGAGGCCGAACGGGGTCAATATTTTCACGTAGATGAATATGGACACAAAGTGGTGTTTTCTTGTGAGAGTTATGCAGAAAGTTCATCATTAGGATCACTTTTTGGGGCCACTTCACGTGGTTGCGAGACGCATTATTGAAAAGAAATGAGTGCCAGGTGTGCGGATGATGCAAAAAAGGTGACAACTATGCACTACGAGGTCAGTTTTTGGCCTGTTCGGGGTGCGTTTGAGGTCATCTAAAAGGGCAAGGGTGCCCAACTAATAAATCTAAGTGTGGGAACTGAAAAAACTGAGAGAAGACCAGAAAAAACGTGGAGAAGAGAGGAGGAACACCGCAGGTGTGTTTTTGGGGTTTTTGGAGCCTGTTTTGGCCGAAACTGCTCATCCGAGGTCGGATTTGAGCACTTTGACATTGTAGACTGGGGTTTTGGGCTATTCCGGACGTGATGGCGTTGTCCATTTTGCCAAATTCCTCACTCTTTTCCTATTGTTTTTTTGTGTAAGTTTCTCCTATGAGCGAAGTTTCTACTCTAGTTTGTGATTGTATCTGGCTTATTTTACCCATATTGTGTGAGCTATTTGCCCCATTGGTGTTGGCCCAAGCTCAATTGTATCTAAACATCAGAAATTCTCCTCTTTTGAGCTGAGTTTTTTGGGTGTGTGTGTGTGTGTGTGTGTGTGTGTGTGGAGTGGGCAAGTGGATAGTCTCTCTCCTCTCACTCCAGAGGTGTGTTCCCTGTCTCGGCCAGGTGTGTTGTCTAAGCCGAGTGGTGCCCCATAGTGTGTGTGTGTGTGTATCTTCCCAAGAGTGTGTGTCGGGTCGTTATAGAGGCGTTGTGTGTGTTTTCATCCTGCTCACAACGGAACCAAAGTCAATGGGTCCAAGTGAGAGATGGACTCTCAAAGAGCAATGCTAGCTAATTTATCTTGAAAGACCTTAGGGTTAGCTTGATTAAAGACCTCCAAAGGTTAGTGTTAAAAATCCTTAAGACCTAGGACCTTAGGCAAGCTAGGTTTGTGCTTGAGGTGGGAACCCGGCCCAAGCTTGAGGTGCTTCTCGTGCTTGCTGACTAAGGTGCTTGAGGTGGTTGTTCTTCATGACTAAGGTGCTTGAGGTGCTTGGTGACCATAGGTTCTTGAGGTGCTTGCTAACTAAGGTGCTTAAGGTGCTTGTCATGCTTCAAGGCTAAGGTGCTTGAGGTGCTTCATGACTAAGGTGCTTAAGGAGCTTAAGATGTTCCAAAAAGTCAAATCATATGCCTACACAAGAGGGGGCGAGCCCTACAAGTAGGGGCATGAGAGAGAACACACACACACACACTCTCAATGCAAGACAATTCTAAAGAGGCAACAAGGACACATGAGAGAGAACACACACACACACACACTCAATGCAAGCCAATTCTAAAGAGGCAACAAGGACACATGTCAAGTTGCTCTCCATGTTGCCCTCATAAGGTGACTAAAGCCTACTGGTTGGCCTCTAAAGGGGTCCAATAAGCTTTTAGCTAATTAAATTAATTATGTAAGCATTTATCAATTCCTCTCTCTCAAAAAGGAAAGGAGGACACTTGTCCAAGGGCTAGCTCTATTGCTAGTTGTGCCCAAGGCTTGTGATTGGCTAGGCTTGGGAGAGCCAATGAGCTTCAATCAAGGGCAAAAAGAGGGGGTCGACCCAAGAAGCTTGGGGGCTAGCTTGAAGGCCCAAGGGTATACTCTCTTCCACACACTCACACACACTCTCATTGTCTGAAGTGCTAAGTGCAAGAACTTCATCTCCTTCTCCAAGCTTGTTGAGAAGTTGTGAGCCTACACCAACACTCCTAGCTATGGAATGCAAATCCAACCAAGAGCCATGCTTCAATGCTTAAGCTTTCCATCTTCTTCATCATGATTACTATGCTATTATGCTATGCTATGCAACAAGAGTGATGATAAGTGAGGAACTATTTTTTTCTCGTAAGAATGTGATCCTTACTCTTCCCTGCTAGCTCTCTCCACCTTCGAAGTGTTTGAGGTCTTGGGACTAAGGTCGGGGACAAGTTAAATCTTTCATTTAGCTAAGTTACGAGCATAATTGTGGTGCATGAACTTCTCTCTATCTTCATTGCACCATCAAGGTTTCAAGGAACACAAAGCTTGTATTGTAACAAGTCTCTCTTTATGGGAGAAACTATAATACAAAAGCCTTTTGGAGGGGGGACCGGGACCGGCTCCACATAAATCCGGTCTTCAACTATTGTCAAGTTCTCTAATTCTCTCTCTTAGAAAGTATCGTTCATGCCACGTTAATTAAGTATAATGGTTATGTTGTTGCCTCTAATCAAGTTCACCCTCTATTTTCTCATAAAAATGCTCACTACAATTTTCTTAATTTTGCTTTTCTCAATGTTCATAGGCCATTTCCATTACAGAACCCCTCCATATCATGTGTGTTTAAGATCTATTTTAAAACTCCCTAACTTGTAGACTTCTCACTAATAAAATGGACCCTTTTTCTATTCAATATGTGTAAAACTTCCTTGTTGGGTACCCTTATGTATGTTAAATAAGGATGAAATCTAAAGTTTATAAACCCATGATGTTGAACTCACATGCTGTGTTCACATATTTATAAGTGAAACCCCAACCCCTCCCCCTCCCCCCCCCCCCCCCTCCTCCAAACCCCCACCTCTTCTTCCCGCTGCCTGGCGGCGTATAAGTGTCCCTCGAGGCCCCATGAAAGTGCATGTGTGTAGGCTCGCCAGAATTTTTGGAGGTGTCTTGAGCATGTGCACATGAAGAACTTGTGAAGAAAAGTTATTGTTGTGTCTAAAAATGATGACTGATAGTCCATTTCTAGACACGGCATCGTCAAAAGCGTCAAAAAAGTAGGAGATCACCATTGCAATATAGGTGGTGGGTGCTTCACCAGCCCCAAGCCAAACAAACTTTTTTAAATTGGCTAGCTCTAAGTGCAAGAGGGCTCTCCAAAGTTTATGGGCCTTACGAGTAGGTCTCCCCAATCTCAAAATAAAAAATAAAAAAATATGTCCATTACTTTAGAATGAAAATTCAAACATGAAATGGGAAAGAAATTGGAAGGCCTTGCGCGGAATCCGAAGATTAAAAATGAATGGAAAGTAGAAGGTAAAGCCTTGCATTGATTGAAGAGAAAATAAGTAAAATACCCCTCTAATCTGTGGAAATTTCCAAAATACCTCTCAAATTTTAAAAATTCCCAAAATACCCTTGTATCTATTTTCGTTGGATTGTTCGAGATTTTCTAATCTTTATTCCTTTTTTAGTTTTTGAGTGCTTAGCATGTGATTTGTCACAATTACCTAGCATGAAAAGTATGCTCCTTGTTGCATGCTACCCTCCCTTGGCGCTCGTCCTCTGTACCCTCTACCTTTTCGGTTATGGCACCTTCTTCTTCTTCTTCCCTCTCCTTCTGCTTCATCATCGTGCACTCAAAATCCTACCTTCCTACCACTTATATAAGTGGTCAACTTGCATTACCTGCAAAGCAACCAAGAAGACACATCTTACCTTATAATCTATCAACCTTTTTGGCATTTTAGAAAAGTTCCTATGGAGGCACATATCTCTCTCGCCTTGCTAGCTCCACAAGAGAAGAAGCTTCCATTAGGTACTTTTCACATTCTCCAAAATGTTGGAGTGAGAGCCTACATTGCTCCACTATGGAAAACACAGCCAAGGCAATTATCTAGGTGTCCGTCTAATTGTGAAGCCAAGTCAATTATCTAGGTGTCCATCTAATTGTCAATGCATCGACCAAACCATGTCACAAGAAGTTATGGACAAATTCTCACAATAATTCCCACATCTTGACTTAACATCTACCAAACCATGTCCCGCGCAGTTATGGACAAATTCTCACAATAATTCCCACATTTTGACTTAACTCAACATCATGAGCTTTTGTGAGGGAGGCACCGCATACCCAGCTAGGTACGATTGGGAGCAGGGAACCATCGGCCCGATGGAGGGGCCAGTGGTCCCTTGCCCGCACTGCACACCTAGCTAGATACGATTGAGGACAGGGGACCACCGGCCCCTCCACATCTAAAGCTCATGATGTTATGCATTGTATGAAAAACACTGAAAAAGGCTCCATTTTCTTACATGAGAAGATTTCCAAATCTTCTTGTGTGTATGCCTCTTGTGATATTTCCACTACACCTACCACTAGCGTAGAGGAATCCCCAAATATCTAGCCTCTTTCTATGCCTAGATAAATATGCGGCTCTTTTAATCACTATACTTAAAGCCAGTTAAAGTATAGTAATTAAAAGACCTTCCACAAGTCATTAAATGTGATGCACATCTTAGAAGCACCTCCAATGTAGAGGGCTCCTGAACCACCCTTTTAAAAGGCCTTCTAAATGAGGAGTGACCTGCTAGTGCAAGTCAGCTATACCTTTCCACCTACAATCACAAGATTCACTTTTTGTCCTTTTCTGTAATTTGCAAAGTTGGCCACCCACCAAATTGCTAAAGGTTGGCCTATGGGGCCTGGATCTAGTTTTCAAGAGAGGGCCTTCCAATTTAGACGACCCTCCATTTCGGTAGGTCTATGTGAAGGCCATTTGAGGCATTTCTGTTCACATGAGAATCAAAAAGAGGGAAGAGCAAGTACGGCACAACAGAAACGTTGATTTCAGTTGTCGTGTTACATGATTGCGTCCTATGGGGTGGCTTGCAACTTGTATGCAAGCTGTGCACAATTTTTTGTGGATCTCCCCCCCCATGGGAACCAACAGGGTTCGCAACTGGGCTCCCATGGGGCTCTCCCGCCAATCGACATGCGGTCATAGTCTTTACTGGGAAATGGCATTTCCCCTACACCATCATGAATGGCTCACTTACATTTCCGCCTTAACTGACACAAAACTCCCATTTCAATATGCACATTCTATAATTTGATTCCACACGGACAAGCTATTAATATTTGACTCTCAGAAAACTTGCACAAGGATAAGAAAATGATGCTGAGCTTATTTGGATCCATGATACAGAATACAGCTTAACCTCCATTGGCCAAACGGTCGTCGACCTTTGGGGTTTCTAGGCATACCCACAATCCCCCCACTCTAGTCAATATAATCTACATACAACTTTCGGTTAGGCAGACAGACCTTTGGGTTGTCCACCATACCCATCATCCCCTACTCTATGTCTCCGAAGAAATGGCTTCCACAATCCTCCCAATGTATGATATGTACGTATTGTCCCCTTACAGGGCATGGTTGGTGTAGAAACAGTATGAGCTGTTATAACTACAAGCAAGCATCGGCCTGCTATTGTACACTTGCCCGATCAATCTTGCCGTGGTACAAGTTCCTTGGGTGATCTCAAAGCATTCAGCTTCTGAATCCTGTTTTCCAATTCCTCCATGACGTCTTCTTGATGTTTCAATCGTTGATTGGTGAGCGAGTGTGTTGTCATGACGTCAAATCCGTCAAATGCCACCTACAACCAAAGAGAGGCAGGCAAAGTAATTAGAGTTTGATGACAAGATACATGAACAAAATTCTCGATGTATTCTGTCTCACAATTGGAAAACATGATACCAACTTTCAAAACCACGACACCTGGTATGCATTGTAAGGCCATGGAGAGCCACCATGTAGTCACCTGCATTTACAAAATTACCTTCAAAAGCTTATCTGGATCATACATCGTGCGGGCTGTTTCCTGGCAGCTTTTGAGAACCTCACCCACTGTGATGTTGGACAAGAGAGAGTCTTCTTGTATCTGTTCTTCATCAAACGAGAAAATAATTAAAGATACCAATATGGTCCTATGATACCCATATCAAACAAGATTAGCAGAGCGATAGTGTACCTTAAAGATAGCCAATGCTATCCTGAAAAGGATCCTGGTTCCTTCATTGAAGAGAATATCCCAGACACGCATCACGGTCTGTAATTACATCATAATGTTACGTCTGAGGTTGTCCCTGCTGTCAAAGCTTCTTTCTGGTTTCAGCACACACATTACCTCTGTTGGTAGACTCTTCGAAAAGAGGCATAGAAACCACTCTGTCATCACCAGTGAGACGTCAAATCCGATATCATCCAGATGCATAGCTAACCTGCAAGAAATCAAATGCATGAAGAAGACAAGTCTTGCTCTCTCTTCACCTTTATACCTTCTGACACTCGAGCACCCACCACGCTTTACCGCTTAGGATAAGATGGGCCTCACCCTTTTCAGACATTGACATCAACGCCCGACCATGAGATTTACCTGGGGCAATGTTTCTCAAGAAGATCCTTGAAAACCCTTTGCTCAACATGACAGCCAGTGAGGTCATCGCTATAGCAGTCTTTTACGAGGATGTTTTCCAGCAACACTGCCAACATCCAGAAGGCTGCCTCTTCGTTCTTCATCACCAACAGCAAGAGGGCAGCCACATAGTTCATCCCCTAGAATCACATGCGTATGCACAATTCAAGCTGTGCATGTCGAATAAACAAGCTCCAAAAGACAAAATAAATTTCTCTCTCCCCAAATCCAGACACATAAGTTTTAAAATCATAATCTTTCTCCATTGTACTCTTTCTCTTGCATAACATAATTACTCCCCATAAGGAGATGAACAAATGAATAAATCAATCAATCTTGTGAAGGAAACAAAGAATGTGTCAACTGGCATCACATCCTTGCCATTCACATCCTTGCCATTGCCAGGCTCGACATACCTAGCGAGTTGCACTATCTGTCAACCCGAACCGCATCCTCTTCCCTGGGTAGGCAAAAGGTTTTAAAACACCGTTCCGCACAGTGTGGATGCAAATAAACCTTGCGTGACACCTCGCATGTGTCTATGCAATATATGCTTATGTCTTCCTACATGCTGCTCTAAATGCAGTGTCAATTAGGGTGGTGACTACCTTATCCCTACTGAGGTCATATACTAGAAACACTACATTTGACATGTTCATCAAGCAAAATGATAACCTGCTAAACACACTGACCTGGCAATAGCCAACTTGGGAGTCCCTAAAAGAGTAGGCGACTAGTACGCGGCGCAGAGCTGCATGGCCTGCTGGAGTGTCCAGCCATGGGTGTGACGGGAAAGTTCGTGCAAGGTCCTGGAAGAAGATTATTGCAATGATCAAAAACGATCTGCTATCATCCCATCAAGTGCATGCAAGAGGTAATAAATGGAAACTTACTTGATCTATTTGAAGAGTTGCAGGGGTATCTCTGCCCTCAATAGCCGAACACAAGTCTGCATAATAGCTCTCGGGGACTGTGGAGCTCTTCTTTGCAGCCCCAGAGACAGCAATCCACACCTTGGGCCGAAGTTCAACGGGCACCCCTTTCCTTACCAGCTTCTTAAGCTCGATGCACTCAGATAAATTAACAAGGCTTATTTCTGAGAAGCATGACATGCCCGGTGCCGCATACCACTCAGGTCCTCTGTTTGCCTCCCACAGCCACCAAACCTTGTTCTGTTTCTTGACATTTTCCTTCACCTCTCGCAATGCCTTGGCCTCCTCCAAGGTTACCGCTACTTTGAAGTTGTAGAGGTCTTCCATCTTGAATGTGAATGCCCTACTCGTGGGGCTCCATTTTCTGTGCTGAAGCCTGAAGCGCTCTGCAATTTGTGTGGTTAATGCCATTAATTCTGTCTATCAATGTTAGAAGGGTACTCTGGTTGCCTGATGGATAAGTTCTGGATATGCAAATCACCAATCAAAGCAGGATGAAATCTTGATTGCACAATGCATGATATGCGCTAGAAACTCCATCTGTGCCCAGTAACGAAGCAGATTGGAAAGAAAATCCTCCTCTCTGACTGCTAAAGACTGCTGAATGAGAAAAATAGCTTAGAAGCCTGCAGGACGAAAGACCCACAACAACACATGCAGAGCTTCATAACCCAAAGCAGACAATACGTTTTCTGAGGAGTAATGCACGGCGTTCATGAAGCATCAACTGTCGCTAATGACATTTGATGTGTGGAAATTCGGTACCTATTGATGACCGTTTGGTTTGTCAGACTTTAAGCGCCCAAAAGCCTTGGTGATCAGCTGCTTTCATCTGGTTGCTTGGTAAAGTCCTCTCTTTCGTCTGTGTGTGTGTGTGTGTGTGTGTGTGTGTGTGTTAACGTTCATGAAGCGCACAAACTCGAGAGCGCTGGCGAGACGAGAGAGAGAGAGAGAGAGAGAGAGGTGGCGGCAATGCATTCAGTCAACGACCGAGGAATGAGGGCCGTCCGGCCGGGCCACCTTTGGCCGCCTGCCATGTGATTCGATGTTGTCCGGGCACACTTGTCACATACGGGCATCCACATCACTATATCGGGGGGGGGGGGGGGGGGGGGGGGCAACTTCATATGGGATCAATGGTGGAGGGAAAAAACGGGGACGTCTCGATCATGGGCCATCGGATTTGGCTGACCCAACTCCCGAGTGTACAACTCCGCCCGCATTTACAATATGAAACACCAACATCCCCAAACTAGCAATTGCTCACGCACACCAATCATTGTCTTAGGAAATCCTAGTGTAAGGCCGCAAGTCGTCAAGATGGCACCAACAATCCACCACTTTTCCCAAAGTAAGTTGAGGGAGAGACATGTTGCTACTAGAGGAAGCGCAGAGAGAGAGAGAGAGAGAGAGAGAGAGAGAGAGAGAGAGAGTATTTGCATAAATGCTCACTATTTTATTGTTTTTTTGGTGTCGATGTGTATCCATACTGGCTTCAAAAAGAGTCAAACGTAGATTTTTCCTTAAGAGCAAAGCTTTCTTCACAATTATGGGTCTAAGTTCGCTCCTCCAATATTCACTGATAGTTGCACCCACCTTTCTTCTACACGCCAACCCTCCATTGTCCGATGCTCAACTTGCCACCCTACGTCCCTCACACTCATTTCGCCTAGTGGCATTGTAGCCTTCACCTCCATCTCAACATCCTATTTTCATCGTGTGCAACCTTGTTGAACAGCCCCATAGCCACCCCGCTTCTCCACCTTTTGCTCTATAGAGGCAACATAATACCACCCTTCCCAGATGTGTGTAGGCCTACATGTACAAACTAGCCCCACCTATGCCACCATGAGTCTGTGCCCCCAAGTTGTTTCACGACCCATTGACATCCCCTATCTCCTCACTGTCAACCACGTGTCCATGTCTGCTACCTAGGACCATCATGTACAATGAGTGTACAACCCATCCCCTAAGGCACCTCCGTTAGGAAACCCGAGAGAGAGAGAGAGAGAGAGAGATTTTGTTTTTTCTTTATATTTTGCCACCAGAAAGGCTCAAACTTCCAATTCTTAGCCTTCCCATTCCATTTTCGTGTCATGGCACGTACATAGTGTGAAATAAAAACATTCATATCACTTTTGGCACCTTTCGATACATGTAAATAAAAGCAATCATGTACATATTGTGATATATGTTGAAGCGGCTATTGCGATTGCTATCATATACATACCTATCCTGAAAGGCCAAAGGGTGGACTGGCATACCGTTCTCCTCCCAACCTCCCTACTTATAGCCCTTGGCCCTTGCAAGTAGGACCCCTTAACTTATGCCTAGCCCTCGGCTCCTAGCCGCACTAAGCCATTAAGTCCCTTTGGCCCTTGGCATGACATATCGGGGGAATCATTGTCCTGGATGTGGCGCCTTTTTATGCTTTCCCACTTGATAAGATGCCTATTTTGGTTTTATGATGTACATATTCCAAGTGTTTCATGGTGGCATACTCATCTCGCCTAAAAAGATTGATGCGGGTAAAAACTGTCGAAAATAGCAGTTGACGGTGTCGTCGCAAAATTGCATGGAAAGTGACCCAAAATGGAATATTGATGAAAAATGATGCATATCTATGATTTTTATGCTTACGCGAGTGATACCACAAATTTAGGGATTTTTTGACTTCGTTTGGGATTTTTCACATTAAAAATGGCCTTTTTTGGTCAAAAATAAATTGAAAATGACCTAGTTTTGGTCCAAAGTGGAAAAATAACCCAAAAATGGACACATAAGCTGAAAATTCCGTGGAGAAGAGAGAGAAGGCTTCTTTTTAGTGAAAAAACCTACAATTTATCACTACTGTGCAATTGCTTCCATGGTTGCTCGTAGTGCAACCTCGCCTCTTTGCAATCTTATATTTAAGCCTGTGAGGGAGTGAAATAGGGTTTCCTCTTATCAAAAAGGTGTGTGGGCTTCAATATAAAAGATCTTAAATCTCTGCAAAATCAGAAAATGATTGTCGTGAAGGTGGAAGCTCGATTATTCCTTTGAACTGTTTGAAGTTATGACTATGTAATTGGGGGCGAGGTTACATGTTTCCATGAAAGTTGAAGTAAAATTGGATGTGTATTGGTGATCCTTTCATCACGAACTCGCCTAAAAAAACAAGCAAATTCCAAGCACAATAGGGGAGAGGGTTTGTGATTGTCTTGTCACAAACACTCTTAGATTTTTCGTCGTCTTTAAAAAGAGAGTTGGTGATTTTTCATAAACGTTTTTCCGTAAAGTGTTTGTGACTCTCATCACAAACTCTCACAGCCAGAGGTTTTGCACCTTCCCAACTAGACTGCACACATTCCGATATTTCTGGTGAACGCGGTGCGACGCAGCTGGGATGGGGGTTTAAAAACTTGTTTTCAAAGGTTTAAATACAAATAATTAAAGCTATGGATTAGCAAGAGCAACAAGGCATGCGTTTTTTGATCAAGGTACAATGCAAATGTTTCAAGCATTCGCTATGTTTATGCAACTACAACAGACTGCAGAAAGAAGGGAGGTGTTAGCAACCAATTCCCTTCAAGCTATTGCAAACAAAATGGACCGATTTGAAGGGAAAGATGTCACAAAGTTTCTTCATGGTTATGTAAAGGAGATGGAGCGACGATAGGTTCCAAAGGTGGACATGATTTGTAGTTTTGAGCTTGTTGTGGTCCCCGAGATTAGAGACCATATAAGGGGAATCAAGGAGGAGCATGGAGGAGATTGGGAGAAATTCAAATTAGCCTTAAAGGAGGAATACTTCATGGAGGACTCTAAAGGGGTTGCAAAAAGGACTTTCTTGGAATGGGTTGCAAAGCCAAAAGAAGGACTTTCCATCACTGAACTATTGAGAGACTTTGAGCGGCACTATGCTCAGCTGTCAGGAATAGAGCGAGCTACTTTGGATAGTGAAAAGACTAAACTGTTCCTTCAAGCTGCAGGTACTGAACTCCAAGAAAGGCTAGAACTACTACTTGAAAACAAGAATACTAAACATGGGTCTAAAGGCTGAGTAGAGAGAGGTTGAGGATGCGGTTTCATTGCTTGCTAAGAGGCAACACTGTAGAGACAAAATGGTGGTAAATGGTGCCACTTCAACTCCTAGCATGCCTAAGATTCCAGCAAAGCCTGTTACTGTAGGTCCAAAAGGTGATAACTCTATGCTTGATGAGCTTGTTAAGGGCATGCAAGAAATGAAGTTAAAGCTGACGAGGCTTGAAGAGAAAGGGCAACCTGCTGGTCAGAAATCCCAAAGCAAAGAAGGATACATGCACAGATGCATATGGTGTGATAGCACAGACCATGGCAGAAGGGATGTGATAGCTTCAATGATGCCTTGAAAAGAGATCTTGTGTTTTTTAAGGATGGAAAGATCCACCAGCAGAAGACAGGTATGCCATTAGGAAGTAACTTTGGAAAAGGGGGTATGCTACTCAAGATTCTTTTGAGGAGGTTGATAGCTTGTGGCCATATGCAATAGCGTTAGTCGAAAAGGGGAAGGTAACTAAACAGGTATTACATGAAGCTGGTGATTGCATATGTCATACAACAGGTTGGGATGACCTTACAGACTCTTTATTGGTGCATGCCTATCTTGCAAAATGCTATAACAATGAAGCAATGAAGTGTAGACATGAGAATGGAGATGCGGGCCCTTCTACTGCAAAGAGGGTTGAAAGAGCCGGAGGAAGAAAGGATCCATGACCTTCTTATGAGGCTCCACCATAGGTGTCTCCTCCTCCTGAGATTCCTATGGAGGAAGCATAGAAGAAAGAGCAAGGAAAATCCAAAGCAAATGGCCCCGCATACAAATTACAATCTAACATTAAAGCTACTACAAACTTGATTTTGAATAGCAAAGTTGAGTTTACTTTGGGTGAAGTTTTTAGCATATCTAGACGCGCGTTTCACGAAGAAATTATAGGTATCATAAAAAGGAAGAGGCAAAATCTTATTGAATCTATTCCTCCACAGTCTGAGGGTGAATGGGAGTCACTGAAGTCACATGGTGATTGCGATGACAGTGTGGTAGATTGCTACCAGTCTTCTCGAAGAGATGTGCATGCTAGATATGCAGATGATGATGGATGAAAATGAAGCCTCCTATAAAATCCACTACTCCAAAAGTCATTGGTTGAAGAGCTACAACAAAAACTTTAGTCAAGGTGGGTGATCTTGAGGAGCCATATGTTGCATTGATAGATCATGGCTCTGAAATCAATCTTATGTCCAAAAGTCTTTAAATGAAGGGCAAGTGGTTGATAGACACAGACCATGGGTGGATGATTAGAGCTACAAATAACTCATTGGGAGATATTTATGGAGCTTGTCCAAATGTGAAAGTGACAATTGGTAATGTAAAAGATGAACAAAAATTCTTTGTGCAGGAGATATCTATCTATCCTCTTATCCTTGGGTAGACATACATCACAGCCGCTCGCATGGAAACAAAGGTCTTGGATGATGGTTCTGCTTATGCCAGGATAAAAAGCAGAGATGGGAAGCGAGTTGTGCAATTCTTGATTGTGTGCATTGACAAGATTTTAGCAGAGCATGAACCTGGCCTCCATATAGCTCAATCCAAGTGACATTGACACTACAAAATTTGAAAAAGGCAACCTTTGAACGCCTATTTACAGTAAATTGCTAAAGGGAACTTGCAAGCTCTGGACTTATACAGTGAGGTCGGCCCTCTCTGATGACTGAGATGCCCCTTCTCTGGTTGTTCAATTTGATAATGGCTCTTTCTCTTGATTGGCGGCCACCCCGTCGCCCCTTCTCTCTTCATTCCATCAGCGGCAGCTCTTTGGCACCTTACATCCTTAATTGAGCCTCCTCAAGCTGGACTTGATCGGGGCATTTGTCATGTAGTGTTCTCAGAGTATCTCTAGAACAAGCAGCCTTGTACCATCTCTACCACTACTCTACAGCCCCTAACGGCAAGCTCATTACAGAGGTCTGCTCTCTCGAGCGGCAGTGTTGCCTCCTCGACTCTCTCTTTCAGCTATCCTTTGGCGCTTCACAAGGTGCAATTGAAAACCCCGCCTGACTAGTTCCCTCGCCTTGGCATGGCCTGCAGCACCTCTGTCATCTTCGACCCCTTTCCCCACACGAGCTGACCTGGCTTGTTTGTTGCCCCTGTCCGCCGCCCAGAGCTTCCCCGTTGGCTTCTCGTCAACCCAGTCAACCCCGGCCCTCTTTCCTGAAGCAAGCCACCCGCTATTTTTCGGCTCAATTAAGATGCCCTTGCATGCCTAGCATGCACCTTATGAGCTCGCTACAGAGCTCCGGTAGCTCGATTGTTGGCCACCCGCTCGGCCTGCGCTCCTAGTCCCCTCTCTTCTGCTCTTGGCGGTCTACCACCCCTTTCAGTTGGCTACACAAGAGGACTGCCTGCTAGTTCAAGGCACATCCTCGGTTTTCACAATCACGGATGGTCACCCTGTCTGCTTACGACTCATGGCCTCTCTCACCTGCTCGCCACCAGCTCCCCTTTCCAAAAACGAACTCCCTCTCAGGCCAGCGACCATTTTTTCTTTTTGACAATTGTCCCCTTCTTTTTATAGCTGCTGAGGTTTTAAAATTTCTCCCCTTAGAGAATTAGTCGACCACTAATGTACCCAATTAGGTTTTAGTTCCAAGGATTATTGGGCTCATCAACTTATCCAACAAAAATACAATATGGCATCCATTATCAACGAGAAACATGCACTCAGCAGATACATAACCGATGGGCAGACTCTGTCAGCACAATTGGTGAAAGCTCTCACAGCAAGGAGATCAAAGATCCGTAGGGGATCAATTCATGGAATACCTTCCGAGGCATTCGCATTATCCACACAGATGTATGCAAGACGTCAAGCTAAAATGAGGAGCTATCGGATAGTTACGTATGATCTCCATTGTCTAGCCATGAAAGAAGAGCAGATAAAAAAATTCCTCATAAACTCATGACATAGTTATCAGACAGGATGAGCATAAAGTCACTAAGTCATGCCAAATAGCTTGCCCACCAGCCTCATGTATATATGTGTACATAGGCTCGCAAGTTTGAAAGAGACCATGTAAAAATCCATGTACAAAGGTGTGATTTTTTCAAGCTTGAATGCTGATGTTTTTGGTTGTTTGAGTCCTCAAAATATATTTTTTTAAAAGTATAGCTAGTCCTACTTTATAGCTCGTGAATCAGACTTGTACATCATGAGTTATGAGCATCCGAAGCGGGCTGTCTCAACTTAGAAGGTGATTGCGGGTGCATGCGACAAGGGCAACTGGGCCAACTTGGGGGTCTAATATTAGAAATTCTGAAGTTTTACATTTCTAGAGATAGCCACTCCTTGCAAGTGATGTGACTTGGCTCTTGTGGGGGTTCATGATGATGGAGAGCAGGCACCCTTGAGGAGAGCGCTAAATGACCCTTAGACTACCTGTCAAGGAGCGGCCACCATCGCTAACATTGAATGTGAGCTCTTCAAGAAGGAATTTCATTGCAGTGAATAATTACGAGTACCATTTATGTACTTGAAGAGAAGTCTTATTCACTAGGAGCTAGCAGAAGTTTGGATCAATCACTAGATTGATTTTTTTCTATCATTGCAAGCAAACAATTGTGACTGTGTGAGTACCATTTGTTAGGTGAAGAAGTCTCAATCACTTTGTGCTACTACTGGGTCATCATCTCATTCGATGGAATCTAATGAGATTCTTTTGTTGTCTACTAACTCCACAACAACATTCTCACCAAAATCCTCAAGAATTCATGCACATTCTTAGGGGGGTCACTTAATAAGTATGTGACTATCACGTGAGTGTAGAGGAAGGTGTTATTAATTTCACTTTTTCTCACACTTTCACATATAGATGGATACCATAAAATGAAATTGAGAGAAAACATTTATAGATTGAATAGGAAAAGGGTGCATTTGATTCATGAAAAATCCACAAATAAAGAGTTTTAAGAATAGCCCTTGAGCGCACGCGATAAACACAATTTATGCATAGTGACCCCCCGCCCCCCCCGAGCACACATTCAAAGGGAGCATCTCACATCACTTAGAGAAAACATTGTTGTGATGTGGCACGTGCATAATGTGAAAATAAAATATCTACCTCACTCGTAATGCTTTTGATGTGTGGGACCAACTGATATAATGTACATAGTGTGGTATATGAGAAACCAGATGCCATCATTGCAGTTGTGTACGTACCTTTTCGGAGAGGCGAGGCCCTGGATGTGGCATTGACACATGTTTTATCACAGTAAAACATAGTTTTCTTTAGAAATGTACAAAGGTCAAGTGTTTCAAAGTGGCACGCTCGGTTTGCTAGAAAATTCAATGCGGGCGATATCGGCAAAAATAGCAGGTTTTATGCACAGGTGTACAAGATGCATCTTGAGTGATTTCCAAGTGGGAAAATGAGATTCAAGATGAAATTTAAGCCCAATGGAATTTTCCACAATTTTCGGGATTTTTCCCAGCTTGTTTGGGCTTTTTACGAGCAAAAAAGAGCATTTTTGGGCTTACAAAGGTCATAAAAGGACCCAAAAATGGTAAAAAATGGCTCAAAATTCCACAGCACTCATGGTGCCGTGACTATGAGGGCTGAAGGAGTTTTTTAGAACATCAACATCAGCTCTTTGAGCTCCTCTGTGTAGGGATACAAAGCCTGCACCTATGGTCTACTAGTGCAATCTCGTGCTGTTCCAACCCTAAATTTGAGGCTGTGAGGGCAACAATTTAGGGTTTCCCCTCTTCAAATACCTACTTGGTAATGTCCAGTGAAGACTCAAATCTTCCATGAAGTGGCTGCTATGGACAATTAGAGCGTTTTTTTAGGGTTTTTATCAGGGTGAAACAGCACAGCAATTGTGCAATTGGCAGCAGTGAGGCTATACCAAATCATCACACACACAAGAGTTTTGAGTTTATCTTGGCTCTTTTCAAAATAAATCTTTCATGGCTAGAGTTTTTTTCTTTTTTGAGTGTGCTTTTAGCTTCAAATCTTCTACGACTTGCTTGATTTTGTTGCGAACTCTCATAGTCAAAGTCCCGACACTTTCCTAGCTGCATTGCACACTTCTGGACACAAGTTTGGTGAACCCGATGCGAAGTAGGCTAGGGTGAGGGTTCAAAAGTTTCATTGAAGGTCTCAAATCAAATATCTAAAGTTATGCGGCAACAAGAGCAACAGGGGGTTTGGTTTGATCCAGTCACGATGCAAATGTTTCAAGCCTTTGTGGTGTTTATGCAGAAGCAGCAAGCTGTTGAAAGGAGGGAGCTTTCCTCAACCAACAAGCTTCAATCTGTGGTGAAGAAAATTAACCAATTTAATGGTAAAGATGTAACAAAGTATCTTTGTGGATATGTAAAGGAGATGGAGATTCATTGAGTTCCCGAAGCAGAGATGGTACGAAGTTTTGAGCTAGCTGTGGTTCCTGAGATCAGAGAGCATGTAATGGGAATTAGAAATGAGCATGGGAAAACATGGGAAGCATTCAAGTTAGCCATAAAAAAAAGAGTATGTCATGGAGGAATCTGAAAGGGTGACAAAGAGGACTTTTCTAGAGTGGGTAGTTCATCCGAAAGAGGCACTTTCTCCTACAAACTGCTAAGGGAATTTGAACATAGCTATGATCAACTTTTAAGGACTGAAAAGGATACTGTAAACTCAGAGAAGACAGAGCTATTTTTGTAGGCAACAATTAAAGAGATGCAAGAGAAGCTAGAGTTACTACTTCAGGACAAAGATGTTGAACAGGGCTTAAAGAACGATTGGAATGAGGTTGAAGATGCCATTTCACTGCTAGCTAAGAGACAACGACAAAGAGACAAGATGATAGGCAACCCTACTCAAGCCCCAAGTGTCAAATTCCGAGTGATTATGGTTCCAGAGAGTGACAAATCCATCCAGGATGATATTGTTAAAGGAATGAAAGAGCTAAAGTTAAAGCTTACAATGCTAGAAGAAAAGGGACAACCATTAGGTCAATCTATAGGGCAACGACCTCAAAACAAAGAAGACTTTGCATATGGTGTGACGATACTGACCACGCAAGGAGGGATTGTGAAAGTTTCAAAGATGCTTTGATAAAGGAGCTTGTTTTCTTTAAAGATGGAAAGATTCACCTAAGTGAGACAAGTAAGCTCTTGGGGACAAATTTTGGCAAAGGTGGGATGAAGAAGCTAGTTGAGGACATGGCTACTAGCCATGCTATCTCAATGGTTGAGGCAGCTGCGTATGGGTTGAAGGGGGATCCTATTAAGAAGAAAGAAGTCAAAGTTGTAGAAGAAGCATCTAATGGGATTGGGGAATTATGGCCATGGGCGATAGAATCTGCTGTATGAAGGGTAAAATGACTAAAGAGGTTTTGCATGAAGAGTGAGATTGTATTTGGCTAGAAACAGGTTGGACCCTGTAGACTCTTTGTCAGTGCATGCTTACATTGCCAAATGTCAAGGCAATGAGGTTGTTTTCGAAGAGAAATGTAGGTGTGAGAATGGGGACAAAGGGCCTTCAAAATGGGCCACAAGGAGTGGAGGCAAAAATGACAGGGCCTCCTAGATCAGCTTTCCTGCAAAACAAATACCTGTCTCTAAAGCTCCTATGCAAGAAGCCTCTAAAGAAAGAAGAAGGATGCAACAAAAATTGCAGCAAAGGGTCTGGCTTACAAACTCCAATCTGATATAGAGGTAGCAATTGATCTCAAAAAGGTTTTGGAAGAGATGATTTTGAATAGTAAGGTGGAATTTATCTTAGGCAATGTCCTTGACATAGCGAAGAGGAAGTTACATGAAGAAATAATTGATATCATCAAGACAAAACAAAAATCTCTTACTGAATCTATTCATGTACAGGGTCAAGAAGAGAATTAAAATGCACATGGAGTACAGGTCTATGGCAAGCAAAGTGATGAAACTATTGTTGGATGCTACAAATCTAGGGGAGGAGTAAAACAGGTTCACTTCTTGGATGATGAAGCTGAAGTCAAGACCACTCACAAGAGTTATTACTCCAAGAGTCATTGGGCAAGAGTAGCTACTGAGACCCTAGTAAAAGTGAGAGACTTGGAAGAGCCATACATTGCGCTGATAGATCATGGATCAAAATTTAATCTCATGTCAAAGATTCTATATAAAAAAGGCAAATGGCCAATCGATATAAATCATGGATGGATGATCCGTGCAGCAAACAACTCATTAGGCAAGCTATATGGAGCTTGTACAAATGTAAGGGTGACTATAGGGATGTGAAAGATGACCAAAATTTCTTTGTTCAGGAGATGTCTACATACTTCGAATTCTTATCCTTGTTCAACCATACATCACTACTACTCATATGGAAACAAAGGTTATGGAAGATGGATCAACTTATGCATTGCAGGTGTGTTTGATGAGTGTCCATTTGTGGATACCATGCAAGACTTGGAGTCTTTAGTGGATTGCAATTTGTGTGCTAGGAATGAGATTGTGAAAGTATGCTCCATAGAAATGTACAAAGTTATTGAGGATTTTGAAAATGCTCAAGCCATTGATGTGCATGTGGATACTAAGTATAGGACTATAGCAAAGAAAGTGAAACCAGTGGCATTACCTCTACCAAAGGACTGCACAAATAAGATGGAGCAAGTTGCTTTGCAACCTAGTCTTTGTGACCCAAGCAAGATTGGCACAAGTTTACGCAGGATTCTTTGAAGGAGCTAAAGGTTGGTTGCAAGTACCGTTTGATAGAAGCTTGATAGAAGCTCAAAAGATATGCTTTGAAGACATGCTTGCCAAACATGGAAAGGCTTTTGCATTTGAGCTGCATGAGATGGGTGTGTTGATCCTTCCATCATAGCCCCTATGGTAATCTTCACTATTCCTCATGTACCTTGGAACTTGCGACCTATTCCAATTCCAAAGGCTCATTTGCCAAAACTCATTGGTTACTTAATGAAAAGACCAAGATGGGTATTTTGGACTCTTCTTGTGCTCCATATTCAAACAAGTGGTTCACAGTTCCAAAGAAAAATGGTTCTTTACTCTTTATCCAAGATATGCAACCGTCAACAAGGTTACAATTAGAAATGTGGGTACATGGCCAATCGTAGATGAGTTTGCAGAGGCATTTGCTAGAAGGGAGATATATTCTATGGGAGATTTTTACTCAGGGTATGATTAGTTCCAACTAGCAATGGAAATCAGGGACTTGACTACCATGAGGACACCTTTGGGTTTCGTAAGAACGTGCACCTTACCTCAGGGAGCAACTAATTCGATTGTGCATATGATGAATGGTATGAACAAAATCCTACATGAATTCATACCTCAAACTACGATGCCCTCTCTTGATGATTTGCCAATCAAAGGATGCTATGAAAGTGATATAGATGTGGCTCTACACTCAAGTGGGTGCCGTAAGTATGTGTCAACTCATATCAATGATTGTGATAAGATCTTGTCAAGGTTGCAAGAAGTGAACCTTACCTTGTCTGGGCAAAAGTCAGTGTTTTGTGTGAATGAAATTCTTATAGTGGGACACATGTGCAGGCCATATGGTAGAAGGCCTTGTCCTACAATGATTGATGTAATTCAAAGAATGAAAAAGAAATGTATAAATGTGATTGAAGTTTAAAGGTTCTTGGGTGCATGCTTGTTTTATGTTATCTGGATTCCGCATTATGCACATGTAGTAGAGCCTTTGTATCAACTCTTGAGAAAGAACCAGAAATTCCAATGGGAAGAAATGCATACACATGCCATGAGGAAATTAAATAATTCATTGCTTATGTCACTAACTTTGAGAAAATTGAACTATGAATGTGAAAGACATGTGATTGTGACAATGGATACTAGCACCAGAGGAATTGGATGGGCGATTGGCCAAGATGATGAAGATGATAAGCGATATGTAGTGAGATTTGAAGAAAAAGTCCTAAGCGATCTTCAATGCAATTATCACCAGGTGAAAAGGGAATGATGGGGAGCAGTTACAACATTGAAATGTGATAAAGAGTATCTGATAGGAGCAAATGTAATTGTGGAGACTGATCGTCTACCTCTTCTTGGAATAATCACAAGCTAGTCAACTCTCGACATTTCTATGTTGAGATGGATTGCCTATGTAAAGGCTATGAATCTTGAATTCAATCATATTGCAAGGAAAGATAATCCAATTGCAGATATGATTTCCAAAGCAAGATATGAAAATGACGAAGAATGATTGACATCGAGGGTGATGATGTAGGCACCGGTGTACGACAATAACCTTGATAATCAACATTTAACAATAAGAAAGCTTTCAAAAATATGGTTTGTTGCTTATGTGGTTAAGCATGTACATGACAATGCAACTTATATGTTCCATGAGTTGGATGGCACAAAAATGAAAATTCCCTTTGCAGGGAAAAGAATCAAGCTCTTCAAAATAAGAAGTGATACAAATCCCTTCGTTTCACAAGAAAGCCAAAATAAAGGGTCTAATGAACATGTTATGGATGAGGATGAAGAAAGAGATGATGATGCACTGGATTTCATTGGAACTGATGACAAAATCGATATGTATGTTGACTTAAATGAAGACTGAACCAGCAAAAGATATGTGTGGCACATGCCTGACAATGTGCAAGTTTAGAGGGTGTGAATGTTGTGATGTGGCACATACATAATGTTAAAATAAAATATCTACCTTACTCTTAATGATTTTGATGTGTGGGACCAAATGCTATAATATACACAGTGTGATATATGAGAAAACAAATGCCACCGTTGCAGTTGTGTACATATCTTGCCAGGTAGGCGAGGCTTTGGACATAGCATTGACACATGTTTTATCACATTAAAACACACTCAATTTTCTTTAGAAATGTACAAATATCAAGTGTTTCGAAGTGGCACGCTCGTTTTGCCTAGAAAATTTAATGCGGTCAATCTCTGACAAAAATAGCAGGTTTTAGATGCGGACGCACAAGATGCATCTAGAGTGATTTCCAAGTGGAAAAATGAGGTTCAAGGTGAAATTTAAGCCAATGGGATTTTTCCACAATTTTAGGGATTTTTTTCATCTCATTTGAGTTTTTTAAGAGCAAAAAAGGGCATTTTTGGGCTAAAAATGGGCAAAAAAAATCATAAAATGGTGAAAAATGGCTCAAAATGCCACATCACTCACGGTGCCATGACTATGAGGGCTGAAGGAAGATTTTAGAACATCAATATTAGCACTTTGAGCTCCTCTGTGAAGGGATACAAACCCTGCACCTATGATCTGCTAGTGCTGTTCCAACTCTCTATTCGAGGCTGTGAGGCCACCAATTAGGGTTTCCTCTCTTCAAATACCTACTTGGAAATGTCTAATGAAGTTATCAAGCTTCCATGAAATGGCTACAATGGACAATAGAAATGTTTGTTTACGGTATTATTAGGGCGAAAGAGGACTACAAGTGTGCAACTGGCAACGAGGCTACAACAAATCATCACACACACAAGAGTTTTGAGTTGATCTTGGCTCTTTTTCAAAGTAAAGCTTTCATGGCTGGAGTTTTTTTCTTTTTGAGTGTGTTTTTAGCTTCAAATCTTTTACGACTTGCTTGATTTTGTTGCAAACTCTCACAGTTAGAGGTCCGGCGCTTTCCTAGCTGCACTACACACTTCTTGACAATGTTTAGCCTAAACCATGCGGGTGTCCAAGATGTCTAGAACACGCACCCAACCTATAAAAAATTTATATTCAAAACCCCCTCGGCTTCTTTCTGGCGCACGCTCGCTTACCAGTCGATAGCCTGCCGCGCTTCTATTGTTTGCCAAGTTTCCAATCCTCATGGTGGCTCTTTCTCTTGCTCGGTGTTCATGAGGGGCAGTGTCCCCATCTCGACACCTTGCTCCATCGCTTGCCACGCGTGCTCACCCATTGGCCTTTTTCTCTCCCATTCGATTTTTCACTTTCATCTCCAGAGAGCATCTTTGCAAGATTTCACTTAATTTTTAAATAAACTGACCGTGCCACCTTTTTAGGAGCTGATAAAAGTCTGTAATTTGGATTAATCACTAGGTTGAATCCTCGTCTATAAAGACCACGGGGTCTGAGATAAGGGATCTACAACAACGCGCGTGATTGGCAGAGCGGGGGGGATTTGGGCCCTTGGATCCCTGCAGCAAGGGGGGCAGGTTTTTATAGCTGCAAAGTCGTTTCCTTGCACAGACACATGATAGATGAGATGGATAAGGTGTGGGAGTCAGAGGGGGGAGGTCCGTGGCTCGAGTCACGATTGGGACAGTGGGGAATCTTATCTTTCTGTCCCTTGGAGATGGGATCAACGGTGAATTAAATTTCCACCGTAGATCCCTCGACTCCACCCCGTGGCTTTTATAGACGGGGGGTTGAATTGTTCATGTAAGTTTTTATTGATTAATTATGAGCACCATTCGTGCACTTTAAGAAAAAGTCTCAATTACTTCCACGTTTTGGAAATTTGGAAAAGTCTCAAGCTGCAAGCACTTCCACATTTGGAAATTTGGAAGCTGGTTGCTGAAGTATTCCAAGTTTAAATTCCAACTTTCAGGACTAAACTATCTTTATCAATAATAGAAGTGTTCTCTCAATACCAATTCATCTCTGTACTTTGTTCAGTAGTAAATCATTTCTTTTCTTTGTTCAATGATCAATTGTTAGAAAAGGGGAACTAGAACCTAGGAGTCCACCTCCCAACCACCCACTCTATAGCATGGCTCCTAACCCTTTGCCCTATTCCACACTGCCTAGCCCGGCCTCGCCCTTGTCTAGTCCGGCCTTGCTGTTGTCCTGACATTACTCCCCCCTTAAAGAAGAGTTTTCTTCCTCGAAAACAAAAGTGGGAAACTTCTTTTTAAGAACACAAATGTTCTCCCAAGTGGCACCTTCCTGAGGTCGATCTTTCCACTTGATTAAGGCTTGTTGACGTACATGATGACGTGTACGTAACTCATGATAATCGAGAACACGTTTAGGTTCATGTGGTAAGGTAGGAGGTTCAACGAAATCAACCAAAATCTGTTGGTCAATGACATTCTCGTCCCTATGTAACCGCTTACGTAAATGGCTTACATGAAACACCGGATGAATACGAGAATGTGTAGGTAGCAGTAATTTGTAGGCACGATCACCTACTCGCTTGAGTATTTTGAAAGGCCCACAATATCGGGGAGATAATTTAGGTGTTGGCCCAGTTTTTAGACTTTCTGAATGTTCTGGCACACATAAAAATACTTCCTCTCCTTCCTCGAAGGTAACTTGGCGACGTTTCTCATCAGCATACTTCCTATACCGATCATGCGCTTGTCGGACATTCTGACAAGCGAGTTTCAGCATATCCATGTGGTCTTGGAGAAAATTCTTAACCTGTTGGAGATTTTTGGTTGCCAACCCCACCGTAATAGGTGACTTAGGTTGAAACCCATACATGAGCATGAAAGGAATAAATCCAGTTGTGACATGCTTAGCACTGTTGTAGGCAAACTCAAGAATAGGTAAGTATTCTTCCCAATTTGATTGTTTTTTGCTGACATATGCTCTTAGCATATCCTCTAGCACTTGGTTAACCCATTCAGTCTGACCATCTGTTTCTCGATGATCAGCTGTACTGAGGTTTAGTTGTGTACCCAATCGTTTAAACACAACCCTCCAAAAGTGACTGTTAAACTTGGGATCATGATCATTGACAATGTTCACTCCAATGATGGTAGTGTAACGTTAACCTCCACACCTAGTTCTCCTTTATCGAGTGATGAACTACAGCGATGGAAGCATTTCACCATCGACAATGGGTACCTACTCCATAAGGGGAGAGTTTGTGTACCGACGGACACAGACATTCGACGCCAAATTCTTTATGACTGTCATGATAGTCTAAGTGCAGGGCACGCAGGTATTATAAAACTTATGCTCTTGTACGACAACAATTTTACTGGCCAAGTATACATAGCTTTGTTCAAGCTTATGTCTTGCATTGCCAAAAATGCCAAGTTAACAAAGCAGAGCACTTGAAAGCAGGAGGACTCTTATATCCTTTGGAGATTCCCAATGGAAAATGGGAAATTATCTCTATGGACTTTATTGTGGGTTTACCAACCATTGTATGAGGTCATGACTCGTTATGGGTGGTAGTAGACCGGTTGACTAAACTGTGTAAGTTTATTCCAACCAAATCAACGGTTAAGAAGATATTCACTGCATCCTTATTGCGGTCTCGGTCTTCTCCCTTAAAAGTCAGTGGTTTGGTGTTTTTCAACAACTCATCCACCTCGTTTGTAGTGAGAGCGTGCAAAGTATCAGCAGTTGGACCTTGCCCTTGATTAGAAGGGCCTTGCCCCTGTGTAGCAATGTGCTCATGCATGTGCGTGTTAGCAGGACCCTTGGACTGCTCTTGCATTAATTGAATCACTAATGTGGATAATTTAGTGACATTTTCATTTAAAGATTTAAAAATTCCTTCCATAACTGATATGCGTGTCTGAAGTGCACGAAATTCTTGAATGTCCAGCAATTTATAAGTGTCATCACCTGCCGTAGCGTCGCGGGTACTCTCCTTGAGAGCATCCGGCCGCGGGCCATCATGGGCAAGATCAGGCGTACTTTGCTCAAAATCAAAAGTCATATTGATATCTGAATCCATGGTGACAAGTGCAATGAAAGGAATAGCTAGAAAAATACATGAGATTGAGAGCACTTGCAAAGTTTAATTAGCCTTGCTAATCCCATCGAAGTAGATATTATCCAAGTGGAAATCGATCTGAAATGTTCGCCGTGTAGGGAATTCCTTAATCCCTTGTAGCCCAATAGATTATGGGTAGAATTGCGTTCGACCGTAATCAATTTTGAAAAATAACATCACTTTGAACTCCCCTTGAGATGTTTTATTAACTTTCTGATTTTCTGCCGATAATACGCAGAGAATGTGTGTGGTGGATGTACTTCCCGGTTGTGTCGAGATGCCTAGCTTCGCCGAAGCTTCACAAGAGGGGGGGGGGGGGGGGGTATCCTGCTGTGGGTACCGTCCCTAGTTTCTTTAAAAAAAACTTGGCCACTAACCCCCAAGGGGGTTCGGCGCCCGTCAGGTGTGAAATTCCCTTGCTTCACCGGCTATGGCAGCCCGCAGACAGCGCGAGGGGTTGAGCAAAGCTTCCCTCGCCTCATATGATGGTCGTCCCCACCTGCTACTACAGGCACGGGAATTGGTCTCCACGCCCATGCGGTGCCGTAGAGCCTGCAAGGGCGTAGTTTGATGCAGGTCGCCGACAGGCGGCTTCTCCTCGCAAGGGATGTTGCCCACACCTTGGGCCCTGCCGTCCTCCTCACATGGGGTGAGCTCCACGCCCCCTTGACCCCGACATGCAAAAAAGCATGCAAAATTGTGTGGCTCCCCTCCTCCACGGCTGTGCCTTCCCCAAAAGGGAACCTTTCTCTTGATACCAATGTTAGACAAGGGGAACTAGAACCTAAGAGTCCACCTCCCAACCACCCACTATATAGCATGGCTCCTAGCCCTTTGCCCTAGTTGGACTCCCTTTCCACATTGCCTAGCCCTACCTTGCCCTTATCTAGTACGGCCTTGTTGTTGCCTGGCATCAATCCCATAGCCGTGTACTTGAAAATAAATTTTAATTTAAGGGATGTAAGCCCTTTCTTTTACCAAGATAAGTGCAAAGATTAATTAAAGAAGAGAAAAATACATCTGTTAACCCTAGGCGAGGGGAGAGAATATATAAGAGCATGAAGTCAAAGTTACATAGAGACATATTAAAACATATCTCTACGAGTCAGATCATATGAGGTTACATTGAGGCAAAAAACAAGATGGGCTAAACATCTGGTGAAACAAACCCCCATCTTAAAACCCCATAGACAGAGCATCAGTTTTGTTTTGCAGATTTATCATCGGCTTGTGGCTTTGACCATCCCTGCTTTGTGTTCTTCGTGTTTCTCCCCAACTTCATAATGCATCTTCTACATAGCGTCATATCGACCAGAATGTGTAGCAAAGGAGAACCTATCCATTGATGCTTCATAGTCCTCTTCACAATCTTTCAATACTTTGTCTTGAGAATTGTAAATCCTAGCTTGAGCCAGGTTGAGTTTGTAAACCAGCAAGTTAAAATCATAAAACAACACCCTCAAACCTTGGGTCGGGTAAGCCCCCTTAAAAACAAAGGTACACCTCTCTTTCCACATAATTCACATGAATTCAGAACGGATTTCAAATCAGAATGAAGAAAGTAGTCTAAAATAATGCCATAGTAACCATTGTTTGGCTGAGGAAAAAAATTCTAGAACCTCAATGAGAGGCGACATAATTCTGATGGAAGCCCTGCAATTCAAGAAGATATGAGGCAAATCTTTTTCCGCCCTAAGAAACCTTGCACTAGTTCTCGAATCTTGCCCAGATTCTCTGCACTTACCTCCTATCCACACAGCTTTATGGAGAACCATTCACAGAAGGATAGATTTTCTAGGGGGAATTATACTCTTGAATTTAAATTTCCATTTCTTTCTACCCCAATTCAAGTTCCATGTCCTGTTCAAAGTAGCATCCAGTCCGGAGGAAAACAAAATATCATGTTATGAATCAAGGTTAGTTCCCAAGGTTGAAGCTCAATTCAGACAAGGAAATCCATCTATGTTCCCGTTTATTCCAAATGTCTCCTCAACATCTACCGCTTTTCCTATGAGTCTAGCTGTCTTGACTTGTTTGAGGGAAATGTGAGGAATAGGTTTAAGGGAAAACCATATGGAGTTATTAGATCTTATTCCTGGCCAAGGGGGCTATCCCATTTTGCCACTAGTTGTTGTCTATATCTATTCCAGGCCCCCCACAGTGATTTCATCAGGTCCAAGCCCTTTGGAATTATGTTCACATGCCCAAAAAGGATGGTGACCCAAGGAAAATTCTACTAAGACTTGTCAATGTCCAAGGCAAATAAGGTACATTTTTTGAACAAGAGCACATGCCATTCTTCCTTGGGATGAGTGAAAGCTTTGATGATGGCCTTGACTGCAAGTTTGTTGGTTAAACCCTCTATAGCTCTAATGCACAAACCTCCTTTATGTTTTGGAAGACAACAAAGCTCCCACTTAACCTTGGCGGATCCTTTTCTGGAGGTGGAAAGAAAATTTTTTCACACCTTGGTGACTTCCATTAAGTGGCATTCTGTGGGATGCCAGCAACATAAAAAATAGAAGAGATATGTAGAGAGAAAGTGGTTGATAACAACAACTCTTCCTATTGTGAAAATCTATAGCCCTTGCCACCTATTCAATTTCATAGAGAATCTATTTAGAACCCACTCCCATCTCTATTTTAAAGAGACTCCAAAGCCCATAGGAATGCCCAATAACCTGAAAATTTCTCCTTCTCGATTAATTTGGCAGCCCTATGATACAAGCCATTCAAGAAGATGTTTTTTAGTGTAATAAGCCCTTGTTTTAAGGTGATTGATCCTTAATCCAGAAGCCAAACAAAATGTATCAAGATCCTGCCAGAAGAAATGTTCTCCTTCTTTAGAAGCACATTGGTATAATCAGCAAACTGGGAAAGAACTTGTTGCTTTCCTGAGTGGGGTAGGCGGATACCCTCTATGAGGCCCTGATCCGTATACCTATTGATAAGCCAATTTATGCCATACAATGCTATAGCAAACAAGAGGGGGGCTAAGCAGCAGCCTTGCCTCACAGACTTGTTCAACTCAAAGGCATCTGATAAAGAATTGTTTATGGCAATTGTAGCCCTTGCATTGCCAAAGAGTGTCCTGACAAAGTGAATAAGCTCCAGGCCAAAACCCATATGATCCATACTAAGAAAAATGAAACTCCATTCCAACCACAAAGTGAATAAGCTCCGGGCCAAAACCCATATGATCCATACTAAGAAAAATGAAACTCCATTCCAACCACACCATGCCTGCCTGATGGTTCCCCAAGTTCCATGATGTCTTCTTGCTCTAAGAGCTGAGTGAAACTTAATTGATGTCTGACATCTGCTTGTGCAGCAAACATGCTTTCTTCAAATTGTGTTGCCATGTCATTCAAAGCCATAATGGCCTCATCCTCTATCTGATCTTGTAGTGGTGTAGTTGGCACTTGAGAAACCTCCTCTTCAATGACTTGCTCTGAATTGTTGATTAGGGTAATGTGGTTACATGGCATACCTTTGAAATCTACTGCAGATGGATTAAACGGCCAGATGCTGGTCGTCTCGAAGCCTGCCTTGATGTTTGATTCTGTGAAAGAGGTTTTGATAGCCTTTGCCACAATACTTGCCAATTCCGCTTTTGAAGCTTGTCGTGAGGTTGTTCTTTGCTGCCATATGTCTCTCTCTTTGCGAAATTGAACCTTCAATGACTTGAATACAGAAACGTCCAAGGGTTGTAATTTGTGTGAAGTATGTGTTGGTAATGTCATTATGTCAATTCCTGCTGCTTGTGCTTGTTCAACAACCTCTAGTGATACATGGCTGCCATGACCATCAAGTATTAATAGATGTCTGCTGTCCTTTCCTATGCTTTTAGTGATTGCATTATCAAAATGTTGAAGCCATGCTTTGAAGAGTTCTCCCTTCATCCAAGCCTTCTTTTGCATTGCCATTGCCGCTCCTTCTTCACAATCTTGAATGTGATTGCTTGTTATGCAGCTGCCTTTGAAAATGTAGTATGCTGGAATGGACTGTCCGGCAGCATTTACACAACACAATACAATCATCCATTCTCTAGAGTCACATGTGATTGCGTAGACAGATTTTACACCTTTCTTTGCCAGGACCTTCATCCCCCTGTCTCTGGAGCCTTGAAATCCTGTTTCGTCCGCATTCCATATGTGGGTGGGTGGGTAGTTATGCTCATTGTAGAGTTTTTTTAGATTGTCATGGAGAGACTTTACTATTTCTGGGCAAAATCGTGCGGCTCTTGATTGGTCCAGGCCCTCTGCTACTCTGAAGACTAGGGAAGGATGTCGCCTCCGAAAGCTATCCCACCAACTCTTTCCTGGGATACCGTTTGAGAACAATGTGTGCCTTGTTTGACAGATTTTTGCCACTTTGAGTCTCACATCCATAAATGATACGCCATGTCCGGCTTCGCCCTTCATGTAAATCCATTGAAGTAGAGCTTTCTCTTCGTCCTCCGACAGCTGCGTTGGCGGACCTCGCTTCTTACTTTGAGTTCTTCCTTCCTCCCAATTTGAAATGGCAGTTCTGCTGATGCCAAACTGCAATGAGCATTTGTGTAATGACATGCCATTCTCTCTTGCTTCAAGTGCTCTTGCCATGTCTTCTTCGGTCCATTGAAATTGTGTGCGTTTTTTACTCCTTGCCGGCGTGTTCGGAGACTCTTGGTTGTCTTCAGAAGCTAGATTTGTAGACCTTTCGACAGGCACTCCTGGTTGTGTTGACTGCTTTTTACTCCTTGCCGGCGTGTTCACTCCTTGCCGGCGTGTTCGGAGACTCTTGGTTGTCTCCAGAAGCTAGTGAGGCGGTCTAGGGCGGGCAACAAGAAGAGTGGCCTCTAGACACCCTTCAAGGCTCCCGTGCTGCTCAATGGGGCTGGGGCACAACACAACACAAACCAAAACAACAAACCCACAGCCAAATCCCAACTACACAAGGGGCACCACCTAGTTTAAGAGCGAACTAGGACACAAAAGAGGAGAATCGTTAGAGCAACCCACAAACAAGCAAGGAATTTACACTAACCCTAACACCAATGGAACACTCTTACACACTAAAACACGAGAGAGAGAGAGAGAGAGAGAGAGAGAGAGAGAGAGAGAGAGAGAGAGAGAGAGAGAGAGAGAGATAGTGCTCGGGCTACTTTGAAACGTATCGGCAATGATCAAGCAAACACAACTATATATTTAAGAAAGAGAGAGAAAGGGGGAGGGGGTGCTTGTTGCATTAATACCTTCTTACAAATCTGTCATGACAAATCAAAGTGAGATTAGTATTTGTTCAACATAGCTTGCGTAAATTTCACCACAACACATCACAAGAAAAGCCACCCCAATCACTGTCTTAAAGCGAGGGGAGTCCTCTCCACCCTGTCGCCCTCTTACAGTATGTGGGATTTATGGCTAGATTGATGACAACACCAGAGACAAGCTATCAAGAACTTAACAAAAAACACCAAGACACTTACGCATCATTGTTGTCCATTACTCCACGTTGGAAGGGAGACAAAGTATCCAAGCTTAGTCCAAATCCACCCTCCTTGATTCAGCGAATGTTGGGCTTACACTAGTAGGAGAAATGATAGATTTCCTACTCTCAATTGAATGATCACTCTCTCTCTTACAATGGCATAGAGTTCCGTTGCTAATCCCCTATTACAACACATGCACATGCATAAGACAATGAGATTCCACTCAAGAGCTCCTTCTAGAGAGGTTGAGCTTGGCTTCTCAAGATATAGCATAGTGCTCTTGCTTATGGCTCCCCCTTTGTGCTAGCTACACCCTCCTTTTATAGCAATTTTGAAGGCTAGGGTTACTCCTCTAACCATGGTTGGGTTAGATTTTCAGCAATTTATCTAATTTCTTTTGCTTGGAATTATCAAGAAGTTGGTGGGGAAAGAGAGAGGAGAGAAATGGAGGTGATAGGACTTTTCATAGTGGGTTAGTGTTAGTAGAGTTAGTATTAATTTACAAATGGAATTGGATATTTACAATGGGAGTATCCATGTAGGATACAAATAAGGAAGAAAAACTCTTAAGAGGTAAGAAAAGGTGGATTTCTTACAACGTTGATGCTCCAAGTGTCTTGAGTAGGGCCAATTTTTGACGCTTGTTGACGGTCCACTAGCTTTGACGGTACATTTTTTCTCCACTCTTGACCTTCCTTGAGAGACAAGGTAATTGAAGCTGAGTAATCAACCACCATGATGCTGTCTTTTAAGAGAAGAGGCTGAATTTTGTGGTTTTTTTGATAGATATGGGTAAATTGGAGGAGGAAAAATGAGACTAGGTGGTCAATTTTAATGGAATTGTGTGTGGGAGGTATGAGTTCACCATGGTTTCTCTTATTCTTCAAGGTTGAGGAGAAGGTGAGTAGGGTGCAGAGAGGAGTGGTGAGAGAGGTGGGGATGATGAGTGGAGTGAAGTCGCGGAGCGGAGCGTGGGTCGACTCTCTCACACACACACACACACACACAGTGAGCTTACACAGTACAGTACGCAGAGAACTGTTAGAAGGGTTATCTCCCAAATCCTTAGTATTCACAAAGTATAAGTTAGTATATACAAAGAGTTAGAGGTAAGTGAGTTAGGCGGGCGGCTGGCCATATCCGCATAAGAGGCCACTTGGGCTTTAATCCCAACAATGGTATCAGAGCAAAACCTTTGACATATATCTGCTAACCACTCCCACTGCAAATGCAATATCCGGACGTGTAGCAATCATTGCATACATCAAACTACCCACTGCAGACGCATATGGAATCTTATCCATTTCAGCCTTTTCTTCCTCAGACACAGGACAATCTTGTTTGCTAAGTTTCACATATGGTGGCAATGGAACACTCAATGCCTTTCCCTTCTCCATATTGAAACGTTGCAAAACCTTGTCAATATACTCTGTTTGAGATAACCAAATCAACTTCTTTGATCTGTCTCTCTCAATGCGCATAACAAGTATATGACTTGCCTCACCCATGTCTTTCATGTCAAACGATTTTGCCATCTTTGACTTCAAAGCTGAAATTTCTTCCAAGTGTTTGCCAGCAATCAACATGTCATCCACATACAAAATAAGGATCAGCCAACTGCCATCCTTAGCCTTCTTTGTATATAGACAGTGATCGAACTCACTACGTTTGTAGCCTTGAGAAAGCATAAACTGGTGGAACTTATGGTACCATGCCCTCGGTGATTGTTTTAAGCCATAAAGACTCTTTAACAACTGGCATACCAAATGTTCCATGCCTTTCTCAACAAACCCTTCTGGCTGCTGCTTGTAAATTTCCACATCTAAATCACCATGCAAGAACGCTGTCTTGACATCCATTTGGTGCAACACCAAATCCAATATAGCAACCAATGCTAGAAAGCATCTCAATGTAGTCATCTTGACCACTGGAGAGAAGACTTCATCAAAGTCAATGCCTTGTTCTTGCTTAAAGCCCTTGGCAACAAGCCTTGCTTTGTACTTTGACTGACTATCATGAGCGGTGATCTTATACCTGTAAACCCATTTACAAGGTAGAGCCTTTTTGCCCTGTGGTAATTTAACCAACTTCCATGTCTGGTTTTTATGCAGAGCTGTCATCTCTGACTGCATGGCCAACTGCCATTTTTTCGAGTCAACCACTTGTAATGCTTCCTTGTAACAAGATGGTTCTCCGCAATCTATGAGCATGACATAATTTAGAGATGGCACATAACGATCAGGTGGTTTGGAGACACGCTCAGAACGTCTCACCACAACTGATTCTGCCTCTCTAGCCAATATAGGCTGTTCCTGAGCCTGACCACGCTGTCTTGATGTGCTAGCACTAGGTCCATCTTCCCTGAAGACAACTCTTTTGATCTCCTCTGTCTTCTCTGGCTTAGCGTGAAACTTGGCTTCATTGAAATGCACATCATTGCTACGAATAAGCTTTCTGGACTCAGGATCCCAAAGCCGGTAACCCATCTCGCCCGATTCTCCGTAGCCAAGAAATATACACTTCTTGCTCTTTGGTTCTAACTTATTTCTGAACTCCTTAGGAATATGGCTATAAGCTTCACAACCAAAGACTCTGAGATGCTTATACGAAGGTGCCTTGCCTATCCATAGCATCTCGGCCACTGCACTCTTATCCAGAACCCTACTAGGAGACCTGTTGATCAAATGGACTGCTGTAGCCACTGCTTCCGCCCAAAATCCATTAGGCAACTCAGCATTTGACAACATGCTTCTGACCTTCTCTTGTATGGTCCTATTCATACGTTCTGCAACCCCATTCTGTGAAGGATTATATGGTGCAGTAAGTTCCCGCTTAATCCCTTTTGTTTCACAAAAGTCTTGAAAAGCTTTGGAAACGTACTCTCCACCATTGTCAGTTCTCAAGCACTTCAGCTTCTGACCACTCTGATTCTCCACCAGCTGCAAGAATGTCTTAAAGACCTTGAGCACCTCATCCTTGTGCTTCAAGAAGTAAACCCATACTTTGCGAGAATAGTCATCTATGAATGTACAAAAGTACGTTGCTCCCCCTAGTGACAAACTAGGCATTGGTCCACATAGATCACTGTGTACAAGAGCTAACCGTTCGTCCCTACGATTCCTCTTTGATCTGTGCGGTTCCTGTGTTTGCTTACCATAAACACAATGCTCACAAAACTCGAAATCTTGAAATGAAAACCCAGGCAAATAACCATAATGAGAAAGTATTTCCATTCCTCTTTTTGACATATGTCCCAACCTACGATGCCACAGTGACACACTTGGCTGCTCAATCACATTAATTACATGGTTTTTAACCTCTGAAACATGTAAAGTGTACAGAGTTCCTGACTTGCTGCCATGTGCTACAGTCATCGAACCTTTGGAGATCTTCCAAGCGCTGTTCCCAAAAACTGTCACATAACCCGCATCATCCAACTTCCCTGTACTAATCAAGCTCTTTCGGATTGCTGGAACATGTCTGACATTCTTGAGCCATAAAGAAGAGCCATTCTGAAACTTCAACTGCACATCTCCCACTCCAAGTATGTCACAAACCTGCTCATTGCCAAGTCTGACATAATCTTTAGTAGCCACATATGATGTAAACCACTCTTTGTGCGGAGAAACATGTAAAGATGCCCCTGAGTCGATAATCCAATCACTCATAGCATGTCCATCCTCTGCAGTCAAGAAAACAGAATCAAGATTGCTTGTAAGGAAGATGTCACCAGCTGCTATACCCGAATCACTGTCTGAACCAGATCCTGTGACATTCACCTCTTCAATCTTCACTGAACTCTTCTTTTCATCTTGCTCAGAACTCTTTGTTTTGCCTTTTTCTTGTTTCCACTTCGTACAGTCTCGCTTCATGTGACCCTTCTTGCCACAATGGTAGCATTCTATGTCATCCTTTGACTTCGAATCACGAGACTTACTTCGGTTTTGTGCCTTCTTACCCTTCTTCTCTTTAAACTGTTGTCTCCCTCGAACGACCAAAGCACTATTGCCTTTGCCTTTGTCAATGTTCTTCCTGTTCACTTCCTCTGTGAGCAAGCTGCCTTCTACATTGGCACTTGTAAGACCTTCTGGCGCGACAAAATTACTTAACGCTGTACGAAAAGTATCCCAACTGTCTGGCAAAGTGATTAAGAGAAACATAGCCTTCACTGAATCTGGAAAGACTATCTCCTGTGCTGTTAACTGGCTGAAAATTGAGTGAAATTCATTCAGATGATTTGACATGGCTGTCCCTTCCTTCATCTTCAAATCCACCAATTTCTTGAGCCAGTAAATCTGAGAAGCAGCACTTTGTTTCTCGTACATATCACATAGCTTTTGCCATACGCCATACGCTGTAGTCTCTTCTGCTACGTTGAAGTAAACATTTTCTGCCAGTGTCAGCATGATTGTGGAACAAGCTAACTCGTCAAGCTCTTCCCACTCATCTTCAGCCATACCTTCTGGTCTCTCCCCTTTGAGCTTCAGTGGCTTCACTTGTTTTTTCTGCACCAAAACCTGCCAAATCTGCTTCTTCCAGAATGGAAAGTTTGTGCCATCCAGCTTCTTTATGTTGTAAAGAGTCTCACTTTGAGAAGATGCCATATCTGCCAAACTGCTTACTCCTGAGAAAAATCCGGCAGAGTTTCCCCTGTAAACTGGCCTCTGTACACAGTAAACAAGCTGTAATCAACAAGCTGAACACCTCTCCTCAGGAACTATCAGTATTTTGAAAATTTTTGACAGAGTCTCCCCTGTAAACTGAGCTCTGGGAACCAAAAGATAGCTCAAAAAACAATCATAAATAGCTGACCAGTGACAAATCCTGTAAGCATACACTGTCTCCTCTCTGGGCGATGACAGAACCTGTATCTGTCTCAAGACTGAACCCTGAACAATGCCTCAACGGCCTGACGCATAAGATGCAATCTAGTGTCTACACAAAGTCATACATCCTAAGGGATAAAAGTCGCCGAAGAGGATGCGTGTAGAGGGGAACTCCAGCAACCTAATCCACCTCACACTGGGTAACCCAGCCCCCAGTGCTTGGCTTCAAAAAACCTCACACACGACCCTCTCAGATGGCTCAACAAACTGCCCAGAACTAGCATACATCCTATAATAGACCAATCACTGTCCTATGACCGCTGCGGCGGTCTGTCTGCTAGCGTGACTCACAACTAGCAGACCCACAATCACAGTACATCAATCTGCAATACATGCCAGTGGTGTCAAGCCGTCGTATGGCCACACCTCCCCTGGAACCTGGCAAGCACAAGAAGTAACAATGCAGACTGCAATATATATATCTGATGATATATATGTGTACCTGGTCTATAGATGATGCTCTGAAGACTAATAAGTGATGAATGTCGATGCCGTTATTGATGTCGACCACCTCCTGCTTGCCAATCTACACAAGACGGATTTTTTTGCGGCTGAAATCTATCTTCTGTTGTAGTGCTCAGAACGAAATTCTGAGGGCATAAACGGCTTCGAAAGGGGGGTAAAACCCCAGGTCACCTGATGGAAACGCTCCCGGAACGCCGAGTGTGAATTTTCGAACTCCGGATCCAGAATCTGCCGAAAAAGTGCGCGCGCGCGTGATCGCGCAAATCCGCACTGAACCAAGGCTCTGATACCAATTGAAGTCGCGGAGCGGAGCGTGGGTCGACTCTCTCTCACACACACACACACATAGTGAGCTTACACAGTACAGTACGCAGAGAACTGTTAGAAGGGTTATCTCCCAAATCCTTAGTATTCACAAAGTATAAGTTAGTATATACAAAGAGTTAGAGGTAAGTGAGTTAGGCGGGCGGCCGGCCATATCCGCATAAGAGGCCACTTGGGCTTTAATCCCAACATGGAGAAGTGTGTGTGAAAGAGGAAAATGATAAAGTGGAAGAGAGAGTGTGGCTGCATAGTATGGGAAAACTGGGGTCCACTAATAAAATCATAGCTCACAGCTCGTAGCTCAAAAAAATATGAAAAAATTTGAGGCAAAAGTTCAGCCCACGAGCTACAACTTTTGTTTGTATCACCTTTTCCAATTCGGAGAGCAAGTGAACTTTAAAAATTCAGCAAAACCGACCGTTTTTTTCCACTGCACAAGGTCCTTGTGGGGTCCTTCTTTGGATGATTCTTTTGAATACCTCCAAGAGTGAGCCCTCCATAGTGCATGTATGCATGCCACCTACCCTTGACCTTATTTGGTAGGTCTATAATTGAAGATATTGTTGAGATCATGATATAAGTGAATAGTACAACTAAGAAAATCAAATATTGAGGGGTCTAAAAAATATGTACATGTCAAATATAAATAATATAAGTGGAAAAAATATAAAGGGGTCAAAAGAAATCTCTCTCATTATGAGGCTACCATAAAAAGATAAATATTTTTGGTGTTCTAATTTTTTAGAAAAAAAACAAAATAGATGTAGAAAGGGAAAAATCACAATAGTGAAAAAATATACATATAAATAAAAATAGTTTTTTTGGATTTTTGTTGGGGTGGAGTTACACCAAATATAAGAGAAGCTTACATGAAAATATTTCTATATGGAATAAAGAGTATGAAAAATGGTAAGAAAAATTGTGGTAATGGTGAGGCAATGTACAGAGCATAAATAACACACACCTAGGTAGAAATATTTAAATAAATATCAAAATAATTATGAAAAAATCTTTTATTTAGGCCCTGTATACAAAGAAATATTTACATACGCATGGGCCATAATATACTTATATTTTTTATTTTTTATTATTTTTTTGGCTCAACTAGCCCAATGACTAGCTAATTGAGGGTTTTTTTAAGAAGATATGGGAAAAGTCCCGTGACTCACGCACGCCTATGTACAGTGAAATGGTAGGGATAGCCACAGTGTTTGGGTGATTTTGGTAGGGTGAGGTAACTCACTGTGGCAATTACAAAGAGCCGAAAAACGGCTATCACTAGTTTTGTAGACCTTTTGACAGGCACTCCTGTTTGTGTTGACTGCTTTGGCTTGGGGAATGTAGGTCTAGCCATGACAGCAAGAGGAGGTGTTTTCGCTGATTTGCGCTTTCGTGAACCGGCTTTAAGGTTTGGCTCGGTCACTCTCTTCTCTGTATTTCTATCCAGTTCTGCTAAAGGGGTTGTCTTGTGCGATGCAGATCTTAAATCCTTGCTTGATGTGTTTGTGTGTATTGATCGACCAGGTATGGTTTGCTTTCTCCTTGCCATAGTGCTCCTGTATATTGAAGGCTGATAGGGAGTCAATACATGATAATGAGGTGAAAGACTTACATATGATGCATGATACATGAACCAGGAAACTTACATATGAGGTCAGTTAGAGGTTGTGCTCCTCGGGAGTGTCTTGGAGAAGATGAGCGTACTCCTTTAATGAGAACTTGCGCTTGGGGGCTGAGTTTGAAGGATTTATTGCTGGATTGTTTGGTGTCGGAGTTGGAGTTGGAGCTGGCTTCGGAGTGGATGAAGTTGCAACCTTGGGGGAAACGAATCGACCTTTCCTGCGTGGTAGGTTGCACATAAAAACAGGCATTACGTGCACCCGCCCACAGCAGCAAACACGGCCTCCATTCTTGTGAAGCAAGAGTGATGTACAAAGCAAGCCTTCAAGTGTCGGATGTCGCTCTATTAGACATGCCTTGCATTCACAAAGTGCGGGAGCAGCCATGAATAGTTCTGCTTCGTTACCTGTTGCAAAGCCACCTTGTTAGGGGAGTTGTGGCATATACAGGACTTGTTGATTCCTCAGATATATAGGATTCAGGCTTCATTACAGCAATTCAAAAAATCAACAGCAGGTAGAAGAATTAAGTGCCAGTCACGAGTGCTTTTGCAGATTGTATCGGTATGTATCTTCATCTAGGAAAGTTGTTTTCATGTAAAAATTAGCAGAGTCAGCAGTGTACAATGCTCAAGATTTCTGTGCATGGGCATGCTTGTGCCAGCAGGATTTTACAAAAGGGGTACTTCTCTGTGCACTTCAAGTGCTCAAACACTTCTTGTCAGATGAAAAAGACCAGGCATACGGGAGTCTTAATGACATACATTTAACAAGGATCAGATGTGACATCTACGCTTGCCATCATGTTTCTTCGTCTACCTTATCTGATTAAGTTGTCCTGTTTTAACTGAACATACAAGGATTGATTTGCAAGCTTAAAATGACCGTACAAGGACATGGCACATCCTGCATATTAATGGGAGCTCCTTAACATTGCGAAATCTTGGATCTGATGAGTATAGTCACCTGTTCTTGCTCCTTTAAGTCATTCCATTCTCATAAAATCACCTTAAAATCTACGTCTAGTAGCAAAATGTTGGCAGAGTCTCATAACTAGTCATACCTCTAGTGATACATGGCTTCAGTACCTGTTGCAAAGCCACCTTGTAAGCTTGTTGTGGATTCGTGGAATATAAGTGGAGACTTGCTGGTGCGGTTTAAGCAGGTTGTTCACACGGTTGCAGGTGTGTCATACACAGGAGGGTTTTATGGATGGTTTGCAGGTTTGGGATAAAGAAGGGCGAGACTGCTCTGTGAGGTGGTAGTGAAAGGGGATTGTTCAAGAGAGGGCTGGGGTTCTTAAAGAGAGGATGTGGTTATTGAATTTTCTGATTTGGATGCTTCTGATCGGCTGTGTTTGCTTGTTCCTGAGATTGCTTGCTCTCAGTACGTAATTGAGATGTTATAATTTTAATTGGGGTGGCCGATTTGCATTTGTGGTCAATGCTGACAGAGTGCTTATTGAAGGTTGTGGCTTATGAAGGCACAATGGTGGATATGATGAAGGTGGGCGCCTCTCTGGATTCGGCATGGGTCTTCATGAGTACTGGGGAGTTGTGGAGGATTATGACGCGCGGTGGAGTGTGAAGTCAGTGGTGGCCCAAAACTTTTCTTATTCCTTTGCTGCTTATAATAAAAGCAGAAGGCCACGTTGTAAAAGTGTTCCCATTTTGGTTTTAATAGGAGCTTTTTTTGGCCTTTCCTTGTACCCAACATCTGTCCCACTACTGGTACACGGACCCTTACTGGCCCCTTTACCCTAGTGTCCCCATCTCGACACCTTGCTCCATGGCTTGTCACGTGTGCCCACCCATTGGACTTGTCCTCTCCCATTAGAACTTTCACTTTCATCTCCACATAGCATCTTTGCAAGATTCCACTTAAACGAATTGGTCCAGAATCGTGCCACAGGAGCTAATAAAAATCTGGAATCTCGATCAATCACGGGGTTGAATTGTTCATTGAAGTTATTTTATCATTAATTTATCATTAATTGTGAGTACCAATTGTCCACTTAAGAAAAAGTCTGAAGCACTTCCACGTTTTGGAAATTTGGAAGTTGGTTGCTGAAGTATTCCAAGTTTAATTTCCAACTTCCAAGACTAAACTATCGTTATCAATAAATAGAAGTCTTCTCTCAACTTTAGCCTAAATACTTGTACATACCCGTAGACTTTTTTTAAAATCCATTAATCTAAAGATTCTCTTATTCCCTCCCCTCGTCATCGAAGGTGCTCCCTTCCCTCTGACCATCGCCTTCACCATACCCCCCTCCATCCTGCCCACAGCGCCTGCGCCCATGCCTGCATTCACCCCCAAGCCTCCCTCTCTGCCACTGTCCTTGCGTTGTCGTCCCTTGCTCCCACTGGCAAACGGCCATCCTTTGCACCCAACTCTGCTCTGCGTCCCGTTCTTCCAGCCCGTCCTGCAAGTTTGTCGATCATGCATGAAGAGCTCTCTCTCTCTCTCTCTCTCTCTCTCTCTCTCTCTCTCTCTCTCGCGGGATAGTTTTCCACGACGTTAAAATACTCTTCTTCTCGCCATGCAATCAACCGAGTCAGCATGCTGTGTGTGTGTGTGTGTGTGTGTGTGTGTGAGAGAGAGAGAGAGAGAGAGAGAGAGAGAATTTCTTGAGATTCCAACTACTCTATGATTTTTTGAAATCGTAGGGACATACTTCTCTCAATCCCAATTCATTTCTGTACTTAGTTCAGTCGTAAATCATTTCTGTTCTTCCTTCATTGCCATGAAAGCAACCACGGCCAAGGGATTCAAAGCTTATTATGATGGCCAAGTCGTTGAAGGAGTGTTTGGAAAAATCATGTTGTAGATGCTTTTCTTTAGAAAGAGGAATTTCAAACCCGAGCGAACCTTTTCGAGCTAAAACCCACGCGAGCGACATCTCTCAGGAATAGAAGGAATAGAGAGTTATAGAGGTGGAGAAACAATATTATATATACTCAAAATTTTAGTTTATCAAAAGGGATGTGTTTTACATCCCCTCTGGCAGATGTAAGTCTCTATTTCTTTGAAACTTAAGAACCTTTGCCAATGAACTCTTGTGCTACGCCCAATGTTCGGAAAAAGCGCTTTTCCAAACATACAAAATTCCTTTTCTTGATTTTGTCAAGAGAGGAATTTTAGAAAATTAGGTCATTCTTTTGGGAATTTTACACTATTTTTCTCTATTTTGGGGCGGAATTTCTCCCTTTCCCCTTGCCCTCAATCGGCATTTTTGAAATTGAAAACGGCACGATATTAAGCTGAGACACATTTTTCCCGAACACTGGCTACGCCTAAAGATTTTAAGATTTATGGTGGATTAAACCAATCCTCCGAGTGTTGCTTGCGCCCATGTGCCTTGTTGTCAGTAGATGGAATGCCTAGGACGGTGGAAAATCTTGGCCATCAATAAATAAAAGATCTCATAAGGACAAGTTTATGGACCTTGTGTATCGAGGAGGAGGCAGTGGGGGTGGCTGCCCTGATAGCCAATGTAATTATAGTCCCCGGATGATGTCATGGCTCAACAAGAGCATGACAAGACCTTGTAATTTTTTGGGATGTTCAATATAATTCACTCACAAGTATGGGGTACCCAATCCTAGAAAATGGAAAAATCGCTCATTAGTTGGAGCTAGAAAAGGGAAGGAGAGAGGTAGATAAGAAAGTGAAGGGTGAGGGAGGGAAGAGGGGATAGGCCACGTGCAGGGCATGCCCCTCTCTTGCCCTTTTCATCGATCTCCCCTTCGTCTGTGTCGTCCACGACTGCAACCTAGACCTGCTGCTCTCTCACTCTCTCGCCTTGCGAGGTAGCTCGACAGAGCCCTCTCTCTCTCTCTCTCTCTCTCTCTCTCTCTCTCTCTCTCTCTCTGTGTGGTGTTGTGCTACAGGCTTGCCGCCTCTCGCTCAAGAGATTCTCTCTCTCTCTCTCTCTCTCTCTCTCTCTCTCTCTCTCTCTCTCTCTCTCTCTCTCTCTCGGGGCAGCGCCTCTGGAAGCCAGCGCAACCTCTCTCTCATGCAAGTAGAGAGGGTCTCTCTCTCTCTCTCTCTCTCTCTCTCTCTCTCTCTCTCTCTCTCTCTCTCTCTCTCTCTCTGACTTTGCACGCAGGTAGGGCTGAGGGGAGGGTGCGCGAGGTGGGGCTGAGGGGCTCCTGTTGTGAGGATCAGTACGAGGAGGGGAGGAAAGGTGAGCTGCAGGCGTATGGCCACAGGGGGGGGGGGCTTTCTCTATCTATCTGTGTCACGCAGCAGGCCTGTCTGCACTCGCACCATTGAATGTGCCTCCGCCTTGGAGATTCGAAGCATCTTTTGATTATTTGGATTTTATTTCACGTCTCCCAGTAGGAGTATGTGTCCTCGATTTCAAAAAATGATACATAAATGAGAATCTTATGACGATGCTGCGAAGGTAAGACGCATGACGAGCGAGTAGAGGCTGGGAGGGGTGGAGCCAGCCTGGGTCTCAAGCTCAATGACGAATCAGCAACAAGGCGGGGGGGCAGGGGGGGGGGGGAGGGGGGTGCAGCAAACAGGATACGAAGCCAAATGTTGAGGCGGAGAGGTCGCTGCATTTGTTTTTTAGTTTGATGAATCGAATGCATATGCAGCTCGACATGTTGGTGCATGCGGTTAGGCCTGAGGATTTGGAAATTCTACATGTTGAGGGGCCTGAGTTCAATTCCTCTCCATTCCTTTTATAAAGATAAGGCCTTGATAAACGGGGAGCATGAGATCCACAAGAATTGCTGTGACATGAATATAATAATGAAGCCTACCAGTATAATAATGAATCTACGCGGAGTTACAAGTTCACAAAAAAAAAAAAAAAAAGATTTATAGTGGATTTATCAAAGAGCTTACATACCCGTCGGTTTAGAAGTGCCTACAACATCCCTATATGGCTCTCAACATATCAAAACCATGATGGCTTTTTGTGACAATATTGATTTGTAGTGCAAACGTTCAAGTTAAAAATATAAGTTATTATTGGAATTTAAAACTCCAATCTTGTGATTTTGACCTTGAAACTAAAGGTGCAGTGGAAAAAGTTCAAGTTGTCACAAATAAGTTTTGCTTCAAAAGTGAATGAACATTTTTTTGCCCGAGCTAGCTGCTATTTGCAGCCACCTAATATGTCGGCACATGTGGGTTTTCTAGCCGCCCGCTACCATTGTGTTCAACTCCATCCTTGCTGATTTGACTTGCTAATTGATTGTTTCCATGTGACTATATCTAGTCTATAGTCGTGCTTAAAATTTACCTGTAGCCATCCGCGCTGGCGTGGATGGCCACAGGTAGGTTTCAAGTTTGAGGTTTTGCCGGCTGTGGCATCCACACAAGAGAGCTTGCGAATTTAGAGTGCATGCGGATGGTTTAAACGTACAACAGGCTTGTCTCAACCTTGTATTGAGAAAGGAACTCATTATCAGAAGTGATCACATGCCCAATCTTGTGTTCCAGGCATCCGCAAGAGCTTGTGTTGCAGACATTTGCAAGAGCTTAGGCTGCATTAAGTAAGATGACATGCGCGCGCGCGCGAGAGAAAGGGGGAGGGGGGGGGGGGGCAAAGTCGCTTTCTTACCTCAAGCCCAAAACATTTATGGCGTTGCCAAATTTTTGCTAGAACAACGCTTTCTTCTGATCACAAGCTTAAAGGTTTGTAATCCTGGCATGCATTAATACATTGAATTCAAGTATACTAATTTTTCATCTTTCTAGTTGTAGTGAGTATTGCTTGGACCTTGTGAAATAACAATGCAAAGAGACTTTTACTCCAAGTCTAAAGTAAGGGGAGGGTAAGGGAGTCTTGTCCTATTGTAAAAATGGATTGAACATATCATCATATTGTATCATCACTTGTAGGCATGGGCATGTTCAAATGAGATTAATCTACTTGGTTATTGATTTGCTAAAAAATGTTCGCTCGCCATTTGGTAAGACTCCTTTAGAAGCAATGTACATGAGAATTTTCTCGAGGAAAACAATAACAAAATTGATCAGATATGGTATCAAGACACTATCCATAAGTGTCATGAAACTAGCTGGTGCATTGGTCAACCCAAAGGGCATAACCAAAAACTCATAATGTCCAAACTGTCAATCTTGGGTATATCCACAAGTCTTATGCATACTTAATGATACCCTAATCGTAATTCTATCTCTATAAAGCTACGGGTGTGAGTACAGAATGTCTCATTCTATTGATGGTTTACTTACGGGTATATTGTCTGCAACCACGTCTATGTCATGTTGCACAACCCATTGTCAGAGTGTGCGGTTCTCCACGGTTGATTGGGAAAGCGCTTGGCTTTTGGCTATAAATGAACAATCAATGTAGCCTCAAATCAAGGGGAACCAATGCAGATGGGGAGAATTTAAGGGTTAATAAGAGTGTATAGAGAGTAATTTGAGAGGACGAACACGATTCACAAAACAATATATGGTTAAAACAAACTGAAAGAAGATATCGACAATCAATTGATGCTGGCAATCAATATTACTTCCAATTTTTGATATCCAATAACCCTCTTACAGATCGATTGCATACACCATCGTCGCTATGCCTGTTGATTTGCAAACCCCTAATCAAAAAATCCCAATCCGATGAAAGCAAACTGAAATCGCCAGGTAAAACCTACCCTGTATTATTCCCCTGTTATTGAGCTTTTTCACTTCAAAATTTCTCTCGAGCCTTCTCCCTAATTACAAATCCTTTTGTTACCAGCACTACCAAAGCAAATCTTGAGTGTATGGAGCTTAAGCATCACAAATTTGACCAAGAGTACTAATCTCCTGCTTATGCCTGCAATTAGTGCTGAAAAGATGGTTATAAGGAGATATGGGGCCCAAAACTCTCTGCTTGTTGCCCTCATTTCTCTTAATCTCCTTTCCCTTGTCAACCTTCCTTTTCCACTCCAATCTCCTCCTTTGCGGAAGTCGAGTTTGAGAGAGAGCTTTTGACTTTTGCTTTACTTAATCGTGAGAGATCAAGAGAGAGGCTGGAGCCGAGCCCCTTCCTTCACCTCCCTTGCAATGCCCCTCCTTCCCTTCACCTCCACCAACCTTGAGATCTGAGCTTCTCTCTTTGTTTACCTTCCCTCCTTTGTGCTTTCTCTCTCCAAGAGAGAGAGAGCTCCCTTGCACTACTTGCCGCCGCTACCTTTTTCTCTTGCCACGCTTCCTCTCTCGCTCCTTGAAGCCCTTCGTTTCCCAACACACACACACCCTGCTCAAAAAAAAATCCCTCTCTTTTTTTTATCCCCCCTTCTCTTTTGCCTCCCCCCATGACAATCATGGTGCCATGACTGATGTGGCGTAGGAGCGCTAGTGATGATGTGGCACCCCTCGCCCAACCTGCATCAAATTGGTTGCAAGCAGCACCGAACAGGATCGCAAGGCTTAATGATACTTTTTTTCCTTCACCCTCGTCCTCATTTGGGCCTCACAACACCTACTACAAGCATTTCCCCTTCCCCCTTGCGCTGCCCTCGTTGTCTGCCCGTCATGCCTTCCTTTTCCCACTTCCCCTTCACATTTCATTAAAAAAACCCTTTTAATGGGCGGCCATTGCTTGCCATAGTGGGCGGCCATCGGTTGCCATAGTGGATGGCCATTGGTTGCCACCATACTTGGCATATATATTGACCACGGCATTGCCTTGCATTTTCAACAGCCCATGACTCACAATACCATCGTGAATTTCATTGCCCATATCAATGTCTTCGATAGTGCCGCCCTCAAGATGCAAGTATAGGAGATTATATCTCGAGGGTTACACTCACTCCACATTACTTGAAGATAGTTCAATGCTTCTTGCCTGCCCTTGCTCGCCATATCTCACAATCAATGCATTGCAAGAGTAAGCATTCCGTACAAGAAGATCCTTGAGCTCTCTTTGGCTCTCCGAAGTACACCACATGTGACACACTTATCAATCAAGCACTGCCAAACACAACACATTTGGTCTATCTCTCAACCAAAGCATTTCTAAATAGAATTTTTGGTATCAAGGCATTCCAATGCACCATTTTGGCATGTATATCGACTATACTAGTGTCGAGCTCAGGTTTAATTGCATGCACACTAACTTTCCCTTATCATAGATGTTCAAAACTTTAAGGAGAACTATTTTGGCCGTAAGTTGAGCATTAAATACCCGATTTGAGCCTTGTAAAGCACATGTTGTAGCCCATGCTAGGTACTAGCAACTGACCCCTGTTAAACTTGATTTTGCTTCACTAGTGTACATCTCAACGTGGATCCAAGCACAACAGAACCAACCCCCCTTGGAAAATCTATGTTTCTTGTTTGGACTCTGATTAACGAGCCGTAAAGACATTCATGGGGAGCATGTCAAGCATTACAGTTTTGGCCTATAAAATCACATTTTGGTAGCGTCAATGCAGCTCAAATTGCAGGAAGCAGCTTCATTTCTTGGCCCCAAAACCTACAATTGGCATACATTCCATCACCCTGTTGTCATAACAGCTTTTGGCATAAATCATAAGTTTGGCAAAACCTTGAAAACACATGCAAATTCATGTATTTCACCCGTGCGCGCAAAGCGACACGACATCCACCCCCTCTAAACCTACACATCCTTTGATCTGTGCAAATTGCACTTAATCATCATCTGCCTTAATTACTTAAAGCTCTTTGCCATCACCAAACCGACATACTTGGTAAGTATATGCAAAACATTATAAGGTCTAAGCCCTATCACCAATGGTCTAGTTGAATCATTTGGTAGCTTCCCATCACAAATCTTTGAACCATATTTGGCGTACCTCCAACACTCTCAATTAAAAGAAACCCCGTATAGTGAACCCTGTGAAGCTCAAGTATGCTCCAATTAGTTGTGCACATGTTGTTAGGAAATAAGACGTAGCTAAATAGATAATTGAGTAGATTACTTAATGGAGAGAGACAGATTTATATACACGAGATTATAGAGTAGAGAGAGAGAGAGAGAGAGAGAGAGAGAGAGAGAGAGAGAGAGAGAGAGAGAGAGAGTACACACGATATACGTGGTTCACCCAATGTGGGCTACGTCCACGGGAAAGCAGCCACTTAATGGCTTTAGTACTTCAAAACAAGAAGTAGTTTACAAAGGGATTATACCCTTAATGGAGCTCCCGCCTTGCTTAACTCTCACCACCTCACACTCACCTTGTTGCATCAACTTCACACTATGAAATGTGTGTAGAAATGGCCTCCTTTTATAGGCCAAAAGGGCTGCCCTCTCTTATGAGAGACAGCCATGTGTAGCCGCCCTTGTGCGAATAAGTCCAACTTGGACCCTCCAATCCGCCCATGTGTGGCCGCCCTTGAGAATACAAGTCCGCTTTTGAATTCGGCCACTGGCCATTGAATTCGGCCACCGGCCACCAGCCATTGACTTCCGACCACCGGCCATTGACTACCGGCCACCGGCCAACCGACCGGTTGTTTTCCGACCACTTTCCGGCCGCCGGCCGGCCATAATATTCCGGCGAAAAAAAAGTCTCGGGGGCCTCCGCCCCCGAGGCCTTTAAAGTTGCCCCTGATTCTTGTCCGTGAAAATTTTGGTTTCCGGTGAGTGATTTTCCTTCACGCACGATGGCTTCTCCTCATAATGGGGGCCTTACAAATGTGCGCTTTTACCACAGAAAATTACAAGGGTAAATCAAGCTCCATACTTAACAATCTCCCACTTGGAGACTGATCTCCAAACCAAACCTGTGACTGCTTTCCATTCTGGCTTCTTATCCTTGAATGCCGATTGAAGATGAGCAAAAGCTCAACTTCTCCTTGTTGACCACCTTTGTAAACATGTCTGCAGGATTTTCACTTGCATGCACCTTTCCTAGCTTTAGTTGTCCCTCTTCCAAAAGAGTGCGTATGAAGTGATATCTCACCTCAATGTGCTTTGTCCTTGAATGAAAGGCTGAGTTCTTCGCAAGATGGATAGCGCTTTGGCTATCACTGTACAAGACACAATTGTCTTGTTTGAATCCAAGCTCTTCGAAGAATCTGTGAAGCCACAGAATTTCTTTGCTTGCCTCCGTCATTGCTACATACTCTGCTTCCGTGGTAGAAAGTGAAACCACTTTCTGCAGCTTTGAAGCCCAGCTTACTGCTGTGCCTCCAGCCGTGAACACATAGCCAGTAGTGCTCCTTCGAGTATCTTTGTCACCTGCCATATCTGCATCAGCATACCCTTCTAGAAAAATATCAGTTCCTCCAAAATACAAAGCATTTGTTGTTGTCCCTTTTAGATACCTAAGTATCCACTTCACAGCTTGCCAATTCTCTTTACCTGGGTTGTCCATGAACCTACTCACAACTCCCACTACATGTGCAATGTCTGGCCTTGTCCAGACCATAGCATACATTAGAGAACCTACCGCTGCAGCATATGGAACTTTAGACATATAGGCTATCTCCTCTTGTGTCTTTGGACACATATCCTTCGTTAGTTTAAAATGACCAGCCAAAGGTGTAGAAACTGGTTTTGCATTTTGCATTGCAAACCTTTCTAGTACCTTCTTGATGTAATCTTCTTGAGATAGCTTTATTGTCTTCTTCGTCCTGTCCCTTGATATTTTCATACCAAGTATCCTCTTTGCAGAACCTAAATCTTTCATTGAAAAAGATTTGGACAGCTCCTCTTTTAGGTCTTTGATGTCCTGCATGTTAGCACTTGCAATCAACATGTCATCAACATACAATATGAGGATGATGAACTTCCCATCTCCCAAATTCTCCGTGTAGACTCAGTGATCCGAGTTGCATCTTGTGAATCCATGATCCAACATCCATCGATCAAACTTCAAGTACCATTGTCTTGATGCTTGCTTTAAACCATACAAGCTCTTCTTTAATCTGCAAACCATTTTCTCCTTACCTTTTACTTCATACCCCTTTGGTTGAAGCATGTAGATTTCCTCCTCTAAGTCACCGTGAAGGAATGTCGTATTTACATCCATTTGCTCGAGATTTAGATCATGAGCAGCCACAAGGCTTAAGACAAGCCTAATTGAGTTCATTTTTACAACAGGAGAAAATATTTCATTGAAGTCAATACCTTTATTTTGAGAAAAACCTTTTACCACAAGTCTAGACTTGTACCTTTTCTTCCCACCTTCTTCTTCCTTTAGCTTGTACACCCATTTGTTTTGAAGTGCCCGCTTACCTTTAGGCAACTCAACCAACTCCCATGTTTGGTTGCGATGTAGTGAGTCCATCTCCACTTGCATGCTCTTCGTCCATTCTTCTTTGGATTCATGTTGCATAGCTTCTTCATATGATTCCGGCTCTCCAGAATCTGAGATCAAGAGATGGTTGAAGGAAGGAACAAACCTTTCTGGAGGTCTACTTGCTCTTGTTGATCTTCGGGGAATAGGTTGAGGCTCCTCATTTGGTTGACGTTGTTGCACATTGTCACCGTTTGCAGTCCTTGAGTCTTCACCGTCCTCAAGCTCCATGTACTCATCACCTGTTTCTTTTGTTTGTTTTCTTTCCAAGTAATCTTTGTACATATTTTGTTCGTTAAAAATTACATCCCTACTCCTTAAGATTTTACCATCTTCAGGATTCCATAGGCGATACCCAAAGTCTCCTTCTCCATAGCCAATGAAGAAACACTTTTTGGACTTTGCATCTAACTTTGATCTTAGGCTTCTATCTATGTGCATGAAAGCCTCACACCCAAACACTTTGAGAAATGCATAATTCACCGGTTTACCTGTCCATGCCTCTTCTGGAACTCCCCCATCCAATGCCGTTGAGGGTGACCGATTGATTAAGTACACAGACGTACTTACAGCTTTCGCCCAAAGCTCAAGCGGTAGGCCTGCATGTAGCCGCATGCTTCGTGCTCGTTCCATGATTGTCCTGTTCATCCTTTCCGAAATCCCATTTTGTTGAGGTGTCCTTGGGGTTGTCCTTTGCCTCTGAATGCCATTGCTAGCACAAAAGCTTTCAAAAGCTTGGCTGCAATATTCGCCTCCATTGTCGGATCTGGGGCATTTAACCTTGGTACCTGTTTCATTCTCCACAAAGGCTTTCCACCTTTGAAATATGGAAAATACATCGGATTTATTCTTCATGACATAAACCCATGTTTTTCTAGTCGCATCGTCTATGAATGTTACATAGTACAATGAGCCACCAAGTGATGGTGTACTTGCAGGACCCCAAACATCAGAATGAACCAACTCAAGTTTTTTATTTTTTGTTTCATTTCCTGATTTTTGAAATTTTACCCTCTTTTGTTTACCATAAACACAATCTTCACAGAACTCTAAGTCCACTTCTTTCAAACCTGGTAGAAGCTTCTTTTTTTTTTTAATAGAAAAAGATCCTTCTATTAGTTAATGAAAACTGCCCATAGGGCTACATCCACCTCTGCAAGAGAGGGCTACAACAAGCATGGTGGGGAGACTCTCCCAATGAAAAAATAGCATATGTACAATGGGGCTAAATCAAGAGATGGGAGGAGGGAAAAGCCACACAGGTGGACAGTAGTGCCATCTGAGCACCCCCTGGACCATGGAGTAGAATGGCCCAGGGCGCCAGAGTCGAAGGAAAGCCTCGCGGCGCTCTTGCATGCGGTCGGAGCTGCCCTGTAGTCCCTCAAGCTGTCCTCTGAGAGTATGGATCAGCTCTAGCCAAAAGTCACGAACAGTCTCTGCTGGTGGTACAAGGCGAGCCTCAAAGATGCGGAAACAATGGGCCCGCCAGATGAAACAGAGAGCTAGGCCGTTGATGAGCTCCCAACACTCCGCTCTCTCACTGCTCCACTCCTGTGGAGTAAGGTCTATAGCAGGCTGGAGTGTAGGTCGACCCCCCTGTATCACTATCATCCTGCTGGTGGAAGATAGCTCAAACTGAAGTGCCGGGCCCGTGAGGGTGGACCAAGCCGCTACCCCCCAAGTGTACTGTCGAGCCGTGGAGAGGGCAGGCATCAGCCGAAGAACTCGTAGCCACACCTGCTGGGCCGAGGGACAGTCCCAAAGACAGTGACGCTGACTCTCCACCAACTGGTCACAGGCTGTACATGCGGCCGAGAGACCACTATGTACAAGCCAGCTCCCTACTGTTGTGGCTCTGTGTGCAACCAACCACTGGAACAAGGTGACGCGCCTTGGCTGTCTGGAGTCCCACAGCCTCTGCCAAAAAGCTGCCAAGAACTCAACTGTGAGACCCTCCTCCTGCCAATGACGTGCTGCAGCGGGGCGGGCCTCACTCTGTGCTGCAAGTATATGACGTCCAAGCCGAGCAGTGTACTGAAAGAAAGGGACTTCTGGGCGGTCTGCAGAAGAGAATGGGTCCCTCCATAGCCACTCACCAGGATCCCACTGTACTCGTGCCAGTGGACAGCACTCCCAAGCCCATAGCCTCCAGTGTCCTGTCTCAAGAGTTGCTGGGTCAGGGTCTATGACGCAAGTCCTCCCATAGATGCCCACAACTCGGATCCTCTGGAAACAACACTCTGCTACCTGCGGGGCCTCTACTGCAACTCTCTGTAGTCGTCCCCCACCCTGAAGCTCGAAGAACAGGGCTGGGACAGTCTCTGAGCAAGCCCTGACTGAAATGAGAACCTCCAGTCGTGTGAAGGCTCCCATCCACCGGGGTGCCACTGGCTCGAGAGGCGTGAGCCAATCAGCTGGAACTGACTCTGAGATGTCCTGACACATGCTCTGAACCCCTCTCATGCCCTGTAGCTGGACAACCTGCACCTCCTCTGACAAACCTGTGAACTCTAGCCAGTCACCTAGAGAGCGCGCTGGACCTGCTGCCATGGGACCCCAAGAAACATGAGGCCTACTCCCAACCAAGTGGCCTCGCTGAGTGCTAACCATGGGGTTCCAGACGAGGGGCTGCCGTAGGCACTCCTCCGTGCACGTCGGCTGTCTCTGCTCTAGGCCACGCCGTAATAGCTCCCAAGAACGAAGCAGACTCACAGCGAATCGGTCCTCCAGTCTCCTGCTCAAACCAACTCGACGCAACTCTGTAAAGATCCATCTGGTCGAAGGTTGCCAAGGGCCTCCTGACTGAGGCACCCTGGCACAAAGCCTGTGCAACAAGAACTCCTTCCAGGGCTCCTCGCCTGGAAGAAGTCCTCTGACGACGAACTTCCCAAGAAGGGCTCTGCTCTGCTGTGCTGTATCAATGATCCCAAGCCCTCCCTGAGAACAAGGAAGTGTGATGACCGACCAAGCCACCTTGGCTCGGGCAATCTGAGTGTCGCGACCTGACCAAAGGAAGTTCCTGATCAGCCTCTGTACCTGGCTGATGCAAGAACTCGAGAAGATCCAGCAAGAAGTGATGTACCACATAGTCGCCAACAACACCTGGTTGGCAACTACTACTCTACCAGCCAGCGAAAGTCGGGCTGAGCTCCAATGTAACAGCTTTCTCCTGATGGACAGGAGAAGAGGAGCAATCTGCTGCTCGGGGGACAAATCCAAACCAACCTGACAACCCAAGTACCGAACTGCAGTCCCTGGAGGAATCCACCTGAAACCCTCTCCCGGCATCCAATCTGGCACAGGAGCACTACCAACCGAGAAAGCCACTGTCTTTCTCCAGTTGATCAGTGCGCCCGATGCACAGCAGAAGGTCTCCAAAGCCTGCCCACATCTGTGTAAATTGGCCTCCTGGCCCTCTAAGTACAAGGCTGAGTCGTCGGCAAACTCAGCATCCAGAAGCTCATCTCCCCGTAGAGGGAGTGCTAAGCCCCTCAAACCAACCTGCTGTGACACCAAAAATCTGCTCATCGCCTCCGCATAGAACAGAAAGAGAAAGGGAGCAAGAGGACAACCCTGTCTGACCGATCGTGTGAGCATGAAGCGCTCACCTCTACCTCCTGCCAAAAGCACCTGACTGTGAGCCTGTCTGTACAAAGCTGACACCCCTCTGATCCAAGCCTCTGAGAAGCCCATCCTGCGTAGCGTGCCCTCTAGGAAGTCCTAGTCGACTCTGTCGTATGCCTTCTCAAAATCGAGAAGAAGAATCACAAGGTCCTCCCCACGGAGCCGTGCAAGGGCAGAAGCCTCCCAAAAAGTGAAGATGTTGTCAAGGATACTGCGTTCCTTGACAAAACCCGTCTGAGTCCCATGTATAAGGCTCTCCAAAAGTGGCTGAATCCTCAAACTCAGAGCCTTGGCAAGAATTTTGTAGGCTGAGTTGAGAATGGTGATGGGGCGCCACTGTCGAATCTCATCCAAGGAGCCACCCTCCTTTGGAATGAGGTAAATCAGGCCCTCACTCATGCTATCCGGCATCACTCCAGTGTGCAGAATGTACTGAAAGGCACTACAAAGATCTGGGCCAAGCAGGTCCCAGTACTCCAAGAAGAAGTTGGGAGTCAGCCCATCCTCACCTGGACAGCTACCACGAGGGAGGGCCCTAAGAGCCGTGAGCAGCTCCTCAAGCTGAAGAGGGAACTCAAGCCTCTGCCGCATCTCCTGAGTCACAAGACAGGGCATCTGTGCCCAAACCTGCTCCCTGCATACATCCTGTCTCTCTGACTCGGGCTCAGCCGACAGTAGCTCACGGTAAAAGTCAGTAGCGACTGCACGCATTTCCTCAGGCTCACAAACAACTGACCCATCGGGTCTCCTCAACTGATTGACCTTGGCATGCGAGTGCCGAGGTCCCACTGTCTCAAAAAAACCACCTGTCACCCTGTCACCCACCTGAGTCCACTGAGATGCCTGTCGATGAAAGGCAAACTCATGGCGCCTCTCCTCTGTGCAAGCAAGCTCCTGTCGAGCCTGCTGTAACTGCTCCTTCAACCATGGACTGTCTGGATGCTGCTCCTGCATCCTCTGTAGTGAAGCAATGCCTCGTCTGAGACGCTGCTGCTCCTCTCTCGCTGCAGCCCGTCGAGCCAGAGACTCCTGGAGAAAGAAGTGGCTAAGCTGAGCTAGGCCTGAGGCCACTCTGTCTGCAGGTGGAGCCTGGCTGTCCATGCCCTCTGTCCATAGAGCCTCGACCCTCTCTCTGAGTGCTGAGTCCAACAAGACCCGCTCTGGGATGCGAAGCATCGTGCTCCCACTCCTCTGCCTATCTGCCACTGTGAGAATCACTGGTGCATGGTCCGAGAAGGATGTCCCTGCCAGGATGCCCACTGATCCCCCCAAGTCACTGAAGTGGTCACTAGTGTAGAAGCGATCTATGCGCGATAGATTCACTCCTCCCACTCTGCGGTCCGATCTAGAGAAGGCAAGACTCTCTAGAGGCCTCACAAAGCAAGAGTGCTGCCATGTATCCGAGACCCTCAGCGTCATACAAAACCTCTCCCAAGCTGCTAACTCGACTCCATGCACAGTAGCATGGCTGCCTCCAATCCTGTCAGAAGGGTCCTCCAACATGTTGAAGTCCCCTCCTACACACCACTGGTCAACCTGTGGCAAAGACTCAACAATCTGTGACCAAAACTCTGCACGAGCACTCGCCACATTGGGCGCATAGATGTTCAGGAAACCCACAAGGCTACCCTGAACCTGCATGGTAATCCACTGAGCCCTGCTTGGTACAATAATCCCTCTGCCCACAATGGCCTGCTGTAGTGAGTCCGCAATAGTCATACATACCCCACCCTGGATGCCTCCAGGTCCAAAAGCAGCTGACCAAAAGGTATCATAGCGTCCACGCAAAATCTGACCACATCGTCGAATGCGGCTCTCAGACAAATGGTGCTCCTGAAGCATAAGGAGATCAATCTCTCCTCCCACAAGGCAACGCTGAAGCTCCTGACGCAATCGGCCCCGCTGTCGCTGAAACTGGGGCCCACCTAGTCCCTGCACGTTCCACGAGACGATCCTCATGGGGAGCGAGAGAGAACAGATGCTGCCGCAGTAGCAAGACGAGCTATCTTCAAAGCAGGCTTGGATGGGGAGTAATCCGCATCCGAGCGTCCTCTAGATAGGCGAGACTGCAGTGAGTGCCTGGTCCAAGCCCAAGCAGAGCGAGCCGTGCGTAAAGCAACCTCCTCTGTCCAGGAGTCCTCATGAATGAATACATAGCAAGGCAAACACTGCGTATCAGCAAAAAAGTACACCACAATGTGTCTACATCCTGCCGAGTCTGAGGGTGTCACCGCAAACTTGGCCAGTGGCCACAACATCTGCAGCAAATCTGTAACGCCAAGTTCTCCCATGTGGTGAGAGAACTCGAGAACCTGTGTATGCAACCATCCCACCACTGAGTCGAGGGACCACTCTGTCTCAGTCCTGCCACAGAGGGGGAAGGAGAAACCAACTGCTGAGTCCAAGGCCTCTGTCCCCCTAGCGGCGAGGAAAAAAGCATGGACTCTGAAGCAGGCTGCCTCGTGGTCTGCTGCGGAGTCGCCAAGAAAACGAGTAAACCCGTAATCGAAGAAATCCCAGCGGCGTCGGAGGTCAATGCTCGTCAAACCACGCGGGATAGCTGCAAGAGAAGATGTCTGAATCTGCAGAGGGGGCCGCATGAAGGGCTGACCCTCTCTCGCTAGGCGACTCGTGGCAAAGGCGCTGCCAAGAGATCTCCTAGCCGCCGGCGAGGGTCCAGTCTCCTGAGCCGAATGAGGTACTGAAGCAGGAGGAGGGGGAGAAGGGGCTGGGGGGGGGGGGGGGGGGGGGGGGGGGGGGGGGGGCGGGGGAGAGGAGAAGCGGGGTGGGGCGGCAGAGACATGGGGGGGGCGAGGTGGGGGGTGAGCGGTAGTAGAGGGCGGGGGAGAGCATGAGGAGGAGGAGGGGAGATCGGAAGGCGGAGCGGCTGGCGAGGGTGAAGCGGAGGTGGAGGCTGGCGAGGGAGGCTCCTCCTGCTCAAGAGGCCCAAAGCGGTTCCCCGTGGGAACCCACTGCTACTGAGTAGGCACCTGGGGGCCACTCTGAGTGCCAGGGTGATGCTGTGGCCCCTGGCATCGACGACCACGGGCCTGTTGCCACCCCTCCTCCGCTGGAGCCCCAGGCTCGGAGGGTGGCGCTGAATCTGTGCTCTGTGTCGCTGGCTGTGGCTCCGGCCCAGCCTTGGCAGGTTGGGGCTGAGGCTGGGGTGCGGGTCGTGGTCTCCTCCGTGGACAGGCCTTCGCCAGGTGGCCCATCTGTCTACAAATGAAGCACTGGTTCGGGAGACCCGAGTACTCCACACTCTGTCGAAACCAACCCCCACTCACCCGAGGCAAAAGGATGACCTTCGGGAGCGTGTGGGTATCTGTGACCAAAACTCGAACTGAAGGGATGCCAGCCGCCTTGGCAGCTACTGATGCTGCCATACGAGGTGTCTCCAGGACTGTCCCGATGGCGGAGCCAATCCTAGAGAGAAGTGGAAGGTACTCCCTCCGTAAACCCGGAAAGCAGACTGAGATGGGGATGTCTGCCTCCTCTACTAGCACATCCGAAGTCGGGTCAAAACCATGTCGCCACTGTCGAAAGTGGGAGCGTGATGCTCGGATGGCCAGTGGACTCATAGCAATGACCTTAGAAGCCATCTCGGAAGCCTCGAACTCAATCTGGTAGTACCCCCGTCCGAGAATCTGGACATCCAAGATCTTGCCCACCTCTGAGAGAAGGCGGGCCTGGAGAAGGTCTCGCAGCCCTCCTCTGCTAGGTCGAGTGCCGAGAACCTTGCAGATGACCGAAGTCGCCTGCAATCTCTCTACCTCTGCGGCAAGGCTTGCTTGCTCTGTAGGCGAGAGAGCAAGTCGAATTTTGGGCTCAGCGGGGTCGGGCGAGGGGGCTTCATCAGAGTCCCTCTGTGGCGAAGCTGGAGCCTCCATTTGTGTCTGCTGCTGTAGGGGAGGGGCGGAGAAACGTAGTCGAAAAACGAAGCTTTTGCAGGACCGAACCCGTCACTGGTACTGGCGAGGCCCGACAAGCAGGATGGCCGTCGTGAGGTAGGATTGGGAGGCGGGGCTGGGGGACTGAGGCAGAAAACGGGGCGGCAGGCGGGAGTGGGGGAAAGCTGGCGAGCAGGTGGGCAGGGCGGGCATAGGGCTGCGGGCAGGTTGGGCAGCGCGCTGGCGTACGCGCAGCAGGTGCGGGCGGCGAGGGCAGGGGGGAATGGGCAGCGGTGGCGCGCGAGGGCAGGGGGGGGAGGGGCAGGGGGAGGTTGCGATGGCGAGTGGGTAGCGCAACAGCAGCAGCGAGCTCTCTCACATCCCTCCTTTGGATTCTTTTCGGTAGAAGCTTCTTTGTTTGAAGGATTTGCATTCCTTTGGCACTCATATGCCCAAGTCGGTAGTGCCACACCGCACTGTCAACTTCTGTAGTTGCTGCACAAGCTGAAGGTTGCGTGCTAACAGTACACAAGTAAAGTGTACCGACTTTTTCACCCTTGGCAACCACCAAAGATCCCTTTGAGATCTTCCACCGTTTGTTTCCGAATGCAATGTTGTGATCTTCATCGTCCAATTGTCCTGTAGAGATCAAATTTTTGCGAAGAGAAGGAACATGCCTAACATCTTTAAGCTTCCATTCATTTCCGTTAGCAGTTTTGACAGAAACTGTACCTTTGCCGACAATCTCACAAGCTTCATCATCTCCCAAGTATACATACCCAAAATTACCTTTGGTGTAGTCTTGGAAATGTTGCTTGTGTGGTGTCACATGGAATGAAGCCCCGGAATCTACTATCCAGGAATTAGACACATTGTCTAATGAGAGAATTAGAGCATCTTGCTCTACTTTACCTGCCACATTGGCCTCCGATATTGGCTTGTTGTCTTGAGACTCTGTCTCCTTCTTCTTCTTGGACCAGCAATCCTTCTTGACGTGGCCCTTCTTGCCGCAATTCCAACATTCAAGAACTGACTTTGTGCGTGACTTGCTCCGCCTTGAGCGATCACGACCCTTTTGGTTTTTGAACCTCTCCTTAAGCCTTCCTCTTGTTTCCACTGATAGTGCAGCACTTGATGATTCTCTTGTGATTCTCCTTCACATTTCCTCGCTTAGGAGAACACCCACAACATCATCAAACTTAAGAGTATTTGTGCCAGAGATAGAATTACTTACAGCCATCACAAGGCTATCCCAACTATCCGGTAGAGATGATAGTATAAGGAGAGCTCGCACTTCGTCATCGAAATTGATTTTCACTGATCGAAGTTGACTTATGTTTTTGTTAAAGTCATTTAGGTGTTCTGTAACTGAACCATTCTCTACCATCTTTAGATTGAACAAGCGCTTCATAAGAAATACCTTATTGGATGCCGATGGTTTCTCGTAGAAGTCGTCAAGTGACTTCATCAAGTCCTCCGTGGTCTTCATCTCCGAAACATTGAAGGCCACCATTGACGCCAAGCTTAATCGGATTGTTCCCAGTGCCTTTCGATCAAGGACAATCCATGCTTAATCTGCCATTGTTGCGAGCTTCTTCACAAGACCGCCTAGTGGAAAATAGAGGTCCTTCTGGTAGAGATAGTCTTCAATCTGCATCTTCCAATGTTGGTAGTTTTTGCCGTTGAACTTCTCAATCTTGAGCTTCCCTTCCTCTGCCATAACTCCCACTCAATTCAAGGAATCCTTTCCTTGAGATAATTTAGCTACGAGCAAACCTTGCTCTGATACCAGTTGTTAGGAAATAAGACGTAGCTAAATAGATAATTGAGTAGATTACTTAATGGAGAGAGACAGATTTATATACACAAGATTATAGAGTAGAGAGAGAGAGAGAGAGTACACACGATATACGTGGTTCACCCAATGTGGGCTACGTCCACGGGAAAGCAGCCACTCAATGACTTTAGTACTTCAAAACAAGAAGTAGTTTACAAAGGGATTATACCCTTAATGGAGCTCCCGCCTTGCTTCACTCTCACCACCTCACACTCACCTTGTTGCATCAACTTCACACTATGAAATGTGTGTAGAAATGGCCTCCTTTTATAGGCCAAAAGGGCTACCCTCTCTTATGAGAGACAGCCATGTGTAGCTGCCCTTGTGCGAATAAGTCCAAATTGGACCCTCCAATCCGCCCATGTGTGGCCGCCCTTGAGAAGACAAGTCTGCTTTTGAATTCGGCCACCGGCCATTGAATTCGGCCACCAGCCACCGGCCATTGACTTCCGACCACCGGCCATCGGCCATTGACTTCCGACCACCGGCCATCGGCCATTGACTACCGGCCACCGGCCAACCGACCGGTTGTTTTCCGACCACTTTTCGTGTTACGAGACTGGGCACCCTCCTGTTGTAGTGGTTAACTGCAATTGGGATAGCTGGGCGTAATGGTTAATTATGTGCTGTCTATTTATTTTACTAATTGAGTTGATGATGATTTTGTAGAGTGGAATGCGGGGAGTTGATGAAGAGGCGACGGCAATTATTCTTGGCCATTTTATAGTTGCACAGTATCTTAGAATCTCATTTCAATAAGCCACTATGGCTCTGTAAATATTTGTAGTGGGAACTCCCCTTATGGGTCATGCAAGAACTAAAGAGCTTCACTCATTTACAAAAGTGAAGTGGGTGTAAAAGAGGGGCCTCAATTTTTGGCACCTCAAACTCAAAAATAATATATTAAATACCAACTCCACAAGAGAGGTGCCGTGGAGTTTGGGGCTAGATTTAGGCCTTTCTCTTGCAGATTCTCTTCTCTACTCTCTGAAGCTATGGTTAATTTGCTGTGTACTCTCTAAATCTAGTCTACATCTCTTACATCCCCTTACAAGCTTGTCTATATCAATTCTCTATTTACTGTGTGTGTGTGTCATAGTCTAGGTGAGTGTGTGTGCTTGGAAATTGGAAGAAGAGGTGGACAGTTTGATGGTGATGGCTTGAAAGCTTGTGTTGAGTACTTTAAGCGGTCGATCTCCCCCCTCTTCTCCCAACAGTGGTATCAGAGCCTCAGGTTCAAGGATTAATCGGCACCAAATTTCAGTTTTAAGAAGGAGTTTTCTCTAATCGACAAAACCCCAATTGCAATTCATCGACTTTGCAATTCAAGGATTCAAGGGTTCGTGGAAATTCGAAGTATAATTGATCGAGTTCACAGAAGAAAAACTCGATTGTTAATTGGTGGCTAATCGACAATCAATTTTCAATTTCGGCTTCAAGACGATCAAGAACGGGTATGTTCAACGGTTAAATTTAAGCACTCGCTAAGCTTGCGTATACATGAAGATACGAACGAGAATAATCTGCGAGAACACCCTCCTGCACACAAGAAAAGCTAAATGTCAACCTCATCAAAAGCTGCAGAAAATACTGTCAAAAGTATTGGCTTAGTTTATGCATCAATTCTTGCTTTTGTCTTGTAGCCTTGGAAAACTTCTAGAGGTCGCCATCTCAATTTTTTTTGGCTTAAGTTGTTCTTCCAGAGAATCCCATGCAAACTTAAAAGTTAAAGTTAACTTCAAAGACTTAAAGTTAACTTCAAAGACTTAAAGTTAAGCTCAAAGAGGTATTTCAGTGGTAAGCCGTCCATTTCATCGTCCATTTCATCTTCAAGCTTAATAACCTTTAAAGAAGACAAACACCCTTTCAATATCCTGAACACTTTGGCTTCGGACACAATTAGTAAGCCTTGCACCCCTTGGTCGGCACCACTACAAACACAACCATAAAAATCACATACTCCGCCCTTCATTAAGAATTCTTGGGCCGCTAACCTTCAAAAAAATAAAAATAAAAAAATAAAAAAAAATCTTCGAATGTCTTTCGAGATTGCTAATTGCCATTGCTTTTGAGATACGGGAGATCGGGTGCCACGAAATTCAACTGGCTCGGTGACACACCGTCGGACTGTCTATTCTCTGGCAATTTCCTAGCGCATCGCCATTCTGGATTGGACGCCACCACTCTTTTTCAGCTAAGTACATTACATTTCTCTTATTTATTTTATTTTATTCCACATATTGCATCTGTGAATATCACCAAATAGCCTTTTTAAGCATTACCATTTAATTATTTATTCTTTTTGAGAAAAAGAAAGAAAAAAAAAGAAAAAAGAAAAAGAAAAGCACGCAATCATGCACATCTTCCTCATGCACCCACGATTGCAGAGCAACTTCAAAATTTGCAGCAGTCACTCACATATGAACGCATGCGAAGGCAAGAACTTGAAGATAAATTATTACATTCTGTACGCACCGAATCTACACCGGCACCCAAGAAAAACAAAATTAGCAGAAAAGCCTTCACTTTCAAAGATTTTGATGGCACTAAAGATGCTAGCACGGTTCTAGCATGGGTTAGTCAGCTAGATGACTACTTTCATGATGAAGAGTTTCCCGAGCGTGAAATGGTAAAGTGTGTATCCAATCATCTCACTAGCAGCGCTGCATTGTGGGGGAACTCCACCAAACAACATGGAAGAAGACCACGCACCTGGAATGCATTCAAAAAAGTGTTTTTACCCCAATTTTTGCCAACACAATATAAAGCTAAAGCACGACGTCAATGGGATTTAATTCGACAGGGTAGAAATGAAGATGTACAGGGTTACACTAACCGTTTTGGAATTTTCTAATTCAATTGCAAGCTATTGAACATGTTAGTCGCAGGAAATTGAAGCGAAAGTACATATCAGGCTTGGCACTACAAATTAGTGCTGAGGTAGATATGTTCGAACCAGATTCTCTGTCAAAGGCCATTAACTTGGCTCTCAACGCAGAAAAGAAGAAAGGTGGACATTCCTCTCACACTGATCAACCTGCTAACACTGACCGCAACAAGAGACCTCCTTTCTCTCCTAACTCTGACAGAAGCAAACACCAAAGCCGTACCTTTTTCAAAAGACGAATATTTGACAATCCTCCTGCCACTGCTCAACCTCATACGAGCAACAACCACAACAACACTCAGCAACGAGGCGACCAACATCCTTTCAACCAGCGTTTTCCTCCAAATTCTAATGGTAACAAAAAGGTGAAGAGTTTTAAATGCTTTCAGTATGGTCACTATGCAGATAAGTGCCCAAATGGTCATGCTAAGGGCAATGGTCAATCCAATGGCCATTCAAATGGAGTCAACAGGAATTCAAGTCAAAAACCCTTCAACAACAACCGCCCCAACGGAGCTACGCTTAACCTCATCGAAGATGCTACACCCGACGACAATGAAATGGAAGTTAACTACGGTGAGGGATATGATCCTGATTATGATAACGATGACAACCCTTCCTCAGGTACTCCTATATCTCCTCACACTTTGTTTAAAGTGCAAGGCACTGTTAAGGGTGAAAATGTCACCATTCTGCTAGATGATGGTAGTAGCCATGATTTCATTTCCACACGATTGGCACAACAACTATCACTCTCTGAAATTTCATCACCCCACAAGGTCAAAACTGTTTTTAATAATCAACGTTTTAATTGTAAAACTCAAGTCACTGTTGAAGTTTGCATTGGTGAATTCACACAAGCACGTACATTTTTGGTAGCACCATTGCATGGACTCGATATGATTTTGGGAATGCCATTTCGTCATGAATTTGACCCGTTGATTAATTATAAAACACGTACAATGTCTCTCACTCATAATAATAAAAAATTATCCATCCAAGCAACACTGGCACATCAAAAATTTCCACTCCTCTCTCACACTCAAGCCAAACGAGCAATTCGAAAACAGGGGAAAACATATCTAGTATTGGTAAATCAAATTTCTGTTGAAATTGAAACTTCACGTAACTCCACACACGATGAATTTCTCTCACAATTTAAAGATTGTTTCATGCATGATCTCCCACCTGGAATTCCACCATCACGCCCAGAAGACCACAAAATTGACATCATACCGGGTAGTGAACCTCCTTGTAGAGCACCTTATCGTGTAAATCCTACCGCACACAGGGAAATACAAACTCAAATCACTGATTTACTTGACCGAGGCCTAATCCGACCTAGTAGTTCACCATACGGAGCTCCAGTACTTCTTGTCCAGAAGAAAAATGGAACATTTCGTATGTGTATTGACTACAGGGCTTTAAACAAGATCACCATTAAGAATAGGTTTCCTATTCCTAGAGTGGATGATCTACTAGACAAACTGAAAGGGGCAAACATCTTTAGCAAAATTGACCTTAAATCAGGATATCACCAAGTCAAAATATTTGAACATGATGTCTACAAAACTGCTTTCAGAACACAAACTGGGCACTATGAATTTCTTGTCATGCCATTTGGTTTGACAAATGCACCAGCTACATTCACACGCATGATGAATCGAATTTTCATTGACCATCAAGATTTTGTGATTGTATTTTTTGATGACATTTTGGTATTCAGTAAATCTGAAGAAGACCATAAGCAACATTTAACACGTGTATTTGATCTGCTTGCACAAAATCACTTGTATTTGAATCCTGAAAAGAGTTCGTTTTTCCAATCTGAAATTGAATATTTGGGACATATTGTATCGGGTAAAGGAATTCATGTCGATCCAAAGAAAATTGAAGCCATTCAATCCTGGCCTAGACCCAAAAACTTGCATGAGCTACGATCTTTTCTTGGTCTTTGCAGCTATTACAGGAAATTTGTTCGTAATTTTGCTTACAAAGCACATTATTTGACTCTCTTGTTGAAGAAAAACACGCCTTATGAATGGACTGATTTGCAAGAAAGCTCATTTAATGCACTTAAACATGCTTTGACTAATGCACCTGTATTGCAATTGCCTGATTTTGAACGACCATTCTTTGTGGTAGTCACTGATGCTAGTGGTAAAGGTATCGGTGCAGTCCTTATGCAAGATAACCATCCCATTGCTTTCGAAAGTCGTAAATTCAAACCGTCTGAAATAAAGTTCAGTACTTACGATAAAGAATTGACTGCTGTGGTACATGCATTGAAAATCTGGAAACACTATGTAATGGGTACTGACTTGATCATTAAAACTGATCAACAAAGTATCAAATATTTACTTTCTCAGCCTTTAATAGATGATAGACATATTAAGTGGGCCGCTTTTATTCAAAGTTTTCAGCCCAACATTCAATACCAACCTGGTAAAGAAAACGTTGTAGCCAATGCTTTGAGTAGACGACCCTCACTTAATCATCTATCAACCATTACGGGAACTTCATTTGACACTATGCCTGACACTTATGCACATGACGATGACTTCAAAACGACATGGTTGCACATGCTTGATAATTCTGTACACACATTTCTCGAATACACTATTCAAGAAAACTTCCTTTATTTCAAACAAAAATTGTGTGTGACTAAATCTTTTCGTACATTAATTATTGAAGAATTGCACAAACCACCTTATGCTGGACATAGAGGATTTGCTGCAACTTTTCAAAATTTATGTCGTGATTTCTATTGGCCTGCTATGAGAATGGATGTTAAATAGTATGTGTCAACTTGTTTGATTTGTCAAAAAATCAAAGCAGCTACAGGTAAGAAATTGGGACTTTTACACCCTCTCCCCATTCCTGAAAAACCTTGGGAATATATTTCCATGGATTTTGTTACTGGTTTCCCACTCACAATGCACAAACATGACATGATATGGATTATTATTGATCGTTTCTCTAAACAAGCGTATTTTGTTCCGTGTAAGAAAACACTCACAACACATCAAGCTGCACTTTTGTTTCTGAAGACTGTTTTTCCACATCATGGTTTGCCTAAAGTGATTATTTCCGATCGAGACTCAAAATTTTGTAGTGCTTTTTGGACTGCTGTATTTGAAAATCTTGGCACTACACTTGACTTTACTTCTGCATTTCATCCTGAATCTAATGGTCAAACCGAAGTCACCAACCGCACTATTATTGACTTGTTGAAGGCTTATGTTTCCTCTCAACCTAAGAAATGGGATGACTACCTACATATTTTGCAATTTGCATACAACAACACCACTCACACTGCCACGGGTAAATCTCCCTTTGAAATTGTCTATGGTCACTCACTTCCTACTCCTGCTTCACGTCTTTCTAATGTTGTGCCTGCCGCTGATGATTTCACTACTGACTTTCATGATATTTATGCAAGTGTGCATTCTGCCATTAAACACTCACAAGAACTTTACACCAAGCATGCTAACAAGCATCGCAAGGCACACCAATTCAAAGAAGGTGATCATGTTTTACTTCGCATCGAAAAACGAAGGATCAAAAGTGTTGATACTAATGTCTTTGTTAAGCTTGCTCCTCGTTTTTATGGACCTTTCAAAATTTCAGCTGTCATTTATGATGTTTCTTTTCGTTTAGAATTACCTGCACATTGGCACATTCACAATGCATTTCACATTAGTCTTTTACGACCATTCAGAGGACCCCTACCTACACACCACATTTACGAAGACCCACCTTCACTTGTAGACCAAGAAGAGCAACTCATCCCTGACAAAATAGTTGACCATGAGACCACCACTACACGCACTGGAATGGTTTATAACCGTTACCTTTTGACTTTCAAGGGCCACCCTAGAGAGGATGCCAAATGGATGTCTGAAAAGTTTTTTCGCAACTTTCCCAACCTTCTCCACACTTTCCATCACTCACGGTCCAGTTGATTTATCTATTGATCAACTGAGGACAATTGCTATCCCTGGTGGGAGGGATGTTACGAGACTGGGCACCCTCCTGTTGTAGTGGTTAACTGCAATTGGGATAGCTGGGCGTAATGGTTAATTATGTGCTGTCTATTTATTTTACTAATTGAGTTGATGATGATTTTGTAGAGTGGAATGCGGGGAGTTGATGAAGAGGCGACGGCAATTATTCTTGGCCATTTTATAGTTGCACAGTATCTTAGAATCTCATTTCAATAAGCCACTATGGCTCTGTAAATATTTGTAGTGGGAACTCCCCTTATGGGTCATGCAAGAACTAAAGAGCTTCACTCATTTACAAAAGTGAAGTGGTTGTAAAAGAGGGGCCTCAATTTTTGGCACCTCAAACTCAAAAATAATATATTAAATACCAACTCCACAAGAGAGGTGCCGTGGAGTTTGGGGCTAGATTTAGGCCTTTCTCTTGCAGATTCTCTTCTCTACTCTCTGAAGCTATGGTTAATTTGCTGTGTACTCTCTAAATCTAGTCTACATCTCTTACACATCTCTTACATCCCCTTACAAGCTTGTCTATATCAATTCTCTGTTTACTGTGTGTGTGTGTCATAGTTTAGGTGAGTGTGTGTGCTTGGAAATTGGAAGAAGAGCTGGATAGTTTGATGGTGATGGCTTGAAAGCTTATGTTGAGTACTTTAAGCGGTCGATCTCCCCCCTCTTCTCCCAACATTCCGGCCGCCGTCCGGCCATAATATTCCGGCGAAAAAAAAGTCTCGGGGGCCTCCGCCCCCGAGGCCTTTAAAGTTGCCCCTGATTCTTGTCCGTGAAAATTTTGGTTTCCGGTGAGTGATTTTCCTTCACGCACGATGGCTTCTCCTCATAATGGGGGCCTTACAAATGTGCGCTTTTACCACAGAAAATTACAAGGGTAAATCAGGCTCCATACTTAACACATGTCTTGACCATCAAGCTCGATTTAGGGAACTCTGTCAAGCTCAAGTATGCCTTAGTCTATCTACACACAAAATGGTCGTCAAGTCGTTCACTTCAAGTTTCGGCAACAGAACCAACCCAAAAGATGTGAATATACTTTAGCAATTGTCCAAAGAAGCTGGAAGCTGGCCATGTAAACTTATTTTCCTCGAAACCAAAAAATTCTCCTTCATAGCATAAATCCAAAAACATAAGTTTACATGGAAGCTGGCCATGTAAACTTATTTTCCTCGAAACCAAAAAATTGTCCTTCATAGCATAAATCCAAAAACAAAACCTACTACCAAGCAACCTGCTACAAGAAATAACTGATATCCTTTGAATCTGCAACCTGCACTTCAGGAGCCCACAGGATCAAATGGGACATACGTCCATTGACAGACATCAAAAAACCCAATCCATCCCCATGTTGGTGCAATATAATGTCCTCCTCTAGGATCATAGGGAAAACACAAGAATTTCCCAGCATTAGAGTATAAACATAAATTAACCCATACGCCAACACACCATACCCATCTCCACCCGGATCAAATGGCATATCGATCAATTTCCCTGGACCATGCATATAACCATCTCCTCTTGGATCAAAGCTAGTAGAAAATCCCCTACATCATATGGTAACAAAAAATCCCATATAGCATCTGCTAACATTCAATATTGCCATCTCCGTTGTGCATTGTGTTCATCTAATTGTTGATCATCTATCACAGGTAGGAGCATTGGCAACGCAGCTTCACCCCCTCTAGTATTGGAATCACGATCATGCATATCTAGATACATCAAGTCTCCGGAAAAATCCTCCATTGTTCTCGGATAACAACAACTTTAAACTTGCTCCATCTATACAGATTTTGATGTTGAAGTTCCTGGAGACTCTCAATAAAATTTGGGATCACAAACCTGTCAAATTTTAGAATCTTGTTTTCTTTTAGAACCCCATGCATCTCCAACTCCTCATCATAGCACTCGAAGTATGCTACTAGATTATAACCATAAAAAATCCTCAATTGATCAAACATTGAGTGTTTGGAATTTTCAAGGGCCAACTACTACAACATCTCTCGTTTCCAATCATCTAGTGCTTCAGATTCCCTCTTTCCCATTGCTAACTCTGATACTTGAATTTTTTTTGTGTTCATCTGCTTTTCATATCCACCTAGTTCATCTTTTGGAAAGTGCTGCAATTCTCGGTTCTCTATTTTCAAATTAGCAACCAAATTTTGGTTCATATTTTGCACTTGATTTGATTATTGTTGCTGCAAAATAGCAGCCATCACCCCCATAATCTGATGCATCTCTTTGTCTTGGTTTGTCGACATGGATCTTCCGTCTACCCCAGTCAACGGGCTCACCAAAAATGCGTTTTTTTGGGTCGATCGGGAGAACGTCGGGCTTGTAGTTGTAGACGAACAATCAATGTAGGCTCAAACCAAGGAGAACCAATGCAGATAAGGAGAATTCAAGGGTTAATAAGAGTGTATAAAGAGTAATTTGAGAGGGACGAACACAATTGAGAACACAACCTATGGTTAAAAATAATTCAAAGAATATATCGAAAATTAGTTGATGCTCGCTATCAGTATTTACTTCCAACTTTTTATCTTCAATAACCGTGTTGCAAATCGGTTGCATACACCATCATTGGTATGCATGTTGATTTGCAAACCCTTAATCAAAAAATCCCAATTGGATGGAAGCAAACTGAAATCGCCAGGTAAAACCTACCCCACACTATTCCCCTATTCTTGAGATTTTTCACTTCAAAATTTCTCCCAAACTTCTCCCTACTTACAAATCTTGTCATTAACAGCACTACCAAAGAAAATATTGAGTTTATGGTGCTTAATCCTCCCAAATTTGACCAAGAGTACTAATCTCCTGCTTATGCCTGCAATTAGAGCTTAAAAGATGGCTATAAAGAGATATGGGCCCCAAAACTCTCTGCTTGTTGCCCTCATTTCTCCTAATCTCCTTTCCCTTGTCAATCTTCCTTTTCCACTCCAATCTCCTCTTTGTCGAAGCTGAGTCCGAGAGAGAGCTCTTGCCTTTTTCTTTACTTAGTTGTGAGAGATCAAGAGAGAGAGGTTGGAGTCAAGACCCTTCCTTTGCCTCCCTTGCAGTGCCCCTCCTTGCCTTTAACTATATCGGCCTCAAGATCCAAGATTCTCTCTTCTTTCACCTTCCCTCCTTTGTGCCTCCTCTCAGAGAGAGAGAGAGAGAGAGAGAGAGAGAGAGAGAGAGAGAGAGAGAGAGAGAGAGAGAGAGAGAGAGAGAGTTGCTTGCCACCATGAGCTCCTTCTTTTTCCAAGCTTCCTCTCCCACTCCTTGAAACCCTTCGTTCCCAACACACAACCCCCCCCCCTTCCCCCCCCCCTCGCCCTAAAAAAATTCCTTCCTTTAAAAAAAAAATTCCCCTTCTCTTTTGCCTACCCCCATGATAGTCACGGCACCGTGATGATGTGGCGTGGGAGCGCTAGTGATGATGTGTCACCCCTCACCCAACCTGCATCAAATCGGCTACAAGCAACACTGAACACGATCGCAAGGCTTGGTGATTCTTTTTCTCCCACACCCTCGTCCTAGTTTGGGCCTCGCATCACCTGTTGCAAGCATTTCCCCCTCCTCCTTGCATTGCCCTTGTTGTCTACCCGCCATGCCTTCCTTTTCCCACTTCCCTTCACATTTCATAAAAAAACCCTTTTAATGGGCGGCCATCGGTTGCCATTGTGGGTGGCTGTTGTTCCCACCATACTTGGAAAATATATCAACCAAGGCATTGCCTTGCATTTTTAGCAGCCCATGACTCACAATACCATCGTAATTTCATTGCCCATATCAATGTCTTTGATAGTGCCACATGCCCTCAAGATGCAAGTATATAAGATTATATCTCGAGAGTTGCACTTGGTTCACATTACTTGAAGATAGTTCAAAGCTTCCTGCCCGTGCCTGCTTGCCATATCTCACAATTAGTGCATTGCAAGAGTAATCATTCCGTACAAGAAGATCCTTGAGCTCTCTTTGGCTTTCCAAAGTACACCACATGCGACACACTTATCAATCAAGCACTACCAAACACAACACATTTGGTCTATCTCTCAGCCAAAGCATTGCTAAATACAATTTTTGGTATCAAGGCATTCCAATGCACTATTTTGGCATGTATATTGACTATACCAATGTCGAGATCAGGTTTAACTACAGACACAGTAATTTTCTTTGATCATAGATGTCCAAAACTATAAGGAGAACTATTTTGGTCATAAGTTAAGCATTAAATAACCAATTTGAGCCCTATAAAGCACATGTTGTAGCCCATGCCAGGTATTAGCAACCGACCCTTGTTAAACTTAATTTTTCTTCATTGGCACACATCTCAAGGTGGATCCAAGAACCAGTAGGACCGACGCTTGGAAAATTCTTATACTGCCCATATCTTTCTTGTTCGGACTACGATTGACGAGCTGCAAAGACAAGCATGGAGAGCATGTCAAGCACTTCAACTTTGGCCTATAAAATCACATTTTGGTAGCATCACTACAACTCAGCTTGTAGGAAGCAGCTTCATTTCTTGGCCCCAAAATATACAATTGGCATACATTCCATCATCCTATTGTCATAAGAGCTTTTGGCATAATCATAAGTTTGGCAAAACCTTGCAAATTCATGTCTTTCACCCCGTGCCCGCAAAGCGGCATGACATCGTGTCGATGTTAATCCTGGTGGTAGATTGTGTAGAAAAATATATTTATATTCCGTTAATAATTTCTTTAAATTGTTAGTAGCATTTGCTTTTTCAAGGGGGGAGAGAGAGAGAGAGAGAGAGAGAGAGAGAGAGAGAGAGAGAGAGAGAGAGAGAGAGAGAGAGAGAGAGAGAGAGAGAGAGAAGTAGTTGTAGATGGAATAGAAGCGAGAGAAGCACGCAACGTTGAGGAATTGTCAAACAAAACATGGTCTACATTAGAAAGAAAATGGCACATTAAGTAACACAAGCAAACTTCTTCTATTTCATCATTAGAAGTGAGCTTCATAAGCTCTGTTGAAGAAGGCACATCCTTCTCTCGCAACACCGGCACATGCACACCTTTCCTTGGGTAGTAGATTTCCCCTTGGGACAATTCTTTTTTCCATGCCCACTCTTTAAACATGTAAAGCAATGTTTTTCTTTTTTAGCCTTCTCAAACTCTTCGGTGGAGAGGGGACCCCTAGACCCCTTGGGTTTTTTAGAGGCCTCCGATTTAACTACTAAAAACTTTATTTTATTGTGCCCATGTTGTGTGCGGGCATTTGCATATGTACTGGCAGGCACATGAGAATTATGCAGTGGTCTCTTGTTGGGATCATTGTGAATATGCGCTTGCACTATTGCCTCCTCAAGCATCTTAGGATCCCTAGTCTTGACATGCTTCTTAAGCTTTGGTGTCAAACAATGGATAAACCCATGCACCTGCTAACATGTATCTAACCCCTTCAACTTGAGAATGACACCCTGGTAGTGCAAGATATATTCCAACAATGTTTTACATTGTCACATAGAACACTTATCCCAAGCACACCAATTTCTATCTGCTTCATTTGTAGACATAAATTCTTTTCTAAATATAGCCTCAAAGGGTGCCCAAGTCTATGGTATGATGCCCTTCTCCTTGAGAGACATCCACCATTTACAAGCCTTGCCTTCTAATGTCACACTTGTTTGCAGTGCCTTGACTACATCTCGAGTGCATCATAGATCGTGAATTCCATCCCAGTTAGTGAGGAATATATTCACCGCATCTTTAATGCATTCTTTTTCCACTCCTTTAAAAGTCAGCCACATTTGATCAAGCTCTCAAGGACGGCGGAATTTAGCAAGAATTTTTTTATATTTTCAAGTGATGGCAATTACCTAATTGATGCAAAATCCATGCAAGGCATGGTGTTGGTTGGGATCGTGATAGACATGTGGGTCGCAACTAAGCGAGTATAGCCTTCACTAATTTGTAAATTGCACAAGGCCCTCGGTAGACAAAAATAAGAAATCTTTGGGCAGCCAGTAGATGTATCCTATGAACCAAGCACATGTATCTTCGAAAAAGAGTTTATCAATTCTTTTGTGGATTGAAATACCTTCGAGTATTACGATGGAACGGAAATTCAGTATATAAGGACTTCATAAGGTATGCATGGATCTCAATTTGTTTGGCAATTTTTTCATAATATGCTGCATAACCCTGTCATGCAATATGGTAAGTGCACTTTAAGCACTCCAAGCAGAAGCATGGCTTGTGATCTTTACCATCAGCATTAAAATTTTGTTGCATATATTATTGGTGTGGCGGAAATAATGCGACACGCTCTCTAAAGTGGATGCTCCTCAATGCAGTGTGCATAAAATCTCACTCCAATAGAATGAAAACACAGAAGATAATGAATAATAGAGTAAAAAACACAACAACTCAATAGTAGAACCTGAACAACATGGGACACGACTAACTCAAAGAAACCAATACAGACTCTGGCATGGTAGCACACTCAGCTCTAGCCTAGAACTCACAGGTACAACGGGTGTTGAGGCTCAAATGTGAAAGGATGGTGAATATGTGTTGTGCATGAACTTCGGATGTTAGACTCAAGAATCACGACCATACAAAGTAGATGATGATTCTAATAAATCCAAACAGCTATAGATATATACAACCATAAAGAGCCACCAATGGCTCACAAATATCCAATCCAGCTAAGTCTATCCCCAAATTGTGTTCGTGGTGATCTGGCCCCGCATCGACTAGACAGTTACTTGTATGTCTGCCACATGCAACTGCCCAGGTAATGTCCAATGTGAACTCCAACCCAACTGTAACTAAATGTTTGTCATGTGTCTATGACACTGTAGCACTGCTACAGGTTTCCCGGCACAAGACCACTCACCGTCTTGGTGAGAGGAACACTGAAACTGCAAAAAGAACCCAGAAGTCATTGCATATGTACAAAAAAAATTGAGCAGAGCAGTCCGGTCCTATCACCCAAGAGAAAGATTTGTCGCCTCTGCTACATCATAAGTATTCACCTCGGGACGAGGAGCCATCAAATCAATGATGGGAGGTTGTTACTATTGAACTTTGCTGCTCTAGACAAACTGGCTCCCTGTGATTGGAGCACACACCTGCTGTGTAGCGGATGGAAGCACCTGTCTTGAAGTGTACAAAGGCCATCTACTAACACAGCCATGATGATGTACACTAGCAAGGCCATCACACGGAATGTTTTGTGTCAATTGCATATGTGGTAAGGAAGTTGACTGTTGAAACCCCTGAGGATAGAAGGGAATTGTTGAGGCTAATCATATTCGACAGGAGTGTGTAGAGGGTCGCATGAAATGTGTAGAAATACCTGGTTGTGCATACCCAATAGGAGGTTGTACTTGCATCCCCGACTCTTGCCATCCATACCCCCTAGCCATTGGAGGTTGAATCCCCATGTCTCCGTGTAGTAGCATCTCATGAAATCCTTGCACCTATGCTCAGAGGTTGTCAATGATTTGAGAGTTCACTTTTAATGCATGTTGCAAGGCAAAAATTGTAGCGTCTCTATCCACAATCGTGCGCTTTGTGACTTGCAAAGATGCCCCCATATCTACATATGTGGTGGAGTGGCATTGGTGTGTAGCAGACAACCACTCTACTCTGAGCTCAATGGTAGCAATGGCATGTGTTGGAATGTTGACACTCTAAGTTGGAATCAAAATCAACCATGGTAGAAGGTACTATGTATCTTTCCTCACTTCCTTCACTGGAAGTCATCTCAATAACAACACGACTGCTTTGACCTGATGCAACATCCTCTGGAGAACTATTATGTCTGTCCATACAAGCAGGATTTTGGCACAAGACCTCTCATCACATTTGCCTACTGCCCACCATATTGACAGTGGTTGCAAGAGCTTGAGAAGCCAATCTGCGGCTTTCTTCCAACAAGGAGAGATGAGAGACAGAGGCATATTACATACCCCAATTGGTACGCAGATTGCCTACTCAAGGAGATCTTGAATTGAATTTGAACGGAGCTATGTCCAACATTGCTAAGTACTCCCTTCTTTCTCCTTGCGTCAAATTAGTACTCAACATATTTTGAATCAACTCTCTCTTCATTGGCAATTCCTGTTTAGGTTGCATCAACTCTTCAAGTTGCTCTAAACGGCTTGAAGCATTTATATTCCCTGATACTTGCAACATTTCACCCACTTCCCTCTTCTGCTCATCCAACAACAAGAATGACCCTTCACCCTCATCACTGGAACTGGAAGCAGATCTACTTTCTGAATCTTTAGAACTAACTTCACTGGTAACTTCAGAGTCATCATTCTCACTTACATCTTCTAGCTCCATAGGTTCCTTGGTAGTCATATCAAACACCCTCTTTTCACCCTTCGTGCTATACACATAGCTTGTGTCCTTGCCCCAATCTTGCACAACACCAACAACTCTCAACCAAGGTCGTCCCAAAATGAGAGGAAAAGCTCCCAGGCCAACTGGCATAACATGAAAGTTCACTATAACCTTCACGTTAAAGACTTCAACTTCCAAATTCTTAATCATTCCCAAGCACTTGACTTTGGCATGGTTTGCTAGTCGAATCCAAAACCTAGAGCTTCCGCATGTAATAAGACCTAGTCTCTCGACACATGACTGTGTGATCACACAAACTTGAGCACCTCCATCAATGTAGGCCTCTCCCATGCCCTCACCTTTGTGCCAAGCGTTCACCACAGGAAAAATGTCGAGTAAGTCTCTCATAGCCAACACTCTGACTTGTCCATGCTTCAACTCCTTCTCTGGATTCACTAATGACTTCCACTACCTCTTGAGTTTGGCCACTATATTCATTAACTGTCCAAAAGTACAATCTACTTTCCTCCCAATCAGGTCTTCCTTCAAACTCTAAGTTGTTTGGCCTTATCCCAAAGGTAAATTTTCCACTTCAAACCGTCTACGAGGTCTTCTCTTCCTCTTGGGTTTCACATCTTGACCCTCTTTCTCCTTCCCTTTCTTTTTGCTAGGACTTGCGTAGCATAGCCTTCCCTCTCTCGTTTGCCCCACAGGCAGCACATCTGCTTCCTTCTTTTCAACCTGCACAATACCCACATGACCACCAAAGGTTGAGTCCTGATTTTCCTGTTCAGCACCTTGATCTCCCCGTATATCCAATGCATAATCATTAGCCCTGTTAGGAATCTGTTGGGGGAGTGGAAACATATCACCTCCCATCCTTGTTGGCTTTGAACAATAAGTGCTGATGTGACCGAGCTCACCACAATTATAACAAGTAAGAACAAACCTCCTTTGTGGCTCAAAGATGCCTTTTCCACGACCCGCATTAGCATTAGGCTGGCCTTCACATTCCTGAGCCATCCCTCTACCACGACCGCGACCACGCGTGCCTCCACCTCCAAGAACACTAAGTCGCAATTTCTGCATCATGGTCATCATGTCTTGGATGTTTTGCTGTAATTGTTCAGTATTAACAGCCCTTTGAACAGGTTGGCCTCCAGCCTCTACCTGATTTTCCTCCTTTTGGCCATCATTATTTTGCACAGGGACCACTTTCCCATACTCATTAAGACTTTGAGCCTTCCATTCTCTCTCTTTAGCGATAGCGACTGCCTCCTCGAAGGTGACGGGCCTTTTCAGTTCAACTTTGAACTTCAAACATTGTTTTAAGTTTACCACAAAATGGTCCTTCTTTAACATGGATGGAGGGATCTCATTTCCCAAAGCCCGGGACCATTTATCCCATAAACGGGTGAACTGCATGAAAAAATCATCAACACTTTGATTACCCTTTTGAGTGTACCCCAAAATTTCATGCCAAAAGTCATCAGGTACTTCAATGGATCGATAATGTGCCAAGAAAGCTTGCTTCACACGATTGTAGTCCAAAACTACCCCTGGAGTTTGTACCTACACTAACTCTTCATGATTGTGTAACCAAACTTTTGCCTCATCATGTAAACTGTATTACAGTAGCCGCAACAATATAGCTTGGTCTAATATATTTTGCAGTAAGCAATTGGCTTCCAATTTTTCAATAAAAGTCTGTTCATTTTCATTAGGCAATCCATGAAACTCTGGGAGCTCTTCTCCCATGTTTGATTGCCACAAAAACACTTATATGTGACGTTGAAAGCTCAAGGGATGTCGTTGGATTCGCTCCAGTACCTAATCCACCTCACACTGGGTAACATGACCCCTAGTGCTTGGCTTCACAAAACCTCACGGCCCTCCAAAGACTGCAATCCAATAATACTACCACCTCAAGTGTTGTCCACAATTTGCACATACATAGGCAGATGTCCATAAGGACCCACATCCCTTTTACATTCTCTGCCTACAGAATAAACATATTTCACAAGAATTGGAGCATAGGAGCATTTACTCCTCCGTGGGGGCACCAAAAAAATGTTAGCGTGCAAACAAGCAGGAAAATGAATGCCTCTATAGCCGTGCACGAGCCACACCATCGAAACGAAGAACTATTGCACGACCGAAAACACTTGTGGTAAACACCTGTAGAGATTTATGAAAAAACCCTCCAACCATGTAACACACTCAAAATCAGGAGAAACAAAGGACATCATGACAAAGCTCGTCTTGTGGAGATGTCCATGGAGTATCCATAGGCAAAAAACAGAGAAGAAATGAAGAAGTTATGGTCGCTAGAACATGGAGGTGTCCTTTTCTTGCTAAAAAATGAGCTCTCTAGAAGTTGTGAAGGTGTTGCAGCTATTAAAATGGGGGATTTATTATCTTTTATCCCCCAATATTTTTCTCTCTCTTCTTAGCCGACAAGGTTCTCTCTTCAGGCATCTTTTAATTGGTCCAATTTTGGCCTTTTTGGGGTGAAAAATGAGATGTCGGTGACCCTTTGACCAAGGAATGGGGTGGAAGCAAGTGGCCGGTGGACCAAAAAGAGTGACCAGGCGCTGTCCAGGCAGGTGGGAAGTGAAAAATGTGCCATCTCCCTCCCCATGAGCCCACAAGCCCCCATAGCCAAGGCCTTGAGAGAGCTCTTCTCACCTTTGATACACCATAGTGGCCTCCCAAAGTGCCCTATATACCCCCAACTTTCCCCTTTCCTCTTCTCATGTGGGATTACTCCCATGCCACATGGAAACTTCCTCAAGATTCCCAACTTCCCCAAAAAATTTCAGCTTCTCCTAAAGCATAAGAGTACTTTTCAAACAATTTTCCCTGAAGCATAACTTGCTTCTCCGGTCACCGAATGACGCACCATAACACACTGCATTAGAAACCATCAAGGAAGCACAACAAGCTAAAACTTAAAAATTTCTAGACTTTGGGTGAACCTTTTTATGTTTGTACATGAGTTTTAGTTAATATACAAGTCCCATTTTAAAAAACTCAAACGGGCACATACAGTAACCCGACAGCTAGCACTATGCTAGTGACTTGCCTTGCATGTATATGTGCTTGCTAAAGTTGGATAAAAATCCCACAAAAATAAATCACACACATGCTTTTGACATCAGGATTCATGTCCATATGTACAAATTTACAAAAAAGTGGGGTGTCGAAAATGCACCCAACATAGTTTGCCACACCTTAGTCAGCTAGATCATTCATGATTAGCAAGTGACAAAAGATATCCTAAAAGCTACATGAGGGAGTCTTCACTTCATACTCATTGTTAGACACACGTTCCAAAAATTCCTCAAAAGAAGGATCATTCTCAATTACAGTAATCAACCTTGCAATATACTTCTTCAACGTATAACCATTCACACGTGCTTTTATGTGGGATACCATCCAAGTTAGCAAGCTGATATGTGCCATTTGGAAACCTATTTAAGACCAAGAAGGGACCTTTCCACTTGATTTGAAACTTATTTTGAAAAGTGTTATCAAGATTACTATTGTAACAAAGCACCATCATTAGGAAATTTTGGAGGTCATTTGAAGGGCCTTATTGAAGAGAGGGAAAAGAAGGCGCAACCAATGAGCAGCAATCTTACGTAACGTAGAAATGCATGGAAAATATCACAAAAATGAAAGAAATCATTTTAAAATATTGAGATTTGTCCCATTTTCGTAAGGTAGCTTCCTCATCTCAGAAAGTTGGGCCCACTGCCAGTGGCCGTCAAGTTGTTGAGACCTGACTACTGATTGATAGCTAACTCTCTCCCTTTACTAAAAGATATCCACTCCCTTTATGAAAGGCTTTCAAAACTCATTCTCCCTCCATTATAACTATGGCTTCGTCTTCTTCCCACCCAAGAAGTTCTAGAGGTTGCTCTACACTGTCCCCAACTAACCTTACCATTAGTGTGCCAAGGAGACCATGTAGTAGCATAAGCACTATCTCAATCTTAAACTCTCTCACTATAGATAATAGGTGGCAAGAGCAGAGGATAAGCAAAGGTTCTTGGGTTCTTATGCAGCCAAGAAGGAGAAAAAGCTTGAAGGCAACAAATATGTTTCGTTTTGCATGGAAAGCAAGAGTTCTGGATTTCAAAGTGGAGGTTGGTAAGAAGATTGTGAAAGAGGTCTTGGTTCAACATGTTTTCACTCACTCTGATGTGATTGTTAACAGCGGTGATGTCTCCATGGTGCATAATCCACGGTGCAACTGTGAGTTAATTATTTAGCACTCCTCCATAAAGGTTATCTTACATTTCAAATGTGAATCTGTTTTTTTCTTCTTTTATTACAAATATTTAATTAGGTTATACAGATGTTTGTATTTATTTCTATTCTTTTACATTCACAGATGTTTATTCTTCCTCATACGAGGAATGGGAGCCATTGGAGTGCATTATAGGTCTCATCTCTATGACCCATGCTCATATTGGGGTCTTGTAGTATGCGGGAAGAACTAGCAAAAGCCTTGCAGATGAGGGTATTTTCTTCTATCACCATTTCTACCAACTCAATCAAAGGAATCAGAGAGGAGTGTTGGTGAAGGTTTCACTACCAACCAACTAGAACTCCGTGGATTGGCCCGTTCCCGACACAACAATGAGTGAGGCATTGAGGAGCAGGCTCTATAGGGATGTTCAAAGATCTCTCCAAAACTTTGTACCCACTAAATTGGTGAAACTTGCAAATTTTTGTCATGTAGGTCTCTTTGTTATTTCATACCTGCAATGTACATGTTGCTAAAACTATGCTGCTCTGCAAACCGTTTGATTCCCTTTTGTGTGATAAGCTTCTTGATCGAGGGTGGTATGTGCAAGAAACAAATGGCATATGTTGCGAGATTGCTCTTGACACTTTCATTGTCAAGTATATGCTTGCAACACAGATACTAATAATCTCCTTTTGGTACAAGAGTTCTCACCTTGTTGAAGGTTGCTATGTGCCTATGGATCAAGAGACAGCGAGTTTGGCAAACAATGCTATCATAGACGTGGAAGTGGTGGACAAAGACCTAAATCTTATGACAATAATTACAATAAGGCAGTAATGCAATCTTTTGCAACTTTGACATTGGAGGAGACTACGGACATTGACTCCGTAAACTTTTATTTCTTGCTGGGCAGACAAAGAGCAATGCAACGAAGGGAGAAGCATTTTTGTGTGAAGATCTTTCTGGCCATATTCAAATCGGCCCATGTAATCTAGCCTGAATAGCTTCAGCAAAATGTAACTTTTTTGACTAGTTTAATCTTAATATCAAGTGTTTGCTCATAGTTCTCTCTCTCTCTCTCTCTCTCTCTCTCTCTCTCTCTCTCTCTCTCACACACACACACACACACACACACACACACACACACACACACACACACACACACACACACACAACAGGTACAACGAATAATTATGAAGTGTATTTCCAAGTACAAATTGTGGGCTGTACAAGCGGCTTAAATACAGTTGCAGCAAATATGGGAGCCTGCTATTAATTGTGTATTAAGAGCTCTCTCTCTCTCTCTCTAAGTATTCGAAACACATAGACAGGTAGACAGTATCAATTTAATGTATAAACCATGAATTACTAAGTACATTTGTAAGTACAAATTTTGATGTGCTGATTGGGCTTAAGTACAATCCTTGTAGGTATGGGACCAAAATGTCCTCTAGGTAAAAATCGTGAAAATGCCCTTCAAATGAAGGTGGGGAAATAGTAGTGCCGGGTGGATTAAGTAAACCCTTATGTGGTGTGTCATCAATCAACAAAGTATTGAGAGCATCATAAGGCACAATGATCTGTTCAAAGGGCTTGTATAAAAGTTGTACATCAGGTTTAGTTGGGTGGAACAAGGAGCATTGCTACACTAATCAAGATCCTACTTACAAGTGTCATGGGAATATCGGGAAAGGTTGAATGGTTTTAGGACGGCTATTCAAAACTCATGTGTCACCATTTTTTGCTCCATCAAAACACAACTTCGTGCTATGTACAAATCTTAAGAGGTTGAATGCAAAGAAGGGGGAGATTTTGCATGAACATCACACATAGGGTGCACAAGATTTGGATGATCATCCAAATCTCAAGAGTTCTCTGGTGAGATTCTCCTACAATGACTCCCTAGTAATTGAGTTGCTAGATTACAACTTGTAGAGGATCATGGGGTGACTCACAAGTTTAGGATGCTTAACATCCCTAAAAAATATGGAAATCTAGGAGATGAGATTTGGACCATCATTCAAATCTCAAGCCCAAAGGTCATCCATGTTTGAACTTGAGATCTGGATGGTTGTCCAACTCTCATAAACGTGAACAATGATTTAAGAATTCTCAACATCTATAACAAATAAAAAAACCTCTGTGATGAGATCTAGACAACTCTCTAGTTATTAGCCCCAAACTAGATGTAGACAACTATCCAAATCTTAAACCCAAGCTTCAAAGACCACCTTTATCATGGGTTTACCAAAGTTTGCTTTTTTTAAAACTATATTTATGGGTTTTGCATCAATTGTGGTCGATTGTCCATTTCTCAAAGCTTATATCAAATCCAAAACGCTTTGTTAATGTTGCTAACACCTTAATATCCCTAACAAATACACAAACATAGGGGATAAGACTTGGACAATTTTCTAGATCTCAATCCCAAACAGAATCCATGTTTGGACGTGAGATTTGGATAATTGTGTAAATCTAATAGATTTGTAACTCATAGATTTAGGAAATTTGACATCCCTAAAAAATACATACACATGGGATGATGAGATTGGCACACTCGACCATATCTCAAACCCAAGCTTCAATGGCAACCTTTCTAGTGGTATTGCTACAACCAGACACAAATTTCTACATTTATTATTTTGATATATGGTTCTTGCATGCAATGTGTTCAATTGTTTAATTCCCAAGGCTTATATCAAGTCCAAAACCCTTGATAAATCTTGTTGATATTGTACCATCCCTAAAAAAATACACAAACCTAGGGAATGACATTTAAACAATCATCCAAATTTCAACCGCAAATTGGTTTCATTCTTGAACATGAGATTTGGACGGTTCTCCAAATCTCATAAAATTGTCACTCATAAAAGTTTGGTTTCTTAACATCTCTAACAAATGTAGAAGCGTAGGGGATGAAGATATTTGGACACTCGTTCATTTGAACCCCATATTAGATTTGGATAGATATTCAAATCTCAAACTCAAGCTTCAAAGACCAGATTCTTTAGGTTTGTTGCAATCAGTCCTATAGCAATTAAAGCACTTTAGAAGGTAGTGAGAGAGGTTTTGATCATTGGAGAAGCCTTCCCACCCTCCATGTTTATCTTGAACCATTGCACGTCGAACAATTCGCAAAAAATCCTCAAAATCTCTTGTAGCGTGCCAAAGTAAGCGAGTTCCGCCACCACAGGATCTGCATCAGAGGACCGTCGTCGACTAGACTGTTCAAATTTTGCCATGATTCTACAATCTTGAGTAAAATGCTTTTTGTCGATCTGTTCTACCCTAAAATGTTGACCTTTACACCATGCTGCTACGTATGACTTATACTACAACCAACAAAGATTATAAATGGCCGTTCAAACATCTAGAAAGTCGCTAGTCATACATTGCAAACTTACCTTGGTCGTGCAACCCCAAGAGTACACCCACTCCTCCTCAGTCACTTCTTCACCGCATTGTTGTGCGCTTTTTAATTGGTTGTGCAACCATCTTAAGCTCAAGAATGTTGGTAGGCTCTCCAGACTCGCCGGATAATGCATCGGCGGTCGTCTTCCCCGTCTCCACTCAATTCGGCCCTTTGTCGCTCTTGCTTTGCATCCTCGTATTGTGAAATCCACTTTTGCATCACTGGATTGTGAAGCATGCAAAATCGGTTGATTTTAGCCTCTAGATCTTCCATCATCTTCTTCTCAAGACCGAGATTGCACATGAAATTCCAAATATGCGCTCATCATCTATGGTTCGCCATAGCGTGTCCCGGGCTTTATCAAATCCGTCTAGCCACTCTCCAATGTAAACTAGGGACTCTGATACCATCCAACCTTCTGCCATGCTACCCTCTTGACGTGCCTTCTGACGCACATATCCCTTGATCATTTTCATGAAACATTCTAAAAAGAACATCAATCTGGAATGTATTGTGCCAGCTATTTCCACCTCATCAACTATGTGAACAAGAAGATGCACCTGAATTGTTAGCATGGTAGTAGGAAAGTGTTTCTCAAACATGCACACAACCTCCACAGTGTTTAGTTTGGCGAATGGTATGGAGTCTACATTGATCTCCTTTGGTGAGATCCATTGCACCAACTTTGCAAGTTTGTAGATTGTGTTACGGATGTCAGGAGACAAACATCCTTCAATGGCCACCGGTAAAATAAACTGCAAAACACATCTAGCAATGATATTAAAGTCCACATACGAATTTGTTACACAATTCCCATTATGATATATTCCACTTCAAACATACCCGACACATTTTATGCCAGTCATGTGACTTCAAACCAGTAAGCTTCCTTTCTCAGTGAAACACGTTTGGAGTGAGTGCATTACGCTGGTGGGGGTCCGCACAAATCGAATGGTCTCTTTTACTTTGCGTTCTTGGACTCTTGTCAAAATCCATGGCGCTTTAGGGAGTTTTATCCATCCATCGGACGTTGTCTGTGTTATGGAATTGACATTTTACTATTTATTGCAGCTGACAGGTGGAAAAGGCTTGACCAAGCTACGCTATTGCAAAAGGAAATAACATTTTATGTATATTTATTCAAGTGCTCTTTTATGAGCTTTGGCCATCTATGACCGGCCGGCTAGTTTGTACTCATTTTGACCATTCAAGAAATCTATAAATGAAATACGTGCAAGAGGGAAATGGTCACTCTTGCATGGGGGGAGATTGCACCCAGTGTTTTTGTATTCTTCTCTCCTCTCCCCTCTTCTCTCTTGTCGTGCCGGTGTAGCACTCCGCTCTAGGAGGTGCGCCTGCATGCTCTCTCTCGTTCTACCACACTCTCTTTCTCTCTCTGCTCGTGTACAACTTGGATTACGTGTTGTGCGATTCGAGGTATGCAGATTTGTTTGTTTCATGGCTTGTAGTATATTGTTTTTGCTACTTTGCAAGGCCCGCAACGCTCCCGTTTGTAGCAGTGGTATCAGAGCTAAGATTTACGTTCCAAATGATACAAGTACATCTATGGAGAGTTCCAAGGGATTGAGCTAAGTTCCTTTTTCCTTTTGTGTGAAAATTTCACTCCTAAATGGTGCAAATGTTTCTTATCAAGAGAAAATTAATGGGTTTTTTTAAAAATTAGTGTACATGTAGAGCATGATTGGTATATCTAAGAATCATCGACATTGCATATTGATATAGGTGTATAGTAGATTTGAGATGATTGAGGTAAAAAGACTAACTACGCATACCAAGTGTTTAGAAGCGACTCCATAGGAGAGAGTGGATACAAAACGACGATGGAGAAGGAGTTTCAAAACGCTCTTTTGAGCTAGTTTAGAATTCGAAGAAGAATTGGATGTTTTAATGTCATCGGGTGAATCAACGACGTGCACAAGGAGCTTGAGCGCTAATCTAAATAGGATGTCGATGTATAAACATGCGTACATATCTCTTTCTCATTTCATCCTACATTTTAGCAAGCACACCCAAGCAAACATTGTGATGTAGATGTTCGAGAGAGCAAATTGTTGAGGGTAACAACCTATGGATCACTCTCATGAGATCGGGAGTCTATCGTGGGAATGAGCTCTAAGAAAAAAAAAAACAACTATGGTGCTAGCTGTGCCATGCAGTATTGTGGAGCGACCAGCCCTACCATATGACAAGCTTTACAACTCACTCATTGGCGACAACGACTCAGCATGTCCGCAACGATGCCATTGCAGATGCATTGACTCCCCCGGCATTGATTGCGAGCAGCGGATGACATTTTAGTGGCGCTTTTGAGCTACCATGGCAGCTACATGCCTCAACGGCATTCGCAACCAACCAAGACACAAACAGAGGTTGCACAATTGGAGTTTTGATGTTTCTCCAAACCTATCTCCATGCAGCCGTGGGGCACCTACTCGGCCAACCTCCATGCAGACTCATGTTGATTTCCTCTGCCTTTTACAGTTTCCATGCAATATGGCCGTCATCATCAGATAGTGCCTCTACCCCTCGAGTGGGCGTCCCTTCTCCACCAACACCAACCAACGTCTCACAACCACCTCCTTTTTAAGCCGCCGCCATGCATCTGTATTGCATTAACCACCACCCCCGCCACCTCATGTCACAGATGAGCTGCAGTTTTCTCTTGCTCTTACTGCCCTATCTACCAACCCACCCTCTTCCTCCCCCGTCGCATAGTTCACCTCTTCCTTTGTCCTCGTTCTCAAGCCATGCATGCAAGGACAGCATGAACCTCCACTCGGGTGCTTAAAGGAAGAGCGGGCACTGGTGCAAAATTGGCTTCACACTCCAGCTGCTCGCCCACCCCTTTCCCAGCATGAATGCATGAATTGGCTACTGTCGTAATCCTTGCACTCACTCTAGCCGGCAGTTGAGATGATTTGTCAATAAGCTATGCAGCTACTCATGTGAGCTAAGGTGTTCTGGATAATGACCAACAATTTGTAAGTACCTTGCTATACTCCAAAATGGTGTCACGCACATAGTAAATACTTTTTCCTTTTATGTCTTGTTTAGTCCATTGGTCACGGACACATAGATTTGCCGATTTAGGCAGTGTGTAGATACTCATCTTGGTGCAGATCCGCCGATCTAGGCAGCACATTAATAAATTGCAGATTCATGATTTATAAACTTATACCAAATGTAGATTCGCCGATTTCGGCAGCATTAGTGTAGATTCACCGATTTAGGCAGCACGTCTTATTGGTGTAGATTCGCCGATTTAGGCAACACCAATCACGAAATCATGCTGCAGTGGCTGGCCACCACTGTAACTGGTATGATTTTGTTACCCGGGTATAAAAAATGAAAGATATTTTGGATTTGGATTTGGAATTGGTATATGATGATTTTCTATCACGACAGTCTCTATGGAAGTGAACTTGAGATTGATGAGAATTGATTTATACAATGATGAGTGTGACCAATGATATCCTGATTCATCAGGGTATGACATATATTGCTTATTCTAGTGGTATGAGACACTAGAATAGGTAGTATGTGGATGACGGCAGGCATAACCAATGTGTCTAATATTATGGATTTTTCTTTATTACAGATTTCTAATCATTTTTTTTTACAAGTACTGTCTGCAGATTTTTATCTTCGCAAGTGAGGACAGTTGCTTTCCAATGGAGAGGTATGTTATGGAATTGACATTTTACTATTTATTGCAGCTGACAGGTGGAAAAGGCTTGACCGAGCTACGCTATTGCAAAAGGAAATAACATTTTATGTATATTTATTCAAGTGCTCTTTTATGAGCTTTGGCCATCTATGACCAGCCGGCTAGTCTGTACTCATTTTGACCATTCAAGAAATCTATAAATGAAATACGTGCAAGAGGGAAATGGTCACTCTTGCACGGGGGGAGATTGCACCCAGTGTCTGTGTATTCTTCTCTCCTCTCTCCTCTTCTCTCTTGTCATGTCGGCGTAGCACTCCGCTCTAGGAGGTGCGTCTGCATGCACTCTCTCGTTCTACCACACTCTCTTTCTCTCTCTGTTCGTGTACAACTTGGATTACGTGTTGTGCGATTCAAGGTATGCAGATTTGTTCGTTTCATGGCTTGTAGTATATTGTTTTTGCTACTTTGCACGGCCCGCGACGCTCCCGTTTGTAGCAGTCTGCAGTCAATATTGCTCCAGACAATCCACATTTCTAAGGTCAACCCTAGCTCCCAAAGTATCTTTCTTGGCAGTCAGATGGTCCCACAGCAGATTACCCACATTCTTGAATATGTGCATTGGATTGAGCAAGTGATTGATCATGAGTCTGGGCCAATATGGTAACTCGTACCATAGAGAGAGTCTCTTCATCCCTAGGGGCAAACCGTCATTACACATCTCCTTCTGCTCTAACCATGCTTGTGCAAACATACTCGGTGGCTCTCTTCCCAAAAAGCCATCGTGTAACTCATGCTTCTTCAATGAGGGCACCCGATGTGCATTATCTAGGTCCACATGTGACACATGCTCTGTATCAGCTTGTTTGAAGCCCTGCATGTATACACATGACAATAGATAAGCTTAAGAAAAACCAAGATTTACGGTGTTTGAGTTTGAGTGTAAATCACCTGAGCATTCTGTTAGTCCGGGATAGTCATGCATGGTCCACGTTAGAATGCCTTTGATCAAAGCATTTCGTCGATCTGTGTGTCGGCTCATATCCACCACTTCTATGCCAATCCACAATTGTTGTAGCTCTTCCAAAAGTGGACAAAGATACATATCCATATTCTTCACTTTATACCACCCCAGCACAATCAAGCTTAGCCACAGGTGCCCCTTCTTGGTAGTCAACCACGGGAGAATGTTGTAGTTGACGATGACAACGGTCCATACACTGTAAGATGTTGATCTCTGACTAAATGGATTTATGCCATCCATAGCCAGGCCTATGCGCAAATTTTGAGCTTCTCTGAAAAAATCCGACCATATATCGTCTATATGTTTCCAAGCTACGCAATCTGCAAGAATCCGCAACACACCATCTGAAGATCTATTCTCCTCGTGCCATGATGCTAGGGCGGTCATGGACTTAGATTCAAAGAAATGCTTGATGCGTGGAAGTAGAGGAAAATGTCATAAAATCTTTTGTGGAATTTTTGTTCCGTGGAGATCTACTCAATATCTGTCGGAATCACATTTCAGACACTTCTCCATGTCTATGTATTCCCCTCTGAAAAGAATGCAGTCATTAGGACAAGCATAATCATATTGTAATCCATTCCCAAGTTTTGCAAGATCTTTCTTGCTTCCTCTTTGGAATCTGGCATCACATTATCAGCTGGCAGTATGTGCTCTTTGGGAAATCTACACAACGAAAAAAATGGGGTACACTTGTGTAAGTAATCTATCAGATCATTATACATCTAGAGTTTTTTATTGAAGTAAACACATTGTAATAGATCACCTGAAAAGTGATGTGATGCTAGTGTCACTCCATCCAAACTTTGCCTGCATGTTGAGAAGAACCAAGAGTGCCTTCAATCTAGACACATGTGGTCCATCATACAATGGTGTATCGACTTCACTTTTCATATCATCATAGATAAGCCTTTCTAAATCCATTATCATCTCGATCATTTCATCGATCTCGGACTCAAACATTGCCTTGTTGGGAATGTGGTCTGCATGATCATCCTTTGAGCTGTCAGAGGCTACATCTTGTGGCCTCACGTATGCTGCTTGACCAAAGCGCCTACGAACACGTCTATTGGGTTGCAAGATTGCTGCCTATTGGTCAGCGTCAGAGTCCGATGAGTTATAATTGGCAACAACTCGATCTATAATAGATGAATCAAACTCACCAAATTCGCAAACGTGCTGCAAAGAAACGCGTCTTGTCCATTGTACAGCATGCTTGCATTGATTACAAGGATATATGATCCTTGTTGAGAGATAGGTGTTTCGGTTGGACGGCCCCACATCCTCGTCACTACTCATAATGAATGTAAAAACCTTATAACCTAGACATAAATTTAATCTTCTATTGGCAGTCTCCGTCTTTTATCTCTCTCTCTCTCTCTCTCTATCTATCTCTCTCTCTCTCTCTCTCTCTCTCTCTCTCTCTCTCTCTCTCTCTCTCTCTCTCTTTGTTCACACTGTAAACTACTTCACATTCTCTAGGCATGTCTGATCCCTGCACACCTCGGTCTAGAGGTGCACGGAGATCAGAACCACCGGGTTATAATCTCGTCTTTATTGGTCAATGCCTATATTTGTGGGCACGAGAAATCTACACACCCACATCTACATGATAGTGCATGTAGTGGACAAAACCCCTTTGCCTCTTCTCTAGCTGTAGAAATTCACAACATCTTAACATCTCTTCATAGTAGATCCTTGTTCGAGGGATTACTTTGCACATTACATGTTGGCCTCCAATCTGAGTATCATGCCGTTGAAAGCTTTCCAACTTAAGGTCGCATCCGTAAAGAGGAAGAGAGGGATCACCGTTTTCCTAACTCTAATTTTTTTCCGTAATCCCGAAGGTAGACTTTAATATAAAAACTAAATCCAAAATCTAACCTTAAATCTAACCTAATTGAACATATGGTGATTTTGAGTTAATTGAACATGGTTAGTGGGTGAGTTAATAGGTGTCAGATTTTGATGGGAATATACATATTGTTGTGTGACTAGTGTTTGATTTTTGGGCAAAGCCTTCATTGACATGCCCTAAAATCTAACCTAAATCTAATCTAATCTTAAATCTAACATGAATCTAGATCTAATCTAATCGATCTTAAACTCAACATAAACCTAAATCTAATCTAATCTTAAATCTAACATGAATCTAGATCTAATCTAATCGATCTTAAACTCAACATAAACCTAAATCTAATCTAATCTTAAATCTAACATGAATCTAGATCTAATCTAATCGATCTTAAACTCAACATAAACCTAAATCTAATCTAATCTTAAATCTAACATAAATCTAAATGTAATCTAACTTAAATCTAAATCTAATCTAATCTTAAACTCAACATAAACCTAAATCTAATCCAATCTTAAATGCAAAACCTAAATGTAATCCAACTTAAACCTAATATATCTAATCTTAAATCTTGTCCTAATTTTAAATTTAACGTAAATCTAAATCTAACCTAATCTTAAACTCAACATAAACATAAATCTAACCTAAACCTAAATGTAATCTAACATAATCTTAAATCTAATTTAAATCTTAACCTAATCTTAAAGCTAACCTAATTTCAAATATAAGTTAAATATATAATCTAACCTAATTTTAATTAAATGTAATTTTAAATCTAACCTAACCCTAAATATTAATATAACATTTCATTTCATATTTTCTTTACTTTTTTTTAATCTATCTCTCTCTCTCTCTCTCTCTCTTTGTTTTCTCTCGTTACCTCTCTCTTTTCGTCTTCTCCCCCTCTCTCTCTTTGGTTTTCTCTCTCTCTCTCTCTCTCTCTCTCTCTCTCTCTCTCTCTCTCTCCCCCTCTTTCTCTTTCTCTTTGTTTTCTCCTCTCTCTCTCTCTCTCTCTCTCTCTCTCTCTCTCTCTCTCTTTGCTTTATATCTCTCTTTCTCTCTCTCTCTCTCTCTCATTCTCTCTCTTTACTTTCTCTCTCTCTCTCTCTCTTTCTCTCTCTTTACTTTATCTCTCTCTCTCTCTCTCTCTCTCTCTCTCTCTCTCTCTCTCTCTCTTTCTTTTCCTCTCTCAATGTGTGTGTATGCTTATGCATGTGTGTGTATGTGTTTTTTGTTTATGCATGTGTACACTCTCTCTCTCTCTCTCTCTCTCTCTCTCTCTCTCTCTCTCAAAGACACAATGTGTGTGTGTGTGTGTGTGTGAAGGAGAGCGAGAGAAAGAGGGGAAGGGAACATGAGAGAGAGGAGAGGGAAGGAGCATACCTGGCTCTCCTTCCTCTCCTCGTGTGTGTGTGTGTGTGTGTGTGGCGGGGGGGGGGGGGGGGGGGGGGGGGGGGGGGGGGGAAGAAAGAGAGAGAGAGAGGGAGAGCACGGGTTACCTCTTTTGCTTGAGCGCCGAAACTCAGATCTCAGATCTGAGTTTTTGGCGCCCTCGGATTATTTTTTACCCCTGTCGGCGTCGCTATGAGCATCAATATGTAACAAATAAAATAGCGACGCCGTGGATTTTCACTTTTGAGCATCGCACTGCGAGCGTCGCTAATGTGAAGTACCTCTTGTAGTGAGTCCATCTATGAGATAGAATACACTAATTGGGTATCTCCAATTGTGGTAGTGCTTAAGAAGAATGGTAAACTTTGAGTGTGTGTCAATCTCAAGAAGGTTAATGCAACCACAATAAGGGATAATTATCTCTTACCTATCACTGACCATATTCTAGAATGAGTGGTAGGCAAGCATGCATATTCTTTCTTAGATGGATTCTCTGGTTACAACTAGCTTGCAATCACTCGTGAAGTTCAATATAAGATGGTATTTTCCATCAAGCACGGTATATATGCATATAGGGTAATGCCGTTTGGATTGGTCAATGCCCCCGCAACATTCCAGAGATTAATGGCACATGCTTTTAAAAGAATACTTGAGGATATTCTTGGAGATTTATATGGATAATCTATGTGTACACTCGCTCTTGGGAAACGAATAAAAGAAACACCTCAGAAAAGTATTTGAGAAGCTCAAGACGTATAGGATCTACCTTGAACCAGAAAAGTGTGTATCCATGGTTAGAAAAGGTAGAATCCTGGAACATATTGTCTCAAAAAATGGAATATCTACAAATTTGGATAAGATAAAAGTGATTGTAGAGATTCCTAGACCAAACAAAGCAAAGCAGGTGCAGTGCTTTATGGGACACTGTGCTTATTACAGGCGGTTTATACACATATATGCGGTCATTGCTCAACCCCTATATAGACTTATAGTAGTGTTTGAATAAATGGAGGAGTGTGAGGAGTTACTTGAAAGATTGAAAGAAGCACTCGTATCACCGCGAGTTTTAAAAGCACCAAATTGGGAAAAGATCTTTCATGTTCATATTGATGCTTTGACATTTGCTACTGGATGCATCTTGGCTCAACCAGGAGAAACAATTTACAAAACCATGAAAGATTCACAAATAAGGGATTTTTATAACACCCCTTCAACACAATTGATATAGTATCCTTACATAGAGTGAATACCCCGAGCACCTCCCTATGCTTCATTTTGCTTGTAATAACAAACCTCATTCTGCCACAAATTGAGCTTCTTTGGAGATTTTTTATTACAAGAGACTTCGTGTCCCAATCTCTACTATTTGTACTGATGTTCCAATTGCGGATTCTTTGGCAAGATACCATGCCAAGATTTTAGAGGAATCCATTGAGTGTATTATACCAACATGACAGAGGCACACAACATAGGCTAACAAGAAAAGAAGACCCGTCTCCTTTGAGGAGAATGACCTATCATGGTTCAAGATACAAAAAGGAATATTGAAGAGCTTAGAAAAATATCCTAAAGTCAAGTTGGCCCTTAGATATTATGACCCATTTAAAATACTTGAAAAGATCAACTTGACAATGTTTTTTGCTTGGGCATTCTCTCACATTAGAAGACACATAATCCTTTTCATGTCAGATTATTAAGACTACAAAAGTGCCATTGATCACCCTCCTCTCATTGAGGATGATGAAGAAATTGTGATTCTCGAAACAATTGTTGACTATAATCTTACCACTATACCTGTACATGTAATCAATACAAAAGATAATTAGTGAAATACAAAAATCATTGTTTAAAAGAATGCCATTAGATATTAGAAGCATCACTAAGTCCACACTACCACCATTTGACTCTTGCAGATGATGCACCTAGGGACACATATTTTCCAATTTAGGTAGTGATTCCCTGTAGTGCTAGATTTGTCGATTTAGGTAGCATGCCCATAATGCAATTTTTTTGGTTGAGATTGCACAAGTGCAGATTCACTAGTCTAGGAAGCATGTCCAATATTGGTGTACATTCACAAATTTAGGTAATACCAATTTTTTGACCTAAAGTGTGGATCCCACAAGATATGTCTTGTGGTCACATGATATACTAGTGTTGTTTAATAAATCAATGAATGGTTAGATGGAGGACACATTGGCAAGCTACATACACCAACATTCTTATTTTTACCCGAAGTGGATTGTCTATTTTAAGCTCGACTTTTTATCTATATATTTAAAAGGTTGTGGTGGATGCCCTTTATAACACCACCTATATCACCAAATTAAAAAAGAGAAAGAAAAGCTCAAACAATCAAGGGATAAACACAATCCTCAACTCTCCCAAATCCACACACAAAACAAGGTAAACCCAAACTTGTCCCTCGACTAGGTAGCCCTTGCTCTTGCACACACACTATTGTAATCACACCTCTTTATCAATCCTTATACCATGACTTATGAACAAAAAAGCAGAGGTAAAAGGTAGTCCCAAGCCCCTCTCATCAACTTAAAAATCCCAGGAAAACAAAGAGTTGATCCTTGCCACACAAGGCAAAACACCCTCTCTACATTGGCAACCAAAACTTCACCAAAAGAGTCCAAACAAGGCCACCACTTAGATAATAAAAAGCATGGAAACTATTCTCAAAACTTCAAAAACAACTCACTAAAAACCCAAATCTTGGGTTCATACCAACTTGGGTTCATACCAACCATAAGCCATCCACAAGGCAAATAATCACCAAATTATGTGTAGGCAAGAGCACAACATCACCAAGAACCCTTCCTGCAGTGCTCACATATCCCAGTTTGTAGTGTAAAGTTTTGGGCTGAAAATAAAAATTCCCGGTTGTAATTCCACTAGACCTTGATTTTCAAGGTCTAAAATTGGGCATTTTAGTTTTAAGTCCCATCCCGGTTGTCCGACTAGCTTGCCCTTTAAAAACATGGCCAATAAAATGGTTTTTGTCGAGCATTGCCTTCCTATGCAAAGTTTTCCATGAAGAAAGGATCCACACAACCAAAAGAGGAAAATTGCAGGTATTTGGGGAGGAGGAACACACCATCAACAAGCCCAAATCACCCTTGCAAACCCACAACAACCCACCACAAGCAAGGATTTCATTGTCGAGATCACAACCACGTGATTACGTAAATAACATGCGTGATCACACATGAATAAGAAGTGGTTACGTTAAGTGTTAACGTGAGTTGAGTCTCATGGTAGCCTACAAAAGCCATGAGAGTCGGAAAGCCTGTGGGGATTTTTAATTTTCTTGGTGGGCCCGCCAAGCTTTCTTATTTTCCTGGCAGGCTCGAGCCCACCCGAGAAAATAAAAAAGCCCGGTGGGCCAACCTATATATAGTAAAAACTCTACTATTTTTGGCGTTTTGACTAGGAAAATCTCTAAGGATTGTATCCTCGCATCGGGTGCAATTATTTCTCCTTGTGAGTTGACCTAAGTTTATAGAGTCACGGGTCCTTTTTTTGGGCCAATACGGTAACCACTTCTGAAAAAAGCTAGATCCTTCATCGAAAGCAAAGGTTTGATTCCTAACAAAATTGAATCTTTAAAGAGTCATGCTCATTTTTGCGACAAAGCCACTTATCCATAAAGGGCTTGAAGTCAATTTTAGAAGATGATAATATTTAAATAATGAATTGATAGTCAAGGGTCAGATGTTGTGTACTAGTGTACTTGGTTTATAAAGATCCTTGAAGTCTTGCATTTCACTCCATCATAGGTTTTAATTGATTTACATTGTTTGTCACTGCATAATATGAGAGCTATAATCCTTAATTGGGTGAAAATAGCTTTTATATATTGCATAAGGGGGTTACAATCATTCACTGGGTAAAAGTAGTCCTCAATTGGGTAATTGTTTTCAAGATTTCATAGTCTTCTTTTATGTCGTGGTTTAGATAGAGAGTGCATTGTGTATTGGGAAAGATTTTTTGGTGCATTAGATTGAAACCATAGATATTATTGCTTTTGTTTGTGTTTTCCAAATAGTTATCATCGTTCCAATGTATAAGTTGATAATTCTTTCTTGCTAGAAAAGAGCTCAGTTGGAACACATTGGAAGGTGATCTGGCTTGTTGGACACTTTTGATTTTGTGTTTAGCCATCTCAATACCATTTCTAGAAACCACATGGCCTAATAAAATAGCTACCCATGCCGTGATATAAACGTGCAATAAATAAAGCGTAGAACTTTTGATCACAAAATGTTGTAGTAGTCCTCGATAAGAGGCGGCAAGCATCCAATTGTAATCTTAAGCACCTCAAGGATTGATCTGAGCTTGAGGTTGGCTATGTAATTTTATGCTATACTTAATACAATTCACTCATGAATTGTGAGTTTTGCTATGAATTTTGTTTATATAAAAAAAGACACGAGTTCTCATTTTGCATGTTAGCACTTCAATAAACAAGATTATAATAGAAGACATGTGCATTGTATTTTCAGTTATGAGGTGAAGAACACAACTAAATTGATATTCTGAATCCTTAACCAAATTAGTTTTATGAAGATAGAAGGAAGCTTTAACAAAGAATTCATAAATTGAATATAACTTCTTACATCCAAAAAAGGTTTTGTAATGATATCAAGACAAAACTTAAGATTTGTAACGTATCTATTGCCAACATCCATTAACAAAGTAATTTTCAAGGTTTTAAACTCACAAACATCTCATAATCTAAGCTCACTTAATAATATTTAGGGCATATAATTTATTGAAAAAAAACATTGCTATGAAAATTTAATGGAAGTGTGTATACAATGTTTTTAATTGTGTTCATATAAGGTATTTGTAAACAAATAGGTGAGATGAATGAAAAAATTCAAAGTTGGAATAAAACTAATCTTTGATAAATAAAAAATATGGCTTGCATAACTATGCATCACCTTATGTAATAGAGTTGGAATTTTTGTATATATGCAACATAAGACATTGTAAATGTGGATGAATTAAATATTTCATGTGGATGTTAATTGAGGAAAAAAAATTGAAATATACATATACATACATACATATATATATATATATATATATATATATATATATATATATATATATATATATATATATATATGCATTATTTCATACATCTTCCTCGTTTGATTTGTACACTAGAGTATGAATTCTAGTGAAATATCAACTATTGTTTTGCAAAGGTGCTATTCATAAGTGTAGATACTATCGAGGTTGTACAGAAGTGATATGTTACAATTTTTATGAGTACTTTGGATAATATTTTATAAATTGGTAAAAGCATTCCTTGATACGTTTTTTTAAATTGTATGTATCATTTTGATAAAGCAATGATGGTTGATAAAAATTCAATAGATAATTATTACATGATTAAAATTTTCTTTTGAATTTTTTTATAAAGTGGGTTATGATTAGATAAGATATAGTTTGACAAGAACACTCAAGAAAAAAAATTACAAACATTACAAAAATTGGTATTTTTGAAATACTCTTCACTGTCACATTACTGACCAAGTAACTCATATACTTAATACTTAAACAAACATTATATATACATGCACATACAAATTATTTGGCGTTCAAAAAGCCAAGTTAAAGACCTGAAGGCATGCAAAAACAAAAATGCTTCTATCAAAAGACACTTTATAGCCGCGTTACTAATCAAGTGCCTTTCAAATCTAAAGAGTAAAAATAGCTTGCATACGAACATCATAAGGCTGTGTTACGGACCGATGGCCATATGTTTCTCTTACAAGGGGAATGGAAGTTGACTTACCATAAGGATACTCATATTGCCATGTTACCAATGTAGTACCCCTACAATGAGCCAATACTTATCACAAGGACATCATATTCCCTACGTAACCAAGGTGATGCCCCCACAGTAAGCCATGTTTCATAGAATAGCTTATGCACACATCCACATTGTGTGGTACGTTATCTTATTATTGTCGTACAATACAAAACAAGGCATGCTACCATACAACGCACACACAACACAAACACTCGAGTCATGTGGTTAGGTACTCTGCTATCACTGCGCACTGCAATGAGAGCTCCCACACGAACCTCTCACTCCCTCTCTCCTCTTGACGTACATGTGAAGGAGGTCCTCTCTCTCTCTCTCTCTCTCTCTCTCTCTCTCTCTCTCTCTCTCTCTCTCTCTCTCTCTCTCTCTCTCTCTCTCAGGCTCACAAAATAATACCCCGCGGTTCCGAGAAGACCCACCTATATATTAAGTTGCGGGCTTTTTCGGAAAAAAAAAGCTCGACGGCTTTTAGTGTCTAAGGCTAGGTCTTGCTTAAGAGGCCCGACACAATGCTCACATAGCCCAATTTGCTATCATAATAACTAATATCTAATTCTCCTAAATGATTTTCTCATGTTAAACTAATCATTTAATATAGGGAAGTACCACGGGAGAAAAAGCTAGAATATTGGTTAAGCTGGCAGACTGGCCACATTAGGGATCCAAAGGAGGGAAAACAGGGATCCAGAGGGGGGGCCATCTGCAAAAGAGCAATGTGCAACGATGGGCTTCAGAGACCCTAAGGTTCAACCCATTAAGACTTCCAAAATGCTAAGGTTCCAAAATTCAAAGGTTAGGTTTAATGGTCAAAACCTAGGAAAGATTGGATGCTTGTGGGAAGACTCAAAAGTATTCCCACATCCCTATCTTGGAGGGGGCAAGCCCTTTTAGTAGGGGATGAGAGAGAAACACAAACACACAAACTCTCATAGGCTCCCTTTACACAAAGGGAATAGGGGACACATGTCAGCTCCCTAAGCCAGTTGCCCCCAAGATGCATTCAATGAGAATTAGGCTAGAATACATTTAGTTTAATTCATTTCAAAACACTTGATAAAATAACCAATAGAAATTAAGCTCTCTAGAAGACTATTGAACAGTCTCCCAAGGGGTCCAATGAGCATTCAACAACCCAATGGCTTGCCTGATTCCTATTGGCCAAAAGACTAACGGGTCCAATGACAGTTTAATTGCATATTTAATTACCTAAAGCTCTCACAAAAGGGAAAAGAGGGACACATGTCACAAAAGCTATCACTTATGCCTCTTAATTATCATTGGCTAAGCTTTGTAGGGTCCAATGGGGTGCCAGCATGAGTGAAATGCAAGAGGGGTCGACCAAGAGAGAGAGGGGGCTGATTTTGGCAAGGCATTATCACACACATACACACACACTCACACAAGCTCATGTGTGAAGCAAAGAAGACTCTCTCTCCTTCTCAAGCTTTGATGGAAAGCTCATCATCTACTCCAAGCTTGTGAGAAGGGAGGCCTACACCAACAACTCTTGGCTTTGTGATGCAAATCCAACCAAGAGCTAGGCTCCAATGCATGCTCATCTCCTCTACCATGATAATTACTAAGCTATGCTAAGCTTTTATGACTGATTATGTGAGGAGATATAATTCTTTCTTGTAAGAATACTCCTTCCTCTCAATCTACTCTCATACCCAGCTAGCTCTCACCATCTTCGAAGGTGTGTAAGGTCTTGGGTCTGAGACCGTGAGGGAAGTGATGTTGTGTTTTATAAGTGTGTGCATGGTGCTTGAAGCTTCCATCTTCATTGCACCAACAAGTTATTGAAGGAACACAAAGTATTGTATTGTAAAATGTCTCCCTTGATGGGGGAAACCTATAATACAAAGCCTTTTGGAGGGGGGGACCGGCTCCATGTAAATCCGGTCCTCAACTGTTGTCAATAGCTTAATTTCTCTCTCTTTTGAAGTATTGTTCATGCCTATCTAACTAGGTGTTATGTTTTTTGTTGCTCTCTCCATCCAAGCACTCTTACTATGCTCATTAGGAATCTATTCTAATGCTATGTTTATGCTATTTTCCGCTACACACAAGTTACTAGGCCATTAAATGTTACATTTGCAGTTTGAATTTCCGGGTTGAAAATGAAGATTCCCCCTTGTAATTCCATTGGACCTTGATTTTCAAGATTAAAAAATTGCACATCTAGCTATAAACCCCAGTAAATACCATAGATTTTGGCATGAATCCCACTTGTTACTTGGTGAGACTAATATGTTTTTTCTACTTCTATAGCCTCGACGTGGCCACTTGGCATCATCTATGCCACTTCCCTTGATTGAGACTGCACGGCCAATGGCCTGCTCCACATCGCTATCTAAAAAGCACAACGTTATCTACGAATCTGCCATATTAAAAGCATAGAATGCATTTATATCACTACTAGTTGTAGGTTGGCACGAATAACCTGAACCCAAAACTCCTCAACGGCACTCTACAATCAGATAGCAAGAATCCCTCAAAGTGCACTTTACTTTATGGGATTTTGATTCCCCATTTGCATCCAAAAAACCCATGCAGATGCCATTAGTGTCTAGGGCTAGGTCTTGCTTAAGAGGCTCGACCCAATGCTCACATAGCCCGATTTCCAGTTTGAATTTTTGGGCTGAAAATGAAGATTTCCCTTTGTAATTCCATCGGACCTTGATTTTCAAGATAAAAAATTGCACAATCTAGCTATAAACCCTAGTAAATACCATATATTTGGCATGAATCCCACTTGTTACTTGGTGAGCCTAATGTGTTTTTTCTACTTCTAGAGCCTGGACGTGGCCACTTGGCATCATTTATGCCACTCCCCTTGATTGAGATCACATGGCCAATGGATTGCTCCACAGCGCTATCGTAAAAGCACAACGCTATTTGTGAATCTGCCGTATTAAAAGCATAGCATGCAATTATATCGCTACCATTTGTAGGCTGGCATGAACAACCTAAACCCAAAACTCCCCGGTGGCACTCTGCAATCAGATAGTAAACTCCCTCAAAGTGCCTCTAGTACTATGCATAGGTCTCTCTCTCTCTCTCTCTCTCTCTCTCTCTCTCTCTCTCTCTCTCTCTCTCATATTCATGTTGTATCAAAGGTGCCTTGGCCAATAGCCCAAGAAGGTGGTGACCAACAACACCATCCTGAACGCTACCTCTAGAAACTCTCACTTCAGGCCCCTCGCAACCTTTGACCTGTCCGTCGACCTTATTCATTACCGCTTCAGCGGCATGTCCATGAAGCTCGCAGTAGTCTGTGGCACCGACAATTTTTGCTATACCAATGGCTTACGCTACCATTGCCTTCGTCTCTGCCTCTAGCTCCATTGTGCTCCAATACTTCGTCACCCTTTGTTCATACTTATAGCATTACTTGATCCGTGGTTTTCACACTCACGTTATGTCGTTAAGGTCAAAGGTCAACCTTTGGCATCTTTATATTTACTTGCTAAGCTTTGCTCCTTGGTACAGCAATAACGATTTTATAAAAAAGAAAAGGAAAGAATTAGGTCTCCCCAATCTTAGAAAAATAAAAATTCTTTCAAAACATATTAAGTGTATAAGTGAAGGGTGAGTTTAGGAAATGAAAAGATAGAAGAAGATGAAAAGTCAAAAGACATACTAAGGTGGAAAGTCAAAAAGACCTTTTTTTTTCATTTAAAGAGGTATTTCGCTTCTCCTTAATATTTCCTTTGGCATTTTCTTCTCTTTTAAAGTGTCCTCCTGTCCCCCCCCTTCTCTCTCTCTCTCTCTCTCTCTCTCTCTCGCGCACAATGTTGTATTTGTCTTTCTCAGTTAATACTATTACAAATCTATGTGCTTCGTCGTTGCCCATTGCTATGTGCTATAGATAGCGCATCGTTTTCATTTTTGTTGAAAGAATCTTTGAATTATGAATACCTTTTGATTTTTTTAAAGCCATTAAGAATACCTTTTAAAGAAAGAAAAAGAAAGAATTAAGATAGAGTGTTATTTCAATTTAAGCTTGGTCTTTTCTAGTTTGAGTAATTGACATCGAATGAGACTACTATTACCAAATAAAGTATTGAGATAAAGAATAGTTATTTCAATTTAAGCTTGGTCTTTTATAGTTGCAAGGAATTGACATAGAATGAGACTACTTTACCAAGTAAAGTATTGAGAAAGAATTGAGATAGAGTGTTAGTTCAATTTAGGCTTGGTCTTTTCTAGTTGCAAGGAATTGACATCGAATGAGACTTTTATTACCAAGTACAATATTGAGATAAAGTGTTAATTCAAAATCCACAATTGTTCATACTCGAACGAAGAGAGGAAAAAATATGAAGAAGAGGGGGGGGGGGGGGGGCAACTATGCTAGATATGGCAGGCTAGGAAGCCATGGGCTGTTTTTGACAAATTGGAAGTGAGGACGTTGCTCCAAATGCAATCACCTATTCTTCCGTCTTTAAGGCATGTTGCACTATGCAAGAAGCTGATATGGGCAACAAAATTCATGAGGATATTGCGCTGACAAAAGGAGTTGTGCTTGGCATTACCTTGGTCAACATTTTGTACAAGAAGCTGTGGACTGTTTCAGTTGATGTGAAGCGAGCACATCTCTGCAAATGCTAGAACTTGAAGGCATGTGTCAATTTGGAAGATGTTGAGATAGGCAATAGAACTCACGATGATGGTGTTAGTCAGGGGCTGTTGAGAAACTATTGTGCTTGGCACTCCCTTCATCGACATGTATGCTAAATGTGGCAGGGCTAGGAAGCCTGGGGTGTTTTCAGCCGATGCGAAGCGAGTGCATCTCTCCAGATGCAATCACCTATGCTTTCCTCTTGAAGGCATGTGGCACTACCTTGGTCGACATGTCTGTTTGAAATGTTGTCTCTTGAAATGCATTGATTGTGGGATATGTCCAGCAGGGACATGGCCATGAAGCTCTAGCCGGTTTTTTTTAGGATGCAAAGCGAGGGCACTTCTCCTGATGTAATCACCTATGTTTTCATCTTGAAAGCATGTGGCACTATGTAGGACTCCGATATGAGCAACGATGATATTGTTAGACAGGAGTTGTGTGCTCTCTCCAGATGTAATCATGTATGCTTCTTTTTGGAAGGCATGTGACACTACGTAAGATGTTGATATGGGCAACAAAATTCATGACGATATTGTAGTCAAGGACTGCTGAAAAAAGAAATTGTGCTTGGCATTGCCTTGGTTGACATATATGCCAAATATAGCGTACTTCAAAAAGCACAAAAAGTGCTTGAGGAGCTTCTTTTAGGGTATGGTGACTCTTAGAACGGACATATTGTAGGATATGCGGAATAGGGGCAGCACTAGGAAGATGTGGTGTACTTTACAAAGCACAAAGAGTTCTTGAGGAGCTGCATGTCAAGAATGTTAAGTCTTAGAATGCATTGAATGTGGGATATGCCAAACAAGGGGCGGGACCAAGAAGCTTTGAACTGTTTCCAACTGATGCGAAGGTGACGCTCCTGCACATGTACTCCGACAGCTTAACCGAATCCTGCTAGACTTTTGCATCAGCTCCCCACCTCAGTATTCACAACCTACTCATTAAGCCATTCTGGTGTAGTGATTGCATCGGAGCTTATGAACTGAGAACTCATCACTATAATAAACTATACATCGTCTGTGGCATAGAACATTAAGTTATGTCTGCTTCTCTTTAAGTTAAATCTATCTTCTACATCTTTTGTATTTTTGTTAACTCCTATTTTGTGTGTCACAGAAAGCATATATATTCACAAGAGCACAACACTGGAAGGTCCATTATCTGCATCCAATTCCATATGCCTATGCGTTTGCTTGGCCCAACACATAAATCCTACAGGGCAGGGCACAACTTCCGTTCTTATAATTTTTGAAGAGACCACAGTGCCAACTCTCCGCTATACTTTTGAATGGCACTTCTGCATGACGTGCAATGTATACTTAGCATTTTCACACTATGACGCTTCATTGCAAGACGAAATGGTTAAATATTCGCACTGCTTTTATGTAGCTTGACTCAAACACTGTCCTTCATCTTGCATAATTGGACGACACCCATACACAATTACAGTTCGGTAGTGAAGTTTAATTTTTATATTGTGTTGATGCTTTCTGTAAGTTTAGTTTAGCTACATCAATCATCGTATTTATATATCGAATAGACACACACTTCTTTTCTCAGAGTTTGGCAAGCCAACTTATGCATTTCAATACTCAATACCGTACTCTGTACATGTTTACTTTATTCCTAAGTGGTTGATGCGAATCTATGTATGTCCTTGTTTGGTTTGGCAATGCATCTTATACGTTGCAGCCCAATGTTCTCCTCTGCGTAACCGTTCCTGTAGCACGAGGACAACCCTTTATCCCAGTGTTTTCCTCCTCGGATATGTTTTGCACCAGGTTCTGTGATCGACAACTAAGACTCCATTCTCCCTCCGATTGTGACAAGACATAACTCTCTCTCTCTCTCTCTCTCTCTCTCAGGTTCTACGAGAAATAAGAAAAATTTGACTACGCTTGATTTAGAGTAAGATGGGTGTCTCAAAGATGGGTCTATGGTCTAGAAACTAAATGGCCGATATTACCAGACTAAATGGCAATTTGGAAACAACTACCAAAGTAGGGTAAGGAGTAGGGTTTAAGCAGAATGATTAAGTTGCAACCCTATGCTCGATTCAATTACCCCTTTACGCTTCTTCCCAATGCTCATCAAGTCCCAAGTTGAGCTATTGTTGTTGTCTATCAATTGGTTCAGCTATTGTTGTTGTCTATCAATTGGTTCTACTCATCCGCTCGTGTTCCACAACAAAAACCGAGGTGATAGCAATTACAACCAACTCCACTCCAAAATCTATCAGAACACGTTAGGGAAGGCCCACCAAGCAAGACTAGCTCGATTGGCCAGAAATTTCGCGGTCCCCAATGTTCTTCGAGGTGAGATCGATAATGAGGATATAGCTATGCAGTGGGCTATTCAACAGGTACAGGAGTTCTTGGGGTGGCCGGACTTTAGTTCGAATCCCAGTCCCGCTCACGGTAAGTGTTTTGTTGGGCGCAGGGCGAAATGATTTCGGAAGTGGCGTTGTCTTGCATCACGCAGGCGGGACGCACACACACATGGGCGGATGGTGGGCAAAACTCACCAACTCTCAAGAAAAATCTTAGGATCGACGCCATGAAACATGGAGAAGCCGACTTCCCTACCATCTCAGCAGGCTCTAGACACACTGAGGCAGCCCCCAAGCTGCACCATGATGTGACAGAACGTGTTGCTTTGATTGATTCAATAAAAAGTTGTGGGAAACATGGGAACCTTCTTACCGGCAGTAAAATACATGCTGAAATCCTCAAAAAAGGATTGCTTCAGGATGATGTTCCGCTTGGCAATGCTCTACTCAGTATGTATTTCAAGTGTGGTGCCTTTGAAGAAGCACAAGGGACCTTCGATCAGCTTCCAGCACACAATGTGGTCACTTGGAATGCACTTATTGCTGGATATGCCCAGCATGGCTTTGGTAGGGAAGCTTTGAGTTGCTTCCAAAGGATGCAAGAAGAGGGCCTCTCTCCAAACGCAGTCACATTTATTTGCATTTTTAAGGCTTGTGGTAGCATACCAGCACTACAGAAAGGCGAGGAAATACATGCAGAGGTGGATAAGCAGAGATTGTTGGAGAAGGACATTATGTTGGGCACAGCATTGGTGGACATGTATGCCAAATGTGGTGCACTTGCAAAAGCACTGAAAGCATTTGACGACCTTCCAAGACGCAACGTGGTATCATGGAATGTACTTATTGCTGGATATGCTCAACAAGGACATGTAGAAAAGGCGCTAACTTGCTTTGGAAGGATGCGGGATGAGGGAATTCTTCCGAACACAACCACTCTTATCTCTTTATTGAGAGCTTGTGGCAGCATAGAAGCAAGTGAGAAGGGTGATGAGATAGTTGCAGAGATTAGCAGGCAGGGGTTGCTAGATAAAGACGATATGATTGGCACTGCAGTGGTGGATATGTATGCCAAATGTGGTGCTTGTGTAAAAGCACAAGGGATTTTTGACAAGCTTCAAGTACGAAGTGTCTTATCATGGAATGCGTTGATTGCTGGATATGCACAGAATGGGCTCGTTGATGAGGCTATGCGTTGGCTAGAACACATGCAAAATGAAGGCCTTTCCCCAAACTCAGCAACTTACACTTGCATCTTGAAAGCTTGCAGCAACTCAAGAGATTTGGCAAAGGGTGAAGAGATACATGCTAAAGCTGACAGAGAGCGATTATTGGAAAGAGATAATGCACTGGCAACTGCATTAATAGACATGTATGCCAAGTGTGGGGCACTTGACAGAGCACAAAATGTGTTTGACAAGTATTCATCACAGGACGTGGTTATGTGGAATGCATTAATTGCTGGCTATGTTCAGCATGGACTTGTGGACAAAGCTTTGAGCTGCTTTGAGCAGATGCAAGCTGATGGCCTATCCCCAGATGCAGTAACTTTTATTTGCATTTTGAAGGCTTGCGGTAGTGTAGGAGCAACTAAGAAAGGCGAAGAGATACATACTGAGCTGAAGAAGCAAGGATTACTAAGGGGAAATACCATGCTTAGCACTGCTTTGGTGGACATGTATGCCAAATGTGGTGCGCTTGCAAAAGCTCAACGAGTTTTTGACAAGCTTCTGACATGGAATGTAGTCACATGGAATTCACTTATTTGTGGCTATGCCCAACACGGGCACGGTCATGAAGCTTTGAGATGCTTTGAACAGATGCGAGATGAGGGATTTATTCCGGATGCTATCACCTTTGTTTGCAGTTTAAAAGCTTGTGGTAGCATTAAATTGACCTCGAAGGGTGAAGAGATACATGCAGAAGTCAGCAGGAATGGGTTACTTGAAAGGGATGTTGTGGTAGGCAATGCAGTAGTGGACATGTACGCAAAGTGTGGTGCACTTGAAAAGGCTCAAGGAGTTGTTGACAAGCTTGCAGTTCGTGATGTAATCACATGGAATGCGCTCATTTCTGGATATGTAGAGCAGGGTTTTGGAGAGAGAGCTCTAAACTGCTTTGCAAAACTGCAGGCTGAGGGCCTTTTTCCCAATTCTGTCACTTTTATCTGCATTTTGAAAGCTTGTGGCAGCATAGGAGCAATTCAGAAAGGTGAAGAGATACATGCCGAAGTCTGCAAACAGGGGCTGCTGGAAAACGATTCGATGCTTCAAACTGCATTGGTGGACATGTATGCAAAGTGTGGTGCCCTTGGAAAGGCACAAGAAGTGTTTGACACGCTGCCCACTCGTACTGTGGTGACTTGGAATGCCCTCATTGCCGGATATGCTGAGCATGGTCCTGTTGATGAAGCTTTGTGCTGCTTGAGCCAGATGCGATCAGAAGGAAACTTTCCAGATTTGGTCACTTTCATATGCATCTTAAAAGCTTGTGGTAGCTTGAGAGCATTGGAAAAAGGCAAAGAGATACATGCCGAGGTTGAAATGCAGGGTTTGTTGATAAACAGTGATGTTCTTGCAACCGCATTAGTGGACATGTATGCCAAATGTGGTGCCCTTAAAAAAGCACAGGGTGTATTTGATGGACTTCTAGTTCGTACTACCATCACATGGAATGTGCTGATTGCAGGATACGCTCAACATGGGCTCAGCAATGAAGCTCTCAATTGCTTTAAACGGATGAGAGATGGGGGTGTCTCTCCAAATGCAGCAACATACAGTTGTATATTGAGTGTGTGTGGCAGCATAAGAGCAGCAGAGAAAGGCGCAGAAATACATACAGAGGTTGCCAAGCAAGGGTTACTGGATGAAGATAACGGGATTGGCAGTGCTGTGGTGGACATGTATGCCAAATGTGGTTTGGTTCCAAAAGCAGAAGAGGTGTTTGTCAAGCTTCCATTTCGGAGCGTAGTCACGTGGAATGCACTTATCAGTGGTTATGTCCAGCAGGGGCTTTGGGATAAAGCCCTGACTTGCTGTACGCATATGCATGCTGCAGGTATCTCCCCTGATTCAGTAACCTATATTTGTCTTTTCCAGGCTTGTGGCAGCATAGGGGCAGTCATTAAGGGAGAAGAGTTGCACAGGCAGGTTGACAAATGTGGTCTGATGGAGAAAGACAATTTGTTGGGCACTGCTTTGGTGGATATGTATGCGAAGTGTGGTAAGCTCCAAAAAGCACAAGAGGTGTTCAACAATCTTCCAGCTCGAAGTGTAGCCACATGGACCGCCCTAATGGGGGGATATGCTCAAGTTGGCAAAGTTGCCGCGGTTTTTTCCTCTTTCAACGAAATGATAAGAGAAGAGAGAAAGCCAGACGCTATTATATTCATCATCTTGCTAACAACATGCAGTCATGCAGGTCTGGTTGAAGAGGGTCTAATGTATTTTGATACCATGAGCTCCGTCTTCTCCATCGTGCCATCTACAGAACACTCGGCTTGCTTGGTTGACATTTTCAGTCGTGCAGGGCTCTTTAGCAGCGCATTGAATGTGATTGAGAGGGCCCCCCATGCAGACTGTCTTCTGCTGTGGCTAACCTTGCTAGGTGCTTGCCAAAATTGTGCAAATGTGGAGCTTGGTAGGTGGATCTTTGGTCGCATCGTGCAGCTCGATGCAAGATTTTCTGCAGCATATGTCGGCATGAGCAATTTATATGCAGCTGCTGGCATGCCAGATGAATCCGACGAGATTAAAGTGGTGAGAGTAGGAGACAATATGTGTAATGACTCCCTCTCTTTTGCATCTTCTATGTCAAAAACGGAAAAACATGACATTCGAATCAAATTCCCATCTAATATTCAAATTTTAAAGGATGGAAAGTGTGTTAGTGACGGCCATTACTAGAGGTTTGCAGATTTGACTCGTAATTGTAATCAGGATAGTCAAGGAGGATAAGGTAAAGAACTTTGGAAAATTACCCAGAAAATTGTGGAAATTCCCAAAATACCTCTCAAATTTTAAAAATTTAGATCATACCTCTGTATCATTTTTGAACGGAGTATGCCAATTTTTGCATAGTCTAGCTTTTTGACGATAGAGAACTATCTGTAAGTGTCATAAGACATTACTATTCAATGTTGAGCTCACAAATAGATACATTTGTGCCAGGGAAGGCTTGTGTAGGGTGTAGAGGGAAGGCTTGCGTGTGTCTACACCTTGATGTTTTGTATGTTTAGACCCTTTGTGTCCAGGGGAGGCAACTTTGTGCTCAAGGGGAGTGTTGTGAATTGTGTGCTTCACCTTAATGTGTTTTGAGGGGAGGATTGTGTGAGTGATATGCAACCAAAACTCATATAGGGGAGGATTGTTGGGATGCAAGGGTTTGTTGCATCTCTTGTGTGAACAATATCTTCCACCTAGAAATGTGTCATGTGTCAATAACTCATGTGAAATACCTCTTATTACACATGTGTAAATAAAAGTCACTTATGTTTGTGCATAACCAGCCACATCTTGTGTTTATGTATCAAAAGGATGCATCTTTTGTATAAGCGTATATAGAGACACATTCTGCTAAATAAATGTAAGTTTTATCATTTGCAATTATATCCTATTTTATTGTGTAATAGTCTCTCTCTAGCTCTACACTAACCTCTTCAAAGCATACTATTAGCATGGATAGCACACTAATCTATCCACCTTAACCTAACACCTTGTAGTTTATCAAAGAGATCTTCTACCTAAGGCACGAGAAATCTATTTTTGATAGTGATATGGTTTAGTGACATCATGCTCCCTTACCTTTCTCCAAGCATAGGAGAGAGGTGGTCCTTTGTAATGAGCATCCTCTTTGGAGCTTTGATAGTGGAAGCTCTAGGAGTCTCGTTGCGGGCATTTCTCTTGGGGCAAGAACGATAGCCATGTTCTTGCTCCCCACACTTAAAACATTTAGGGTCCTTGCAAAAAGCTTCAAGCTCTTCAAAAGAGAGTTTGTTTTTACTTTTGTAAACTCCCTTCTCCTTAGACCGATTGTTGTTGTTGTTGCTGCTGGAATATCCTTGGGAAGAATTTTAAGCATTGGTTTTTCCCTTTGCATCACTCTTGTCTTTGTTTTCCATGGGCTTGACATTCCATCTAGCCCTTTGTTGGAAATTGATGCGTAAAGCAACCATGGTATAGTGGATTACTTCGATGATAGAACCAGGCCATTGGGAGTTGACATACTCGGCCATCTCTTCAGGTAATCCCGCACAAGATTGTTGCTTTTTCTCGTTGAAGTCTATCTTTTGAAAGACAGTAGCCTATAGATGTAAATCCCAAAACTTGTTTACATATTTGTGGATAGACTCATGAGATATAAGCTTCAAGTACGCCATTCGGTAAGCACTCTGTCCTTGTCATCACGTGTAAAGAATTGCTTCATGATGGAAACTTGTAGAGTTTTCCATATCTTTGGGGATTTGCCGTTGCTACAAAGTCTAGCCCACCATTGACGAGCCAATTTCTAGGAGCGCATAGCTACATGGCATAACTTGGAGGACTCCGTGAAGCCCTCGTCTCCAAAGGCTGCATCAAATTGTTGGATGAAGACCAATACTTTGTTTGGTGGCACCAAAGGTGCCATCATAGGTGAGAAAAGAGATATTCTTTCCTCCCTCTTTGACCTTCTTGAGATTTTGTGACCTTCACCATGCAGGGTAAGATTTGCGATGTCCTTCCCTCTTGTATTCTCTAGGAGAACAGCCATATCTTTCGTTGGAAGAGGAGGAAGGAGAAGAAGAAGGAGAAGAGGGTGACCTCTTTCTTGCCCTTTTCTTCTTTTGTTTCCTCTCTTCCCTTTTGGAGTGACGAGGAGAAGGACTACGGGTTGACCATTTGCTCTTGGGAGGAGTTGGCAACCGTCTAGACCACCATCGTCGTCGAGCCACATCTTTAGAGGAACTTAGGGATTCATTACTTTCTTGTTCTTTGGATTCCTCCTCTCGTATGGGAGAAAGTCTTCTTTTGGGGGTCTCGTCAATAGGCCTCCTAAGCACTCTCTCCTCTTGGAGAGCAAGGGAAATCCCATAAGCACAAAGTTATTGATGAGTAACTTTGGCTTGCAAAACAGGGTTGCCCATAGCTTGTTGCAACCTAGTAACAAGATAGTTGACAAACATGGGGGCATCATCATTAGCACCTTCATCTACAAAATCAAACTTATCAATGTTCATTATACTCTCTTTGTTATTGTCGGCCATGTTACCAAAATTTGTGTGTTTTCTCAATGTATTCTTTGGAAATTCAAAACCTTAGTTGCTACTCTTCTTAGCCTTTGAAAATTAGTACTTAAGCATCTACACCATGACTCAAATTGACTAATTATAGAGAGTAGTGGAGTGGGTCTAATATTAAAAAATTGTTGAAGGATAGTTCCTTTTAGACTTCTTATGGCTCAATAATGGTAAAGCCATATGCAAACCTAAAAAGACCCCATTATTAAGATCAACGCTCTCGAGGTGTACCATATCCTGCATAGTGGGCTCAACAAAACTGACAAAAGATCCCATTTCCACTTACCCTAATATAATCAACAAAATCAACCAATAATAGGCTACTTAAGGCCCTATCTTCTTAAGAAAGAAAAGAGAAACCAAATGCTCTGATACCAATGTAATGGAAATGGCCTATGAACTTTGAGAATAGAGGAATTAAGAGAATTAAAGAGAGCATTTTTGTGAGACTACTTTGAGAACATAGAGGGTGAACTTAATTGGTGGTAGAAACATAATCATAGTATTTAATTAACTTGGCATGAACAATACTTTTACAAGAGAGATATTTTAGAGCGCTTGACAACAGCTGAGAACCGGATTTATGTGGAGTTGGTCCCCCCTCCAATAGAATTTGTATTATAGATTCTCCCATCAAGAGAGACTTGGTACAATACAATCTTTGTGTCACCAAGACAACCCTCACCCGCTACCGAACAAGATGATCAACCTTTTCCTAGTCCAAGCCCTTCACAACTGACAAATCAGATGAAGGAGAGGAAACAAAAGGAGATGAGAAAAAAGAGGAGGAAGCTAGTCAAGAACAACCTAAGAAAAAGGACAAAGATGAGGCTGAACCTTCTACAAAACCTCAAGTAGAATCCGTTGGACCATCTAAGGAGCCACAAGCAGAATATGTTAAACCATCTAAAGAGCCTCAAGTAGAATCTGAAGAATGGAAAACAACGGATGAAGTTATTATCCAGGTTAATTAATATGCAAAGCAAATGCAGTTGATGACGAAAAAGATGCGAACATCAGCTCTTAGACGCAATGCTGAAGTTCAAAAATTGGAACAAGTGATTGATTCTCTCCAAGGAAAGCTTGAAGACAGGATGAACATCATTGAAAATATTCAAGGCCACATCAAAGAGCTCAAGAATGAAGCAGAGCAACACCAAAGCGTCAAGGAAAAGCAACAAGAGGAGATGGAAGAATTAGGGGAGCTTCTCACAAAGCTATCAGATTCATGTAAAGCAAGGATCAATAGCTGAATGAAGTAACAAACAAACTTTTGAGCACTAATCAGTCAGTACAAAAAGCTCCAAGTACAATTAAATGTAGCAAATGCCTCTTTGCAATACTCAGATTAAAGAATCAATGACCAAGCAAAATTTCTAAAGAAGATCAGAGAAAACCTAGCAGTCTCTTCACTCAAGGGGACAGATGAAGTTTACAAGACTTTAGAAAAGAGAAACAAAGACTTGTAACTTGAGTTGAAGTTGGAACAGGCACAAAGAAGGGACCTCGCCCTAATGCGGGTACAAAGAAAAGAGCAGTTGCTTAAAGAGATAGAGGATTTAAATAGATCCAATCAGCTGGTGAGAGAAGGAAATGTGGAAGCTCAGGAGGAATTAGGCACATCTGAACAACCAAACCTAGATATACCACCAGTCTCCTTTGCAGAAATGGAAACACAGCCAACAGAAGGGCCGACAAGAGGTTTTGAATTCCAAGTACCAATCGCCCAAGAGGAACAAGTGCTAATGGTCTAGCTTTTTAAAGCTGAAGAAGATGCGTTGAAAGAGAACATTGTTCACGAAGTGGATGCTGAATGGAAAGCGGCTATGGATTGGGAGTTGAGGTTTCTTCACTTTGTCAATGTAACTCAGCTCACTCCCAACCAAATCAATTCTCAATGGCATCAACAGTCGCTGCCTTATCCTTTGATAAAGGTGGAGCTACTACAAGTAAAAGAAAACTTTACAAGGATATGCAAGAAGAGGGGTCAGATGCTCTCTACCCCAAATGGAGGAAGAACTGGCTCAACAAAAACTCAAGGTACCTCATCTTGTTTACAAGGACACCGACATCAATATAGAAGGATCCAACATTTTGTCCTATACCAAGGGTAAGGATATGGCAAGCACATGAAACATTAAAGATGAAAAGGCCGACTTGGCTCAACTACCTGAAACTGCCAGCTCCAGAGCAAGGATCGGAAATAGAGGAATACATGGTGAAAACCCTAACATGCACCATGAACTTCTTCAAGAGCCTCCCTAACCTCTCATGTGCAATGCTATTTAAAATCTATAGAATGCTTCTCACATGCATCCAAGTTTTTCATGAGCCTGAGTAAAGCAGGAGCCCCATGGATATCCTTTCTAGAAAGTAACAAAGGCTATGATTTGAGTAGGCAACCTTCAAAAGAAGTCCTTTACCACTTCTATGCTAGATGTATGTTCTTTCCATGAAGAAATATATTGGCATTCGAAGAAGCTTTTTACATAGGATTCTTCACATGGAGTACAAATATCATTAGCAGAAATATGGACCTTGCATGGGCCTTGTAAGGAATCCTAATTTTAGGGATTAAGGCTAATGTTGTGTGGGGTTAAGGAGACAAGGGCATTGAAGAAGGTAGTCTTGAGTAGGCTTTTCTAGCCTTTCTTTTAGACAAATATAGGATGTGGACCTAAGGGGTTACTTTCTCTCTCTAGCTTCTTTAAAGTGAAGGGGTGTGACCACATCAACAAAAACGTAGGTCACTAAGAGTCAAAATTTGACTTATAAAAAAAAACTCATTTTTACTTATTTTTTACTTAAAACTCCCTCCCAACATATATACATATCCAAAAATCATTTTTTGACCCTTTTTTTTACCCACAAGCTTAAAAAGTCCATTTTTTCAAAAAACTTTTTGCCCAAAAAATAAAAAACACTTTGTTCTCTACTCCTCCTCCCTCCTCTCTCCCTCTCCTCTCCCTACCTTCCTCCTCCTCCCCAATCTCTCCCTCCCCCCCTGCCCCCTTCTCTCCTCTTATCTTCCTCCCTCTCCCTCCCCCTCTATCTTTTCATCCTTCGTTTCCTCACGCCACAACTTCCATGGTGCTCACGGACATCACAAATTGTTTTCTTCCACCACCACGTACTCCGCACACCAAAAGCATATATATTCGCTTACCCACGACATTTGCATCGAAGGCCACATGTGAGGGTGATCAAAGTTCGTAACAGGAACGTCGCGCCGCTGGTGAGACCAATGTTGACATTTGGGTGGACGGCCATTTGTACCCTTACGATCTTATAAGCCGCTTCCATCCATCCTTTGATAGCCTTTTGACATTTTTTCAATATCTTGGGAGGGGAGAAGCAGGCTTGTTAGACTATTGCAAGCGGTTGTGTATGGGTGCAGGTGCTTCTTTGCATATGTGGATGAACAAATGTCAAGCTCTTCACCTCAAGACGGCGGCATTACAAGAGAGTATTATCTCATTGGAGAGGGTGGTTGAAACTCTTCAACAACAAATGCAGGAAAAGGAATCCCACATTATGAAGCTTGCCAACACCATCACATACTTGAAAGAAACACCCCTTGGTGCAAGGGAACACGTGCAATCAGAGAAAGACATTTGGTGGTTGGGTGCTATTGAGGTGCCCAAAGAGACCAATGGAGTACTTTCATGGATTTTTGAGAGAACTCCATGGATCAAAGAAGTAATACACTCCCAAATTGCAGGTCAGAAGTTAGAGGTTGAGGGTTTTGGTAGCTATGATATGGAGTGGCACTTAGAGGGGACTTGAAAACCATAAGTGTTTGCTTGGCTGCAAACAAGGGGCTTCTTCTTTCATGCCTTGTCCATTCTGCACTTAAGGATACCAACCTAACGGACAAAAATCACACAAGAGCACTGCAAAGGTCGGATCCATGCTTCCATGGCAAGGGCATGGAGAACAAGGGTTGGATTGTCGTGATGTCGGAGATGAAGGTAGAGAATGGGAAACGTCTATTTTGAGATGTCCCATGCTCAATGCCCCAGACCGTGCTCAAAAGGACCACGCTTGGAATCCAATCTTTCCATTTCCTCTATCGAATGTACATTTTTGTACATTACACGCATTCATGCGCATTTTTGATAGGCTATTGAAGCTCCACATTGACTATGCTTTCACAATGAACCATTGGAAAAGTCCCAGGAAGTGATCGAAAGCGTGGAGACACCCTTTAATTCCATTGGTTGTCACGGTGGAAATGTGTCTATTATTGCTACAAAGAACACATGGGAGGCCCATGAAATTGCTTGACAAGTGTCAATGAGTGGACAAAAAGCCAGACACTTTTTGAAGAAAGTTTCCCAAGGAAAGCAAGGTCGGTATGGTGCTCAAAACAGCTCCAACCAGCAGGCAGGTAACCTTTGGGATCTTTGGAAGGAGCTATGCAAAGCTACTACTGACAATGATTCAAATGGCGAGCTTGCAAACAAGCGCAAGCATGTTTGGGCACATTTTTATATTTGTCAAGCTTATGGGCTTTAACAACACAATAGAAGAACAACGCCGATCATTTGAAGAATCCTTGGCGGATTTTACCAAGGTCTTCACCCTTTCTTGGGGTGAAAATAACATCACACATTACGTGGTAAGCCATGTTACATGGTGAACTCACTACAAAGGATTGTTTTCATGAAATAATGTGGATCGTTTACTCATGTGAACAACATATCTTGTCTGCGCATGGTGCATTTTTTATGCACAAATATGGATCGCTTGAAATTTTTAGCATTCAAGGCATGCAGAAGTCCCATTATCAAGCAAGGGGGGTGTACTTCAAAAATACTCGACATGGTGGTGGAATGGTGCAATCCAACTATTTGGAGAAGATGTTCAATTGGTTTTTTCGCACAACATTTGCTTGTAAGCTCGCAAATGGAGCGTGCGAGACAATCCAAGATTGCTATTGAAGTGCAAAAGTGGAGTCGTCAAGAGCATAGCAACAAGTGGAAAATGTTGCAAGGCCCCACCAAGTATGCTGCATGGCGCCAATGCAGAGTGCGACAAGGGTCAAAGTGGATTTTGCGTGAGTGACTACACGTGAACGCAGGGTCCAACTCCTAATGACATGTTCAATTAGAAAATAATAGTTTTTTTCTAAAATTAGTGTGAACAGGGCCCTTTTTAAATGGGCTCTTATAAATATGCATGATCTCATAAACCACTCATTTCTTAAGCACATGTGAGCTGTTACCATACCAAATGGCGTGCACCAAACAAACCGCAAAAGAGCATCTGCCTGCCAACAGAAACACCCTCCAAGGATGTGAGAAGTCAACATGTTTTAAAGGCACAAGAAAACGTCCACAAACACCTGGCTGTTCTAGGCACTCTTCTAGCATTGGACATGGTAGTAGGGCACAAGAGTCATCGAGGGCTGATCAAATCTTTATGTCCACAAGAAGAAACACCTAGACGAAGCATGAAGCAATGCGCCCAGCACTGGAGAGAAGAAGAGGCCTAGAAAAACACCAAAGTCCGATAGGGAGGAGCCATCACGCCACATATCACAAGCAGGACCATCCAGGACTCGGGTGGTCCATATAGACACTAAATCAGAGACAGAACCACCATGGCAACGGGCTGATATACCGCGCACATACCGGGTGCCCATTGGGGGAAAGACACTGCCTCGAGGCTAGGGAGCTCTCCCCACACCACAAGGTCGGGAGCCAAGGGAAGAGGATGAATGAGAAGAGGCTGCAGATCCAACCCCTAAGCATGTAAACGGGTAGAAGTCAAAGTTTTTCAAGAAGCCTAAACGTCGCTAGCCAGCAAATGTGCAAGTGTCCCCAAGACAACCTCAGTGGCGTCGGAAAATAGCAAGGGCATTTGCAAAAATCCGACACTACCAGAAGACTACAAAGATTTTAATTCAACGCACCCCCTTTGCTCGCACAATGAAGGAGATGCTTTAAAGATATGGAAATCATTATAGAATGCAAGCAATAGTGCTAGAGGAGGCTATTCAAGAAGCTGCAGAGGCGCACATCATTTTGGTGTTGGAAGATACCAACCTATGCGCCATTCATGCAAAGCGAGTGACAATACAGCCAAAAGATATGTAGCTTGTACGTCGATTGCGATGGGACTTTGAGCATTAGTCGAAGTTACCCCTCTTTTTGTATTGCACACCCTTATCTTTGTAATAAGATGACTTTGCAATGACAAAATGATTAACAATTGTGTCTACTATGTCTATTATCCATGTGTTTTGAGTTTATTGCTTCTGAACATGAAGAGTTAAATACAAATCAAATATTAACTTTTTGGGTATCCTATGGGGCAAACAAGCCTAGAAAGTGCAAAAAAAATGGTGGCCTCAACGGCGCGCAAATGGCCCATCCATCAGTTTTGGATGACCTATTTGCGTGTCCTTGTGGCCACCATATTTTATGCACTTTCTAGCTTTGTTTACCCAATAGGATACCAAAAAAGTTAACATATAATGAAACCAAGTGTTTATGTAGAATTAAACTAGATTTTTCAACTGTACAATGTAATTGGGCCTTTTGGTGTAGGGAACTATTAGGTAGAGCTGAAGGAGGTGATAGTGTGCTTGAAAATTTAAATTCTGAGTTGATCTCACCTTTTCTAGTGTCCTTGAGTTCAAACATAGGTTCCATATGCAAAAAAGGGGTGGCCACAAGGGCGCGCAAATTGGCCATCTATCAATTTTGGACGACCAATTTGCGCGCCCTTGTGGCCACCATTTTTTTTGCAGTGTCTAGCTTTGTTTACCCCATAGGATACCAAAGAAGTTAACATATAGTGAAACCAAGTGTTTATGCAACATTAAACTAGATTTTTCAACTATCCAATGTAACTGGGCCTTTTGGTGCAGGGAACTATTAGGTAGAGCTGAAGGAGGTGATAGTGTGCTTGAAAACTTAAATTCTGAGTTGATCTCACCTTTTCTAGTGTCCTTGAGTGCAAACATAGGTTCCATATGCAAAAAAAAGGGTGGCCACAAGGGCGTGCAAATTGGCCATCCAAAACTGATGGATGGTCCATTTGCGCGCCTTTGTGGCCACCCTTTTTTTTGCACTTGGTAGGCTTCTCTGCCCCAGGATACTTAAAAATTATAAATTAAGTGAAAGCAATTGTTTTTGCACCATTACTATAGAGGTACCACTTCTTTTCACTTAGATGTGTTTTATACTTTCCCCAGAATTAAGGTAAGTTGAAAGGAGTATCATGTGCATCCAACTTTCGTTGTGTTGATACTTCAAGCAAAAAAGACACAGCTTATTGAAACATATCACCAATTACAACAATTTTCAAGATTTACACATCACATTTAGAAGAATTTACAAGATAGAGAGACAATTCAAAATATTTTTAATTACTTCCAAAAAGTTGATTTTACATCATACATATGAGGAGTTCATAATTTTCTTGACCATTTCCTGGCGCCTCTCTTGCGCATAAGGAAACTCCCCAGTCAAGAGGGACTACGCTATGGCCTTTGGGTCAGTTGATCCAATGGAAGCATGCATCCCTATCTAGGCAAGCACTTTACCACGGAAGCCAGTGCCAAATGTTGTGCATACAAGGGATCTACGCACTAGGAACGCAAGATGTGCAGTTTGAGCAATGGTGCTCAAACACAAAACCTTGCTCAAAGCTTTCAACGACCACATCTTAAAATGGCCTTGGGGAGTAAATTCATTATGGAAAATGGCAACATCGCCAGGGGAGTTGTCCTAGGTAATGCATAAGGGAAGACTGAGGCCCAAAGCTCGTCCGCCTGCCACCCGTTCTTGCTGCAAAATCATCAACCTCCACAACGTCCTATCATAAACCAATCAAGGTTGAGAAAAAATACAATGAAGAATAAAAAAATAACATGAAAATTAGGATAGAGTTTACCTCCTTCTCCTTGTCCTCCTCCTCCTTGTTGCCCTTTCCATCCAAGTCAATGCTCCCATGCATCATAGCTACGAGCTTTGGATTGTCAGAGGGGGGGTTGTGTAGTGGCATAGGCATCCTAGCGGCCTCAACCTTGGCTTGCGTGGCTTGGAATTATTCCTCAACCACGTGAAACTACTCTGCTGCCAGGACCTCCGCACACACAACTGCAAAGTGTCAGCAACAGAGTCCCCAAGTGGCAAGAGCTTGCTTTCAAGGGCATTTGGTGTATTGTCTAAGGGAACTTTGGTGTTGTTGATTTGCACCCTCAAGCATTCATCCATGCGCAAGCCAAATGCTTTCTCCAAATCATGCATAAACACATACTCCTCCCCATCCACTACCACTGAGGAGAAGTGGCTTATTTCCACCTCTAGGATAGCCTCATCCGTCGATGGTAGTGGAACTATAATGTCACTAGGGTCAGCCACGACGATGGATTTCTCTACCATCCCCTTGGGGTACTCGAGTTGAAGTGTTTGTCCTTCTGCTGCAAGGTTCATGGGGTCAACCCCCTGCTCCTTGGTGTCCTTGATGAAGGACCTAGCCTAAAGGTGTGGTAGGCGGAGCTCCTCCATATCAGGTTCCTTGCTCACCAAGAAGATGAATGTTGCCAGCCAAGAAAGGTACTCCACCCCCAACTTGCGCTTTTTGAGCGCTGACACCCTGGGGCTTGCTCGTCCAAGAAATGGCCTACATCGGCAATAATTTCTTGGAACCATCGCAACCGCTTGGAGAATGCGCGATCACCTTTGTGTATGTAGCACAAAAGATTGCAAGGCACCCAGATCCTTGCATGTGGGGAGATAGATACGGAATATTTTATAATGTGCTCCTCCATGAATGAAAAAATCTCGACAAATGCATCCATGTGAAGGGCATTTGTGGCATCAAGGTCAGGGAGACGAGTAAAGAAGGTATGGAGGTCCAACTTCCCTTTGGATTTGGTGTCCTCGAGGAAGAGGATGAAGCGTGACAAAGGGGTGGGCTGTTGAGGCATCCATGTCTAGCGTGGGGTGTAGATAGAAAGTGGAGGAGCTCAAAAGTTGTGAAAGTGAAAAGTGTAGATGAGTTATGCGGCCCCCCTTTTATAATGGTCTCTTTTTAAAGGACATTTTTTTACAAATAAAAAGGCACTTTCACAAAAAAAGGATCTCTCATCTCAATGCGAAATATTATATTCAAAGACATGATTTGCCGAAGCAAATCATGTTGATTACATCGGGGATTGTTTTCAAAATTGCAAGAGTTACAAAGTTATCAGAGCGATAGCATAGTTCCATCCATGCCCCAGTTCTCCTCAACCTTCAATTTGTCTTCCATTCTCTTCCCAATCTACGGACATTCATTACAATAAGCATCTAATGATTGACAAACTATGATGTATTGAAAATGTGGAGGAAGGATTCTCACCTTGTGACCTTGTAAACAAAATTGTGATATTTATTGAAGGGCCTCAAAACCCATAATAACCAAATGTTCTCGCACATTACTGAGAGTCCAATGCTTGTTCACTTGGGCTACCTCCAAAGCATCGTTGGGCATCCTCACTGCAATGTCAAAGCTTGCAATTCTATAGGGGAGTCCACACTCCAAGCTTGCACATCTCGACTCTTGGCACATTGAGTCTCTAATCTCACTTCTCTTAATAAGAGGAAGTGGAGAGTTTCTCGACTAATCAAGACCAACCATCCTTGACTGGCAACCTGAGTCAGCCCCCACTTTCCACCCCACACTCACACTTTTTATCTTGTTTTCTAATTACTACCACACTATTTTACATATACAAACAGTGTACCTTATTTAATTCCAAACACAGGTTCTTTTATACAGCCCTTCAAACAATACCAAAACACTTCAAACAAGGCCTAATGAAGGCAACCCTATATTTTAAAAAAAATAACGTTTCTAGTTGCTCATGAGTTTGCCACTACCTGTGGACCTTTCTCTATCTAACCAGCAAAGCCTTTGCAGAGAATTAACTTGCTAACCGTGAACTACGCAACCTTTCCATCTCGCTAACCGTGAGGCATCCCACTAACCGCAAGGCATCTTGGTAATTGCGAGGCATCTTACTAGCCGCTAGGTATCCCGCTACCCGCAAGGCATCCCGCTAATCGCGAGGAAAAAAAGAGAGCCGATAGCCTCAACTTAACCTAGGCTAACCGCGAAATCATCTCGCTACCCGCGAGAAACAAAAGATATTCTTTCAACAATTGTTCTCTTTAAATGATTCTTCAAACATGATCAACCAATTCTTCATATCAATCAGTAACAACTTATTAAACAATAAAGCAATAACCATTCAGCAAACAGGGACAATTTATCAGACAGTTCTTTCACTAATGTGTGAAAACATATGCTTGTCTCTTGTTATAGAATGACGTTTCTTGGACGGTTTAAGGGGTTCCCTATGCTTAGCTTCCCAAGTCAACATGAATAACAATGCAAAATTTTAAATTTGTCTTACCGGATTAGCGACATATTTAATTACCTCCAGTGTTTGAGGTTGGATGGCTTCGACTTCTTTCGCAACCAATACCTCCGCTTGAGCAACGTTTGGAGTAATTGATGCCTTCCTTTGAACCTTTCTTGGAGGTGGAGCGACATGAGTGTCCTTCGAGCTTCAAATCACTCGCTTCGGGGCCATCGTATTGCAAAAGACAAAGGAGAAAGTGAGAAAGAGAACTCAAGTTTGAGGGCAACATGATGATGGTAGAAAAAGAAGTTGGAGATAAAGATGGCATAAGGGTCAGAGCTTGAGGGAGAGAAGGTAACTCCGACGTCAAGGCAAAAGAGCTTCCGCTTCTTCTGAGAGTGTGTGTCTGTGTCCTAAAAGTGAAGCGATAGGGGTCTTTATATAGACTCTTAAGGCCAGCTAAGAATAGAGGGAAGCAAGGAGAGATAAGTTTGCGTACGTTTGCGGCTCTAAAAAGAATAAAATTATTTGTTTTTATATATTTTTATTTTTTTAATGGACATGGATCCCAATGCACGATTTTGGTTCTCCAATTTTAGAAGAAGCTTGAACTCCAAGACAAGAACTCTAAACTTAACTCCCTCTTCTTTCTTTCCTAACAATACTCCTCCTTTCCTAAAACTGCTCCTTCTTTCCCAAGAGTCAACTCTTATCTCTAGATACAGTCTTGAAGCTTAAGTTTCCCATTAACCTATAGTTTTTAAGTGGATAAAGACCATAAGTAATAGTTCTAAAGTTTGATTTTTGATCCGATCGTTTCATTAGAATGCTCTTTGACTTAACAAAATGCAAACTTTAAATATTTACAAAGTGAATAAAATGCTTTTATTGAAAAATGTTGGGTACATTACAATCTCCCCAACTTAGGGATTCGAGATGTCCTCATCTCGAGGAAAAGTGAGAGTACTCCTACTCTTATTACTAGCTCTTATATCCAAAAGAGTGGTTTCTTTAATCTGCTTCACTTGCTATTGCTGCTTCATTAGTCAATTTTATGAACAAAAGTTTCAATAATGTCCCAACTCTCCACATTCAAAGCACCGAACATTCAAGCGTAGACGATCTTGCACATAAGCAGCATAAACTCTTTGTGGTTGGGTATCTCTAAAGCTTTGAATCTGTTAAATTCTTCTTGTAATCCCTTGTTCCTTCATTAAAGGTTTAGCTCGTAGTAAGGCATCTTGTATAGTGGTAGGCTTCAGGGCTTCCAATCGCGAACTAATTGGTTCTCTTAGACCTTGATAGAAGCGAGCTACCTGCTGCTCTATGGTCATTGATGGAGCATAACGTCTAAGATTTACAAACTTTGAGTAGTACTCTTTCAAGGTTAAACTGTATTGCTTCAAGATAAAGAACTCATTCATCTTTATCGCTTCATGGACAGGGGGTAAGTATGTTTCTTTCACCACTTGTTTGATTTTCCACCAACTCTGAGAGTTCTCCAACACTCTCGTGTCATGACAATGTTGTTTTCACCATAATTTCGCTTCTCTTGAGAGGCGAAACATCCCTAGTATCTCTTGATTTTCGGGTGTGGTCCTTGCAACAGAGAACTAATCATCCATAGCTTTAACACTAGGTTGGTAACCTAACAGGACATAAAAGTGTCCTTTCAGGGTTTTGAAAAAAACCTCCAAAACCATAGTAGATCCACTCATTTTGTAAAATCCTTTCATGAGGTTATAGTTCAAGGCCTACTACACATGGAAAAAATAAGAAACTTGTAAAATTTCTCATCTTTTGGTCACACCAAGCCTCCAAAGTTGATGGACCAGTGCATTTTCATCAAAACAGTCATTTCTTACGTTTTGTTTCATAAAAATAAGATTAGGGATTTTTGTAGGACTTGATATAAATTCCCTAGTTAACTTCAATGGATTGGTGATCAGAACATATGATTGCTTTTCACTCACTATTTTTTGTTTTGTCAAAATAAATAGGTACAAAAAAGTTGAATTTCTACCATTCTGCAAACCTATCATCAAATTTTCTATAGCCACGCTCAATACAAATAATATATGCATGTTTTCTTAGTTCCCTATCGTCCTTTATGTTCATAAGGAGCCATGGAGCATGTCAAAAGAATAATACATCTCTTACCAAGGGGAATCTTGGGAACAAAGATGAAGTGCTAAATACAACAAACATGAAAAAACTGGGTTCAACATTATGAGTTGTAGAATCCCATAGAAACTATTCAATATCTTTTGTAGTCCACTAAAAGCTCAATCGTATAACAATCAATCCTTACTTATACGATTCATTAAAACTCAATCACATGACCTAACTAATCTTGACTTAACCATTCCATCAAAACTTAGTCAGATGACTTAACCAGTCATGATTATCTCAAACACATGACTTAACCAGTCATGGCTCATTCATTCCACCAAAAAAACTCACTTTCATGACTTAACCAGTCAAACAATTTCTTTGTAGAAAAACAACTCAATCTTCTATTCATAAAATCATCAAAATGTCATATAGGGATCTACAGATCTCTCCAGGAAAAAACATAATAGAGGTTTTAACCATAACTATGTACAGGTCAAGCGACATAAGGTAATATCTCTAAGAGTCGGATAATGGGTATAGTAACCATACACATGAGGAAGTTTCAAGTAGCCAATTAAATCTTTTTAACTTAGGGTCTGATACCAATTGTGAGGTCCCCAACCTCGAGAAGATTGGGGCGACTTGATAGAGGGCTTTCCTTTATTCTCCTTTTTCGTTGACGACACCCTACTTCGTTTCCACAAAGTAGAGATACAAGTAACAGAAGAGAGGAAGTCCTCTATTCATCGTGTTCGTGGTTATAAGGGTCATACACCACATGCCAGGTTGATAAATCAAGGATTCTAATGAAAAGTGTTTCCTAACATAAAGATGAAATCCCATTGACATATTTAGAATCCATAAACAACGCCTTCTTCCCCACATTTAAGAGGCACGGCCGCCATCCATAAACCGTAAATATGATATGAGACTTAGTCTAAATTAACTCGACTAATCAGGTCCATAGCTTTCAAGGGCACATAGATTAAGGACTTCTCGACTCTTGGCACAATGAGTCTCTAATTTCACTTCTCTTAATAAGAGGGAGTGGAGAGTTTCTCGACTAATTGAGACCACCCATACTTGACTGGCAACTTAAACCAGCCCCCACTTTCCACCCCACACTTACACTTTTTATCTTGTTTTCATATTACTACCACACTATTTTACATATACAAATAGTGTTCCTTAATTAATTCCAAACACAGGTTCTTTTATGCAGCCCTTCAAACAATACCAAAACAATTCAAACAAGGCCTAATGAAGGCAGCCCTATATTTCAAAAACAACAACTTTTCCAATTGCTCATGAGTTTGTCGCTACCCGCGGACTTCCTCTGTCTAACCAACAAAGCCTTTGCAAAGGATTTATTTGCTAACTGCGAATTGCGCAACCTTCTCATCTTGCTAACCGCGAGACATCCCGCTAACTGCAAGACATCTTGCTAACCGCCAGGCATCCCACTACCCGCGAGGCATCCCGCTAACCGCGAGGAATTTTGCTTACCACCAGGCATCCCGCTACCCGCGAGGCATCTTGCTAACCGCGAGGAACAAAAGAGAGCCGATAACGTCACCTTAATCGCTGCTAATCGCAAAATTATCTCGCTACCCGCGAGGAACAAAAGATATTCTTTCAACAATTCTTCTCTTTAAATGATTCTTCAAACATGATCAACTAATTCTTCATATCAATCAGTAACATTTTATCAAACAATAAAGCAATAACCATTCAACAAACAGTGACAATTTATCAAACGGTTCTTTCACTAATCTGTGAAAACATATGCTTGTCTCTTGTGATAGAATGAATTTTCTTGGATGGTTTAAGGGGTTCTCTATGCTTAGCTTTCCAAGTCAACATGAATGACAATGTATAATTATAAATTTGTCTTACCGGATGAGCGATATGTTCGATTACCTCCCACGTTTGAGGTTGGATGGCTTTGACTTCTTTCGCAAACAATACCTCCGCTTGAGCAATGTTTGGAGTAGTAGATGCCTTCCTTTGCACCTTTCTTGGAGGTGGAGCAACATGAGCGTCCTTATCGCTTCAAGTCACTCGCTTTGGGGCCATCGTATCGCGAAAGAGAACTCAAGAGTTTGAGGGCAACACGATGATGGTGATAGCCGTTTTTTGGCTTTCCATAATTGCCATAGTAAGCTACCTCACCCTATCAAATCACTCAAACATTTTGGTTATCCCTACCATTTCACTGTACATAGGCGTGTGTGAGTTAGGGACTTTCTCCATATTTTCTTAAAAACCCTCAACTAGCTAGTCACTGGGCTAGTTGAGCCAAATAAATAAATAAAATAAAAAAAATAAAATATATTATGGCCCATTTGTGTGTAAATATTTCATTGTATATAGGGCCTAAATAAAAGGATTTTTCATAATTATTTTGGTATTTATTTAAATATTTCTACCTATGGTGTGTTATTTATGTTATGTACATTGACTCACCATTACCATATTTTTTCCTACCATTTTGCATACTCTTTATTCCATATAAAAATAATTTCATGCAAGCTTCTCTTATTTTTGGTGTAACTCCATCCCAAAAAAAATCCAAAAAAATTAGTTTTATTTATGTGTATATTTTTTCACTATTGTGTTTTTTCCTTCCTACATCTATTCTCTTTTTTTCTCATAAATTAGAACACCAAAAATATTCATCTTTTTATGGTAGACTTATAATGAGAGAGATTTATTTTGACCCCTTTATATTTTTCCCACCTATATTATTTATATTTAACATGTACATATTTTTTTAGACCCCTCAATATTTGATTTTCTTAGTTGTACTATTCACTTATATCATGATCTCAACAATATCTTCAATTATAGACCTACCAAATAAGATCAAGGGTATGTGGCATGCATGCGTGCACCATGGGGAGCTCACTCTTGGAGGTATTCAAAAGAATCATCCAAAGAAGGACCTCACAAGGACCTTGTGCAGTGGAAAAAACAGTTGGTTTTGCTGAATTTTTAAAGATCATATGCTCCCCAAATTTGAAAAGGTGATACAAACAAAATTTGTAGCTCGTGAGCTGAAATTTCACCTCAAATTTTTTCATATTTTTTTGAGCTACGAGCTGTGAGCTATGATTTTATTGGTGGACCCCAGTTTGCCCATGCTATGCAGCCACACTCCCTCTTCCACTTTATCATTTTCCTCTTTCACACACACTCCTACCTCTCCTTCCCACTCCCAAACCTGCAACTCCTATGTCCTAATTCACCCTCTTCACCATTGCCACATTTCTCACACCTCCATAGCCTTCATCCTCCATTTCTACACCCTATGTGTCCCCCTTTCTCTCTACATATATGTCCATATTACCATACTCTCTTCAGCTTTGTAAAAAACTTCAAAAAATCAGTAAAAATCCAAGGATAACCTCTGCAAATGAAGGCTTTTATCATGAATTTTCCAAGGTTTGAAATAACATAGCTTCATCGACACGCGCTGCTTTGCCATGCTGACTGCTTCTTCTTCCGGTGCTGTAAAGAGGTGAATGTCAACTTCTCCAAGGCTTCAACCTCTCTTTACAAGCTCATCGCTTCTCTAACTTTTCTCATCATATATCTCACCATTTGGTGAATGATTTTGTAAATATTTTTTAGTGATAATTACTAACTACTAACCACTAACCTTATTGTAAAATGCACCCTCTACTAGAGTAGGCACTCCCAAATTATTCACTCAATCCTCTCTCCTATCATCCTCAATAATTCTCTTCCCTTGAGTCCACATCCATGTGACTCAAAGGACAAGAGAGACCCACCCTCATTAAAAATAAAATAAAATGCATAATCTTTTATTCCTTCAAATAAACTTGATTAGGCCTAATCATAATCGGGGCTTCTAAAACCTATAAATAGAGCCCTTCTCTCCCTTGTAAATCATCCCATGATCACACTACACCACACCATTCTCAACACATAACACACCACTCTTCAAGCCTAGTTGTGTAGAGTGTGTGCATCGTGAGTGCTGTATTCCATCATTACACATAGGTGCATGGAGAAGTTTGAAGTTAGTTATCCCATCTAGAGCAGTGGAGTGTATGCCATACTCTTCACCACACTTGTAGCCTACTCTTGTGCATAAATAAGATTTATAGTTTTGGGTGCAATTGTATGCTGCAACTACGACTCTTCTCTCCAAATTGACTTGATAAGTTGGCTCATCAGGTGGTTGAAGGTATATTGTCCTTGAAGTTTGTTGTGCCATTCATGCTTGGTGGTTTGAGGGCTTGTTGAATTGTTTGCCTAAAAGGTCAATTGTAAGAGGGTTCTCGGTGAGAGGGCTCCCGTGACCCTAAGACAATTTGTGTATTGGCAAGAAGGTCAAGTTTTGTGTTGTCTCTCTATTTCTCATCAAGCTTTGTGTGCATCTAGTATTTAAGGCTAAGACTGAGTTGCTCAAGTTGATTTGTGCTCTTTACCTCTCTCTGGCGTGGTGAATGTTTGTGTCTGGTGTGTGTGGCTATCTTGCATTCCCCTCTCTTGGTGCGTTTGAGTACAAGGAGATATCACGTGCATCCTAGTTCGCATCTACAACTATGTGGTGCCCCTTTTCTTGTTTGGTTTCTGGCTGTGGGTTGTTGTTGTCTCTGATTGTGCTTGCCCCAGCCCCAATTGAGCAGCACGGGAGCCTCGAAGGTGTTGGGGTATAAAGCCCAATGTGGTCGCCCAGGTAAGTGGGTGGGCCGCCAGGTATGTACACATATTCTTTTGTAAAAACCTAATAAGAAATCACTATGCTTTACACATTACAGTAGAGCGAGTTCACCATATCGTCATGCTCTTCTTCTCGCACTATTGTGGAAGAAGAAGATTTGGCACGTGTTGGTACAAAAGAAGCAAATAAAACCTATAAAGCTCAAGGGGATAAAACCAGAAGATATGGACAAAGATGAATGGAGCGAAATGGATGAATTGGCACTTTCTATCATTATGCTGACTTTGGCAGAAAGCGTTTACTTCAATGTAGCAGAAGAGATGTCGGCTTATCAAGCATGGTTAAAGTTGAGTGATCTTTATGAGAAGCAGAGTGCAGCTTCACACGTATACTGGCTTAAGAAGCTTGTTGACTTGAAGATGAAAGAAGGGACACCTATGTCCAATCATCTGAATGAATTCAACACAATCTATAGTCAGTTGTCAGCTCAAGGTGTCAAGTTTGATGAACCTGTTAGAGCTATGTTCCTGTTGATCACATTGCCGAAAAGTTGGGACACTTTTCGCACAGCTTTGAGTAATTCTGCACCTCCAGATGGTTTGAACATAGCAGGTGTAGAAGGAAGTCTGCTTACTGAAGAAACCAATAGAAAGACAATGGACAAAGGCAAAGGAACAGCCTTAGTTGTCAGGGGAAGGACCAAAGAAAAGTACAAAGGTGGAAAGAGGAATCAGTCTCGTAGCAAGTCCCGCAGTGCTAAAGGCAAGAGTGACATAGAATGCTACCATTGTGGCAAGAAGGGTCACATGAAAAGAGACTGCAGAGAATGGAAAGCAGAAAAAGGCAAAGAGAAAGCTGAAGACCATGGTGATAAGAACAAGTCCTCAGTGAAGATTCAAGAAATAAATGTGACAAACACTGTTGCAGAAGATGACAGTCTAGTGTCAGGAGACATCTACTTCTTGAAGAATACAATGGACTCAGCTCTTCTTACAGCATCTGATGGAAATGCACTGAGTGACTGGATTATAGACTCAGGGGCATCACTTCATGTGTCTCCAAACAAGGAGTGGTTTACCTCTTATGTGACCACTAAAGATCATGTTCAGCTAGGCAATGGGCAGACATGTGAGATCTTAGGTGTTGGAGATGTTCAATTGAAGTTTCAGAATGGCTCTTCTTTCACGCTGAAGAATGTGAGACATGTTCCCGCAATTACAAAGAGCTTGATCAGCACAGGTTTACTTGATGATGCTGGCTACGTCACCACTTTTGGACAGAACATGTGGAAGATATCCAAGAGTTCTATGACAGTAGCACATGGAGTAAAGTCTGGAGGACTTTACATGATTTATGTATCAAATGTCTCTAAAAATGTAATCAATGTAATCGAGCAGCCGAACGTTTCTTTGTGGCATAGCCGGTTAGGACATATGTCCAAGAAGGGAATGGAAATCTTGTCTCATTCTGGTTATTTGCCTGGCTTTTCATTTAATGATTTTGAATTCTGTGAACATTTTCTGTATGGTAATCAAACACAGCAGCCACATAAGCCTAGAAGCAGTAGAAGAGATACACAGTTGGCACTTGCTCATAGTGATTTGTGTGGACCTATGCCTAACCTATCTCTAGGGGGAGCTTCTTACTTTATGACATTTATAGATGATTACTCGAGGAAAGTATGAGTTTACTTTCTCAAGCACAAGGATGAAGCATTTAGTGTTTTCAAAACGTTTGTGACACTTGTGGAGAATCAGAGTGGCAAGAAGCTTAAATGCTTACGCACTGACAATGGTGGAGAGTATGTTTCAAAGGCCTTTCAGGACTTTTGTGAGTCAAAAGGTATAAAACGTGAACTTACTGCTCCTTACAATCCTCCTCAAAATGGTGTTGCTGAGAGGATGAATAGGACCATACAAGAGAAGGTCAGAAGTATGTTGTCTAATGCACAGCTGCCAAATAGGTTTTGGGCTGAAGCTGTATCAACAGCTGTTCATCTTGTAAATAGATCTCCTAGCAAGGTTTTGCAGAAGGCTTCATTGCCAGAGATGGTATGGTCAGGCAAAATGCCCTCATACAAGTATCTCAGAGTCTTTGGCTGTGAGGCATATACACATGTTCCAAAGGAATTTAGGAACAAAATTGAGCCAAAGAGTAGAAAGTGCATCTTTCTAGGCTATGGTAATTTTGGTGAGATGGGGTACAGACTTTGGGATCCCGAATCCAGAAAGGTTGTCCGCAGCAATGATGTTCACGTTAATGAATCCAAATATCATTCTAAACCAGAGAGGGTTGAGGAGATTAGAAGATTTGTCTTCCAAGAAGATGGACCTGCATGTGCAAGACAAAATGTCAGGGCTCAAGAGGAGCAAGGACAGGATAGAGTGGAACCACAGGTTATGGCTGAGCCCGAGCCACCTATTGTGCGTAGATCTGGACGTGTCACGCGACCTCCTGATAGGTTTGTTCCATCTATGAACTATGTCATGTTGACTAATTGCAATGAGCCTTCATGTTACAAGGAAGCAGTGCAAATGAAGGACTCCGGGAATTGGCAATTGGCCATGCAATCAGAGATGACAGCTCTGCATAAAAACAAGACATGGAAGCTAGTTAAATTACCACAGGGCAAAAAGGCTCTACCTTGTAAATGGGTTTACAGGTATAAGATCACCGCTCATGATAGTCAGTCAAAGTACAAAGCAAGGCTTGTTGCCAAGGGCTTTAAGCAAGAACAAGGCATTGACTTTGATGAAGTCTTCTCTCCGGTGGTCAAGATGACTACATTGAGATGCTTTCTTGCATTGGTTGCCATATTAGATTTGGTGTTGCACCAAATGGATGTCAAGACAGCGTTCTTGCATGGTGATTTAGATGTGGAAATTTACATGCAGCAGCCAGAAGGGTTTGTTGAGAAAGGCAAGGAAGATTGGGTATGCCAGTTGTTAAAGAGTCTTTATGGCTTAAAACAATCACCGAGGACATGGTACCATAAATTCCACAAGTTTATGCTTTCTCAAGGCTACAAACGTAGTGAGTTCGATCACTGTCTATATACAAAGAAGGCTAAGGATGGTAGTTGGCTGATCCTTATTTTGTATGTGGATGACATGTTGATTGCTGGCAAGCACTTGGAAGAAATTTCAGCTTTGAAGTCAAAGATGGCAAAATCGTTTGACATGAAAGACATGGGTGAGGCAAGTCATATACTTGGTATGCGCATTGAGAGAGACACATCAAAGAAGTTGATTTGGTTATCTCAAACAGAGTATATTGACAAGGTTTTGCAACGTTTCAATATGGAGAAGGGAAAGGAACTGAGTGTTCCATTGCCACCATATGTGAAACTTAGCAAACAAGATTGTCCTGTGTCTGAGGAAGAACAGGCTGAAATGGATAAGATTCCATATGCATCTGCAGTGGGTAGTTTGATGTATGCAATGATTGCTACTCGCCCAGACATTGCAGTGGGAGTAGTAAGTCGATACATGTCAAACCCAGGCAAGAAACATTGGGAGGCAGTGAAAGGAATATTGAGATACCTGAAAGCTACAAAGAGTATACGTATATGCTATGGGAGTCAGGAGCTAAGTGTAAAGGGTTTTACAGACTCAGATTATGCAGGTGACTTAGACAACCGAAGGTCTACGTCAGGGTATGTCTTTACATTGGCTGGTGGAGTAGTATCATGGCGTTCTAGATTACAAGATTGTGTTACTCAGTCTACTACAGAGGCTGAATATGTTGCAGCATCAGAGGCATGCAAAGAATCAATTTGGCTTAATCGACTAGTAACAGATTTGGGAATCAAAGAAGAGATGCCTGTGTTATATTGTGATAGTCAAAGTGCTATACAATTGGCTCGCAATCCAGTTTATCACTCAAAGACAAAGCATGTGGATGTGAAGTATCATTTCATCAGGGAAATGCTCCAGGATAAGAAACTTCAGCTTTTCAAAGTTCACACCACAGAAAATCCTACTGATCTACTTACAAAAGGACTTCCCTCAGAGAGCTTTGTGCATTTTCGCAAGCAGTTAGGTGTAGGGTAGTACATCACTTCTCTACTTCTCTTGTATATTAGCTTGTATAGTAGCTTCTCTCACACTTAAAGTACCACATTGGACTTTAAGTGAGAGGTTGTTGGGGTATAAAGCCCAATGTGGTCGCCCAGGTAAGTGGGCGGGCCGCCAGGTATGTACACATATTCTTTTGTAAAAACCTAATAAGAACTCACTATGCTCTACACATTATAGTAGAGCGAGTTCACCATATCGTCGTGCTCTTCTTCTCGCACTCTCTCTCACGTCGCACTTCCGCTCGTACTCCTTCAGAAGGGTGTTTAGAGGCCGCTCTTCTTGTTGCCCGCCCCGGACCGCCTCAATGGTAGAAAAAGAAGTTGGAGATGGAGATGGCTTAAGGGTAAGAGCTTGAGGGAGAGAAGGTAACTCCGATGTCAACGCAAGAGAGATTTTGCTTCTGAGAGTGTGCGTCTGTGTCCTAAAAGTGAAGGGAGAGGGGTCTTTATATAGACTCTCAAGGCCAGCTAAGAATAGAAGGAAGCAAGTAGAGATAAGTTCGCGCATGTTCGTGGCTCTAAAAAAATAAATTTATTTTTTATTTTTTATTTTTTATTTTTTTGCTGACACGGATTTCGATGCACGATTTTGGTTCTCCAATTTTAGAGGAAGCTTGGACTCCAAGACAAGAACTCTAAACTTAACTCCCTCTCCTTTCTTTCCTAAAAATACTCCTCCTTTTCTAAAACTGATCTTTCTTTCCCAAGAGTCAACTCTTATCTCTAGATACAGTCTTAAAGCTTAAGTTTCCCATCAACCTATAGTTTTCAAGTGGATAAAGACCATTAGTAATAGTTCTAAAGTCCGATTTTTGATCCGATCGTGTCATTAGAATGCTCTTTGACTTCACAAAATGCGAACTTTAAATATTTACAAAGTGAATAAAATGCTTTTATTGAAAAATGTTGGGTACATTACAATCTCCCCAACTTGGGGATTTGAGATGTCCTCATTTCGAGGAAAAGTGAGAGTACTCCTACTCTTATTAATAGCTCTTATATCCAAAAGAGTGGTGTCTTTAGTCTGCTTCACTTGCTACTGCTGCTTCATTAGTCAACCGTGGACAAGAGATTTGATAATGTCCCAACTCTCCACATTCAAAGCATCGAACATTCAAGCGTGGACGATCTTGCACATTAGCAGCATAAACTCTTCGTGGTTGGGTATCTCTAAAGCTTTGATTCTGTTTAATTCTTCTTGTAATCCCTTGTTCTTTAGCTCGTAGTAAGGCATCTTGTATAATGGTAGGCTTCAGGGCTTCCAATCGCGAATTAATTGGTTCTCTTAAACCTTGACAAAATCGAGCTACTTGCTGCTCTATGGTCATTGGTGGAGCATAACGTCTAAGCCTTACAAACTTTGAGTAGTACTCTTCCAAGGTTAAACTGTATTGCTTTAAGCTAAAGAACTCATTCATCTTTATCGCTTTATGGGCAGGGGGTAAGTATCTTTCTTTCACCGCTTGTTGGATTTCCCACCAAATCTAAGAGTTCTCCAACACTCCCGTGTCACGACAATGTTGTTTCCACCATAATTTTGCTTCCCCTGAGAGGCAAAATATCCCTAGCATCGCTTGATTTGCAGGTGTGGTCCTTGCAGCAGAGAAGTAATTATCCATAGCTTTAATCCATAGTTCTGCATCTGTCTTAATGTCATCACCCTCTCCTTTAAAAGAAGGTGCTTGCATTTGTTTCAACAATAACTTCTTCTCCTGAATCTCCGTATAGATATCATAGTTCTAAGGTTTTTCCATTATAAGAGTGATTTAAGGATTCCCATGAGTGTACATCATTGTTTACAATAACTCAAATCATTAGGGTACTTTCCAAACTTAGACTTATCCAGTCCACTAAAAGCTCAATCATCTAACTTAATCAATCCTTACTTATCCGATTCATTAAAACTCAATCGCATGACCTAACCTATCTGGACTTAATGAGTCCATCAAAACTTAGTCACATGACCTAACCAATCTTGACTTAACCAGTCATGATTATCTCAATCACATGACTTAACTAGTCATGGGTTATCAAATCACATGACTTAACCAATCATGACTCATTCAATCCACCAAAAAAACTCACTTTCATGACTTAACCAGTCAAGCAATTTCTTTGTATTAAAAAAAATTCTATTACAAAAAATCATCAAAATGTCATATAGGGGTCTACAAAAGATCTCTCCAGGAAAAAACATAATAGGGGTTTCAACCATAACTATGATACACGTCAATTGACATAAGGTGATATCTCTAAGAGTCGAATAATGGGTATAGTGTTAGGAAATAAGACGTAGCTAGATAGATAATTGAGTAGATTACTTAATGGAGAGAGACAGATTTATATACACGAGATTATAGAGTAGAGAGATAGAGAGAGAGAGTACACACGATATACGTGGTTCACCCAATGTGGGCTACATCCACGGGAAAGCAGCCACTCAATGGCTTTAGTACTTCAAAATAAGAAGTAGTTTACAAAGGGATTATACCCTTAATGGAGCTCCCGCCTTGCTTCACTCTCACCACCTCACACTCACCCTGTTGCATCAACTTCACACTATAAAATGTGTGTAGAAATGGCCTCCTTTTATAGGCCAAAAGGGCTGCCCTCTCTTATGAGAGACAGCCATGTGTAGCCGCCCTTGTGAGAATAAGTCCAAATCGGACCCTCCAATCCGCCCATGTGTGGCCGCCCTTGAGAAGACAAGTCCGCTTTTGAATTCGGCCACCGGCCATTGAATTCGGCCACCGGCCACCGGCCATTGACTTTCGACCACCGGCCACCGGCCATTGACTTCCAACCACCGGCCATCGGCCATTGACTACCGGCCACCGGCCAACCGACCGGTTGTTTTTCGACAACTTTCCGGCTGCCGTCCGGCCATAATATTCCGGCAAAAAAGAATATTCCGGCGAAAAAAAAAAGACACAATTGTCTTGTTTGAATCCAAGCTCTTCTAAGAATCTGTGAAGCCACAGAATTTCTTTGCTTGCCTCCGTCATTGCTACATACTCTGCTTCCGTGGTAGAAAGTGAAACCACTTTCTGCAGCTTTGAAGCCCAGCTTACTGCTGTGCCTCCAACCGTGAACACATAGCCAGTAGTGCTCCTTCGAGTATCTTTGTCACCTGCCATATCTGCATCAGCATACCCTTCTAGAAAAATATCAGTTCCTTCAAAATACAAAGCATTTGTTGTTGTCCCTTTTAAATACCTAAGTATCCACTTCACAGCTTGCCAATGCTCTTTACCTGGGTTTTCCATGAACCTACTCACAACTCCCACTGCATGTGCAATGTCTGGCCTTGTCCAGACCATAGCATACATTAGAGAACCTACCGCTGCAGCATATGGAACTTTAGACATATAGGCTATCTCCTCTTGTGTCTTTGGACACATATCCTTCGTTAGTTTAAAATGACCAGCCAAAGGTGTAGAAACTGGTTTTGCATTTTGCATTGCAAACCTTTCTAGTACCTTCTTGATGTAATCTTCTTGAGATAGCTTTATTGTCTTCTTCGTCCTGTCCCTTGATATTTTCATACCAAGTATCCTCTTTGCAGCACCTAAATCTTTCATTGAAAAAGATTTGGACAACTCCTCTTTTAGGTCTTTGATGTCCTGCATGTTAGCACTTGCAATCAGCATGTCATCAACATACAACATTAGGATGATGAATCTCCCATCTCCCAAATTCTTCGTGTAGACGCAGTGATCCGAGTTGCATCTTGTGAATCCATGATCCAACATCCATCGATCAAACTTCAAGTACCATTGTCTTGATGCTTGCTTTAAACCATATAAGCTCTTCTTTAATCTGCAAACCATTTTCTCCTTACCTTTTACTTCATACCCCTTTGGTTGAAGCATGTAGATTTCCTCCTCTAAGTCACCGTGAGGGAATGCTGTATTTACATCCATTTGCTCGAGATTTAGATCATGAGCAGCCACAAGGCTTAAGACAAGCCTAATTGAGTTCATTTTTACAACAGGAGAAAATATTTCATTGAAGTCAATACCTTTCTTTTGAGAAAAACCTTTTACCACAAGCCTAGACTTGTACCTTTTCTTCCCACCTTCTTCTTCCTTTAGCTTGTACACCCATTTGTTTTGAAGTGCCCGCTTACCTTTAGGCAACTCAACCAACTCCCATGTTTGGTTGCGATGTAGTGAGTCCATCTCCACTTGCATGCTCTTCGTCCATTCTTCTTTGGATTCATGTTGCATAGCTTCTTCATATGATTCCGGCTCTCCAGAATCTGAGATCAAGAGATGGTTGAAGGAAGGAACAAACCTTTCTGGAGGTCTACTTGGTCTTGTAGATCTTCGGGGAATAGATTGAGGCTCCTCATTTGGTTGACGTTGTTGCACATTGTCACCGTTTGCAGTCCTTGAGTCTTCACCGTCCTCAAGCTCCATGTACTCATCACCTGTTTCTTTTGTTTGTTTTCTTTCCAAGTAATCTTTGTACATATTTTGTTCGTTAAAAATTACATCCCTACTCCTTAAGATTTTACCATCTTCAGGATTCCATAGGCGATACCCAAAGTCTCCTTCTCCATAGCCAATGAAGAAACACTTTTTGGACTTTGCATCTAGCTTTGATCTTAGGCTTCTATCTATGTGCATGAAAGCCTCACACCCAAACACTTTGAGAAATGCATAATTCACCGGTTTACCTGTCCATGCCTCTTCTGGAACTCCCCCATCCAATGCCGTTGAGGGTGACCGATTGATTAAGTACACAGACGTACTTACAGCTTTCGCCCAAAGTTCAAGCGGTAGGCCTGCATGTAGCCGCATGCTTCGTGCTCGTTCCATGATTGTCATGTTCATCCTTTCCGAAATCCCATTTTGTTGAGGTGTCCTTGGGGTTGTCCTTTGCCTCCGAATTCCATTGCTAGCACAAAAGCTTTCAAAAGCTTGGCTGCAATATTCACCTCCATTGTCGGATCTGAGGCATTTAACCTTGGTACCTGTTTCATTCTCCACAAAGGCTTTCCACCTTTGAAATATGGAAAATACATCGGATTTATTTTTCATGACATAAACCCATGTTTTTCTAGTCGCATCGCCTATGAATGTTACATAGTACAATGAGCCACCAAGTGATGGTGTACTTGCAGGACCCCAAACATCAGAATGAACCAACTCAAGTTTTTTTATTTTTTCTTTCATTTCCTGATTTTTGAAATTTTACCCTCTTTTGTTTACCATAAACATAATCTTCACATAACTCTAAGTCCACTTCTTTCAAACCTGGTAGAAGCTTCTTTGCGTGAAGGATTTGCATTCCTTTGGCACTCATATGCCCAAGTCGGTAGTGCCACACCGCACTGTCAACTTCTGTAGTTGGTGCACAAGCTGAAGGTTGCGTGCTAACAGTACACAAGTAAAGTGTACCGACTTTTTCACCCTTGGCAACCACCAAAGATCCCTTTGAGATCTTCCACCGTTTGTTTCCGAATGCAATGTTGTGACCTTCATTGTCCAATTGTCCTGTAGAGATCAAATTTTTGCGAAGAGAAGGAACATGCCTAACATCTTTAAGCTTCCATTCATTTTCGTTAGCAGTTTTGACAGAAACTGTACCTTTGCCGACAATCTCACAAGCTTCATCATCTCCCAAGTATACATACCCAAAATTACCTTTGGTGTAGTCTTGGAAATGTTGCTTGTGTGGTGTCGCATGGAATGAAGCGCCGGAATCTACTATCCAGGAATTAGACACATTGTCTAATGAGAGAATTAGAGCATCTTGCTCTACTTTACCTGCCACATTGGCCTCCGATGTTGGCTTGTTGTCTTGAGACTCTGTCTCCTTCTTCTTCTTGGACCAGCAATCCTTCTTGACGTGGCCCTTCTTGCCGCAGTTCCAACATTCAAGACCAGTCTTTGTGCGTGACTTGCTCCGCCTTGAGCAATCACGACCCTTTTGGTTTTTGAACCTCTCCTTAGGCCTTCCTCTTGTTTCCACTGATAGTGCAACACTTAATGATTCTCCTGTGCTTCTCCTTCGCATTTCCTCGCTTAGAAGAACACCCACAACATCATCAAACTTAAGAGTATTTGTGCCAGAGAGTAACATCATCACAAGGCTGTCCCAACTATCCGGTAGAGATGATAGTATAAGGAGAGCTCGCACTTCGTCATCGAAATTGATTTTCACTGATCGAAGTTGACTTATGTTTGTGTTAAAGTCATTTAGGTGTTCTGCAACTGAACCATTCTCTGCCATCTTTAGATTGAACAAGCGCTTCATAAGAAATACCTTATTGGATACCGATGGTTTCTCGTAGAAGTCGTCAAGTGACTTCATCAAGTCCTCCGTGGTCTTCATCTCCGAAACATTGAAGGCCACCGTTGACGCCAAGCTTAACCGGATTGTTCCAAGTGCCTTTCGATCAAGGACAATCCATGCTTCATCTGCCATTGTTGCGGGCTTCCTCGCAAGACCGCCTAGTGGCAAATAGAGGTCCTTCTGGTAGAGATAGTCTTCAATCTGCATCTTCCAATGTTGGTAGTTTTTGCCGTTGAACTTCTCAATCTTGAGCTTCCCTTCCTCCGCCATAACTCCCACTCAATTAAAGGAATCCTTTCCTTGAGATAATTTAGCTACGAGCAAACCTTGCTCTGATACCAGTTGTTAGGAAATAAGACGTAGCTAAATAGATAATTGAGTAGATTACTTAATGGAGAGAGACAGATTTATATACACGAGATTATAGAGTAGAGAGAGAGAGAGAGAGAGAGAGAGAGTACACACGATATACGTGGTTCACCCAATGTGGGATACGTCCACGGGAAAGTAGCCACTCAATGGATTTAGTACTTCAAAATAAGAAGTAGTTTACAAAGGGATTATACCCTTAATGGAGCTCCCGCCTTGCTTCACTCTCACCACCTCACACTCACCCTGTTGCATCAACTTCACACACTATAAAATGTGTGTAGAAATGGCCTCCTTTTATAGGCCAAAAGGGCTGCCCTCTCTTATGAGAGACAGCCATGTGTAGCCGCCCTTGTGAGAATAAGTCCAAATCGGACCCTCCAATCTGCCCATGTGTGGCCGCCCTTGAGAAGACAAGTCCGCTTTTGAATTCGGCCACCGGCCACCGGCCATTGACTTTCGACCACCGGTCACCGGCCATTGACTTCCGACCACTGGCCATCGGCCATTGACTACCGGCCACCGGCCAACCGACCGGTTGTTTTCCGACCACTTTCCGGCCGCCGTCCGGCCATAATATTCCGGCAAAAAAGAATATTCCTTTAAAGTTGCCCCTGATTCTTGTCTGTGAAAATTTTGGTTTCCGGTGAGTGATTTTCCTTCACGCACGATGGCTTCTCCTCATAAGGGGGCCTTACAAATGTGCGCTTTTACCACAGAAAATTACAAGGGTAAATCAGGCTCCATACTTAACATATAGTAACCATACACATGAGAAAGTTTCAAGTAGTCAATTAAATCTTTTTAACTTAAGGTCGGATACCAATTGTGAGGTCCCCAACCTTGACAAGATTGGGGCGACTTGATAAAGGGCCTTCCTTTATTCTCCTTTTTCATTGACGACACCCTACTCCGTTCCACAAATTAGAGATACGAGCAACAGAAGAGAGGAAGTCCTCTATCCATTGTGTTTGTGGTTATAAGGGTCATACGTCACATGCCACGTCGATAAATCAAAGATTCTAATGAAAGGTGTTTCCTAACATAAAGATAAAGTCCCATTGACATATTTAGAATCCATAAACAACACCTTTTTCTTCACGTTTAAGAGCCACGGCTGCCATCCATAAACCATAAATATGATATGAGACTTAGTCTAAATTAACTCGACTAATCAGCTCCATAGCTTTCAAGGACGCGTAGATTAGGGACGTCTTGACTCTTGGCACAATGAGTCTCTAATTTCACTTCTCTTAATCAGAGGGAGTGGTGAGTTTCTCGACTAATCAAGACCACCCATCCTTGACTGGAAACCTGAGCAAGCCCCCACTTTCCACCCCACACTCACACTTTTTATCTTGTTTTCTAATTACTACCACACTATTTTACATATACAAACAGTGTTCCTTAATTAATTTCAACCACAGTTCTTTTATACAGCCCTTCAAACAATACCAAAACAATTCAAACAAGGCCTAATGAAGGCAACCCTATATTTCAACAAAAACAAGTTTTCCAATTGCTTTTGAGTTTACCGCTACCCGCGGATTTGCTCTGTCTAACCAATAGAGCCTTTGCAAAGGATTTATTCGCTAACCGCGAATTGCACAACCTTCCCATCTCGCTAACCGTGAGACATCCCGCTACCCACGAGGCATCCCACTAACCCCAAAGCATCTTGCTAACCACCAGGCATCCTGCTACCCGCGAGGAAGAAAAGAGAGCCAATAAACTCATCTCAATCTCCGCTAACCGCAAAATCATTTTGCTACCCGCGAGGAACAAAAGATATTCTTTCAACACTTCTTCTCTTTAGATGATTCTTCAAACATGATCAATCAATTCTTCATATCAATCAGTAACAACTTATCAAACAATATAGCAATAACCATTCAACAAACAATGACAATTTATCAAATAGTTCTATAACTAATCTGTGAAAACATATGCTTGTCTCTTGTGATAGAATCACGTTTCTTGGACGATTTAAGGGGTTCCCTATGCTTAGCTTCGCAAGTCAACATGAATAACAATGCAAAATTATAAATTTGTCTTACCGGTTTAGCGACATGTTTGATTACCTCCCGTGTTTGAGGTTGGATGGCTTCGACTTCTTCCGCAACCAATACCTCCGCTTGAGCAACATTTGTAGTGGTTGATGCCTTCCTTTGCAGCTTTCTTGGAGGTGGAGCGACATGAGCGTCCTTCGAGCTTCGAGTCACTCGCTTCGGGGCCATCGTATTGCAAAAGAGAAAGGAGAAAGTGAGAAAAAGAATTTAAGAGTTTGAGGGCAACATGATGATGGTAGAAAAAGAAGTTGGACATAGAGATGGATTAAGGGTAAGAGCTTGAGGGAGAGAAGGTAACTCTGACATCAACGCAAGAGAGCTTCCGCTTCTGAGAGTGTGTGTCTGTGTCCTAAAAGTGAAGGGAGAGGGGTCTTTATATAAGCTCTCAAGGCCAGCTAAGAATAGAGGGAAGCAAGTAGAGATAAGTTCGTGCATGTTCGCGGCTCTAACAAAAATAAAATTATTTTATTTTATTTATTTATTTATATTTTTGCTTACACGGATTCCGATGCACGATTTCGGTTCTCCAATTTTAGAAGAAGCTTGGACTCCAAGACAAGAACTCTAAACTTAACTCCTTCTTCTTTCTTTCCTAAAAATACTCCTCCTTTCCTAAAACTGCTCCTTCTGTCCCAAGAGTCAACTCTTATCTCTAGATACAGTCTTGAAGCTTAAGTTTCCCACCAACCTATAGTTTTCAAGTGGATAAAGACCATAAGTAATAGTTCTAAAGTCCGATTTTTGATCCGATCGTTTCATTAGAATGCTCTTTGACTTAACAAAATGCGAACTTTAAATATTTGCAAAGTGAATAAAATGATTTTATTGAAAAATGTTGGGTACATTATAATCTCCCCAACTTAGGGATTCGCGATGTCCTCATCTCGAGGAAAAGTGAGAGTACTCCTACTCTTGTTACTAGCTTTTATATCCAAAAGAGTGGTGTCTTTAATCTGCTTCACTTGCTACTGCTACTTCATTAGTCTATTGTGGACAAGAGTTTCGATAATGTCCCAACTCTCCACATTCAAAGCATCAAATATTCAAGCGTGGACAATCTTGCACATTAGCAACATAAACTCTTTGTGGCTGGGTATCTCTAAAGCTTTGATTCTGTTTAATTCTTCTTGTAATCCCGTGTTCCTTCATTAAAGTTTTAGCTTGTAGTAAGGCATCTTGTACAATGGTAGGCTTCAGGGCTTCCAATCGCGAACTAATTGGTTCTCTTAAACCTTGACAAAATCGAGCTACTTGTTGCTCTATGCAATAACGTCTAAGCCTTACAAACTTTGCGTAGTACTCTTCCAAGGTTAAATTGTATTGCTTCAAGGCAAAGAACTCATTCATCTTTATCGCTTTATGGGCAGGGGGTAAGTATCTTTCTTTCACCGCTTGTTTGATTTCCCACCAAGTCTAAGAGTTCTCCAACACTCCCGTGTCACGACAATGCTGTCTCCACCATAATTTCGCTTCCCCTGAGAGGCAAAATATCCCTAGCATCGCTTGATTTGCAGGTGTGGTCCTTGCAACAGAGAAGTAATTATCCATAGATTTAATCCATACTTCTGCATCTTTCTTAATGTCATCACCCTCTCCTTTAAAAGAAGGTGCTTGCATTTGTTTCAACAATAACTTCTTCTCCTGAATGTCCGTATAGATAGCAACGTTCTGAGGGTTTTCCATTCTAGGAGTGATTTGAGGATTCCCTTGAGTGTACATCAATGTTTATAAAAACTCAAATAATTAGGGTACTTTCCAAACTTAGACTTATCCGCTCCACTAAGAGCTCAATCGTATGACGTAATCAATCCTTACTTATCCGATTCATTAAAACTCAATCCTAACCAATCTTGACTTAACCAGTCCATCAAAACTTAGTCACATGACTTAACCAGTCATGATTATCTCAATCACATGACTTAACCAGTCAGGGGTTATCCAATCACATGACTTAACCTGTCATGGCTCATTCAATCCACGAAAAAAACTCACTTTCATGAATTAACTAGTCAAACAATTTCTTTGTAGAAAAACAACTCAATCGTCAATTCATAAAATCATCAAATGTTATATAGGGGTCTATAAAAGATCTCTCCATGAAAAAACATAATAGAGGTTTTAACCATAACTATGGTACATGTCAATCGACATAAGGTAATATCTCTAAGAGTTGGATAATGGGTATAGTAACCATACACATGAGGAAGTTTGAAGTAGCCAATTAAATCTTTTTAACTTAGGCTCTGATACCAATTGTGAGGTCCCCAACCCCGAGAAGATTGGGTTGACTTGATAGAGGGCCTTCCTTTAGTCTCCTTTTTCGTTGACGACACCCTACTCCGTTTCCATAAAGTAGAGATACGAGCAACAGAAGAGAGAAATTCCTCTATTCATTGTGTTCGTGGTTATAAGCGTCATACGCCCCAGGCCACGTTGATAAATCAAGGATTCTAATGAAAGGTGTTTCCTAACATAAAGATGAAATCCCATTGACATATTTAGAATCCATAAACAACACCTTTTTTCCCACGTTTAAGAGGCACGACGGCCATCTATATGTAGAGTGCGCAGATGATGGAGAAGGTAGGAAAGAAGACTACACACACACACCAACACACATCGAGACACACACACACAATCGTTACCCTGCAGCAGCCATTCAACGAGCTGCTCTTCTCTTCTTCTCTTTTGAACTATTATCCAAAGTATATTTACAACATAGTATAGTCAGTGTCCAGCCGCCCATAGCACAATGGACATATTCTTTAACATCATATTCTTTAACACTCCCCCTCAAGCTCAGAGTGAGCTTGCATATGATGGATTCCCAATGCTTCACGAAAGTAGCAAAACTTCTCCTTTCCAAGAGCTTTTGTGAATATATCCGCAACTTGATCATTTGTCTTCACATACACCAAATCAATCTCATTTGCCAAAACTTTTTCTCTAATGAAGTGATAATGTACCTCAATATGTTTAGTGCGAGCATGGTAGACTGGATTCTTTGCCAACATGATGCTGCTAATATTGTCACAATATATAATGACACTGCCAAGATAGTCAAAACCAAAGTCTACCATAAGTACTCTCAACCATGACTCTTCACATGTTGCCAAAGCTGATCCACGATATTCAGCTTCTGTACTTGATAATGCTACAGTTGATTGCTTCTTGCTACTCCAACTTATCATACCATTGCCAATGGAAAATGCATAACCACTTGTAGATCTTCTATCCATAAAATCTCCTGCCCAATCTGCATCTGTGTAACCATTAAGACAAAGCTTCCCATTCTTTTCATAAAACATTCCATAACTGACAGTGGCTTTCACATATCTCATAATCCGTCTCACTGCATCAAGATGACTTTTACATGGATTTTGCATGAATTGACTCACAACACCCACTGCATAACTCAAATCTGGCCTTGTTATTGTCAAGTAAATAAGGCTTCCAACCATCTTGCGATACATAGTGACATCCTCAATGTAATGTCCATCATCAAACAACTTCACATTTTGATCAAGAGGTGTATCAACCGGTTTGCACGCTGTCATTCCATACTTCTCAAGCGTATCCAACGCGTATTGTCTTTGTATCATCCAAATTCCTGATAAAGTATTGACAATGAGGAATCAACAATGTGCGGAATAACCATTGTGGTTAACTTGAAAGATCTACAAGCACCCAAACCGAGCCATGACCTCTATTGTGATTGGTAGACCCAAAAGTAATCTCATAGAGATACTGCACATAGAGTGCAAAATGCTTCATAGCACTAATATGATGAATATACACTCAGCCTTTGCTAAACACTAGGGCCCATAACACCTAGTTTGCCTGCATTTAGCAAAAAACATATCCGAACCTGTATATCCATGAGCATCCTTGCCAATACTGATGGAGAATGTGCTCCTAGCACACATTAAAGAGGAATGTAAATAGTTCTAAAAAGAAACTAAATAATTTCTACTGCAATCATTTACAAGCCTTGCTAAAACATTTGAACCATAATAGAAGGTGAAACATTAATCACTTCGAGGGACAAACAATGAAACATTTTCATTAACAACTCATAGCCTTACTATATGCATAAACAACCATCCGTTAATGTTTTTAAGCAGCACTTGTACCTTCACAAGTCATTCTAAGTATCCGACAACTTCTGGCCACTGAAATTGTTCCTGATACATCGCGTTGAAAACGGTCTATAAAATGGATTCGACTAGCACCTAGGGACATCGTCGCGACACATAATTGAAGTAGCGACGCTAGTGTCAATCCTAGAGACTCATATTCTCCACATGTGGAATATGTCTCAACTAAGGATATCTAAAGGAACATCCTTCAAGTATGAGATGTACTAGTGTGTGGAGGTAACTACAATCACGATGCAACGTGCGTGAGAGGGACCCTCATGGATCTTGCTCCACACTGGCTAAACCAAACTCCTTGACCTCCTAGACCATGTTGTATCCCATGTGACAACATGTGCCAAATCAAACCCTACTAGTGGGTCCATAACTGCAAAATGCAAAATCTTATTTTGGACACTACAACCCATCTTTCTTGGCTCTCACATGACCTTGTCATCTTGTTGAAGAGCAAAAATGGATGAAAACATAAAAGTTTATGCATCCTACCTAGAAAAGCAAACAGTAATGAGATGCATACCTGGAGGTTGAGCATAGTTTTCACTTATCCTTTCCCAATTTCCCGCTTGCAATGGCTTAGGAACACTAATTGAAAATTAGTGAAATTCAAGTAGTATGGCACATATGACCTTGGGTGTTGCCGTTGCAATCCAAACACCTTGGTGAAAATGGACCTTATGAAACCTCTTGGCTAAACTTTTGTAAGAAAAATGCTCAACTAGAAGTCAACAGTATCTTAATTCAACTTGAGAAGTTGAAAGTATCCACGGGCCCTTGGCAGCTTATGGACTTCTTTCCTTGAAATTACAACTGTGAAGATTCCAAGAATTGACCACCATCACACGTGATGATTGATTTAGGAATCACGAGATGGGTCTTACCCCAAAACTGGACTATATAGACACTCTTAGTTCTATAGATAAAATAGAAGATCCACTGAAGTTGGAATCGTATTCTCAACTAGATCTTTTTTGCACCCAAAAATCTATAATCTTGGGTTTTTGTGAATGGTCATGCTGCCTAAAATGCTGGCTTCATCTATACACCTTGGTAGAGATAAGCCCTTACGAGTTTAAGACGTTCAAAAACTCAACTTGATGTCACACACAAAGTGTGTAGTGCTAAAATAACACCCAAAAAATTGCTAATGGCAAGACTCGTGCTTGTCCATTTGAATTGAGGGGAACTCAACGAATAGAATTGTTCGATCTTGAAAGCAATCACTAATGGATTGCAAACCAATGTCTCTTTGCCATTCCAAAATAGGTGGAAATAGATGGATCTTAACCCTTCCTGTTACCATAGTGGCATAGAAAGATTTCTATAAAATCATGTCTAGTTTCACCTTTCCCGCAAAGAAGTTGAAAAGAGAGAGAGAGAGAGAGAGAGAGAGAGAGAGAGAGAGAGAGAGAGAGGGAGAATGCTAGGCTGAGGAAACCCCTTATTCAAATGTGGTGTATGTCCCTTGCATATATACCAGCACAAACCATGTATGTGTCATAGCTTATCATATAAGCGTACAACAGTGTACGTGTACAAAGCTCTTGTAGAGAGAGATACCATAGTGCACATTTGGTCCCACCTATCGTATACGTGGTCATGATTGTACCAGAGTGACTAAGGTATGGCACTTTGCTTGTGAATATACATTAAAAAATTTTAACATGTCAGTTATTTACCTCGTCCTTGACAGAGTAGTTAGTGTGATAGAGGAAGCGTATACAATGATGGGTGTTGTAGCAATGACTGTCTCAACCATGTGAGCCGTCGGTATACGTGTTGTGAACGATTACACTGGCATGGATACATCACAGTGCGTCGCTGCATACTATGAGCTTATATCCACATAGTGCCAAAGATGTGTGCCATTATCATTGATCTAAATTCAATCGATAATACTTTGGCACATAAGAGAAGTTGTACTTCACGTGAAGATAGTCAAATCACTTTGCTTTATACATTGGCTTCTGATGGAGTCTGCCCAAGCACTTTGCTTTGCACAGCAGAGAGATCCTTTCCCAAAAAGAAAAGTAAAACATAGACAAAAAGAAACATAGGTTGAAAATTGACTAACCTTGTCGCCCACTTGTGGCCAGGGTTTTGGTAATTTGGTCAAATCCGGCTCATAGCCATATGTACCGCTTGAGTGAGCTAGCATATGTATCATATACACACTCTTGTGATGTAAAAAGCTGCAGACATCTCAACAAGTTTCCCTAAGTTTGTATTGCTCCTAGCATATTCCAAACATGGAAGTCTTGTCTTTGCATGATACTTCTCAGTAGAGCAATCGCAAATAATTGACCTTGTCAAATTGTACAATGTATTGAAAAGCAAAAAAGTAAAAATAAAAATTTCTTGCAAAGTATATACCTTGTACCTGCTTGGCTTGATTACGTAGACGAAGCCTTGCTCCAGTGATTTCTAGAAGACAATCCCTAGCAAGGCCTATAAGTGGTGGATGACATTTCCAATAGATGCTTGTCCTCCGTCTTGGGCTGCATTTCAAGCCTCTTTCTCCAAAGAGTTTTTGGACTCCAATGAAAAAGATAAGAATTGGTTAGCATGGGATGCATGCCGCATGTCTGGCCTCTCTCTCACACAGTACCTTTCAAAGTATCGGGAAATCATATTAAAACTAGAAGGTTTAAATGAATTCCAAAAGATACCGGGTTTTAATAGGGGTCTTGACAAAGACTATCGTCTTCATGTCAAGACCCAACATCTAAAAACTTTGGAAGAAGCCATTAGTCATGCACAAAGATATGATGATGACCAAGAGAGGGAAATAAAATGTTCCCTACTCTAAGAATCCTTTTGCTAAGAGCAATGTGGCTAAGAGCCAATGGCGAGGTAGATCTCCCATACGTTCCAAGAGGAATAAGAGACAATCTACCTCTCCACGTCCACAAGAGGCTAAGAAGCCTAAGCAATCATGAGATACTCTGTGTGGGTCTCTCAGCACTTCTGATTTTGAGCGTGTAAAGAAACACAATTTTTGTTTTAGATGTCTTTCGGACCAACATAACAAGAAAGATTGTCCTCTTTTGCAAGGCAAAGAAAAGGCCATGCACACAGTGCAACTCCTCACATTAGATTCATCTCCTAAATATTGTGTTGCAGAGGTTCTTCATATGGAAGAAAAGCACAAGTGTTGTGTGCCTGCTTCAATGGGGCAGCCCACCTTTGGCCCCCATGATTTGATCGGCATGCATGGCACTATTAACGGACAACGTGTTCGTATTTTAGTGGATGATGGTGCAACTCATAATTTCTTGAACTATAAGCTAGTCAAGAAATTGAAGCTTACACAGACTCCCTGCTCTCATAAGTATGTGGTGGAGCAGATGTCTGGGAATGATAAAGAAGTATGGGACACGGTAGTTCAAGGGGTTGAGCTTATTATTCAAGATCATGCGATGGCCCTTAACTTCCAAGTTATGAACATGGACCGTGCTGATGTAGTTTTAGGATGGAAGTGGCTGCATGATTTAGGAAACACATTGCACACTAGTTATGAACACAACTCCTTATCCTTTATGGCCAATGGTAAACATGTGCTTTTGCTTGGTGAGAAAAATATACCATCTGCACCTCTTATATGTACAACCGAGCTTTCTATTTTGCAGAAAGCAAATTTAATAGATGAAGTCTTTTTGTGTTATTGCTTGTCTCCAAGTCTTGTGAATTCTCAAGAGCAAAGTGCGGTGAATTCTAGTAATGGTATGCAAAGTGCAATGAATTCTACTGATAAACAAAGTGTTAACAAATCTAACGAGCAAAGTGCTCTCAATTTTAATTCTATAGAGCAACGTGCAACTGTTGTAAAACAAACATTACAGGAATTACAAGATTCTCCATCCCAGCATAACTCTAGTTTACTTTCTCCTTTTGCACGACAAAAGCTAACTCACTTACTCATGGAGTATAGTGATGTGTTCTCAAGTGATTTACCACCGGGTTTACCCCCTACACGTGATGTGCAGCATGGCATAGATTTCTTGACAAGCACTAAACCTGTGAGTAAACCACCTTATCGTATGAGTGCTAAAGAAGCCAAGGAGGTTAAGAGTCAGTTGGCTGACTACCTCGCTCGTGGTTTCATTAGACCTAGCACTTCGCCTTGGGCATCACCAATTCTATTGGTAAAAAATAAAGGTGGTACTATGCAAATGTGCATAGATTATCGCGGATTAAATGTGATAACCATCAAGAACAAGCATCATCTTCCTCGAGTGGATGAGTTGTTTGATCAACTCCATGAGGCAAGATACTATATGAAGATAGATCTTTGTTCAGGATACCATCAGGTACGTATCCTACTGCAAAATATCTCCAAAACTGCCTTTAGAACACGGTTCAGGTATTTTGAACTTTTGGTTATGCCTTTTGGTCGAACCAATGCTCCAGCTACATTTATGACACTCATGGATAGTGTCTTACGTCCCTATCTTGAAAAATTTGTTTTGGTTTTCCTTGATGATTTTCTCATTTACAGTAAGACTGAAGATGAACATATAGAACGCTTACGATTAGTATTTTAACAGCTACGAGCTCACGCGTTGTATGCTAAGCAAAGCAAGTGCGATTTCTTTAAAAGAGAGATACATTACCTCGATCATCTGATCTCTTATTCTGGCATCAAGACAAGGTCACTACCATTCTTCGATGGCCACATCCCAACACGGTTGAGGAGCTTCAAATATTTTTAGGCATGGTTGGATTTTATCGACAGTATATCCGTGACTATGCCAAAATCATTGTTCCTATGACGGATCAACTTAAAGCAAAAGGTAAGACCTTTTCTTGGGAAGAAGCCCAAAAATGCAATTTCGAACAGCTCAAGGTAGTTATAGCCAGTGCTCCCATCCTAGCAATCGTCGACCCACTTAAGCCATTTGTGGTAGAGACTGATGCTAGTGATAAATCCATTGGTGCGGTACTCCTCCAAGAGGGAAGACCTATAGCCTTTGAAAGTAAAAAGTTAAATAGATCTCAACAGATTTATTATGTCTATGAGAGAGAGCTCTATACCATAATTCACGCTTTACGAAAGTGGCGACACTATTTATATGGTACCGAGTTTGAAGTAGTTTTTGACCATGAGAGTATCAAATGGTTTACTACTCAAACAGACTTGAAGGGCCGTAAAGCTAGATGGGCAAAAATCCTTCAAAATTATGATTGTAAGCTACGATATCACAAGGGGCCATATAATGTAATAGCGGATGCACTAAGTCGGATGCCGCAGATTAATTCACTTGCTTTTACAGAACTAAAGAGTGGATTTTTGGAGTCATTACGTGGCAAGTGTGCACAAGATCAATCATATGCTAAAGTGTGGAGTGCAGTTTTAAAAAGGGATCCCTCACACTCACATGTCTCTGAATAGCCAGATCAACATGTCTCTGCACGCGCATATAGAAACTCCAACACACAGAGCTCCACCCCTACTCAGGAAGAGCTTAAACGATGGAAGAATTTTTCCATTGATGATGGCTACTTACTCCACAAAGGTAGAGTACGTGTGCCAAAGGACTCATACACTAGGCCCCAAATCTTATTTGAGTGTCACGATGGTCCAAGTGTTGGTCATCCAGGTATCTGTAAGACGTATGCCTTAGTTCGGCGGCAATTTTATTGGCCGGGCTTACATTGTGGGGAGATAGAGCACATCTTGTACTCTCAAATAGTTAGGTCGACTAAATCACTTCACTTACATCAAGTCTAGTGTAAGAAATTATTGGGGAGAGAGAGAGAGAGAGAGAGAGAGAGAGAGAGAGAGAGAGAGAGAGAGAGCTATGTTTGATGGGTTGGCTGGCTGCAAAGCTATTCATTAAGTGTCATAGAGATGCCTATCTTGGAGAGGGTGAGAACCTTTATATTGAAGGTAAGAGCTTTTGCGTTGTTTTTAATGAGCACAGGTCAACACATGTCACTTTATCAAGGTGTCTAGCATCTGAAGAAATCAATAAATGTGTGTGTGTGTGTGTGTGTGTGTGTGTGTGTGTGTGAGAGAGAGAGAGAGAGAGAGAGAGAGAGAGAGAGAGTAAATATACTTACAAAATAATCTTTTCATGATATTATTTGTCTTGCTCTAACTCTTGCCATAAAAGCATTGCTATGCAAACTTGTCAACATGAAGCAATCCTCAAGGTCAATAACGTGATCAATGGGTGTGAATTCACAACTAGGGGCCTCATGTGCATTATGTAGCCCAATCAATACATTCCACATATATTTATGTTTGGTGGTTATGTTGTTTTACGGTACATCTATCACTTGACCCATTATCAAGGTTTTCTCGTCTCCATAGCCACATTTTGTGGAATCCAAATAATAACACATAATAGCACCTCTCAATGTACATTGCATGCCACTTCTTTGTATGATCATCACGCTCCAAATTTAATTGGTGGCCAAATATGATAATCTAGAGGATTGATTGGCGTACTTACAACTAGATTCTTAGCCACAACTATAGTATGTTAACCCATAAAGCAATGAGTTGATATATTGCAGGCAACACGACTTAGTGTACTATTCATTTGTGTGTGCATGTACACATGAACTTCCATCATCCATCCACATATACACCAAAACATAAGCAGACGACATAAGCTCCAATGATGCATCCACTTATTATATTTATTTTTCATGGTTGTAAGTAGTATAAGTATGCTAGTATAAGTAGCAAGTTGTGTACTTTTTGGGCAAATGTATGCAATATAGCAATGAACGTAAGGGGGCCCAATCCTTTTTAATCTCTCAAATCGAGGAAGATACCTTAGCTGAGTGAACGAAGAAGGAAAAAGGAAACGGGAGAGGGAGCACGTGGCGGCGAGTCAATCAATGAGCGACGGAGCATGGCAAGGCAAGGTTGCATAAGAGGTAGGAGGGGATGGGCATCATCCTACAAAGCCCACGATGTGCAAAAGCCGGATGCGGGGCCGAAAAGGTTTTCTTTTTAATTCCACATGCAACTCGTTTCAGCACACAAGAGCAGTTGCCCTTGTGGTTTACAGTAGGATTGAAAGCTGCTGTCGACGCATGTTCGAATTCTATGTACCTCATTAGAGGGTTAGTGTGAAGGGGTATGGGGCGGGGCGCAATGCGCTCAGTTCCAAATGAGAGGGTTAGTGTGAAGGGGTATGGGGCGGGGCGCAATGCGCTCAGTTCCAAGGATTCGGATGAATCTCGAAATCAATGAATAGAGCCACTAGGTAGCCATGGGAGAAGATCGCGCAAGGTAAAGTTGTGTGTTTGATTCTCCTCGTGCAGTCTGCGTTGAAAAAAAAGGACATGGTCGCTCTGGGACGGAGAGCAGCCATGGGAGAAGATCGCGCAAGGTAAAGCTGTATGCAAAGTTCAAACATGAGAAAACACCATCGACGCATGAATCCCTACGACTCTACTCTCAATCCGTGCCTACTTTAAAATAAGAGCACGAAGCAGTTACAAGGTGAAGGCAGTAATTTATGCTGCGTTGGGTACTAGTCGATGATAAGTCTGTTGCTTGAGCGTGATCTTGCTCTGTGTGGAAGATACAGCAGAGTTCAATTGCACATTTGCAGACTTTGCAGACAGAGCATTGCGATGAGAGACTCTCGGTGACTTCCCGGACTTCATCAGCTGATCGATCCGATGCTTCTCTGGGCATACGTTCTCCTTATTCTCACCCACCTCTTTCACCCCTGAACGAGGGCTCCTCCTCAGCACATAAGCCCCAGGGCTCCTCTTCTCTGCACTGCGTCTCCGGTAAGTTTTTGATGGCTTTACTGGGCTCATTTGCAGAGATGGTCGAGCCGCCTTGTAAAAAAGGAAAAGCTCATCTCCACAGTTTTTCTCATCTTCCTCCCTTGTTTTCTCTATGCTTCCTTTTGCTATCTCACATAGCTCCTGCTGGCTGGCGTTGTTCTTCTTTGTAGCCTTGTCCTCCGGTGCATTGGCTTGCAACACTTCCTTACTGGTGAAGGCATCCTGTTCATCTTCCTGTAGAGTCAGGAACTCGATTCAATTATGGAACCACAGTTAACACATCTTCTATCTATAGTCGAGAAAACCTGAGCAGGAACACCCTTGTTTCGCTGCACTACAACAACTGATTCTTCCATGCAACCAAGCTCCACTTGGCATCCATCAGCTCTGTCCTGCAGTATCATGTTCAGAAATTTTACCTTGAACTAACCAATTTCCAAGTCCAGCCGTAATGTAGAACAAATGCAGATCTAAACTACTCAAGTACTCGCAATCAGAGATAAGAACCGTACATGAATTTAAAAGAGATTCCATTCTTCGTCCAGATTAAAGTAGCAATAACAGAAAAAGTAATATTATCAAATGGGCCTCTAGACCTATCTGACTAAAATACACAGCTAGAACCAAAACCCTAGATTTCACTGCACTTATGTTAGAAACAACTAGGGATTTATTGGACAACATGCTAGATTTTGCAAGTTCTTGACGCACACATTGGCTCTGTTAAGTCTTGCACATACACACAGCAAACAGTGCTCATACTGCATGAGATATAGCACACACGAACCTATCAAAATGGTTAAGAGAGCTAGGCCTAGCAACCATAGTTGGTGGCATGCAGATTAAAGACGGTTGCCAATGGTAAAGAACCCATTTTTTCCCCAAAGCATGCAATCTGTCCTTCATGCCTTCGGAAGAAGAGTCCTGCCAAAGCCCAACCTCCTTATAACCTGTGAACCCTTAGAGTAGAGGTTATATAGAACAATGCTGCCTGAAAGGCAGAGAGTCGACAAACCTTAAAGATGACCATGAACACAAAAGGATACGTCAATTCTAGAAGCATGGCCAAACAAACTAACACATTGTAAGTGCAAGGAATGACTTCAAGACTTAGCCACAAGGATGCATGATACAATGAAGTGCTCTACTAATCATTCTGCATTCAAAGCTAACTTTACTCCAAGCTAAGGATTTCCACGGTTCAGGAAGATGGCCAGATACAGTACTGCATTTATGCATACCAACTTACGGCCGTTTTCAGATCACCTTCTACTCATGCTTTGGATAGAATGCTTTATTGTACTTGAGCTTTGTGGAAAGCATTTCTAACAATCAGCCAATTTAATGTAACCGCAATATCCTTTCTTGAACATTTTTCTTGGTAGTTTTGGACTACACATAAAGAATGGTCTCAGTTTGATAAACTACAAACCTGTGCTTGCTCCGTCATACTCTCTGTTTTTTTCCATGGTTGGAAACCAGAATCACGACCAAGAACCAATGCACCATTCGACTCCACAAAACTGGTTCCCAAGTGCAGGCACACATAATGCAGCTGACTGCATATTAACAAATTTAAATGGTTGTCATGCTCAGTTTAAACCCTTTGTCAGGTGAGAACAAGGAATTTACCTTTTGAGCTTCTCTACATCTTCTCGCAACAACCTCAATTCATTCAGCTGAGTTTCAGAGAATTGTTCATCTTTGCTGGTTCTTATGGCATCTCCAAACTTCCACCCAGGAGGGGGTATCCAGTACGGGTCAACACCAGCCTGTTTTCTCATTTCCTGTAAACGTGCATCCTCCAGCCAATATTCCATGGCACCTTCAGAATTGTGTCGGCGACGAAATCGTTCACCATTGTTAATCACAGTGTCCGTCATATGCTTAAGCAGATGATCAAGCAGCCCCGTGTCTCCTATGTGTTTTCTGGCCTCTTCGCGTAATGCAGGTCTAAGAAGGGGCTTCCCAGGAACTGCACCCTTGTCTTTCATTATCTGAAAGAGTTTGAGCTGAGCCGCTTTATACCTGCGAAGGCATTCAGAAGATCGATAAATTCTAGGATGTAGTTGTTTATTTCTGCCTGGTCAATCAAGCAAGGAATCAAAATGACCTTTCGCTAGACCACCTTCCTTGCATCTCCTTGGGAACTTTAAGCATCTTTCCTTTACCAATATTAGTCATTATGCATGTCAGTGCAAGATGTTTTTTTTCATCTGTTTCAAAACTTGCTGGCTCCTTAAATTGTCCTTTGGGCGGTGCACTGCCCTCATAGGGAAAAAGCTTGTTTCTGACATCATCAGAACTGTATGCATTTCCTCGGCACCTCTTTTGGTAGGTAATTTTTTTCCGGATCCCCCACCTGACGATACCATGGTCTTGTTCTGCAATTCCATTTATTTGTGCTTCATGTGAACACTCCTGTGCACTGACACAGTTAGCCCTGCTGTCATGAATTCGGTCAGAAAATGTTGAATCCTCACAATCACAGATGTCCAGTGGCATAACCATAATTGCCTTCTGCAAGCTATTCTTCATATGTTTCTGCGACTCATCTTCAGAAAGCTTGATATTGCTTTCAAAAATCTCTCCAACATTGTTATCCACTGAGACATCTTTTGTTTTACCGATAATTGTTTTCTGAAGTGTATAAGCATCAGGTGATTGAAGAGAGTGAGCATCATCAGTTCTCTGTTCTCTTTGGTCCAAAGATGATAATAAAATCTCTTTAGAGCTGCGACATTTATCGGTCTTGTTCGCATGTGTCTCACTCAACCTGCTATTGGTGTACTCCCCTGGTCTTAACCAAAATGATTGAAGGTGGCCCTGTTCAAGGTACTTCGGAGAAGAAATAAAGTACTTGAGTGCCTTCTGAGCTGTTTCTATGGTCATTCTAAATTCTTCATCCAACCTGGGTTTGGCGCAAGTAGATGTAGAGGTTTGATCGAACAGGCATCTTGTAAGCTTTCTTTCTTGAGTGCCATCCTCTATAACTGTGTTGGATTCACCAAAACATTCTGCTAGAGATGCCATGCTTGGATAGGCAATGGTGACACAATCTTTCTTTATATCCCGGACCTGCAATCATAATACCATAGCCTGAGTAATTGCTTTGCACAAATACAGGACCACTGAACTTTTCAGAGAGTTACAGATGTCCCAAAATCAGTTGTGATTGACCCCAACATAGCATAACAACACTGACTAAGCGAACAAACCAATCTCATTGGAGAAAGGTATAAGCCACACCACTTTGACAAAGTAATTTCAACTGCAATTACCAGGGCCACTCGAAGATTTTTGAGATGTGAAGGAGCATTGAGAGGTAGACACCCCTGCTCTACCTTGTAAATGCCTCTGCATAGGGGGGATTCTACAAGGCATGCACAACAAACTATTTTTCCTTTTGCAGCAGTACAAAATCATGATATAGACTCCTTATGAATAGCCACACAATTAAATCACCTTCTGATGCTTGTTTTTTTGAAGTATGTGGATTCACAAGAGCTGAGGTTGCCCGTTTTCTTTTATGTTCTTTGCGATAAGAATCACAGCGTGTCAGCTTGCTAATGGAACTCGTTTCCAATTGCCCATTATCTAAGATTTTGGCATTCGCTTGCAGATTCTGACTGAGACTCTTGATGTAACCTAGCAGCTGCAATAAGAATTATATGGCTCAGCTACACATCAGCCCTTACTCAAACTTACCGACTACTGTCTTCAACGCACGATGGTGCTTCTCAGTCCAATTTTTGTGAGAGATCAATACTTGATAATGGGCACCATGCAGCATACCATGTCACTTGATCTGCAAGAGTGAACCTGTTCTTTCCAGCTGGGTTCCAGTAACAAGATATTGAATTCATTTTCCAGATCAATTAGAGCTTCCTTGGCTTCCTCTAAACATGTTACAGCTTTCACTTTCTTGAGCCAAGCCTACAAAATCCATCAATTCTTTTCTGAAAATCCTAAAATGAATCTTCTTCTACTGCAAGGAATTTACAATCATGGCAAAAGGTAGTATTGCATCTTACAAGAGCCAGACTTTTCAGCTTTCAGATCAATATAACATACCATTCTTCTAGCTGGCCATAGTGCAGTTGCTGTTTGCAGAGGCATATTTCGTTCAATCTGCAAGAGTATCTAGAATACAAGGCACATTTATTGTGAATGCCCATTATGTTTGTGCTCAATTATGCAGCAATAATTTGACATCCACAACAAAATGCACGTTTGTTATGCTTAAGCAATTGAATTAGTGTGCAGATGTGTCTGACTTAGAGTTACATCTGTTAAATCTTTGGTATCTGGATTATCATTTTCTGCCTGTTCTTCATGGTCCTTGTCGATAAGACAGAATTTGTGATCTGCAAAGGGCCCCTATATTTTTTAGACATACTGCCCGTGAAAAAGAAGCAAAGGGATTACATGCCATTAGTCAAGCATGAGTCCAAGCAAGATCTTACACACCAAAATCTGATAGTAATGCCTCTACAAAGTCGCCAGTCTCTTCAGAATACGAGTACCTACAAACATACACATCTGTGCTAATGTCTTGCCCTTTCCTGTTGATTAAAATAAAACAGTATTGAGAGCTGGTTAGCAAAGCTGCAGCAGATAGTACACTAAGTAGCTTGTACTGAAGACATGCAGAAGAGCTTCCCAGCATGCAGATTGCATTTTCTTCAGACAAGTAGCTACCCAACCTGGTCAAGGGTTTGATAGGGCAATCTGTATGCTGAACAACATGACAGGGTCCCACTATGGACTGTATAAGCTGGCAGTCGTAGTAGTTGGTGTCTTGGCCAATGCAAGTCAAGATTAGCGAGCAACACAGCCCCGGACAATCAAAGCGAAAAAATTCAAACAAAGGATACGGTACACTTCATTTTCTGTTGGAGCACATGGTGGATTATGTTTCAATTCTGCCTGCCTGTAAAGCCTACACAGAAGAAGTGAAGAAGAGAAAACTATGCAGCTCACCATTAACTTCCACATTCGCTCGTTCATCATGCTGTTAAGTGCTTTGCAGAGAAAGGAAGAGCTTACCAGAGAACTTGCACAAACATTTTCTCCTCAATCTCAAAAAAATCATTTATTTTTGCAAGATACAGCTGATGTAAGGGGTTCGCTGGCAACATGTGAACATAGTCGCCTGCAGATAGTATTGTAAACTCAAATTTAAGCTTAAACGCTTCTGTCTTGAATTAAGCACACTGAGGTTCTCTGTGCGAGAAGTTGAGAGCATTGAACACTATCAGATTAACAATTTCCTTAACACAAGAAAGCATCGACAGATCTGCATTTTTTCTCTTCGGAAACTTTTTGCTTTAAACAAGAATGATTTCAGAAAAATGCTTTCTTTGGCAAAACGAAGCGCTAGAAATCTGCCTTATTGCAACGTTGTTGTCACATTCTCTTCCGCGGCTTTCTGGGAGAACTCATCTATCTAGTGACAATTCTTGGCGAAGTTTGCATGGCGTAGCGTGGAACTCAGAAAATGAAGCAGAGAAGGGAATGTAATGCACCTATTGAAACAGTCACGCCGGATTCGATTAGACAGCATCCATAATGTGTTCTTCCCTCGTTGAGCTTCTGCGGGGAGCCTATCCACTTCAATCTGCACATTTTTCGGCTGCTAGCTGTGGCAGTCTTGTTGCGCTATTACTGAACAGGCTACCTACGCCGCCACCGATGTTGTCACGCTTTAATACTCGATTGTGGGTTTCAACTTTCTCTAAACTCTCTTGGTGGTACAATCTATACTATCTGATAGACATTCAGGGGGGTGACGTGGTGCAGTTTACCTCATCCGGTAGTGTGGCTCTGCAGTTGATCTGGTAACACTGAGGACAGTGCGCGCTATAAAGAGAGAAACGACCGAAGGCCGCCGGCCACACTAGTTAAAAAGAAATTCATTAGAAGACAAGATTCTTCAGCACCCAAGGATATTGAAAACTAGAGTACTTCGTTAATCGCATCGACACAACTTAATGATCCTCGACGATCCTTAGCACTAAGTAACACCCATATTTAAGAGGGGGAGGCAATGGGATCAAAGGCGGAGAAGCTCATGCACGAAAGTCGAGGAGATCGCAATTGCAACAGTCAAATCAAAAACTAAACTTGGACAAGCACTAAACCTGGACAACCTAGGGAATGCATGTCACCTCACAATATAAGGTCATAAAAACGACGAGGTATACATGATATGCGCGTGGGTGAGGTGGTTAGCATATGTGACCCTCAACCCATGATTGCAACATCACCGGTTCAAATCCCCATTGCGCGCCTCATTTTTCCCGTTGGTCAATCTCGCTTTTTGTGCGGCCATGTTTAATGCGTCTCGAGATCCCGCCCCTCAACCCGGAACGTCGATCCCATTACTCCACCGCGCATTAAAGATGGGTGTCACTTAGTGCCAAGGCTTGACGATTGCTCGGTTTAAGAACATGCAAAAAGAACATCAATGAATTGAAAATGGAACTATACATATGAATGGAATGAGTCAAATAATTCATATACTTTAAAAACCAAGGACGAATCTTAACATATTCTCTAATCTGTTCAGCTTGTTTATCTATACAATACCAGACAATCTAATTATAGTGTGAGGGCGAATGTAAGAACATTGGGTTATATCGGAAAAATCGTTAGTAGTCTTGCACGTGCGCCCATCATGGTGTCAAGAAAGTAGCACGAAACAAATTGTTGGACCAATTTAAGGTGGATGGATATCACATTCGACTAATTTAGTTCCATAGTCTCAAGTAGTCCAAACGCATGTGCAATCTGCACGAACAACATACAATTGTGTTTTTTGGAGCAAGTGGCCAATGCGGCTATGTCGATTGTGATGAGTCATGATAATGGGTTCCAAGGGGATGCCATGGGGTCGGCGTTTGAACTGGCCATGGAATGAACTCGCTCCCTTTTTGCATGTAGTGTATGAGTACACGCTCTTGCAGTTTTGGGGGCGAAGCCAATAATGAAACCTATACATTGCAATCTGAAATTTTGTTCGTTGCTCAATTAGATCAGTTGGAATCGGCCTACCCCTTCTCAAAGACAAAAGTAAAAACTATTTAAATTAGAGCACTTAAAAAGTTGTTATGTCGCAAGGCACTTGAACAGAGTTAAATAAACAATCTTGTAGCTATTGATCAAATATGTCAGACGAGGAGAGAAGAAGGCATGATAAAATAAAGATGATAGAAGGTTACAACTATAAATTTCCTTCGCATTTCAAAAAATAGTATTTTTTCAACTTTGGAGTATGTCCAAAAGAAACGTTATAACCCAATGTAGTTGTTGTTTGTGTTATTTAATGTAGAACCATAGTTACCTAGAGCGAAAAATTGGAACGGGGAGCGCGGAACGGCAACATGCATAAAATGTCATTCCCTATTTTGGATACTCGTGTCTGAAACACGGAACGAGAAATTGGGATGGGAATGGGGAACGGAGAACTGAAAATGTTCATTTTCTGTAACTATGTATAGAGCTGCTCCAAGTTTCTACCTTTATGTTGTTTGTTAAAATTGCTAAAGTGGTAATTTCAAAGTTGTCCTGACTCAAGATGCAAAGTCCAAGCTTCTTATTCGATCGTTTAGTCATTAATAGATAGTTAAGCAGTACAAAGTTGTTGTCAAGATTAAATGCAAGTATGTTTGTCAGTTGTGATGCCGCTAGTTCTTGCTCTATGAAGCTTGTTCTATGCTCTGCACTCCATGAAAGCAATGGGCTATCCAATATTGAACATTTGTCTAGCATACCCCGTGCAATTGATTCCACTAATGAGAGAGCATTGACGGATACATCGATCACGCAGTGTCATAAAATCTAATATCTAACCAACCCAAATGATTTTCTCATATTAAATTGATCACTTAATGTGGGAGAATAAACGGGAACAAGTGTTAAGATATAGATATGTGCTTATAGATCTATCTCAACACGGGGCCAATAGTAAAGGGGCCCAAATGGGAGATGGTCTATCAAGAGCAAGGCTAACCAATGGAGCATAAGACCTTAGGGTTAGCTTCATTGAAGACCTCCAATAATGTGTGTAAAAGTCCTTTGACCTTAGGTAAGCTAGGGCTGAGCTTGAGGTGGGAACCCGGCCCAAGCTCGAGGTGCTTGACCTGCTTGAGGTGCTTGTCGTGCTTGAGGTGTTTGTCCTGCTTGAGGTGCTTGATTAAGGTGCTTGAGGTGCTTGACTTGCCGCTTGATTAAGGTGCTTGAGGTGCCTTGACATGCTTGCCTGAGATGCTTGTGGGAATACCCCCTAGTCCAAGTGCTTTGTCATGCTTGATGACTAAGGTGCTTGAGCTCCTAAAGTCAAAAGCATCCCTACAAGAGGGGGGGCGAGCCCTTTTCCTAGGGATTAGAGAGAGAACACACACTCACACTCACAAGGGAAGCCCCAGCTTGAAGAGGCAGCAAGGACACATGTCAGGTCCCTACCCATGTTACCTTCATGTGTTGCTTGAAGCCTATTGGCTAGGCTTCAACGGGGTCCAATGATAAATTACTTGAATTATCTAATTGTTTTTGCATTTATCAAGTCCTCTCTCTCAAAGGGGAAAGGGGGACACTTGTCCCAAGGCTACCCATGTTGCTTGTAATGGCTCCTGCTTGTGATTGGCTAGGCCTGAAGGGGTCCAATGAGCTTCAAGCATGAGCTAGAAGGGGGGGTCGACCCAAGCAAGCTAGGGGGGTGCTTAGGGGGTATACTCACCCACACACACTCACAAGCACTCTCATTGTGTACTATGCAAAGTGCAAGAGCTCCCTCTCCTTCTCCAAGCAAGTAGAGGTTGAGAGCCTACACCAACACTCTTGGCTATGGAGTGCAAATCCAACCAAGAGCCATGCTTCAATGCTTAAGCTTGCCATCTCCTTCTTCTTCATTACTATGCTATTATGTATGCTAGCAACAAGAGTATGATAAGTGAGGAACTAATTCTTTCTCCTACGAAATGTTTCTTCTTCCTCTTCCCTACCCTCATTCCCTGCTAGCTCTCTCCACCTTCGAAGGTGTTTGAGGTCTTGGGACTGAGGCTTGGTATAGTTAAAGCTTTCTTCAAGTTTAGGTTATGCTATGATGGTGATGCATGAAGCTTTCCATCTTCATTGCTTCACCTAGGTCACAAGGAACACAAAGAATGTATTCTAACAAGTCTCTCTTTATGGGAGAAATCATGATACAAATGCCTATTGGAGGGGGGACCGGCTCCACATAAATCCGGTCCTCAACTGTTGTCATGTTCTCTAAATTCTCTCTCTTGCAAAAGTATTGTCCATGCCAAGTTAACTAATTGCTATAATTATGTTGCTATCTTCAATTATGTCTACCCGCTATGCTCACAAAATCATTTCTTGAAAGTACTCTCATTAAATTCTACTACTCTCAAATTGAATAGGCAAATTCCATTACACGCAGTAGCTGTACATGAAGCTAATTTCCCTTCAGTATTCTTCTCGTGTAGTATGGAAGTAAGGGCACACAATAACTTTGACGTGTATTGAAGTTCTCACAAGCGGAGCATTGCACCCATTGCACCTGTATATGTGCACTCTCTAAGCTAAATAGCAACACACTGCTAGCAAACATTGCAATCGATGTTCCAGTTGGAGCTTGAGTATTGTCAATGGATGTGCTTCTGTGGATGAGAATTGTACCACAGACATGGCATATGCTTAAAGGTATGAATACTCCTACTCCATTGGTAGGCTATGTCGGAGATATCAACCCATGATTGTGCAGACGGCAAACATCTGAGCTTATTCCCCATTGAGGTGCAATCTCTCACCTTTGCTATTTTGAGATATAATAGATGTTTTTTACGTTAGTCGATTGGATGCTTATTTCAGACTCAATCCGTAAGCGTCTAGCTTAAGTACGATGAGAACATTGTGACACTCAGATACCATTCATGTGCAAGCAGCAAATAATGGAAGCGTGTGAGACAACTATGTACCTGGTTCGTTATCTCACTCCTATGGGTATTGTTTTCGGGTAGAGATGGAAGATGGATGCTTGTTCAGGTGTGCCTTGCAGAAAAACATATACAAAAGGTTAGATAAGTAGTAGTATAGTTTTGAAGAAGCTAGACGGAATCTCATTATTTTTATGTGTTCTTCCATTCTTTAGTTATAGAAAAAACAAAAAACATGCAAGTGTCCTTGCATGGGAGGGTTTGCACAATCCTCCCCAATTTTTATAATACGAGGGACGTGCCATTCCCACGGCAGTGTGCAAATTTCAATGTGTTCATTTGACTGCATTCTCAGTGATCAAGTGTAGAATGTGATAGTTGTTACTCACCGCTCGCTCAAATGTCTTGTGTTTGTAAATGTGCAGGAGTTGTGTCCAGGCTTCTTTATACTTTGACTGCAATGAAACATAATAACATTAGAAAGGTTTGAAAATGAAGTAGAGTGCATAAAACATTAATCTAATTGTGAACATTCTACAATTAAAATAAAAGTTAGAACAATTTGTGAGTATTTGTACCATTCCAAGAACAATACTATTTCATTACAAAAGTTTGTTGTTTTTCATAACAATTGGAATGAAGGTATGTAGTTATCAATCTTATCGTGATTGCTTGCTATTTGGCTTTGAGTCTAGAGCTAGTCATTTTGCAATAGTTGTGGGTTATTGAGTGTCCATTTGGGATGTATAAGGTCCATCCTATTCAACTATGCAAACCACTTGTTTACTATGGGGTCAAATGGAAAAACCATCCAATGATGCGTCAAGCTAGAGACCTACTAATTATGCAAAGTATCACATGCCTTTAAGATGCAAGCATACGCCATCACATCTAGAGAAATGTGTGCTCTCCTAATGTTCGGTACATCCCGTAATTAGTGCGCACATCCCGTAATCAGTGCGTTCAAAGAGGCGACATTACAGACATGAAGCTCCTCAAGCTCTTTTTATCCTTTTTCAAGAATACCACATTTGGCATACATATCAACGAAGACATTACCTAGACATATCGACGAAGACATTACATATCGATGAAGACATTACCAAGCATAGGTGATTGCATCTGGATGGATGATGTTGCTCTGCATCTGTTCAAAGCAGTCGAGGGCTTTTGCCCATCTCTGCTTGTTCCAAATTGTGACATGCCTTCAAGATGCCATCATAGGTGATTGCATCTAGAGAGATGTTCTCGCTTCATGTAGAGAGATATGCTCGCTTTGCATCAGCTGAAAATAGTCTAAAGCTTCCTCGTCTGGCTGATGTTCAGCACATCACGCAGTCAGTGTGTTTGAAGAGGTGGCATTTCGTACACATTAGGAAAAGTTTGGACTCAAATTTGGGCCTTATAAGAAATGCCATGTCAATGTAGAGAGAGATAATAGAGAATTCATTTTAACCCTTTTTCAGCCTTATAAGAAATGCCATGTCAACGTAGAGAGAGATAATAGAGAATTCATTTTAACCCTTTTTCATACATGTTTTTTAAAATCTGGATATCTTATTCATGCAAGGTATGTTTATTAAAAAACCCAAAAAGTATTCCAATCATGATAACACTTCACTGTGCGCGGCGGCTACCGAATTCAATGCCGAATATCTCAATCTTCTGCATTTTTGAAAACTAAGCTTTGTTTCCTCGCCTCCTTCTTCCCCCCCATTCCCTCCTGCGTTCTCTCACGCGCGCACGATATTCAAATTGCCATTCTTCTATCGCCCCCACCTCCTTTTCGATCAGTCATGTCTCAGTTGACACTTGTAGCTTCTCCATGAGAAACTTCTACGAGGAATAGGAGAGATGTGTATCACATGCACATAGAGCTCTCACGAGAGTATGAACCCCTCTGCAAGAAAAACAAACATCAGACGCTTTCTGAAGCTTCGAAGGAGAACTTAAGATCACAAGACATGAAAAATGTGGACCTTTGGCTGGACGGCACAATGTATCCAAAACATCCCATCACACCCTTACTCCACCTTTTAAGGATATTACATCCTTACTGAACTATGTTGGAGATGGCCGCCATGGCTCACTAAGCAGTTGACTGCAAGAAATGATGTTTTGCAACAAGAGAGAGATACAGTGAAAATGTTCGCTTACACCAGAAAGTCGTGCAATGTGCTAAACAAGTTGAAGGCAGCAAGGATACCATTGAGGAGCTTACGCAACAACTTAGAGAAAAAAAAATAGCGTTAGGTCTTCGCCAAAGAGAAAGAAAACTAAGAGACATCAAGGACTTGAAAGTTGGCTCAGGAGGAATCAAGAAAAGAGTGCAAGCCATCAAGTGACTGCATCTATCCTTCTTAAGTTTATTGATCTTTTACTGCTAACATGCTTGCACAGATCTTTGCTTCACCCTAACAAGGAAGTGGAGCGCAACACAACCACCTCCTCAGCCCATTATCACGGGCTCATATTGAATTGTAAAAACGTAGTTGGCCTCTTGGATGATAAGCTCTATGGTAAGATCGTTGCTAAACAGCTTGACAGTTTTACAGGAGAACCAACTCTCTGCACGGGACGTTCAATCAATTTTGGAGGAAGCTGGTACATCCAATAAGGGATATGCTGCCATTTTTAAATATGTAGCATCATTTGCAGTGTTGTTCCACTAGAAAGGGTTTTGCATCATTTGTAGTTCTATTCCACTAGAAAGGGGTTTCGATTCCTAACTCCTCTTACTCATGTTTGTGCAAAGACAAGTCAAAAAGTTTTGAATCAAGCACACACTACTTCCAAACCCTTTCTCTATTCAAAAAACAAGACGGGAAGTCAACAAGGAGGTGCTTCAAAAGCTAGGAAGTCCTTTCTACATTGAATCGACATACAGATCTCCAAAAGGAGAAGAAATGGTCTATAATAGTTATAATAATATTTTTTATGATATGATCGTGCTGCAGTCATACATTGTGCAGTTGTTCGATGTTACTCCTAAAGAGTGCAACGGCATCCTGAAGTTTGTTATCAAGCTAGATGAGCACGAGCTTGTCAAGGAGACAAAGGTTGAGTGAGTCACAATCACACTTATCAATAGATCTCTGGATGCAAGCATTGGACCAGATGATCCTCGAAACTTTAGTGTGCAATCTGAGCACAACATTTTCCTTCTTGCGACGTTCAAGGTGCAGAGAAGTTATATTTAAGATAATTTATCGTTATATTTCAGTTGAGTGCTTTCAAATGTGCATTATAATAAATTCAAAATTATCCTTTCAGGTGCCCACTGAGAACTTTGATATATTGAATTGGGTTTTTTATCAAACAAACATACCAGAAACAATAAGCGAACAGAGAAATGGAAATAAATTGGATGTGGAGGGCATGGGATACTACAATGTAGAGTGGTACATGGTTGGAGACCTAAAAACCTTGAAATGCATATACAACGTTTCCAAAGGAGCAACAAGCAAAAGCCCTTGCTTGTATTGCATGAGAGGGGTTCACATCTTTCACAAACCATTTTGGAGAAGAGCTCCAGATAGGCATCTGCGCGACCCTAACTTTTGATCCATTTTGGTATCCCACTATCTAGAGTACACATATGCACAATGCATGCACTTTGTAGACTAATAGAAAAACTAATGTTTCTCTACATCTATTTTGTGTGGACCACTCGACCTCTCTATGCAAAGTAAAGGGCAATCTCAGCCTTAGAGACGAAATTCTCAGAAATGGGTTTGCACGGAGGACATGTTAAGATACAGCAGGATGAGAAAAGATCAAAAAATGGCCGGGATATTCCAAAGAAGCTGTCCATTGGTGGTGTGAAAGCCCGACTCTTCCTTTCAGTGCCCACAACTGGACGACAACGCAAAGCCAAAGTGCACAAGAAAGACAAGCATTACGATACAACAGGTGGAAAAATCTGCATAATGTTGTAGTTGACCATGCAGACAACGGTGCAGCAAGGACTTGCAAAGCGAAGGTATGGAAAACCTTGGGTGCAATATTTAAATTTTGCGAATTGAACTTATGGATTGATGGCGACTATACAAAATTCCAAGAAGCTGTGGAGACCTTCCACAAGACATTCATAAGTGCGTGGATAAATCAACATATTACTCATTAAATGGTACTGTAATTGATTTGATGACATGATAATCATTTGAATTGCAGATACTCATCCTTTTAATGTCTGCATGCTTTGTGTGCAGCACATTATCTATAATCACATGCCTTGGTTTGCAAGGCAATATGGCAGCTTGGGTGTTTGGTCTACACAGGGCATGGGAAAAACCCACTACCAAGCTCGTACTGGTTACTTTAGACACACTCGACATGGAGGTGGTGCGGACAAAGCAAATAGCTTAGAGGAAGCTACACCAATGGATGAATCGAAAACTAATGCACATGTCACATCGCAAGGAACAAGTCAAACAAATTCAGATTGACCATGCGATGAGATTAAAACCGGCGAAGAAAGGAGATATGGGAGTTATCGTCTGCGGCTAGACAACATGTGGATTGGTGGCTACAAAAATAGCATGTGGAAAGGGTTTGGACAACATTGTTGCAAGTTATGCCATAACTCTCAGCCATAGCAGGATCCCAACACCAAACTTAATGTATCTAGAAGAATCAATATAATTTCAGCTATTCACATTGTGAATGATGGTTGCAACAAAATTAAAATGTGGCAAGACATTGATACTCTATCATTTTCAACTTTTCATAGTGTGAATGATGGTTGCAACAAAAAAAGTACATTGCAAGACACTGTTACATAATCAATCTAGCTTTGATGCATAAAACAAATACATTCTATTTATTTCTAGTCATCTGGAAATGATACAAAATATTATGGCCTCTTGCCCTTATCTGAAGGACCCTCTTCCTCATGCCTTGGTCTCTTTGAATGAAGCGTTTCGTCATCAGCATCCGTCGCAAGCACGTTGAGGTCGAGCAATTGGATCTCCTCAGATGCCTCAACCTGCGGGGCCTCTTCTATAAGTTGAATGATTGGTTGTTTTTGTTTCAGCAGATCATGTTTTCCATATTGTGGCAACTGGCGTGGGTATGTGATTCCAGAAGCTAGACCATACGCACCATGTGACAAAAAGTAGCGACTACGCAAGCCATACATGCCAGGCCCTACACCAAAAATTGAAACCGCTGCTTGCTTGTCTAGCAACATCACCTTGTCTGCGTTTCATCTGGTGGCCGTGCCTCCTAGATATCTTGAGAGTTTCTTCAGTACAAAAAGAGGGAATTCAGCCTTGTCCTTGGAGAAGTTGGAATGGAAGCAGAGGAAGTTTGAAGCGTTCAAATTCTCCAAGTACTGACCAAGGGAGGAATTCTTTCCCAAGTCTCCTTTACCTTGTCCACGGGGACGAGGAATGAACTTATCATCATAGACTACGAGCTACAAGAAATAAAAGCCAAGTGTTGGTATATACACATGAAACTCTCATACGAGGAAGCAAAAAAATATTTACACAATAATACACCTTCTGATTTTCATCTTCTTTGAGTAATGCAACATTCTGTCAAGGAGTCAAAAGAGAATCAACAGAGATCATAGCCAAGATAACGTTACTCGTGAATTGCAGATCATGGACACGGTGACTGACATGTCAAATTGCATGATTCACTAGGTATGCAGTAGCTTTTGTTTGGTTTGATCACGCTTTCAAACATGCTATGTAGCTCTTGCATGTAGGCACAAGCACGGCTTGTGATAGTTCTATACGCATTCAACTTTTGTTGAAAGCTTTGTTTGCAAAGAACCACTGGTTGGTCGAGGGATCAACATCAAGCACGGCTTGAGTACACAATACTTTGACAACATGCGTTCATCAGAGATTGAACATTGATGCAAAGGCAAAAGCAATCGATACTTACAGGGATCGGCATGGCCGGCTTGTTGACGATGTCAAATATGCTTTGCATGGTTGACTATTTGTCACCGTTTGCAACAGTCGGAGGGAAAAAACTTGCCGCGAGGCAGGTATATGTGATTTTGGATCTTTCGCATATTGGTTTTCCAAGTGCTGATATGATAGCACTTTGCAAGTATTTATGGAGGATCTTTCAGTATGCGTCAAGCCAAGGGGTATTCATTATCTATTGGAAGCCACGGCTATGAGCCAGAAGGGCTCCAGTTCATCACGTACACCTCAGTCTACAAGGACACAAAAGTACTTATCGAAAGCACGGCTTCCATTTCGTAATCTTGCATTGAGTTTTTCCCCGTCTGGGGTATGCTATGAGCACACGCCCTTGGGGACTTTCTCCATATGCCTACACGATCTTTCAGGGCGTGTATATCATACATACGCCAACTCTCTCTCATGTAACAGAGATGGCTATGAGATACATTTGAGCGAGATTTTCCTTCAACATCTCCAGACAGCTGGTTACAGCAGGATGACCAGGTTAGACCATGTTTAGTTTTGTTGATTTTTCCATGTTTACACAATTACTTTGGCAAATACTGTCTGTTGTGAAAAGCAAAGTGCTTTGTTACTTTCACGTTGTGAAGGATTTGGGGGTGGCCTCTATAACACCTCCATACTCACAAGATATATGAGGAAAAGTAAATTAACTCTCACAAGAGGATAGGATCCGATCTCCACTCTCAAACACACTCACCCTTGCATGCAAAAAACCCCGCCTACACTCGACTAGCTTCCCTCTATACTGTCATAGCCATAGCTATGATCAATTGCAGTCAAGGAAGCAAAAAAGGCACTAAATTTTGGGAAAAAAAAACCAATGAAAACCAAGGAAAATCTCTGCACTTTTGTTCATAAACACCATACCCTCACACCATCTCAGCAGCCCTTGCATATGTAGGAAGGGGCTCCAAAATCGCTCCCAACCATGCACACAAACCCATCAAAAACCATGCCAATCATGAGTTATAAAAAAACTCATGATGCTCAGCCAAAAAACTCAGAAAAAACCATGGAAAACATGGGGAAACAACCTCCCATTCACAACAATAACAAGGGGCTTTCACTGCCAAACCTGAGTAGCAGGCTCACACGTACAAGAAAGCTCCGCCTCACGCAGCTTCCATCACCAAAAAGAGAGAAGAGGGGTGAAAATGCAGAGGTCACCACCCATGTTCATGGCCTTCTTGATGAGAGACACACTCTCCAATCAAGGCTCCAGGCCCTCGCACACACACACGGGCACCTCCACTACACAACCCCCACGCACCACCGCAGACTGCACCAAGAGAGGCTTTCTTCTTCACAGCTGAAAACTCCCACTCACTCACTACCCCAAGCTGATAAAAGTTCAGTTTTTCTTCATATTTTTAAAGCACTAACTCACACTTTGAAGTCTCGACACTTCTATGGACAAAAACAGCAAAACTATGTACCCCGCACAACTGGCCCGCATGCGTAGAGACAGCTGGCACACACCACCTTTGTACACTTAGTACAAGCATGCTTCATTTACATCTAAGGCCCCCAAAGCATTAAAAACCATATCTCAAAGACTTTGGGATGGTCCGCACCAAAACACGTCACAACGTGAAGCAAGGCTTCTCACTCGTACCAAGATTGTGCCCATTGACTTGGCATCAAGGGCATTGGCACACATGTTTGCGGAACTGGTAAAATGGGAATTTATGTCCACATTTTCGATGTGGCACCATCCCGTGGTAATGTATCACTACCAGTACGGACTGTGCAAGGAACTTATGGTTTTGGCTCTCATGCTTGAGACTTTATAATAGCCAAGGGCTTAAAATTCTGCATGCACGGCATGCTAACTAGGTGGATTCAATTCTACCGCCTCATGAAATACGCTTCCGTTATAACACCAGACACTCTGTCACGGACAAGATAAGTTCTGGATTGTTTAACATGATTTTTGGTTGCTGTCAACACACAACACCACTACAAAGAACCTAATTTTAGGACTTAATTCACATGCAAAGTGCCATATTTACGTTCTCGTCATGCCATTACGCCCCCTACACGGTAGGTCGGTTTCGATGTGATTTCTGTTGTCTCTCTTGATGAGAGCGTAAAAAAGGAAGATTGCATGCTTATCGGATAAGTTGCACGCTAGACATATGATGCACACGAGCATGGGCACATCATATACAAAGTAGTCACATAAGGAAAGTTCCTCAGCCCAGCCTTGTCTCTCTCCCTCTTTCTTTTTTCTCTCAAAGAATAAAGAAAACTTTTTAAGAATCTTTTGATACATGTTTTGCTCGTGAGTCAGCCTGAGCCAAGGTGCTCTAACTCTCAGATAGAAATTGGGCAAGACGCCATCCAAATTAGTCTTCATCGGTTCGTCGATTGACCACTAATTGCCATAACGGCTATGAGCCACACACGTTGGCTAAGAGCCATTGTCAGAACTCGGGTAAGACCCACCTGTTGGCAATCCTTGGGTGATTTTTCTCCAGCTTGAACAACTCTACCCAATGGACTTGCCATCGATGTTAATGGTCAAGCAAGAGTCTTTCCATTACATCTGGCAAGACTCTTGCTTTATTTTGTTAGCACTACATGTGTTGGTGCGACGATTGAGCTGAGTTTTTTATAAACTTACACTCGCATAAGCTGACCTATAGCATGGTGTATAGATGCGGCAAAAATTTCAAACAACATGGTTGTCCCTAAGAGCTCCAGGTTCCACCCTGCATGGACCTCCCCTTTTCTCTATCACACTAGGAGTGTCTATGGTAATAGAGTTTTGGGATAAGACCCAGTGGGTGTTTACTAAATCATCCCATAGGCATTGAGGATCATAGTTTGATCTATTCCCATTATACTTTCGAGGAACGATGTCCGCAATCTACCACGCAATAGTGGACAAATTCAACTTTTCAAGTTGATTCCAATCCATCTGTATACGGCTGACTATGTTGGTTATCGTTACCTGCTAATTGAGAAGTTCCTACAAAGAGTCTTACCAAGGGGTTTGCCTACGTAGACTCTAACCAAAGGGTTTAGATTGCGAAGGCAACACCCAAGGTTTTCAGTGCAATGTGCTTGTTTTTTTTTCACAGGTGGGCGAGGTGCTCCTGTGTATTTGAATACGGGTAAGTGAACATTCAGTTTAATCTCCAGATACGCATCTAATGATTTGGTGTTATTCCATTTTTTAGTATGCTTTGCTTGCTCAAGTCGTATAAATATGCTTGAATATTTTTGAGCCATGTCAAGGGCATGTCGGAACAAAGTATTTTGGGCCGTAGTGTCCAATATACATTATGTTATTATGGACCCACTTGTCGGATTCGATTTGGCACATGTTGTCAAATGGGATACAACATGGTCTAAGAACTCAAGGAGTTAGGTTTAGCCAATATGGAGCAATGATAATGAGGGTCCCTCTCACTCTTGTCACGTAGTGTTTTGCAATTACCTCCACACACGAGTACATCTAGTACTTGATGGATGTCGCTTTTTCGGCCATCCTTATTTGAGACATATTCCACATGTGGAGCATATGAGTCTCTGGGATTGACATTGGTGCTTAATTCCTAATGATGTGTTGCAAAGACGTCCCTGCGTGCTGGTCGTCCATTTATTAGACCATTTGCAACGCACCATATCAGGAACAATTTCAGTGGCCAAAAATTTTCGGATACTAAGTACAGACTTGTTCCGATTACAAGTGCTATGAAACCACCTTAACGGAGGGTCGTCTCTACATATAGCCAAGTATGCTATGTTCATGAGAAGGTCTCATGATTGGTACATAAGTGTCACTGGGTTGTCACATTCTGTTATGGTCCAAGTTTTGTTGCCAGGATTTCCCATATGTACCGTGGACAGTCTCGTCATGGAATCGTGGTTTAGATAAAGTTTGTGTTAAATGCATGCACACTAGGTGTTATGGTTAACATTGATTTATTTGGAGCGACATGCAAATTCATGGACTTTATTCTTTCTACACCTTTTTTGCACTGCAAGTGCAATCTCTACTGCAGATTTACTATGAGTTTACACCCTGCCACATACTAGCTCATGCTGGGTGTTTGTGGTTGGATGGTCTAAATTCTATGAGCTTACTCCAGTCCAACCCGCTTTCAACCTAGTTGGTTGTCTCCACTCCATATCAAATATCTGGTTGGATACTCAATGGTTGATTCATAGTTTATCTTCAGTCATGGAAGACTTCCTATAAGTGGTTGGGAGAAAGCACCTCACTCTTATTGCTGCTATTCATCCCGCGTTGGATGGGCAGCTTACAAGTATTTTTTGCTAAAGGGTCTGCTAAGAGCATATGTTGGCACAATGCATTCTAAATGGGCGATTTTATCCCTATTCTAGAACTTGCTCAAGTAAGGTTTTCAACTTTGAACACCTGTTGTGGTGGGGTTGGATACCATTTCAATAGTTTCATAAGTCAAGGACTTAATAGGTGTGCTGACAAAGTATGTTGGCAGGTAACCTTCATTAGGGGTGAACATGTAGTTCTGTGTGTTCCAAAACGTTCAGAAGTCTGACATGAGGACACTCCCTATTCTGTCCCTCAGTAGCTATGAGCCTTTCTAGATACTCACGCGAGTTGGAAATCTGGCTCACAACTTCATGGAAAGTTGCGCCAAGGTTTTCTTGTATTTTCCAGTATCTTCAAAAAGTATGAAAACTAGTTATGACTTTAGACACCTCTTAGTTGTGGTTACTCCTTTAAAGTACTCAAGTGAGTTATAAATTGAGTTACCATTTAGATACAGGTGGTTGCAAAAGGACAACAATGTTGAAAATCAAGATGTTGCTCTTGGTTTCGTTGAACCTCCTCACTGCACCAAGTATCATATGGACAATTGGCTCATATGGGATGCCAATAAGGAAAACATCAGTGTTCTTATGAAGATACTACCACTTGTGTTTTTGAGGACAAAAACGCTTCTCCAAGGGGGGAGTAATGTCAGGCCAAGGGCCACCTTGGAGGTCAAGGACCTGGCCAAGGGCCGGCTGCCCAGTGGAGAAGGGATCCTAGGGCCAGGAGGCTATAAAAGGGAGATTGGGAGGAGGATTTTGGACACGGCAGTTCCCAGGGTCTTTCAAATTCCATAAGTCAAGTGTACTCTCGTTTGCAAAGGATGAGGAAGGCATCAATGTCATTGATGGAGCAGTTTCTCCCCACCTCTGTGATTCCAAGCCTTTCTTGTACCGCCCTGAACTCCGACTCCGTTAGAAGCGTTGCGGCACATGCGGTTGCATCCTTGTATATCATTGCTAGTGCCTCTGATAGTTTGATAAACTCACCCGCTGTTACATGTGGCATCCATGACATAATACTTGTCATCGACAGGGTCAATTATATTGTCATCTCTTGTAGATTTTGAGCATGATGTCATTAAGCATTACATAATGATGATCACCGACCAAACGGTGACTGCTCTCGCCCTCCTCTGCTGTGTCCCGGTGATACAATAGGTGAGGAGGAGGAGAGATATAGAAGAGGCGCACAAACTAGAGAAATGCGTAGGGAAAGACCCGCGGATTCAGTTTTTGCAGGGTCCGTCAATACAGACGTTGGTGCAAGCGTCAGAACAAACATCGAAAGAGGCGTCGGAATACATATCTATATAAGCGCCAAAAAATACATCTGTACAAGCGTCGAAAATTTAAAAATGAAAATTTTTAAAATGTTCATCTCCCTCCATACTTACCTGCACATATACCGATGCCCGCCATTGACGTCGGTAATTTGGTGCCGGAATTTAAGTGACCTCTTGTAGTGTGCACTTACACACAATAGACTTCTTATTTACCTTGCATAAGATGCCATCAAAATCATGGACATCCCAAGATTCATCCAAAAAATCGAGGCTTTTATCTCTCTTAGAGAGTAGCATAGTTCCAGTCTTTCTAATCTCTTCATCATGGAAAAAGTCGATGAACACATGCATGGGCATAAAGATTGAAACACGTACCAACAGACTAGCAATATTTGGTCTTAATCACTTTTGTATTTGCTAATGGAGCTTTAGTATGAAACACTCAGAGGTTTCAGATGAAGGGAATGGCCACTCTGGACTGTCCTTCGAAGGAATCGGGAGATATTCTAGAGTGCCGAATCCAAGCGCAGAACACAAAGCATTGTAAAAGTGGTCAAAGAAGAAAACACCCCTTTCAGCCAACGCTCTTTTGGCACTAGTTTTATAGAGTAGCTCTCCCACAATTGCATGGAATGCATCAAAAATGCCGATAATGAAATCCACCAACTGCCATTCTTCTTTGTCGAAAGAATAAATATCTGCAAACTGGCAGGTTAAACACACAATTCACGAGTGAAGAGTAAAATCTATTGTGGATGTAAGAAAAATTACAATTTGGCTGGTTTGTTGGAAATTCTATCGGCGTTGTTCGTAGACGCAACTTTGAATGCATATATGCGTGTTCAATGAGAACCTCTTTGACTGTCTTGCCCATTTGTGACAAGCAAAATTTTTTCACCCTACCTTTATAAATGTTCACAAACTCGTTTCCCGTGAGCTTTCTCTTTTTGGTCTACAGGAGAACCCAATCTCCAACTATAATGGTGGTGGAAAGCCATCGACCATTGTCCAAATTGAAGCTGTTGAAAATTTTGACAGACTTAATACTTGCCGATGGTCATCGAGTTCTTCTGTTCTTCATTAGTGATTCTTCTATGGCAAGATGCACAACACATATGTAAGAGGGGGAGTGTTTCTGAGCGCAAACACAATACAGTCAAATGTGAGCATAATAGTTAGTTGAACGCAAATGAATGAGAATGAGCGGGAATACTATGAAGTCTCTCCTATCGAAAAAGTGTGCACAACTGCATTGAGTGTGAGTTATGGTACATTTGTGCTATATTTGGTCCTGACAAGAAAGATTCGAGCAAATCACAACGTATATTAGTGTTAAGTTTTTTTATGAAACAAAAAATTGTTTTTTGAAAATGCTAAATTTTGAGATAAAAACAAGAAAAATACAAGCTATTGTTACGGTAGCCCGCCATCCATTGGTCGCATTGCATTCTCTCTCTAGTGCTAAAAGGACCAAATTTGAGTCCAACATTCCCTAATGAGAAGCTCCTCAAACGCTTTTTGTGCGTTCTGAGAGCACCATATTTGGCGTACACATCGTCCCATGCAAAGCTCATTGGCCTTGCTCTTGTTGGCACATCCCACAATGAGTGCGTTCCAAGAGTCCTTACTCTAGATAGAAAGCTGAAAATAGCCTAGAGCTTTCTAGGTCTACTCTTGCAATGCGTATCCTGTGACCAATGCATTGAAAGAGACTCCATTTCCATCATTCAATGCATTCGACAAGCAACATTTCGGGTAAAATGGTAATGGAGAACATGCCCATGTCACATTGCATCTTAGCAAAAAAAATTAGAGCTTCTTCACTTGCCCTTGCTTGGCATATTCAGATATAGAAGCAAGAAACCGTCACTTTTCTAATGTGCAGCACATGTGGCTTACATATCGACCAAGGTTGTGCCAAGCACGAAATCTTTTGTCAACAGCCTTTGATCAATAATAACAAGTTATTGTTTGTGCCCCTATCAGTCTCTTGCATAGAGCCACATGTCTTCAAGATGCATGCGTAGGTGATTGCATCTGAAGAGAAGCCATCGCTTCGCATCTGCTGAAGATAGATTAGAGATTTCTCTTGTGGGGGGAAACCTACAATCAGTACATTCCAAGAGCCCACACTCCGGATAGACTTGCTTTGCATCTGTTCAAAACAGCCCAGGGCTTTGCACATCTTTGCCTCTTCCAAAATGCGACATGCCTTCAAGATGGAAGTGTAGGTCATTGCATCTAGAGAGATGTGCTTGTTTTATATAGAAAGATGTGCTTGCTTTGTATCAGCTAAAAATACTTAGGAAGCTGAAAACAACCTGAAGCTTTCGCATCAGCTGAAAATATTCGAAAGCTCTCTGGCTTCCCTGATGTTCGGCACATCCCGCAACCAGTGCATTCCAAGAGTCAACAATCTTGATAAGAAGTTGAAGACAACCCAAGGCATTCTGGCCGTGCTCCTGCGGTGCGTATCCCACGACAATGCATTCCAAGAGACGACATTCCCATCAGTCAATGCACCTGACAAGCAACATTTTTCTCATCAAGAACTTGTCAAGGTTGTATTGCATCAAAGAGAAACATTCAGACTTCCTCGTCTGCCCTTGCTTGGCCTATTTGCGTATAAAATCACTCCAAGAGACTTCTTCTGTTGGGAAACACTCACTTTTCATGTGCTTAATATAGCCAATAGTTGGCTTGCCACAACCATGTCGCTCATACCTAGCAATCAATGTTCTCAAGAAAATTTTGAAGTTCTGTGAGGTCACCACATTGGGCATGCATATTGATCAAAACAGCAGTTAGCAATTTCATCATCATCAATTCTCAAACCCATGTGAGGGTCTTGCATAAGGCGACCAAATTTCAAGGTGCAAGCATGGGTGAATCCCTCTAGAAAAAGACCTTTCCTTTGAACAGCTTTTGATGCACTTGAGACTTGTTGCTGGCAAACAAAAGAACATGGACTGTGGCTACACATTATCTAAAAATAGTGTAACTCCCTTACCCCGTTGATGTTCATCACATCCCAGAATTAATGCATTTGAAGAGGCGACATTCCGTATAAGAAGCTCCTCGAGCGCTTTTCGTGCGTTTTGAAGAACACCATATTTGGCGTACACATCGTCCCAGACAAAGCCAAGCACAGCTTCTTTCCTATATCGCTCATTGGCCTTTCTCTTGTTGCGCACATCTCACAATGAGTGCATTCCAAGAGTCCACACTCCGAATGGAAAGCTCAAAACAGCCTAGAGCTTTTTGGGCCTGCTCCTACAATGCGCATCCCGTGACCAATGCATTGAAAGAGACTCCATTCCCATCATTCAATGCATTTGACAAGCAACATTTCGGGACAAATGGTCATGAAGAACATACCCATGTTGTATTGCATCTTAGAAAAAAATCAGAGCTTCCTCACATGCCCTTGCTTCGCATATTTGGATATAAAAGCACTCCAAGGGACTTCGCCTGGTGAGAAACCGTCACTATTTTGAAGCATAGCACATGTGGCATACATATCGACCAAGATTGTGCTAAGCACGACATATTTTTTAACAGCGTCTGACCAACAATAGTAGGCTGATTTTTTGTGCCCGTATCAGTCTCTTGCGTAGAGCCACATGCCTTTAAGATGCATGCATAGGTGATTGCATCCAAAGACGAGCCCTTGCTTTGCATCTGCTAAAAACAGACTAGAGCTTTCTCCTATGGCGGGAATCCTGCAATCATTGCATTCCAAGAGTTCACACTCTAGATAGCCTCATTTGCATCTGTTCAAAACAACCCAGGGATTTTGCCCATCTCTGCATCTTCCAAAATGCGACATGCCTTTAAGATACAAGCGTAGGTCATTGCATATGGAGAGATGTGCTTGTTTCATATACAAAGATGTGCTCGCTTTGCATCAATTGAAAATACTAGAGCTTGCTTGCTTCCCTAATGTTTGGCACATCCCACAACCAGTGCATTCCAAGACACAACGCTCCTGATAGGAAGCTGAAAATAGCCTAAAGCTTTCGTATCACATGAAAATATTCTAAACCTTGCTCGCTTCCCTGATGTTGGGCACATCCTGCAACCAGTGCATCCCAAGAGTCAACACTCTTGATAGGAAGCTAAAAATAGCCTAAGGCTTTTTGGCCCCAAGAGACGCCATTCCGATCAGTCAATGCACCCGACGGACAACATCCCGATCATCAAGAACATGCGTGACTCGTATTGCATCTAAGAGAAACATTTTAGAGCTTCCTCGCATGCACTTGCTTGGCATATCTGCGTATAAAAGAACTCCAAGAGACTTCATCCGTTGGAAATCCTCACTTTCATGTGCTTAAAATAGCCGATAGCTAGCTTGCCACAACCATGTCACTCGTACCTAGCGATCAATGTGCTCGAGAAAAAGACAATCAATAAAAAAAAGTGCATCCAAGAATTTTTGGAATTCTGTGAGGGCACCACATTGGGCATGCATATCAACGTGCATTACATTCTCCTCCAACAGCCTGCAACTAGCAATTTCATCATCATGAATTGTCAAACCCATGTGAAGGTGTTGCATAAGGCGACCAAATTTCAAGGTGCAAGCATGGGTGAATCCATTTAGAAAAATACATTTCCTTTGAAAAGCTTTTGATGCACATGAGAGTCGTTGCTGGCAAGCAAAAAGGCATGGATCGCAGCTACACATTAGTTAAAAATACTGTAGCTCCATTGCCCCGCTGATGCTCGGTACATCACGCTACAACCATCTAGATCTTCTTGGCTCTATCCTGTTGGGAATACCTCATACTCAGCACTAGAAGACATGACCTTCTAGACATCAAGGCAATGCTAGATTACTTCAAGATGAAAGCATAGGTGATTGCATCTGGAGAGATGTTGTTGCTTTGTATCTGTTGTAAATAGTGAGGGCTTTTGCCCATCTTAGCATCCTCCAAATTTCCACATGCCTTCAAGATGCAAGCATAGGTAATTGCATATACAAAAATGTGCTTGGAGAACACCGTGCTTGGCATACACGTCATCCTAGGCAAAGCCAAGAAAAATCCTTTAAAAGGTCACAAAGATCGAGTCACTGCAAGTGGAACGCCTTCAAGAACTGTCAGGACCACTATGGTTCACTCTCCTTGTGAATATGATCCCCTCTATATTTTCCCCCTTTGTCATTCTCTCTTTGTGTTTCCATACATCCTCTCAGTTGGATCATGTCTAACTACAAGATGAGCCACTACAATAGGAATCCCATTTGAAGGCTACCATAGAAGAATCAAAAGCACCAAAATTTAAGGCAATACAAAAAATTGAAGTAACCATGACCATGAGAGAGAGAGAGAGAGAGAGAGAGAGAGAGAGAGAGAGAGAGTGGTTGTGAACCTTGCTAGAGCTGCTGATTGCGACAGCCTGTGATGAGCCGATGAATGTGTTGCACTGTGATTGTGATCAATGATTGCTCAAATTGAATTGAAAAAGCGGATTATGAGGAGCTGCTTGTGATGGCCGATTGTAACTACAAGATGAGCCACTACAAGAGGAATCCCATTTGAAGGCTACCCTAGAAGAATCAAAAGCACCAAAATGAGACAATACAAAAAAATGAAGTAACCATGACCATGTGTTTGTGTGTGTGTGTGTGTGTGTGTGTGTGTGTGTGTGTGAGAGAGAGAGAGAGAGAGAGAGAGAGAGAGAGAGAGAGATTGAATTATCATCCACAGAGTTCATATATGACCCATGGGACCAAAGCAAAACATTACAATGGTTCCTTGTAAGTAAGGATGATCGATACAACACACACACACACACACACACACACACACACACACACACACACACACACACACACACACAGAGAGAGAGAGAGAGAGAGAGAGAGAGAGAGAGAGAGAGAGAGAGAGAGAGAGAGAGAGAGAGAGAGAGAGAGAGAGAGAGGTTTGAACCTTGCTAGGGCTGCTGGATTGACACACTCTGTGATAAGCCGGTGAATGTGTTGCACTAAGATTGTGATCAATGATTGCTCAAATTGAATTGAAAAATTTGATTACGAGCTGATGCTTGTGATGGCCAATTGCAACGGCTTGTGACGAGCCACTCAATATTTGTATTGCATGGAGCTGCTACTGCGATTGGGATCAATTGAAAAAGCAAGCTTCGCTGCGATTAAAACAACGTGCAATGTGGTAAATAAAGTGAGCAGTACACGAGCCCTTAGAAAAGCTCTTCCATGTGGATTAATGACAAGCCAGATTTTTGGATTTGCATCTATGCCCTAGGGGATTCACTCTATATATAAAATGGAACGCCACCTACGAGAGGAAAACTTTGATAAAACCCCTATATACGACTCATAGTAGGGAATATGACCCCCCTTTCTACGCTTATACGACAATCAATGCAGAAAATTATCATACCCCTATCTTACGTATAAAATTTAGGTCTAACATAATCTAATTGACTAAAACTAGTCAAAGAGCGTGTAGCATAGTGACTAGCAACGTACTAAGGAACCACTTATGTTGATAACTAGATGTACCCTCAATGTGTCTTAGTTTGACTTTCAAATTATGTACCTGCTCAGCTTGCACTCTAGCTACTCGTCCACTTGTGCCCCATCTTAATTACTTAAAAAACATGGTCATAAAGTTGTGCTAGGTTCTTTGTGTAAATTTTCATATGTACAAACTCTTTATAGATTTCATCTCTCAATAAATGAATTATAATCACACAACAAGCAATTGATACAAAGCAATGTTATTTCTTGCATGGATCTTTATAGCTATTGACTCAAAAGTCCAAGGGCAGACTCTTTTGGGAAGCCATGATTTTGAAACACAAAAACTTCCTCTTATTTTTTCCTTTCCTCACTTCTCCCCCCCCCCCCCCCCCCCCCCCCCCTCCCCCCTCCAACCAATAAATATGATACCTCCTGCCTTATTTTTAAGCTTGGGATATAAATTATTAGGGGCCTGCCCCTAACTTATACGCTTATGTAACTTCAAAAAAAAACCCCTCCCTTGCACTTACGTGGTGTGGTGAGTTTTTCAGAGTGAATCCCCCGGGATCTATGCTAACGAATAATCAAGCAAGGTTGGCTATGCTGTCAGTTGCTCCTCCAATGGGTATACAAAGCCAATAATTCAAAAATACCATATATTTAACTAATATTTTTAAAATTTGCCACACATACATTATGTCTATATTTACAAACTATGTCCACTCTTTACAAGTCCCTTCTTCTCATATATTCAAAAACCTTATCATAAGTGCATTGAGTCTATTTAGTTGACTTCTGATCTTTAAAGTAGCTTTTCTAAATGTCGCTATTTGTTTGTCTTGTACATCCGTTACATTTACTTGATATTTATCTACAGACTTGTGCAAAGACTCTATTAAACTATAAATATATGACTTAAATGTCTCATTCCCATCGCTAGTAGAGTCTTGCAACTCCTTCCAAATTTGTACGATGATTTTCCCTATTTTGTTGAACCTTGCATTGTCCGTGCCGTTCGCTAAGTCCTCTGTCTATGTCTCATCCAAATAACCTGTTTGACTGTCATAGTCCATTGCTCACCTACAATCCACACACAATCAATGTTAGGAAAACAATGTAGTGCAAGGGGAAATCACACTACCAAAATTACATAGTACGATGCAATACTAATTGCTTTGCTTTGGTGCAACAAAGGCATGTAGTTGTCGCATGTTGCGGGAGGGAATCATACCACCTATAAAGTGCATGCAACACTACCTAGATCAACATACGTCAATCCACGACACAGATGACACGATAGGCACACGAAGGCAATCTCTTTAGCTTGTCATGCTAAGACCATCCCACACATACAACACTCTAGAAGGCCAACTAAACCATAATCAAGAATCTCACTGCTCTCAACTACACCACCCAATCGACATACACACAAACGAAAGGAAACTCACCAAATCATACCAAAATCGTACGGAACTTAAGGAACACCATCCCCTCACTAGGATACACATGTCCCAAAGCCTCTACACTCAAAATCCTTACTCCAAACCCATCTGCAAAAACGCGTATGAAGACAGAGCAAAATTTCAAAAGTGCCCAAAACTAAAATCTATGAGTACCTATGCATAGCTTATGTTGCCATGATTCTAACGACTACTTGCAGGCAGAAAAAAAGACATCGTTAGTGTACGAGCTTTGTTTTGCTTGGCATGTTTGACGTCGTTGCGTAGCTCTCTCCAAGCCTATCACGGTGGTGCAATCAAATCTCCAATGCGATGAGCGAGCGGGAAGTAGCATCAAGATGAAGCTCACGCTCTCTCTCTCTTTCTCTCTCACAGAGTCGACGACAACTCAAAACTTTGATTATGATAAAGTTCTCCTGACAAAATGACCTAGGTGCATATACTAAGGCTACCATAGGTTAAACCTAAAACAGAATTCAATGGGTCAAATGTCTTTGTATTTACAATTTGGAAGTTCCATTGCACCTCGGCTTTTGCAACTAGACTAGCTACTCATTACAAATGATGTTTATAACCATAATCCACATCATTTCATAACTCTTCAAAAAATAAGACTTTGTTGAGGTATGTCGTATTGTTGACCCATGGGTCAACACTCCTCCCCTCCGAATTCATGTCGTCCCTGACATGACCTAGTTGTTAATGTTGGTGCGGCCTTTGTTGTCGTTCTTGATTTTGTTTATGCTCCACTGCTTGTACTTTATCAAACGACAACAAGAACTATGATCCATGAAAGTCATAATTGATGAAGAACTTTATGTCCTTCACATCCAAGCCCCAATTTTCAGCATCTACTATTTCATAATAGGGCTATTTCCAGATCTCTTTTCGTTTCTATAAATACGATCACTTTACTTCCATCCATTGACTCCCATAGCATATACGCATACTCTTTGTAGCTTTCAGGTATCTCAATATTCCTTTCACTGCCTCCCAATGTTTCTTGCCTGGGTTTGACATGTATCGACTTACTACTCCCACTGAAAATTCAATGTCTGGGCGAGTAGCAATCATTGCATACATCAAACTACCCACTGCAGACGCATATGGAATCTTATCCATTTCAACCTGTTCTTCCTCAGATAAAGGACAATCTTGTTTGCTAAGTTTCACATATGGTGGCAATGGAACACTCAGTGCCTTTCCCTTCTCCATATTGAAACGTTGCAAAACCTTGTCAATATACTCTGTTTGAGATAACCAAATCAACTTCTTTGATCTGTCTCTCTCAATGCGCATACCAAGTATATGACTTGCCTCACCCATGTCTTTCATGTCAAACAATTTTTCCATCTTTGACTTCAAAGCTGAAATTTCTTCCAAGTGCTTGCCAGCAATCAACATGTCATCCACATACAAAATAAGGATCAGCCAACTGCCATTCTTAGCCTTCTTTGTATATAGACAATGATCGAACTCACTACGTTTGTAGCCTTGAGAAAGCATAAACTTGTGGAATTTATGGTACCATGCCCTTGGTGATTGTTTTAAGCCATAAAGACTCTTTAACAACTGGCATACCCAATCTTCCTTGCCTTTCTCAACAAACCCTTCTGGTTGCTGCATGTAAATTTCCACATCTAAATCACCATGCAAGAACGCTGTCTTGACATCCATTTGGTGCAACACCAAATCTAATATGGCAACCAATGCAAGAAATCATCTCAATGTAGTCATCTTGACCACCGGAGAGAAGACTTCATCAAAGTCAATGCCTTGTTCTTGCTTAAAGCCCTTGGCAACAAGCCTTGCTTTGTACTTTGGCTGACTATCATGAGCGGTGATGTTATACCTGTAAACCCATTTACAAGGTAGAGCCTTTTTTCCCTGTGGTAATTTAACTAGCTTCCATGTATTGTTTTTATGCAGAGCTGTCATCTCTGACTGCATGGCCAATTGCCAATTCCCGGAGTCCTTCATTTGCACTGCTTCCTTGTAACATGAAGGCTCATTGCAATCAGTCAACATGACATAGTTCATAGATGGAACAAACCTATCAGGAGGTCGCGTGACACGTCCAGATCTACGCACAATAGGTGGCTCAGGCTCAGCCACAACCTGTGGTTCCACTCTATCCTGTCCTTGCTCCTCTTGAGCCCTGACATTTTGTCTTGCACGTGCAGGTCCATCTTCTTGGAAGACAACTCTTCTGATCTCCTCAACCCTCTCTGGTTTAGAATGATATTTGGATTCATTAAAGTGAACATCATTGCTGCGGACAACCTTTCTGGTTTTGGGGTGCCAAAGTTTGTACCCCATCTCACCAGAATTACCATAGCCTAGAAAGATGCACTTTCTACTCTTTGGCTCAAGTTTGTTCCTAAATTCCTTTGGAACCAAAGACTCTGAGATGCTTGTATGAGGGCATTTTGCCTGACCATACCATCTCTGGCACTGAATCCTTCTGCAAAACCTTGCTAGGAGATCTATTTACAAGATGAACAGTTGTTGATACAGCTTCAGCCCAAAACCCATTTGGCAGCTGTGCATTAGACAACATACTTCTGACCTTCTCTTGTATGGTCCTATTGATCCTCTCAGCAACACCATTTTGAGGAGGATTGTAAGGAGCAGTAAGTTCACGTTTTATACCTTTTGACTCACAAAAGTCCTGAAAGGCCTTTGAAACATACTCTCCACCATTGTCAGTGCGTAAGCATTTAAGCTTCTTGCCACTCTGATTCTCCACAAGTGTCACAAACGTTTTGAAAAAACTAAACGCTTCATCTTTGTGCTTGAGAAAGTAAACCCATACTTTCCTCGAGTAATCATCTATAAATGTCATAAAGTAAGAAGCTCCCCCTAGAGATAGGTTAGGCATAGGTCCACACAAATCACTATGAACAAGTGCCAATTGTGTATCTCTTCTACTGCTTCTATGCTTATGTGGCTGCTGTGTTTGCTTACCATACAGACAATGTTCACATAATTCAAAATCATTAAATGAAAAGCTAGGCAAATAACCAGAACGAGACAAGATTTCCATTCCCTTCTTGGACATATGTCCTAACCGGCTATGCCACAAAGAAACGTTCAGCTGCTCGGTTACATTGATTACATTTTTAGAGACATTTGATACATAAATCATGTAAAGTCCTCCAGACTTTACTCCATGTGCTACTTTCATAGAACCCTTGGATATCTTCCACATGTTCTGTCCAAAAGTGGTGACGTAGCCAGCATCATCAAGTAAACCTGTGCTGATCAAGCTCTTTGTAATTGCGGGAACATGTCTCACATTCTTCAGCGTGAAAGAAGAGCCATTCTGAAACTTCAATTGAACATCTCCAACACCTAAGATCTCACATGTCTGCCCATTGCCTAGCCGAACATGATCTTTAGTGGTTACATAAGAGGTGAACCACTCCTTGTTTGGAGACACATGAAGTGATGCCCCTGAGTCTATAATCCAGTCACTCAGTGCATTTCCATCATATGCTGTAAGAAGAGCTGAGTCCATTGTATTCTTCAAGAAGTAGATGTCTCATGACACTAGACTGTCATCCTCTGCAACAGTGTTTGTCACATTTATTTCTTGAATCTTCACTGAGGACTTGTTCTTCTCACCATGGTCTTCAGCTTTCTCTTTTCCTTTTTCTGCTTTCCATTCTCTGCAGTCTCTTTTCATGTGACCCTTCTTGCCACAATGGTAGCATTCTATGTCACTCTTGCCTTTAGCACTGCGGGACTTGCTACGAGACTGATTCCTCTTTCCACCTTTGTACTTTTCTTTGGTCCTTCCCCTGACAACTAAGGCTGTTCCTTTGCCTTTGTCCATTGTCTTTCTATTGGTTTCTTCAGTAAGCAGACTTCCTTCTACACCTGCTATGTTCAAACCATCTGGAGGTGCAGAATTACTCAAAGCTGTGCGAAAAGTGTCCCAACTTTCCGGCAATGTGATCAACAGGAACATAGCTCTAACAGGTTCATCAAACTTGACACCTTGAGCTGACAACTGACTATAGATTGTGTTGAATTCATTCAGATGATTGGACATAGGTGTCCCTTCTTTCATCTTCAAGTCAACAAGCTTCTTAAGCCAATATACCTGTGAAGCTGCACTCTGCTTCTCATAAAGATCACTCAGCTTTAACCATGCTTGATAAGCCGACATCTCGTCTGCTACATTGAAGTAAACGCTTTCTGCCAAAGTCAGCATAATGGTAGAAAGTGCCAATTCATCCATTTCGCTCCATTCATCTTCGTCCATATCTTCTGGTTTTATCCTTTGAGCTTTATAGGTTTTATCTGCTTCTTTTGTACGAACACGTGCCAAATCTGCTTCTTCCACAATGGGAAATTGGTTCCATCCAGCTTCTTGATATTGTAAAGAGCAATGTCCTGTGATCCAGCCATAGCTACGCTTCACAGTAGTTTACTTTCCTGGGAAAAGTTCGGCAGAGTTTCCCATGTAAACTGACCTCTGAACCAATATCAACCTGTCAAATGAACCAAGAAAGGTTCAGATTCTGCATAAATTTCGGCAGAGTTCCTTTGTAAAATGGCTCTAGTGTACTCAAAAACAGACCAAAAAAACAACTCAAAAACACTGTCTCTCTGACACTGTAAGCTGTGGGTAAACTTGTCCTGCACCTGTACTGTCTTTGACTGTCCTGTCACTGTCCTGTAAGCATAGGCTGCGACAATGCCTCAACGGCAGTAAAGCAAAGATGCAATCCCAACTGTCTAACTCACAGTCAATACATCCTAGCTGCCTATCTAAGGGTGCTCGAGGGATCGCTCCAAGACCTGTATCACCGAAAGGATCTCAACATTCGAGAATCCCCCAGCTCAATAAAACCTCACTCGACCCTCAACAAAGGCTGTAGTAAATCTGACAGTACATAGACTTCCCACAAAGTCATACATCCACAAATTTCCCACTGTATGCTGTAACCGCTGCGGCGGTTGTTTGCTGCGTGACTCACAGCCAGCAATCCCTCAACAGACATACATCATCTCTGACAATACATCCCATGTGGAAGTACCTGCAATGTCAGAATGAAATCTGGAATATCAAGCAGCAAACACAAGCTACCTGATGAACTAGTGGATGTCGCCTACAGTCTGTGTGTAGATGCGCCCGTGTCGTATGTGACACGCCTCCAAGAACTGTGGGCCGTCCTTCGATGTGTAGACAACCACAAATCAGCACTCTGGGAGTGTCGATATCCTCAAAACCTGCAGTCGTAGGCCGAAAACCCCAAATTTGCAGAGTCGGATCTGCACCCGTCGAGACCACGTAGTCGAAAATGGCCCGCGCAAACCTTTGTCAAAGCCGAACGGTGGCCGAGATGACCGTGTCTTGGGGCCGTGTCTTCGCCTGTCGAATTTCACTCCAATCTGAGCTGGTGACTCTAGCCTCCTGCAGTACTGCCCCAAGCCTCGATCTGAGCTCTGATACCAGTTGAAGGAGTACGAGCGGAAGTGCGACGCGAGAGAGAGTGCGAGAAGAAGAGCACGACGATATGGTGAACTCGCTCTACTGTAATGTGTAGAGCATAGTGAGTTCTTATTAGGTTTTTACAAAAGAATATGTGTACATACCTGGCGGCCCGCCCACTTACCTGGGCAACCACATTGGGCTTTATACCCCAACATGGCCGAGCTTGCTCTTTGGTATCCAGATTTGTCGAACTTTTTTGGTTCTGACTTGTTTTTCTTTTCTTTTGGCATTTTTGGTTGTTACGGAAGCTGCGAGTGATGGTGATGACCTGAGTTCTTGGTAGGGGATGTCATAAGAATCATCACTATCGCTACTATCCTCAACAAGGTTGAATTCTAGCACTTTTTCTTGGTGGTTTGGCTGGTTATGGAAAGTTACTAGCTATTTGTTCTTGGATTATTGTGTCTGGAATGACTTTTTTTAGCCAATTGATTAGAGCATTGTTAGCCCGTTGACATGGTTGTCTTCTTCTTGGTTGAGTCTTTTCTTTCTATATAGGAGCCACGCATGAGGATGCTTGTTGCGATTGCGTCACCATCGAGGATTTTGGAACCCACTTCTGATACACTTTATTCTTGTAGCGGTGATGTTGGTTCCTGGTCTTTGATCTGGACAATCATAGAACCGTGCATTACTTAAAGTGTCATTCGTGTCACCTGTTGGGTTGTTTGGATTTCCATTGTCTGCATCGTCTTGAAGCTCCAAGTGTTCTATGGAGTCATAGAACTCATTTTCTTCTTCATCTTTTGATTTCTGACAGTCCTTTGTTTTCTTTTCGTCTTGAGAACTTGTTGATGCATGGGTCTCTTCGTTTTCCTGGATCACACTCACTGCAAAGTAAGGAACGGCATCATAGCCATTTTCACCAAGATGGACTCAAGTCGAGCCGAGAGTTCAAGTACAGTAGAGCAAGGCAGTAGCAACATCGGCACAAGTGCAACATACCAGATTTTACAGCTATATGGCTACAAAGGAGATAAAGTCTTGTATGCAGATTCAAAAGGCCATAGATACTTGATGAGCAGCAAAAGCATCACAGGAGCCAAGATCGTATTGATCAGGGTAGAGCCATATTCAAAGAACTCCCAGATGTTCACAGACTTCAGTGGATCCAGGTATTGCAAGCTCAAGAATGAAGTGCAGATAGAAGTTCAAAAAGTCAACCAAAGTGTTTATCTAGAAATCTGCACAAGCCAGCAAAACATACAGTTGGAGCATATGCAATCAGGGTCATTGTACATGGATTACAATGGTCAGATCTATAGTCAAGAGCTAGTAATGCAAGATCCAACATATCAACCAATAGAAGCCAGTCTAATTGGAGAACGAAGTCAAAGACGAGACAAAGGTCAAGACGGAGCAATCTACAGCTTGATGCTCAGTGTTTTAAAAGAAGATGTCGACAACTTGGCAAGCACAGAAACAGAAACTTCTCATCTAGAGCTTGACATGACATAACCAAATGAAATACCATGAGTCATGGCGTATTGCTCAGATTATGGACGAAAAGGTGGACAACAGGGACATATCAACTACCAAGCAAGGTAAAGGAAAAATTGGAAATGTGAATCTTGATGTAAGTGCATCTAACTTGTCACTTTTTATGCAATTGGATGATTTTGCATTACCATTAGAAGCACCAGTAAAAACAATGCAAGTTCAAAATGAGCATAAAGATGAACAGACACCTGAAAAGCTTAAAATTGATTCTTTGAACAAAAAATTCTTGCATGAATTTGGTCATGGTGTCCAGATATCACTGAAGATCGAAAAGAATGTTAGGTTTTCAAATGATTCTGCATCCACAACCAAAAGTGTGCAATCATTCACGATGGTGCAGCCAAAGTGTGTCGACTCTAGAAGATGGCATGGACAGATGTATGCAGGTAAGCAAAACCATGGGAAAGGACTGAAGCAGCTAGGAAGGTTACGGGATAGCAGGTAGCAGTGGAAGTGTATGCACGATGCGGCTTATAGGCCAAGGAAGACTACATAAGAGGCTAATTGGGGTAGCAGGTGAAAGAGATGCAAAGTGCAGCCTTTGGGTCCAGAAATGAAGAGCTTGAAGTGCTGAAGGAGCAGGTCCAGACGGCTCATCAAACCGAGCTACGGAGCCCAAGTTATTGAAGGTGGAAGTATTGATGGTTTGTAGATTCTTGTCGGACAGGGCAGGTGGAGACAGGTGGTCCAAGTGGAGCTTGAGGTACAGGTGTGTAGAGCTCGATTTATGGAGCCTACCTGTCTTTTCGGATTGTGGATCGGAGCCACGGTTTGCAAGATATGGTCATTTGAAGTTTTTCCGGGGGCCGGGTCTGAGCCCACTTGACCACATTGGAGAATGTGCACTCTGGCATCTTTTGGGCCTTGACGAAGTTCTAGAGCGGAGTGTACATTATACGGAGCTAACAGGAAGAGACTGCATGCCAAACGGAGTCTGGAGCAAGAAGATATAGCCGTCGAAAAACTGGGAGCATTTGACCGCATCGGGTTGCAGATGTTTTTTCCATTTTTGGAAGCCTTGGCTCGAGGACGCCGAGAAGTCAAAGTGCAGATACAGAGAAGGTGGTTGTAGCCGGCAAAGTGGGGTTTTAGTAGGTTTTTGCGGCTCGGCAATAGGAGGTGGAAGCAGTACATGGGAGCCAGACAAAGTTAGGCCAAAACGTTTTTGTGCTTAAAAAAAATAAAGGGACCTTTTTGAAATTCAAAAGGCTTGAAGCCTTCTGGGCCGCCACGTGGTGCTTGATCATCCCATATGCGCAGTGAACCGGAGGACCGCTGGGGTATATTAGCTAGAGCATGGCCCCTCCACTAGTACACAAGGCGAAGGGAGAGGGGAGCTCTCTTGGGCGCAGCTATGGCGTCCGCGCGCATGGCGCTGCTGTGGTGTGTCCGGTGGCGGTTTTGAGCGGCAAGCCGGCGAAGCTGGGCGGTGCAGGGCACCCACGTTGTGTGAAGTTGATGATGACAGGCAGGCCCTTGCTAGAGGAGGGTCCCGCGGCCCTTGGGGCACCAAATTTTTGAGAAGGAGAGGGAGGGCAATATCGAGGTCGCTATTGCCTCCCCCCCTCATGTAAGGGAGAGGCCCCGCAGCAGCATGCAAGGAGAGCGAGAAGGAGAGTCCGGGAGCAAAGAGGTGGACAAAGCCAAATGAAATGCAAGGGAAAGGGCCATGGTGTAGCATGCAAAGGTTTCCAAAGTAACTAAGCCAAGTGTTGGCAATGCATAAAACTTCTAAAAGTAACTCCAAATGGAGTGCACGACATGGAATCACACCACCTTTTTTCTTTTTTTGAGGTTTCCAAGCACACTCCTATAAAATGAGGTTTTTGTTCATTTGTTAGGGTCTTTGGACCAAGGAGGGTTTTTTCTTGCCAAAGCTTTTGGAGCTCATTGTTTTGGTTGCCGAGGTTCATGCCGGCAGTGTGTTGGTTGTACATGACATTGCCTATGCTAGAAGACTATTCCCTACTGTTTCAAGGCATCATTCCCCCTTCTCTTCTCTGCTTGTGCGCGTATGTTTCAGGGCGTGTGTAGGTGCGTGTGCCCCCCCGAGGTTGGTCGTGCAAAGAGAGATAGAGAGAGATTGTGTGAGTGTGGAAGGCTATGAATTGAGCGGAGCGGAGTGATTGAGTCTATCTAATGCATTGCAAGGCATATCTGCGTATGATTGTGTGAAAGCAATGGTTTGCTTGCGGATAGTTTTGAGTTTTGAAGGTGAACTCTAGTGGATTGGGGCGCTGTGTATACCCTGGGCTATAGTGAGGCATTGTGTTGTGTGTTGGGTGTGTTCCCCTTTCCCCTCTCCATCTTCTGGTGCCCCCACTGAGGAGCTACCTGATGCTCTAATTTGCGGTTGAAAGTGGTGTTTTTTAGCCGACGAAGCGGTTGGCTGTTGGTCGAGATGTTTGATGGTCGAGTTTGAAGTTGACAGAGATGGTGGAGCCAGGTTTTGGCCCCATATTTACGGGCGTTGAAGATCCTGAGGATTGGTTAGCAGATTTCGAGTTATGGTTGTTGTCAATGCGGATGTCGACGGATGTAAAAAGGTTACAGACGGTGCCGTTGTTGATGTGAGGTAAAGCAAAGGTGTGGTTCAATGGCCTAGAGAGCAGTGATCGAGAAACATGGCAAAGGTTGCAGAGTCAGTTTCTGGAGCGGTTTTGAGAGGTGATTACGGCGGAAAAAGCCGGTGCAAAGCTGAAAGCGGTACACCAGGATGTAAGTAAAGATTTCTCAATTTTCATTGAGCGGTTTGAAGCTTGTTGGAAGCAGTTAGAGATTGCTACTGGGGTCAAAAGCAATCAATCTTTGAAGCTGTCAAAGCTGTTAGAGTGCTTGCATCCGAGGATTAAAGAAAAGGTCGAAGATGGTGCCGACACCTATGAAGACATGGTCTTTTTGGCAAAGATAAAGAGCAGAAAGGTGAAGCGAAAGTTGGAGGTGGGTATGCTAAAGCCAGCAGATTATATACATGTTGCGGTTGTAGCTAAGTGCTCTTTGGGCCAATCAAAGGTGATTCCAGTTGTGAAAAATGCAAGGCCTGTGGAGGTAAGACCTACTATGGGTTATGTTCCTTGGAGGTTTCCAGTTTGTGATGTACATGTGTCGAGGGTGGAAGAGCTTGTCAACGAGGAGAAGCTCCATGTCGAGGTGAACCGAGATGCAAAAGTGGTAGCAGATGTGGAGGTTCCAGTACGGATTGAAGAGGTAAAGCATGGTCTTGTTGAAAGTTTGCATGAAAAGGTAGTAGAATGTGATCGAGATGCAGATACCGAGGGTTCAGAAGCTAGTGAAGAAAGTTTGCAAAATGGTGAAGATGGTCAAGCTTTTGTGGAGCAACAAGTGGATGCAGGTGCTGATACAGAGTCAGTATATGATGCCGATGCCGATGAGGATACAAGCTCAATTTGCTGGGAGACAAGTGAGGAGGATAGCGCGGATGAGTCCACATCCTATGACGAAGAGACGGAATCTGATGAACCCAAACTAGTAAAGGTAAAGCTGCCCTCTTATATGTTTGATGATATGGTAGTAGCCCATGTGCAAGAAGAGAAGAGAACAGTGCAAGTCGAGGTGCTTGATGAAAGCGAAAAGGTGCACTCTAGACCTACAGATGATGGAATGCAGGTGAAGGTGGTATGTGGTGCCATGCTGATGGCTGTGCTGATGAAAGTTGCGGTGGAGTGTGCCATGGTGGTGCAACATGTGTAGACTTTTGCCAAGAGAGATAAAGCAGTGGAAGATCTTGAGATGAATGCGGTAGAGAACGAGTTTCTCTTTTCCTTGGAGGAGCATGATGCAGCGGTAGGAGAGGTGATTGAAGAGCAGGAGACTGAAGTTGGACAGAAGGAAGTGTTGAGCGACCTTGAAGGGCCAATCGATGATCAAGGACTTGATGACAGTATAAGTCAGTTCGAAGAGGAGGTGCAAGAGAGCATGAAGCCAGTGCAAGAGATGTGTTCTATGGCATATGGAGGAGGTTCCCAGTCTGTGTCCAAGCTTTCAAAAGAGGTATGCAACCCATGGTTGAAAGGTATGCTTGTAAGTGCAACTGTGCAGTATGTTATCCGTCAGATACGGGGTTCCTTTGAGAGGAGCTCTACTTTACATGGCTGGGAGGGGGGGTCAGAAGTGTTGGTTCGTACGAGTAATCTGATTGCAGATCCATATAGGTTGATGAGGCAAGATGATGTTCGAAGAGGTGCTAAAGTGCTATGGGCCTTTTGTGTGCATGGATGGCTACGTGCTTGGGTAGGTCACTATTGGAGGATGTTGCAAATGAATGAAAGTGAACAGAGCCAGGTGTTTGATCCAGGTGGAAGCTATGTGATGCGGGGGGTGGGGCAACCCACTTGAAGGTTTGGCAATAGGGTGCAATAAAACTATGTAAATATGGTTTAGTTTTCTCATAATGTGTGCCAGGTTTTGCAGTTAATAGGAGAATAAAGCTTTAATGTGGTTGAGCATGAATGCTGAACAGGGGGGTGGGAAATGATGGTGCAGCCAAAGTGTGTCGACTCTAGAAGATGGCATGGATAGATGTATGTAGGTAAGCAAAAGCATGGGAAAGGACTGAAGTAGCTAGGAAGGTTACGGGATAGCAGGTAGCAGTGGAAGTGTATGCATGATGCGGTTTATAGGCCAAGGAAGACTACATAAGAGGCTTATTGGGGTAGCAGGTGAAAGAGATGCAAAGTGCAGCCTTTGGGGCTCAGACCCGGCCCCCGAAAAAACTTCAAATGACCATATCTTGCAAACCGTGGCTCCGATCCACAATATGAAAAGACGGGTAGGCTCCATAAATCAAGCTCTACACACCTGTACCTCAAGCTCCACTTGGACCACCTGTCTCCACATGCCTTGTCCAACAAGAATCTACAAACCACCAAAACTTCCACCTTCAATAACTTGGGCTCTGTAGCTCGGTTTGATGAGCCGTATGGACCTGCTCCTTCAGCACTTCAAGCTCTTCATTTCTGGACACACTTGACCACATTGAAGAATGTGCAGTCTGGCATCTTTTGGGCCTCGACAAAGTTCTAGAGTGGAGTGTACATTATACGGAGCTAGCAGGAAGAGACTCCATTCCAAACGAAGTCTGGAGCAAGAAGATATAGCCGTCGAAAAACTGGGAGCATTTGACCGGATCGGGTTGCAGATGTTTTTTCCATTTTTGGAAGCCTTGGCTCGAGGACGCCGAGAAGTCAAAGTGCAGATACAGAGAAGGTGGTTGTAGCCGGCAAAGTGGGGTTTTAGTAGGTTGTTGCGGCTCGGCAATAGGAGGTGGAAGTAGTACATGGGAGCCAGACAAAGTTAGGCCAAAAAGTTTTTGTGCTTAAAAAAAATAAAGGGACCTTTTTGAAATTCAAAAGGCTTGAAGCCGCCTGGGCCGCCACGTGGTGCTTGATCATCCCATATGCGCAGTGAACCGGAGGACCGCCGGGGTATATTAGCTAGGGCGTGGCCCCTCCACTAGTACACAAGGCGAAGGGAGAGGGGAGCTCTCTTGGGCGCAGCTATGGCGTCCACGCGCATGGCGCTGCTGTGGTGTGTTTGGTGGCGGTTTTGAGCAGCGAGCCGACGAAGCTGGGTGGCGCAGGGCACCCACGTTGTGTGAAGTTGATGATGACATGGTAGGCCCTTGCTAGAGGAGGGTCCCGCGGCCCTTGGGGCACCAAATTTTTGAGCAGGAGAGGGAGGGCAATAGCGAGGTCGCTATTGCCTCCCCCCCTCATGTAAGGGAGAGGCCCCGCAGCAGCATGCAAGGAGAGCGAGAAGGAGAGTCCGGGAGCAAAGAGGTGGACAAAGCCAAATGAAATGCAAGGGAAAGGGCCATGGTGTAGCATGCAAAGGTTTCCAAAGTAACTAAGCCAAGTGTTGGCAATGCATAAAACTTCTAAAAGGAACTCCAAATGGAGTGCATGACATGGAATCACACCACCTTTTTTCTTTTTTTGAGGTTTCCAAGCACACTCCTATAAAAGGAGGTTTTTGTTCATTTGTTAGGGTCTTTGGACCAAGGAGGGTTTTTTCTTGCCAAAGCTTTTGGAGCTCATTGTTTTGGTTGCCGAGGTTCATGCCGGCAGTGTGTTGGTTGTACATGACATTGCCTATGTTAGAAGACTATTCCCTATTGTTTCAAGGCATCATTCCCCCTTCTCTTCTCTGCTTGTGCGCGTATGTTTCAGGGCGTGTGTAGGCGCGTGTGCCCCCCCGAGGTTGGTCGTGCAAAGAGAGATAGAGAGAGATTGTGTGAGTGTGGAAGGCTATGAATTGAGCAGAGCGGAGTGATTGAGTCTGTCTGATGCATTGCAAGGCATATCTGCGTATGATTGTGTGAAAGCAATGGTTTGCTTGCGGATAGTTTTGAGTTTTGAAGGTGAACTCTAGTGGATTGGGGCGCTGTGTATACCCTGGGCTATAGTGAGGCATTGTGTTGTGTGCTGGGTGTGTTCCCCTTTCCCCCTCTCCAACGAGTCTAAGGGACACATCAAACAGAATAATGATAGTTTTGTATGGTACACATAATTCATATGCACACTATGAAGACAAAAAGGATCAACTAGTGTTTGCGGCCCACATACTAGCTCATAGAAGTGCATCCAGTGATAGATCAGAATGGATGGTTCATTTAAGAGGAAAGAATGTATTATTGCCCATCCTCTCTATAGTTGAAGGATATTACCCAAAAATCTGTTTAGAGCCAAACTCTCCTCCATCGAAAATCAAGCTTCGATGTTGTGATCAAATGAGAATATACTTTGACCAAAACAGTCGTAGATATAGATGAGAGTCTAGCATCTATGATGCCTTGGGTCCTAAAACCTCAAAAGCTCATATCATAGGAGACCCATGGGATAGACAATATCAGGGCAAAAATAATGCTATCTACAGCTTGACTTGGGGAATAATTTCTCATGTTTCAAGGAGATACATAAGAAATATGCAGAAGGTTCACATATGCCAAACATCAATAGTGCTACCCAAAGTGCGCCTTCACAGTTCCAAAAGGTGAGACTAAATTAGAGCCAAACAATTTTGAATTCTTACAATGAAGCAGGCTATAGTGATCACCATAGGAAGGGGGAAGATGTAAATCCATCAAGTTCAGCTTATGTGCCAGGAAATGCTACACCAGTTAGAAGCCCTAGAGCTTCTAGCCAATTGACCCCTTCAAGGCAGAAACAATTGAAAGATCTTATGGTTGTTGGAAGTTTCCAATTGCACCAGATTCCACCAGAGTCTACAGATTAATGCCTCTATGAAGATCATCAAGGACAGAAGTTTCAGCTGATCTCCACAAGTCAAAGTCAAAAGCCAACAAGTATAATAGTGTTCAAATAGTTATATGTGATCAAGATCACATATGCATATCAAGATGCACATGGTAATGAATATCAACAATATCACAACCTTGTACTAACCCCTATGGATGACACGACTGAAGTCAAAGACTATCTGAAGATGATGTAAAGCCTCAAACTGCCAGAATAGGTGACAGAAAACTCAAAATCAACAGAAGCTAAAGTTTAGAAAGCTACACAAAGGTCTCCATCAAAATTTCCTCCCAAGAGATAAATTCAGCCAGAAAGTACAGTGGGTCTATTAAGATCAAGGGTTAACCAGATGCAGGCAGACAATGCTCATCAGTTGCAAACAAAAAGTACAGTATCACAGTCATACGAGTCGACATTGATTGAAGCAGGTGATCAAAGCAAAGAAAATGCAGACAAAGCTGAACCAAAGGACACTGCCATAGCAGAATCAATCACTACAAAATGAAATCCTGAGAAGATCAAGTGCAACATTGTTGGTGAAAATGAGAAAAGCTGTGAAGTGAAGTAAAGCTAGATTTTCAACTAGACAAGAACCTCATGTCCTTCCGCACTTGGAAAAGATATGGCCAATCACAATTGGAAGATGCTCCTGAATTTGTAAGCATATTTGGAGACAAACGAGCAGAATGCTGGGGAATCATCTCCACCACCATTGAAGTAAGATTACAAATCATCCTAGCTCAATTTCATGTGATCATAGCAAAGGATATTCCAGACGACATCATAATGGGAATGCCAATGGCCCATAAGATGGTAGAGATATAGAATGCAAACATGACGCAGTCATCACAAACATCAAAGAACGAAGACCAAGACTGGTCACCCGCGGACGACAGCACAAGATCCTCAAACACAGTTCAAATGGAGACTAATATCAAAGCAGATCGTTTTGAAGATGATTCATCTCCATCAATCAAAACTTCTGAAGAGCTTAAAGAAATCAGGCAATAGCAAGTGCAAATCAAACAGTGCAAAGAGCAACCACGATAGCTATTGAGCAGAGAATGGCACGACGACAAGAAGTTAAGAAGAACGGGGTTGCGGACAACCAGGAAGCAATAGGAAGTCCAAAGATCAATCAGACAGTGCCAATCAAATCAACAGATACATGTCAGATTGGAAGACAGAGTCTCAAGTCACCCTCCATAGAGACACAATTAGATCAAGATGAGACCATGGCAAAAGCACGACAGAGATCTTCAATAGAACCAACAATGAGAATAGTTATAGTTCTTAGTAGTACAAAATGAGCGAGTGTCAGATGTAATGCTCTGCTGGATAAAGAAGCAAAGTGAAATATGGTTGCAGAAAACATCCAGAGCATTCTAGAGATCACTTAAGAACGACCAGGTAACAGAGAAATCATGGGTAAAGCTACAAGTCAAGAAGAACTGGTTGCTACCCTTAGCATCCAAAATCATGGAGAGCAAGTAAATTTGCAGATGTCATCCTTGGTCAATAGTGGTTAGATCAACACAAGGCCTACAAAGAAGATAAAATGCTAATACTCTCTTTTCCAAGAGGTAGTCAACAATATTTACATGTACCATTAATGTTGGAATCAAAGTTGCAAAAGTCACAGGAATCAAAGACAAATCTTACAGACAAAGGTAAAGCCAAAGTGGAACCTCCACCGACTAGCAAAGAAGGTGTGACAGCATATGCCTCTACATCAAAGAACCCTCATGGATCAACTTCTTGAGAGAGAGGGAGAGAGAGAGCACATGCATAAACAAAACACACACACACACATGCATAAACAAAGAATGCATACACATGCATAAACAAAGAATGCACACACACATTGGGAGAGGAAAAGAGAGAGAGAGCATGCATAAACCAAAAACGCACACACACATGCATAAACAAAGAATGCACACACACATTGAGAGAGGAAAAGAGAGAGAGAGAGAGAGAGAGAGAGAGAGAGAGAGAGAGAGAGAGAGAGAGAAAGAGAAAGATATAAAACAAAGAGAGAGAGAGAGAGAGAGAGAGAGAGAGAGAGAGAGAGAGAGAGAAGAAGAAGAAGAAGAAGAAGAGAGTCTTAACATCGTAGGAAACTATCCCAAGAGACCTTAAAGATCTAGTCGACAGAAGTTGAACTCAAGACCTCTTATTCATGAGGGAAATGACATAACGAATCTATCACACTTCGGTGATAGAAAAGTTATACCATTTTTCTCCTTTTATTGGCGTGCTGATCCAACTAAAACCTCTAAGGAGCCACCCAAAAAATCAAAGGTAGATCAGCCAGAGTAATCAAGAAAGCAAAGGAAAGTCAAGCAAGTGTTTGTTTCAAGCAATTTAGTCAAAGTCAATGATCTAATTTGGGTTAAAGATAGAAATTCAACACAGAAAGACAAACACATGGGATGGATAGCCTCATAATGGAGCTTAAAAGAACATGAGTACTATGGAGGTAACAGACAGATATGTGTACCAAAATTGCAGGTTAGAGCATATGAAGTAAAGTCAAGACCCTCCCAAGAAAGAAAGCCCATAAGGTATCTTTTCAGCAATATCCTAAGATACCTAAGAAGCAGGTATACAATGGAACAAAATCGAAAGATGCTAAAGTCAACCAGGACTTATAAGAGGATACATAACAGAGATGGATATCAAAGGATCTTCCTCTTAGACAAGGATTTACATAGGTTATAAAAATATTTGGCTACCAGTCAACCACAAGCCAACTGCAACTACACCGGGCCTGCATGAAGATCTCAAGAACTTGACAAAACCTAGAGCAAAACAAAGTCAAAAAAGGAGATACAAAGGTCATTAAGAGATTTGGATTCCTAAGTCTTCCAATGCTCCTAGTTAAAAGCCAGATGCCAACAATGAACAAAGGCCTACAACAACATTAAAGACTTCTTACAACATGCCCAATTGGAGAATCAAACAGATAATGGAGTCTTCACAGTCAAAGAAGGACCACCCAACAATGCGAAAGCAGATTCAAAGATGATAAAACATAACAATGCGAAAGCAGATTCAAAGATGATAAAACATGTATGGCAAAAGAAACCTTCAATGCCAACTTGGTCCTTCACTAATCCTCTTTTTGAAGATTCAAGCTTACTTTTACCTGAAGACATGTTTGTAGTAAGCAAAAGAATGTAAAAAGTCAAGTCGCCATGGTGCAAAAAACACTCTTTGGCATAGTTAGAGTCGGGTCGCTGAGCCATAAAATGAGCAAAGCATTAATCCCAAATCTTCAAGTCATATTAAACTATGTGCTAAGAGTTGTAGTTATTAGGCTTACGCACTCAAGCTGGAAGAGTTGAGCATATCTAAAGTCTTGTCACTCATGCTGGATGAGATGAGCATAAGAGTCAAAGTCTATTAACTTACAATTGGGAGTGTTGTAGAGTCCAACACTCACACACAATGTACAGTTAAATGAGAGCACATATCCTCATCAACGAAAACCATTCTTAAAGGGGTGCCAGCTTGCAAAGCCATGTCATATGCTTTTATAGCTACACCATCTTTCTGAAGAACCCTTGAAAATATTTCTTGCACAGCATATTGTTTCCCATGCATTTCTATGTATGCATAAATAGGATGTCCCATTTTGGACATATGCATTAGACACTCTTTTTTGCTTCCACATATGCACCTTCAACGGACTACAACAGGCAAACCAATGTTACATCATGCTAACCTTTCATATTTGCTGCCTTTTTAATTCCATATCTATCAGCAAATAATCCCTTGAGTACTTCAATAATGCACGTATCCCAAAGACACTTTTTTTCCACTTGGTTCTTTTCCCTTTGGTCATCCAGGTATTAGACCCTAATTTAGAACCTCATCATTCTACTTCTCTTGTACATACTTTTCATAAATAAACAACAGCCTCATCATTATGCTATTACAACGTACAAATGCAACATCATCTCGCACATCATACATATTCAAACCAATGAATATGCTACAACAGATTGAACCTCATCAACAAATTCAACGACAATTGAAGACAATCAGACCATCAACAACCAATCAAAAACCTTCCACAACCTCCACGGAGACTTTTCAACAGTGCCCGAGGACGGGCACTAAAATTGGAAGGGGGGAATGTTAACTGAGTCAACAAGAGCTGCTAAAGACCAAAGACATATGAATGCACATCGAGAATCAAAGTGAAGAAACAGTAAAAATTGGAGTTACACATTTTTCTTGTTTTCCCAAAATGGTAAATTCCCAAATTATTTCAAGCCACTGTAATATTTTAATATGTTATGGGATCAATGGGAGTTCCAAGTTGTGAAGAACAGGTAGTTAGTGTGCCTAGGTTGCAGATTCAATAAGTGGTGGAGCTTTAAAGGCCTTGGGTGCCCAGACATTGCATATTTTTATCCTAGGTATATAAGGCAGTTTGTAAAAGAAATTAGGGTTCTCAAGCTCATTTCTTGAGAGCACTCTTTGGTGAGAGCTCTTGAGGTGTGTGGCTATGGAGTCCTTGAGATTCTCCTTGCTCATGAGACTTGATTAACAATAATCAATGATTCATTCTCTTTCACTATGCCTCTCTCATGCTTTTGATTGCCTATGATGCTTAGATTAACTAGATCTTAACTAATTAGTGATTAATCCCTCTCTAATCTTGTGTGATTGCCCTCTTTTGCTTGTGTGTGCATGTAGGTTTGATTCGAGTGTGGTGCTCGATAGATCTATTGACTAGGCGCCAAGGCAGGTGGTGTGAATAGGCTGAAAAATGCGCCATCTCTCTCCCCTAGCCTCCACAAGCCCACCACCAAGCCCATCAAGCCAAGCTTGCATCAAGTGATACATCTAAAGGGCACTCCCCCTTTAGGCTATACACCCTCCACCTTCCACTTTTCCCTTATCATGTGGGATTATCCCCATGACACATGGCAACATCCTCAAGCTTCCCAACTCCTTTATGCCCAGAAATTTCCAGATTTTCCCCAAAACATGCAAGCTTTGCGAACAACTTTCTCCAAGCATAACTTGCGGCTCCGATCACCGAATGACACACCATAGCACACGGCTCTAATCCCATCATCTTCGCCATATCTAGAATTCTTAAACCTCGGCATTTCTAACTCCAATTGTCAAGTTGGCCAAGTTGCCCTTGTTGCATGCACCCGCAATCACCTTCTAAGTTCAGACCGCCCTCTTTGGATGCCCATACCTCATGATGTACAAGTCTGATTCACGAGCTATAAAGAATGGCTAATTTTTATTATTAAAAACCATGTTTTGAAGACTCAAACAACTCAAAACATCAGCACCCAAGCCTGGCAAAATCACACCTTTGTACATGAATTTTTACATGGCACTTCCAAGACTTGCAGGGCATGTACACATAAATACATGACGCTGTCAGGAGTTTTTTGGAGCAAGGGATTGCGCATATGTACATATACATGCATGGTGCATCAAATAAAGAATTGCCCATTTTCCAGAGCCAGGTGGTTACGTGGGGCCCACATGTGTACAGGTAGGATAAGGTGTACATAATGCATCGATTTTCAATATTACCAGTACCAGTGTTTTTTTTCTACAATAAGGAGGAGTTGGTAGCACGTAAAACTTCTCGATGAAGCTATCCGCGGGCCGACGACATGAGGTAAGCAGGTGCGTCAGATGGCATCTAGTGGCGTCTGGCGGTCGAATGGGTCAATATTTGCACGTGGATAAGTACAGACACGACGTGGGTGTTTTCTTGTGATAATTATGCAGAAAGGTCATCATGAGGACCATATTTTGGGGCCACTTCACATGGTGGCGGGATGCATTATTGGGAAAAGCTGAGTGCCAGGTGTGCGGATGATGCAAAAAAGGTGACAACTATGCACTGCGAGGTCAGTTTTTGGCCTGTTCGGGGTCCGTTTGAGGTCATCTAAAAGGCCAAGGGTGCCCAACTAATCTAAGTGTGGGAACTGAAAAAACTGAGAGAAGACCAGAAAAAACGTGGAGAAGAGAGGAGGAACAGCCGCATGTGTGTTTTTGCTCATGTTGGAGCCTGTTTTGGCCGTAAACTGCTCATCTGAGGTCGGATTTGAGCACTTTGACATTGTAGACTGGGGTTTTGGGCCGTTCCAGATGCGATGGCGCTGTCCATTTTGCCAAATTCCTCACCCTTTTTCTGATGTTTTTGCTGTGTAAGTTTCTCCTATGAATGAAGCTTCTTCTCCAATTTGTGATTGTATATGGCATATTTTACCCATATTGTGTGAGCTGTTTGCCCCATTGGTGTTGGCCCAAGCTCATTTGTATCTAAACATCAGAAATTCTCCTCTTTTGAGTTGATTTTTTTGGGTGTGTGTGTGTGTGTGTTTGTGTGGAGTGGGCAAGTGGATAGTCTCTCTCCTCTCACTCCAGAGGTGTGTTCCCTGTCTCGGCCAGGTGTGTTGTGTAAGCCGAGTGGTGCCCCATAGTGTGTGTGTGTATCTTCCCAAGAGTGTGTGTCGGGTCGTTATAGAGGTGTTCTGTGTGTTTCCATCCTGCTCACATTCTTTTGGTGCCCCCACGGAGGATCTTCTTCGAGTACCTTCTGCTTCGAGCTTCGGGATTATAGGTTGCAGGTTGCAGATTACAGATTACAGGTTACAGGGACAGGTACAGGTACAGGTGATTCACATAGGTATAGGTAGCTGGAGTTCAGTGTTACACTGACAGTGGGAGTCAGTTGCAGTTGCCGTGGGTATGCATCATTTGGCGCCTGTTTGAGCGCATTGTCTGTTGGATTGTACGTTACTTGTGAAAACTGCCATTGTACGCCTTTGTGGAGCCATATATGGTTTTATTTGGCAGTCCCAGCCATTTCTGAGACTTGGTCTGGAAGATAGTCATTTCTGAGACTCGACTATATGCGATCTGCATTAGCCTTCGTGTGAGGGTCGATAGCGTGAGGTTTTTATTGAGCTGGGGGATTCTCAAATGTGGAGATCCTTTCGGTGATACAGGTAGTTGGAGCACCCTTTTTGTGACCTCGCCATAGGCTATGTACTAGTGAGTCCTACTTGATTCTTGGGTTCTATTGTTGACAGTTTATGCATACATAGACAGTCTATATTTTGGGTTCCTACTGCTCTACTTCTGGGGAAACTTTGTCAAAATTTTCCCAAGTTATGATGGCTGGTTTTTTGGTATTTTGATCCATTTATGCTGTTATGCTGCTGAAATTTTGGCAAAATCAGAGGTTGAGTCAGGTGTGCCTTCTTGGGAGCTTCATGGTTGGCTTTAATGGATGATCAAAATGGCCCTCAGTTCACTCCTTTTCATTTAACTCAAAGAATTCAGATTAATGTTCATGTGTCCAGGAAGATCTTTTTCCAGCAGCGCATAGTCTTTATGTTTGGGCCAAGAAGATTGAGAGAGATCCTGGAATGTCCTTTGCCTGTTGTCATTCCGATGATTAACTATGAAAACTCATTTGATGTGCATGTGTTTGTCCTTATCTAAAGCTGAGCTCCATTGAAGTTTCTGGGGATTGGGTAGTGAAAAGTTTTGAGTTCTTGCACGTGTGTTCGAAGGGGTTCTCAAAGCATTGTAACTTGGGTAGCCATGGCTTTCTCTTATCCGGAATTTCATGGAAGAAGTGGTGAAGATGCGGAAGACTTTCTGGAGCAAGTCAAGGTGGCATGCATAAGCAACAATATGTGTGATGAGGACAAGATTTTGAGGCTATTTGGATTGGTTTTGAAAGCTGAGGCCCGTGTTTGGTTCATGGATTTGGAAGCTAAAGAAGCAGTGGCTTCTTCTTATGGTTTGAGTCTTGACAAGTTTATAGAAGCTTTTTTAGAGCGTTTCCAGGTTTTTGAAGATGCAAATGCAGTATGGAATGAGCTCAATGCTCTTAAGCAAGGTTATTGTCAAGGTGTTGATGCCTATGTACAAGGTTTTACATATTTATGGACTCGTTGGTGTGTTGCTCTTAAGGATGAGACCCCCCCTTATTCATTGAAGAAAAGTTTTTTTGTTGATGGTTTGTCACCTTGTTTGCGGTTCGAAGTTGAGTTGAAGAGGCCCGAGTCTTTTGAAGATGTGGTATGCATTGCAAAGCACAAGGAATGGAAGTTTAAGCGTCTTGAGGAACATGGTATTAGTACAGGTATGCATGTGCAAGATGGATTTGACATGGAAGATGAAGTTAAGCCTAAGCAGGTGAAAAGTAGCCTATCCTATGATGTTTCTCGTTTCTTCCCAAGGTCTATTGTGAAGCGTAAAGAGGTCTTGCAAGTTGACAGGTTTATGGAAGAGCTTAAAGAAGTGAGTAATGCTTTGGATACAGGATTGAAAAGCCTTGAAATGGATGCATTGGCTACTTGTGTACCTTGTGATTCTGGGTGTGAGTGTGAGGTTGAGGTTATTGATGATGAGCACGTATCTTTGGATACTAGTTCCTTGGAAATTAGGGAAGAGGGCAAGGTTGAGAGCCATTTTGTGGATTTGTTGGATGTGGAGCCTGTTTTGAAGCCATATTTTGATGTATGTGCAGTGATTGAACCAATTTGTGAGCATGATTGTGGTTTAGAGCAGGGATCTGTATTCTTGGAGACTGATGAACCCATGCTAGAAGCTATGGATAGTGGTGATAGCCATGATTATGATGTGGATGAAGTTATGTGTGATGATGAGTATGCTTATGATGATGAGAAGGGGTTTGGCATATATGAGTCCAATCTTAGCTATGTGGATGCTTATGCTAGGGATATGTGTGCTGCGAGGATACTTTTGTGCTTTGGATATCAACAACTTTACCTTCACACAATGCTTTTAGCTACTTGGGTGCATGATTTGCAGGTTGTTTCTATGGCTGGTGAAGCCAAGATGCCAGGTGATGAGTCACTTGAGTTGTCTCTATCGGTTGGGTTGAATGTGGCATGCAATATTTATGCTTTTGGAACTCCAGACAGGGCGGATGTGTTAGTTGAATATGCCTATGGTGCATTTTGGTTGATTGTTGGCAAATGTAGGTGTGGTGTTATGATGCTTCTTGTGAATCAGGCGATATGCCTTTGGCCTTTTGATCCAGGTGGAATGAGCATCTACTAGTGCTGCTGCTGAGCATGAATGCTCTAGCAGGCTAGGAGGTGGGCAAATTATGTCAGGAGTTTTTTGGAGCAAGGGATTGCGCATATGTACATATACATGCATGGTGCATCAAATAAAGAATTGCCCATTTTCCAGAGCCAGGTGGTTACGTGGGGCCCACATGTGTACAGGTAGGACAAGGTATACATAATGCATCGATTTTCAATATTACCAGTACCAGTGTGTTTTTTCTACAATAAGGAGGATTTGGTAGCCCGTAAAACTTCTCGATTCCGCGGGCCGACGACATGAGGTAAGCAGGTGCGTCAGATGGCATCTAGTGGCGTCAGGCGGTCGAATGGGTCAATATTTGCACGTGGATAAGTACAGACACGACGTGGGTGTTTTCTTGTGATAATTATGCAGAAAGGTCATCATGAGGACCATATTTTGGGGCCACTTCACATGGTGGCGGGATGAATTATTGGGAAAAGCTGAGTGCCAGGTGTGCGGATGATGCAAAAAAGGTGACAACTATGCACTGCGAGGTCAGCTTTTGGCCTGTTCGAGGTCCGTTTGAGGTCATCTAAAAGGCCAAGGGTGCCCAACTAGTAGATCTAAGTGTGAAAACTGAAAAAACTGAGAGAAGACCAGAAAAAACGTGGAGAAGAGAGGAGGAACAGCTGCAGGTGTGTTTTTGCTCATTTTGGAGCCTGTTTTGGCCGTAAACTGCTGATCCGAGGTCGGATTTGAGCACTTTGACATTGTAGACTGGGGTTTTGGGCCGTTCCGGACGCGATGGCGCTGTCCATTTTGCAAAATTCCTCACCCTTTTTCTGCTTTTTTTACTGTGTAAGTTTCTCCTATGAATGAAGCTTCTTCTCCAATTTGTGATTGTATCTGGCATATTTTACCCATATTGTGTGAGCTGTTTGCCCCATTGGTGTTGGCCCAAGCTCATTTGTATCTAAACATCAGAAATTCTCCTCTTTTGAGTTGATTTTTTTGGGTGTGTGTGTGTGTGTGTGTTTGTGTGGAGTGGGCAAGTGGATAGTCTCTCTCCTCTCACTCCAGAGGTGTGTTCCCTGTCTCGGCCAGGTGTGTTTTGTAAGCCGAGTGGTGCCCCATAGTGTGTGTGTGTATCTTCCCAAGAGTGTGTGTCGGGTGGTTATAGAGGCGTTCTGTGTGTTTCCATCCCGCTCACAACCCTAGTGGGAAAGCTTTTTGGCAGGACTTACTAACTTTATGATCATCCAAAAAATGCATGACAACATTTATGGTTGCACACTGGGAAGCATCATGGCACCAATGTCAGCATGAAAATCTTGAAAGGTTCCAAAGAGACTTCTTAATTGTTGTTGCTCACCAAGTTTGATGGAAATATATCCACATGGACATCAAATGGCCCAAAATAAACATACTATCATACTTGAACACACAGGTCAACTCAATGCATATGTCTATTGCAACAACAAAGAGAAGAAACTTGCAATTAGGCAAAAACAGTCTTGGATTAGTGTGCGCCAAATGCAATTAGGCAACGAATACACATGTTGAAAAACAACCACTATCCCATCAATTCTATGGTCTTTGAACCCAAGCAGCCTCCCTTTCCAATGCTGATACAAGTTGCCATGATCTCGAGCACGATGAGGCTTGGTGGCTACAAGCTGCTTGAAGACCAAGCACCTTTGCTGAACACTTGAGGCAACCACTCCCCATTAGAATCTCTTGTGTTGTACAAGAAAACCTCATCTTTTGACTTTTTGTATGTAGTAGAGTTTGACATTGCTACAACAAGGAAGGGGCTATAGTAAGAGGTTTTAATGGTGGTTTTGAATGAGCTAGAGATGGAGGATGAAGAAGTTAATGTTTTTGGAAAGAGGGAGATACAGAGGATGAAACCTTCAATGGATAACCTTATAGTGCAATACTATAGCCATGGCAAGGAGCCAAGACGTGGTTGATAGAGTTTTTGTAGGTGCTGTAGCCATGGATAGCTTGTAGATGATGGGCTATGAAGTGGTAGAAGAAAGGGTAGAAGAGGTTCTTAGAAACGTCTCCACAAGTGCTGCAACCATGGAGATCTTGGGGAGAGAGGACACTGGAAGTTTAGATGAAAATGGGGAAGCACTTAGAGAGAGAGTGTGTGTGTTTAGAGAAAATGGTGACTTTGGAAGGAAAATGCACGAGCAATTATCGAAAGCTTCCATATGTGCTGCAACTATGGAGATCCTCAAGGGGGGGGGGGGGGGGGGGGGGGGGGGGGGGGGAGAGAGAGAGAGAGAGAGAGAGAGAGAGAGAGAGAGAGAGGAAGAGGAGGTAGAATGGAGGGTAATGAATGAGAAATGCAAATTTTGTGAAAGAAAATAGATTTTTGACCATGTATTTGGTTAGGGGAGGTTTTGGGGAGTAAAAAGTGAAATTTAGAGATTTTTTTTGAAATTTTAGGGCTACTTTATGGACACCCATGAAAATGTAGGAAAAGCCCCCCCCCCCCTCTCTGTCTTTAGGGGACAAAGCTATAATGAGGGGAACAAATAGGCCCACAGGCCCCCTCCTACCCTACGTTTTTAAGGCTACAATTGTACTTCTTCCTATTGGTCCATGCTTAATCACCCGTTCAGCTAAAGGGTCCTTTTGGGGTTCATATTTTTCCTAATGGTTCAAGCAGCATGATGCTGTTATTGTGTTAAGAGATAGATTGAATGGGCGTCCACCTGGTCGGACATGTAGCCAAACACCACATTTGTACTCTATTAGTTTTTGAGCTAGTGTAGTAATACTCTGTGTAATTTTGATTCCAGAGTAGTGGATCAATTCCCTGAGCTATAATGCTGTAATGATATTTGTAAAGGTCCATGTGAGCCGGCCACTGGCCATTTAGAAATCCCTAGGTGTAAAGGTCAATAACCTTAATGTGAAAGGAAGGCTTATCTTTGGAAAAAGAAAGAGCTCTGTTGTACATACTCTCAAGCTACGAAGCTGCTCCAACTTGTAATCATGGCAACTAATGATTGGCTAATCCGTTTTCAGTTTTGAAACTTTCATTGTGTTCCTCTCTCTTTGCTCTTTCATTTAAGTGTAAGCATTGTTAGTTTTGTTGAGGTTCACGACTACACGTCTGTGAGCCTAATCTTTAGATTTTTAGTGCTTAAATCACTATTTATAGTCGTTTTGACCATAAGAGAGTGTTCTTGGACCATAGGGTGACCTTTTTGGATAGTTCTATTGCAGTTTTCAGGACCTTTTTCATGATGGATTGTGATTTTGCTACCTTGTTGGATTGCAACCAGACTTGCTAGGATAGTGCCCCTAGGTGTCCTAGACCTCCTCCTAAAGTTCCGTTGCAATTTGAGTACATTCAAATGCCAAAATGATGTGATGACCTAGAGCTGTGAGAACGAACATTGGTAGATTTCCCTGATCATTGAGTGTTGGTTTGGTTGTTGAGCTAGTGTGATTGCTTGTTAAGGTTCACTTCTTAAGATTGACAATCTCAAAGAGGCTTTGTGCCCCATCGGAGTCACTTCCCTGCATATTGACATTATGTTAGTGCCAGATTGCTATGCTATAGACGTTCGTCACGGCGACCCGCTAACATTGGTGCCGTTGTCGAGGACATGATCCTTCAATGGTGAGTGACCTAGTGCGTATTTAGAGCGTTCTTCTTTGAATATTTGTCTCTCCATTCCATTTACACTTTAGTAGTGAAGCAGCTAGACACGGGGTTTAGTGCTTGATAGAGTCTAGAAGTCGAGGACTTGCTAGATCTATTATCGAGAGGTAAAGAGGGTTGTGAGTGAAATAGCCGAAAGCATTTCATTCTTCAATTTTCTCTATGCTTTCAGAGTGCTATTCCATTTTCCGTTGTGACTTTATTTTGTACCGTTCTGTTTGTTTTTGCTTCATGTTTCATTTCAATACTTAGGAGTAGGGTAAGTAGAAACTACCACCATCAAATTTGGGCTGAAAGATTGAGGGAAAAAAGACCATAACTCTAAATGACCATAACTCTAAAATTTTGAAAATTTGATGGTAGAGACATGAAAACTGATCCAAATTCAAAAATTTGTGGATCAAGGACATTGGCATACTCTCTAGAAGTAGTCTGAGAAGTTTGGCCAAATTCTGTGGAGGAACATGGATCACGAGCCATGTATCCTTGAGACCATTTTTGGGAAAAAGTGATCAGAGATATTGTCCATCAGTGGGACATTGCTCTCATTAAGTTTGTTTGAAAGAAAAACTCAAAAATCACATCAGGATTGATTGCTAGGGCAAAAATAGGGATTTAGACAAAAAATTGGGCAAAGCTTAAGATTTTGGGATCCAAATTCAAAAAGGGGTGATATTTGGCTTCTACAGGGGATAAAGAACTTGCAAAACAAAATTCATGAAAAAATGTTGTCAAACATGGATCGCAATCCATGTATTTTTTGACATTTGGGGCTGATATTTGACAAGTACATCCCTGATAACTAGTGGAACAACTTTGCCAAAAGAGACCATGTCAAAAAAAAGAAAAAAGTTGGTCAAAATAGCCAAAAATAGAAACTACTTAAAAACCGCAAAGCAGATAGAAAAACTCATTTTTGACTAGAAAAAAGTTGGCCAAATTCAAAAAGATTTGGGGAAGAGTATCACGCCATAACATGGACTATAAGCCAACCAAGTTTCATGTCAAAATGAGGTCAAACATGGATCACGATCCATGTACCTCATCAAAAAAATTTGGCTAAGATTTGAGTAGTAGATAGCTAGTATCATTTGGAACAACTTTTCCAAAAGAACCATATGCAAAAAAGTTGTAAAAAGTGGTCAAAAGAGCAAAAAATAGAACATTGTCAAAACTATCAGAACAAATTGTAGAAGTCAGTTTTGGTTGGGCAAAACTGATTCAAATTCAAATTGATTTGTGGAGCAAGCTACAAATATCACAAGCTATCAGAACACCAAAATTCAGATCCAAAAGTGGTGGAACATGGATCGCGATCCATGTACTTCTGAGAGATTTTTGGAGAAAAACTTTTCAAGTCTGTAGGAGAGACCATTATGAACAAAAGTCTCCAAAGGAGTTTTGTCAAAAAAGTCCAAAAAACTCATCAAAAGTGCCAAAAACAATTCAAGGTGAAAACCCTAAAACAAACCTGTGAATTGACTTTTTCTTGACCTAAAGTGATTCGAATCACATAAAAACCATACAGCAGGGATCACTGGACCAAGGGCAAGCTGTGAGTCAAGTTTCATTACCATCTGATATATAGGTACATGTATCGTGATCCATGCTCCTTTGTCACAGACTGATACCATATTTGCACCATAGCTGGAGGACATCACAAGAAATCCAGTGGTCTTTTCAAAACTAAATTTGGATATAGAAAACCAGACCAAAAGCCCATAACTACCAAGTACTCCGACAAAGTGTCAGAATTGATCTAACTTCCAATCAAGAGGTCCATTTTAAAAATTTTGATACCATAGGACCTACTAATCATGCTAAATCTGATGGTACCAAGATAAGTCAATTTGGGGTCCAACATGGATCGTGGTCCATGTTCCCATAGTCACAACTTAACTTGAAACTTTCCAGATCAATAGTGCATACACAAGGAAACATATCCCCAAGTCCAATTTTTGAAAAAATTGAGAAAATTTGGGCGAAAAGGTAGAAAAATAGGTGACAGACAGAAAATCATTGTGCATACCTTATATTGGCTATTTGACATGTCAAAACAAGTCCAAATCCATAAAGATTTTAGATTTAGCCTGTGGACATAGAGTGCAACAAGCTGCCAAGAGATCAAGTCCAGGTGTGGTTGAACATGGATCGCAATCCATGTACCTCAATCTCATAATTTGATGAAAATTGGTATATAGTCTGCATATGACCTTGGCTACACACTATCAAAATTTGGAGAAAAAAAATTGACAGAGGGACATGGATCGCGATCTATGTACCTCAACATAGTGGGGGTATCCAACTTCATGATCTTGTAGATATACTTGAGAACATCCCAAATCTCAAGTTTCAGCTAAAAATACCTTTTGGAGACCAAGATATAAGCCAAAGTTTCTCTGTTGTGGTCTTGAGACTATTGAGTGATGTTTTAAGTGCAGTTCACCAAAAGTGCTCTAACTTTTGATACACAACTCCAAATTGAGTCAGGTATAGTCACGAAGAAAGCTTGCAAGAAATAACACAATTAGAGCTGAATTTTCCTAGGTTTCCTAAATTCAAACTTTTAGGCTACCCCAAGAGTAGTTTTCAAAAACCAAAAAAGTCACAAATTTTTGACTTCTGAGAGACCTGAACAGGGGTAAAAAAGGATAATATGCACTAAGTCAAAGTGGGCTTGTCAAGGACTATCTTGAGAGTTTTGAGTGAGCCTTTTATTATGACAAATCATCCACCACCAGGTTTCTCTACTCCACTCAGAGACATGAAAAATGCAATATATAATGTAATGTCGATGACAATGGGATTGGGAGAATACGTAGAGGAGAGGCATTCTCTGATCAACAAACCGAACGCGAGATTCATTAAAGCCAATGAATCCATGCGAGTTCTTACGGATTACACTTATGAGGGCATATATAGATTCACAAATGGAGATCCATATATCTTCTACAAATGTGAAGAGCACTATGCTGGAGAGATGCCATTCCATAAGAACCTCCATGCATTCACATATGCAAATGCCCACGGAGTGCAAGTTTTGATGGTAGATAAGTATGGAAGAGAGTACAAACTTGTCGATCTAGTTGACCTAGAGAGATATACATACAAGGGTACTCCGATCTCTACTTACTTCCAGCCAAATACGATGCAAGAGTACATATCAGAGATGATTCCACCGGGATTTTCTCCAAGACTAGAGTAGAGGACGAGAGACATCTTTCCAAGAGACCATGATTTGGCTAGCTTAATGATTGAACCACAACAATTAAGACCATATAAAGTGGCTCAATGTGTTAAGACAAAGTACAGAGGATCAAGGGATCCATATGATCATGTCTCACTCTTCAAGCAAGTTTTGAGATCTGAACAGATTGCAGATTTCAATACTCAGTATGAGGGATTTAGATTGACATTAGAAGGAATAGCTTTGACATGGTTCCAACCATTAAATAGATATTATTTTCCCAACATAATTCAACTCTTGAAACAATTCACAGAAGAGTTCTCAAAAAGGGGAATCAAGCACAACATAGTGTCACAGATCTATGCTTTCAAATAGAAAAAGAACGAAAGAGTGAAGGAAGCTCTGCTTCCCTTTAACAAATCCATAGATAGATGGCCTATGAGAGAGCTACTGCAAGAAGAGAGATTGCCAGTTCTCTACATAGAGGGCTTGAGTAATGAAACTCTAAAAAAGGACCTACATTTGAAAGGATGCACGACGTTTGAGTAAGTCACTAGAGAAGCTCTATATCTAGTTGACAATTGCAAGGCCTACGGAGAGGTGGCTAAAGATACTGACAACACGACTAGTAGTGCCTCATCTCCAAAGAGCAAATCAACAACAAAGAAAGATGTTCAAACTCCTTGGGAACCAATCATTGATCAAGTGGTTGAGAGGGTGATTAGAAGAATAAACCAAGGCTACAAATAAAACCTAGATGTACGACAACCTCAATTGAGGAGATATAATACTTGTGGAGGGGATCACCCCATTCGATGGTGTAACACTCAACCAAAACCGCAACGTATGCTAGGGAAACAACCACCTCTTTTGAATGATGGTAGATTTGTAGTCAACTACACTCATCCAACACATGTGCCACAACCTGTGAAAAACCAGTACTCCATGGATGTAAATACGCTCATGTTTATAGCCAATCATCAGGAGTACGATTCAAAGAACATTCTTACTAGAACAACCATTGGCTTTATCACCATCTATGAAACAAGAAGGTCCATTCTATGAGTGTGGAGGTTGTTAGGAAATAAGACGTAGCTAAATAGATAATTGAGTAGATTACTTAATGGAGAGAGACAGATTTATATACACGAGATTATAGAGTAGAGAGAGAGAGAGAGAGAGAGAGAGAGAGAGAGAGAGAGAGAGAGAGAGAGAGAGAGAGAGAGAGAGAGAGAGAGAGAGTACACACGATATAAGTGGTTCACCCAATGTGGGCTACGTCCACGGGAAAGCAGCCACTCAATGGCTTTAGTACTTCAAAACAAGAAGTAGTTTACAAAGGGATTATACCCTTAATGGAGCTCCTGCCTTGCTTCACTCTCACCACCTCACACTCACCTTGTTGCATCAACTTCACACTCTATGAAATGTGTGTAGAAATGGCCTCCTTGTATAGGCCAAAAGGGCTGCCCTCTCTTATGAGAGACAGCCATGTGTACCGCCCTTGTGCGAATAAGTCCAAATCGGACCCTCCAATCCACCCATGTGTGGCCGCCCTTAAGAAGACAAGTCCGCTTTTGAATTCGGCCACCGGCCACCGGCCATTGACTTCCGACCACCGGCCACCGGCCAACCGACCGGTTGTTTTCCGACCACTTTTCGGCCGCCGTCCGGCCATAATATTCCGACAAAAAAGAATATTCTGGAGAAAAAAAAATTCTCGAGGGCCTCCGGCCCCGAGGCCTTTAAAGTTGCCCCTGATTCTTGTTGGTGAAAATTTTGGTTTCCGGTGAGTGATTTTCCTTCACGCACGATGGCTTCTCCTCATAATGGGGGCCTTACAAATGTGCGCTTTTACCACAGAAAATTACAAGGGTAAATCAGGCTCCATACTTAATAATCTCCCACTTGGAGACTGATCTCCAAACTAAACCTGCTTTCCATTCTGGCTTCTTATCCTTGAATGCCGATTGAAGATGAGCAAAAGCTCAACTTCTCCTTGTTGACCACCTTTGTAAACATGTCTGCAGGATTTTCACTTGTATGCACCTTTCCTAGCTTTAGTTGTCCCTCTTCCAAAAGAGTGCGTATGAAGTGATATCTCACCTCAATGTGCTTTGTCCTTGAATGAAAGGCTGAGTTCTTCGCAAGATGGATAGCGCTTTGGCTATCACTGTACAAGACACAATTGTCTTGTTTGAATCCAAGCTCTTCTAAGAATCTGTGAAGCCACATAATTTCTTTGCTTGCCTCCGTCATTGCTACATACTCTGCTTCCGTGGTAGAAAGTGAAACCACTTTCTGCAGCTTTGAAGCCCACCTTACTGCTATGCCTCCAACCGTGAACACATAGCCAGTAGTTCTCCTTCGAGTATCTTTGTCACCTGCCATATCTGCATCAACATACCCTTCTAGAAAAATATCAGTTCCTCCAAAATACAAAGCATTTGTTGTTGTCCCATTTAGATACCTAAGTATCCACTTCACAGCTTGCCAATGCTCTTTACCTGGGTTGTCCATGAACCTACTCACAACTCCCACTCCATGTGCAATGTCTGGCCTTGTCCAGACCATAGAATACATTAGAGAACCTACAGCTGCAGCATATGGAACTTTAGACATATAGGCTATCTCCTCTTGTGTCTTTGGACACATATCCTTCGTTAGTTTAAAATGACCAGCCAAAGGTGTAGAAACTGGTTTTGCATTTTGCATTGCAAACCTTTCTAGTACCTTCTTGATGTAATCTTCTTGAGATAACTTTATTGTCTTCTTCGTCCTGTCCCTTGATATTTTCATACCAAGTATCCTCTTTGCAGCACCTAAATATTTCATTGAAAAACATTTGGACAGCTCCTCTTTTAGGTATTTGATGTCCTGCATGTTAGCACTTGCAATCAACATGTCATCAACATACAACATTAGGATGATGAATTTCCCATCTCCCAAATTCTCCGTGTAGACGCAGTGATCCGAGTTGCATCTTGTGAATCCATGATCCAACATCCATCGATCAAACTTCAAGTACCATTGCCTTGATGCTTGCTTTAAACCATACAAGCTCTTCTTTAATCTGCAAACCATTTTCTCCTTACCTTTTACTTCATACCCCTTTGGTTGAAGCATGCAGATTTCCTCCTCTAAGTCACCGTGAGGGAATGCCGTATTTACATCCATTTGCTCGAGATTTAGATCATGAGCAGCCACAAGGCTTAAGACAAGCCTAATTGAGTTCATTTTTACAACAGGAGAAAATATTTCATTGAAGTCAATACCTTTCTTTTGAGAAAAACCTTTTACCACAAGCCTAGACTTGTACCTTTTCTTCCCACCTTCTTCTTCCTTTAGCTTGTACACCCATTTGTTTTGAAGTGCCCGCTTACCTTTAGGCAACTCAACCAACTCCCATGTTTGGTTGCGATGTAGTGAGTCCATCTCCACTTGCATGCTCTTCATCCATTCTTCTTTGGATTCATGTTGCATAGCTTCTTCATATGATTCCGGCTCTCCAGAATCTGAGATCAAGAGATGGTTGAAGGAAGGAACAAACCTTTCTGGAGGTCTACTTGCTCTTGTAGATCTTCGGGGAATAGGTTGAGGCTCCTCATTTGGTTGACGTTGTTGCACATTGTCACCGTTTGCAGTCCTTGAGTCTTCACCTTCCTCAAGCTCCATGTACTCATCACCTGTTTCTTTTGTTTGTTTTCTTTCCAAGTAATCTTTGTACATATTTTGCTCGTTAAAAATTACATCCCTACTCCTTAAGATTTTACCATCTTCAGGATTCCATAGGCGATACCGAAAGTCTCCTTCTCCATAGCCAATGAAGAAACACTTTTTGGACTTTGCATCTAACTTTGATCTTAGGCTTCTATCTATGTGCATGAAAGCCTCACACCCAAACACTTTGAGAAATGCATAATTCACCGGTTTACTTGTCCATGCCTCTTCTGGAACTCCCCCATCCAATGCCGTTGAGGGTGACCGATTGATTAAGTACAGAGACGTACTTACAGCTTCCGCCCAAAACTCAAGCGATAGGCGTGCATGTAGCCGCATGCTTCGTGCTCGTTCCATGATTGTCCTGTTCATCCTTTCCGAAATCCCATTTTGTTGAGGTGTCCTTGGGGTTGTCCTTTGCCTCCGAATGCCATTGCTAGCACAAAAGCTTTCAAAAGCTTGGCTGCAATATTCGCCTCCATTGTCGGATCTGAGGCATTTAACCTTGGTACCTGTTTCATTCTCCACAAAGGCTTTCCACCTTTGAAATATGGAAAATACATCGGATTTATTCTTCATGACATAAACCCATGTTTTTCTAGTCGCATCGTCTATGAATGTTACATAGTACCATGAGCCACCAAGTGATGGTGTACTTGTAGGACCCCAAACATCAGAATGAACCAACTCAAGTTTTTTATTTTTTCTTTCATTTCCTGATTTTTGAAATTTTACCCTCTTTTGTTTACCATAAACACAATCTTCACAGAACTCTAAGTCCACTTCTTTCAAACCTGGTAGAAGCTTCTTTGTTTGAAGGATTTGCAATCCTTTGGCACTCATATGCCCAAGTCGGTAGTGCCACACCGCACTGTCAACTTTTGTAGTTGCTGCACAAGCTGAAGGTTGCATGCTAACAGTACACAAGTAAAGTGTACCGACTTTTTCACCCTTGGCAACCACCAAAGATCCCTTTGAGATATTCCACCGTTTGTTTCCGAATGCAATGTTGTGACCTTCATCGTCCAATTGTTCTGTAGAGATCAAATTTTTGCTAAGAGAGGGAACATGCCTAACATCTTTAAGCTTCCATTCATTTCCGTTAGCAGTTTTGACAGAAACTGTACCTTTTCCGACAATCTCACAAGCTTCATCATCTCCCAAGTATACATACCCAAAATTACCTTTGGTGTAGTCTTGGAAATGTTGCTTGTGTGGTGTCGCATGGAATGAAGCCCCGGAATCTACTATCCAGGAATTAGACACATTGTCTAATGAGAGAATTAGAGCATCTTTCTCTACTTTACCTGCCACATTGGCCTCCGATGTTGGCTTGTTGTCTTGAGACTCTGTCTCCTTCTTCTTCTTGGACCAACAATCCTTCTTGACGTGGCCCTTCTTGCCGCAGTTCCAACATTCAAGAACTGACTTTGTGCGTGACTTGCTCCGCCTTGAGCGATCACGACCCTTTTGGTTTTTGAACCTCTCCTTAAGCCTTCCTCTTGTTCCACTGATAGTGCAGCACTTGATGATTCTCCTGTGCTGCTCCTTCGCATTTCCTCGCTTAGGAGAACACCCACAACATCATCAAACTTAAGAGTATTTGTGCCAGAGATAGAATTACTTACAGCCATCACAAGGCTGTCCCAACTATCCGGTAGAGATGATAGTATAAGGAGAGCTCGCACTTCGTCATCGAAATTGCTTTTCACTGATCGAAGTTGACTTATGTTTTTGTTAAAGTCATTTAGGTGTTATGCAACTGAACCATTCTCTGCCATCTTTAGATTGAACAAGCGCTTCATAAGAAATACCTTATTGGATGCCGATGGTTTCTCGTAGAAGTCGTCAAGTGACTTCATCAAGTCCTCCGTGGTCTTCATCTCCGAAACATTGAAGGCCACTGTTGATGCCAAGCTTAACCGGATTGTTCCCAGTGCCTTTCGATCAAGGACAATCCATGCTTCATCTACCATTGTTGCGGGCTTCTTCGCAAGACCGCCTAGTGGAAAATAGAGGTCCTTCTGGTAGAGATAGTCTTCAATCTGCATCTTCCAATGTTGGTAGTTTTTGCCGTTGAACTTCTCAATCTTGAGCTTCCCTTCCTCCGCCATAACTCCCACTCAATTCAAGGACTCCTTTCCTTGAGATAATTTAGCTATGAGCAAACCTTGCTCTGATACCAGTTGTTAGGAAATAAGACGTAGCTAAATAGATAATTGAGTAGATTACTTAATGGAGAGAGATAGATTTATATACACGAGATTATAGAGTAGAGAGAGAGAGAGAGAGTACACACGATATACGTGGTTCACCCAATGTGGGCTACGTTCACGGGAAAGTAGCCACTCAATGGCTTTAGTACTTCAAAACAAGAAGTAGTTTACAAAGGGATTATACCCTTAATGGAGCTCCCACCTTGCTTCACTCTCACCACCTCACACTCACCGTGTTGCATCAACTTCACACTCTATGAAATGTGTGTAGAAATGGCCTCCTTTTATAGGCCAAAAGGGTTGCCCTCTCTTATGAGAGACAGCCATGTGTAGCCGCCCTTGTGCGAATAAGTCCAAATTGGACCCTCCAATCCGCCCATGTGTGGCCGCCCTTGAGAAGACAAGTCCGCTTTTGAATTCGGCCACCGGCCACCGGCCATTGACTTCCGACCACCGGCCATCGGCCATTGACTACTGGCCACCGGCCAACCAACCGATTGTTTTCCGAGCACTTTCCGGCCGCCGTCTTGCCATAATATTCCGACGAAAAAGAATATTCTGGAGAAAAAAAAGTCTCGGGGGCCTCCGCCCCCGAGGCCTTTAAAGTTGCCCTTGATTCTTGTCCGTGAAAATTTTGGTTTCCGGTGAGTGATTTTCCTTCACGCACGATGGCTTCTCCTCATAATGGGGGCCTTACAAATGTGCGCTTTTACCACAGAAAATTACAAGGGTAAATCAGGCTCCATACTTAACAGAGGTGATCATTGGGTACGAATTTGTCCAAACAAGGATCCACAAATAGAAATTTATGTATTCTGTGAACGTTGTGGAAGAGACCATCTACGTCAACAGTGTGCTTAGAATCCAGACTACAAAGGGAAAGCAACAATGAATGTTGTGGGCGTGATGCCTATTTCAAGCAGATCCGAGATAGAACCCACCATTCCTTTAAATGTGATGACTCGATCTCAAGCTCAAGAAGCTGCTAAAAAACTAATCTTTGAGGAGGAAGTCACATTGCCTGTTCAAATAGAAATCGAGAACATATTTGTGAGGACAGGAAGAAAACCATGGAAAGCCAAATGAGATAAAATGAAAGCAAAGAGGTTGCAAGAGAAACAACTTTAGAAACTGAACTGAATTAAACAAGAGAACAACTTAGATGAGAGCAAGAAAAGAACAAAAACACAAAGGGACGTAAAGAGTCAAAGACTAATTCGGGAGGTTCAGTCTTGGTGGAAAAAGTCTTTGAACCTTTAGATAAAATTTTGAAGGCCTATGAAGATAGGCTAAAACCCAATCAAACCCAAGAGGATAGATGGCTAATATATCCTCATCTAGGGTATGAAAAGAGAGGTTGTAAATGTGCAAGGAGCTCATCCAGAAGGCCCAAGCTCTTATGGGACGACATGTTCCAGATGCTCCAAAAATGGAGGTGCAAATATGCAAAAAAATTCAAGAATTGGAAAGTCATGGTATTGTAAACAGAGATCAGGAATAGCCAGGAGTTGAGGCACCTTTAGATACAAGGGAAGTAGCCAATACCATAGATAGGGTGGGCTCACAAGCAGTGATGCCAATTCCGGAGGTAGAAGAACCATGGCCACAATCCTTATGGGAATCGATTAGAAACCAAAAAGATGGTGATGCTACTTTACGATCAGCACCTATCCCTGAGATAAACATGGATCATGAATTTTTCCCAGGGGATATAAGATCTTTATATGGGGATGGCGGATTTATCACATCTAAAGAGAGTAAACAATGCTCTCTAAAGACATTGCCATCTTTCATAGGAGAACTTGAAACAAAATTGAAGGTTAAAATAGTACCTTCTCAGTGTAAAGCCACATTAAAAATGATGGATACCAAGAGCTTGCATGAATTGATGTCTTCTCCTATACAATGCACACTTTATCTCTCAGAGCTACTAAAAATTAGACCGCATATATGGAGCCAAATGGGCAAAAACCTGGAAAACATGGGATTGAAAATACCTTCACATGACCAACTTGCGGACAAAAACATGGATGACACCTTGCCTAAGAAGCCACAGACAAAGCCAGTACCAGTAAATAAGGTGGGTGACTACTGTGAAGGAGAAGAAGGAAACACAACCTTACCACTTGAGTACAAAGGAGTAAATATGATTGCTATATTAGATAGTGGGGCAAGAATTGCCATTGCCACCAAAGAGATATGAAAAAAAGAGAAAAGCCTACTCTTACTCAAATGAGACTGCAATTAGCGGATGGATACATGGAGAAACTGATAGGAATATTATAACAAATAATTGTACCCTCATGTGGCATAGAGTATGAGCATACCTTTGACATAATGAATCTTGATAAGAGCAACAACTTTGATATCATATTGGGCGGACCCTTTATGTGTCAGCTCAAAATGGTACAAGATTGGGGTTATGACTATATTTACCTAAGAAACAAGGATGTCACTATGAAGATTAGTGTCACGGACAATAGTTATAGATATGTGGAACAAACCCCTAGAGAGGAATTAAAATCCACAACTGAGCAAGAAGGAGAAATACCTGCTTGGCTGCAAAAGAAATCTCACAATTGGACATGTGGAGCTTCTAAGGGTGGTAGTTTGAAAAAAGAGGATTGCATTCATGACAGGTCAGTACAAGACGAGGAATATGTACCAGAGACTTTTTTGGAAGAGATTTGGATGGGATCAAATACTAGAGACTCTTGATGTCTACGTAAACGAGGTAGCCAACACCAAACTTTGCGATGCAAAATGGCTATGATGTAATTCCCTTATTTACGATAAAGGTGTTGAAGGAAGCTAATGAATTTTGTGAGTGTGAAAGCAGAAACGGTGAGATAGATGGCTACAGCATGGAGCGTGAGGAAAAACTGAAAATGAAGGAAGCAGAGCAACCACAAGAATATGTCATCAGTGACATACTGCACAAGAATATGTCACCAGTGACATACCGAAAGAATTGACAAAAGCTGTTTCAAAGAAGTCGACTCCACCAAAAGCGCAATTCAAAGCAGATGAAGGAGAAAAGTTTCCAAGTTCAACATCAAATGTTCAACAAACGCAAGATCAAGACAAGAACAAGGATAAGGAAGAAGATCAATTGTCTCCTACAACGATCAAATTCAGCATATGTGGAGAAACAAGACTCAAAATCACAGCCGTGATAGATCCAGAAGTGACAATAATCTAATGAATTATTGAACATGGATCCAGATGGGAAATTTTCCAATCAAAGAGCTACAATAAACAGTGTACAAGTTCAAAAATTCCAATTCCTAGCTTTGGCATGGCCGTGGCCGTACTCAGGTTGAGTACCGGGGAGTATAAGGATACTTTCCATATAATTGACTCCCATCATATCAAAGAGAGTCTGACCCTGACAGAAAGCTAGAGAAACATCTTCTTTCAACCACAAGGAAAATCTTCAACAATTACACCATCAAAAATCCAAAAAGCACCTCAAGTCAATGCAAAACTGGAGCAACCAAGCATAGCAAAAAAAGATAAAGCTAAGGTAAACTTTAAAGTAAATCAACCTCGTAAGACGACTTTACCTTCAATGAGCCTCAATCAAACTTCCCACAAAGCCTCTACATTAAGAGCCAAACCATCAACAATGCAATGGAAACCAAAACAAAAAGTCTATTAACCAAAGTTTCCATCACAAAAAAGCATCCAAACGAAGCCAAAGAATGTCAACCAAGTACTGGTATCTAAAGAGCACAATAAGTTCAAAGACCAGTTTGGATACATCAAGCACGGGCTCAACTTCAACAACCAAAGATCATTGGGTGGGTAGCATCAAATGAGTCAATCACTAATCAGGGCTAATTCTAAGGAAACACTAATGTTTGGGCCAAAAAGCCTAAAGTAACAACATGGACCTACTCACCTCAACCAAAGAGTTCTACAAAGAATAAGACGCGCTATAAATGCAAGACAACAATTCAACCAGGAGAAAGAACTACCACAAAAGGCAAAAGCAAAAATCAAAGCAGCAAGGGATGCAACAAGTTTGGGTACCAAAGTCAGACCTCAGCCAAGCTACCCAACGCATACAAGTGAAGCAACAGATGATTCCAGTTAAGCTACTCAAAGCACAAGGATTTTATGAAGGTAACACTCAAATATGGTTACCAAAAATTGTAGCTCAATCTAGAACAACCAAGAGAAATCATGCAGCACAAGCTTTTACCCAAAGGCAAGCAATGATAACAAACAGCCAACAGAATCCAAATGCAACCAAGGCTGCTGCAATCTCTAGATGGATACCTTGTCATCAACTCCAAAATCAAGCATTTTACAACGAGAATCATCAGGTCTGGATACCAAAGCTTAGTGTCCATCAAATTATAGAAGAAGGTAAAATGCCAAAGATGGTCACACAAGGGCCAAAAATAAGATGGGTTTTGAAACTGCTCAGGGAAACTCAAACACAAAGAACCCACACACAGATTCAACTGCTTCTCATGCAAGATAAAGCACATGCTCCATCAGTCTCTACAACAACTGAAGAACTTGTTTCACAAAGCAGTGTGAACATATGACAAGCAAGTCAAGAGGAGCCAACATATGTCAACCTACTGGAAAAAATGGTGGCATCCAATGACCAAAACAAGGGAAAAGGCCTAAATTTTCCGAACTTATGGAATTGGGTTTCTGGCCTTGAACATGTAAGTCCAAGTCTCCATTAAACATACATGGCATAAAAGTCCGAGTCATGCAGCTAAGCCACTAAATGAGCAAGGTGTTAGTCCCAAAGCTTTATGTAATATTGTCATAATAATCAATATCTAATTCTCCTAAATGATTTTCTCATATTAAACTGATCATTTAATGTGGGGAAGTGCCAAGGGAGAAAAAGCTAGAATATTGGTTAAGTTAGCAGACCGGCCACAGTAGGGATCCAAAGGAGGGAAAATAGGGATCCAAAGGGGGGGGCCATCTGCAAAAGAGCCATGTGAAACAATGGGCTAAAAAGACCCTAAGGTTCAGCCCATTAAGACTTCCAAAATGCTAAGGTTCCAAAATTCAAAGGTTGTGTCCAAAGGTCAACCTTAGGGAAAATTGGATGCTTAGTGTGTGTGCCCAAAAAGTCTTCCTGCATCCCTACATGGGAGGGGGCGAGCCCCAAAGCTAGGGGATGAGAGAGAAAACCACACACACACACACAGGCTCCCTTTACACAAAGGGAATGAGGGACACATGTCAGCTCCCTAGGCCAGATGCCCACAAGGTGTGCCCAATTCCTATTGGAAGACCCTTGAAGTGGACCAATGAGAATTAAGCTAGAGTAAATCTAGTTTAATTAATTTAAAAACATTTAATAAAAGAAACCAATAAGAATTAAGTGTCCTAGAAGACTATTGGGCAGTCTCCCAAGGGGTCCAATGAGCATTCAGGAGCCCCATGGCTTGCCTGATTCCTATTGGCCAGGAGGCAAAGGGGTCCAATGAGAGTTTAGTTTAATTATTTAATTACCTAAAGCTCTCACAAAAGGGGAAAGGAGGACACATGTCAGAAGGCTATCACTTATGCTGCTTAATCCCTATTGGCTTGACCTGGGGAGGTCCAATGAGGCAAAAGCCAGCCTAACTTAGCAGCTAGGGCTCGCCCAAGAGAGAGGGGGGGCTGATTTTTGCTTGGCATTCACTCTCAGACTCTCACACTTGACCATGTGTGAAGGGAAAAATACTCTATCTCCTCCCAAGCTTTAATGGAGAGCTCATCACCTACTCCAAGCTTGTGAGATAGAAGCCTACATCAACACTCTCTTGGCATGTGGATGCAAATCCAACCAAGAGCCAAGCTTCAATGCATGCTCATCTTCTCTACCAAGCTAATTACTAAGCTAAGCTATGCTAATATGAGTGATTATGTGAGGAGATGTACTTCTTTCTCGTAAGATACTTCTTTTTCCTCTCAATCTACTCTCATACCCTGCTAGCTCTCACCATCTTCGAAGGTGTGTGAGGTCTTGGGTCTGAGAACGGGGATAATTCAAGTTGTGTTTGATTAAGTGTTTTGCTTGGTGTATGAAGCTTCCATCTTCATTGCACTAGCTAGTCTTGAAGGAACACAAAGAATTGTATTGTACAATGTCTCTCTTGATGGGAGAAACCATAATACAAAGCCTTTTGGAGGGGGGACCGGCTCCATTCAAATCCGGTCCTCAACTGTTGTCAATAGTTTAATTGCTCTCTCTTTTGAAAGTATTGTCGATGCTATCTAACTAGGTGTTATGCTTTTTGTTGCTCTCTCCACCCAAGCACTCTTGTAATTATCATTAGGAATCTATTCTAATGAAATGCCCACTATGTTCATGCTAATTTCCGCTACAAATAATATTCTAGGCCATTAAATGTTACATTGGTATCAGAGCTCAAGGTTTCTCTTTTCTTGCTCAAGAAGGGAGGTCCTCAAGCTAGCTACAAATGGTTGGTATTATTAATTGCCTGTGAGTAAGTAGAATAGGGATTTTTCAGCCTTGCAGTGCGCCTGCCTTTGTGCAGTTAACGGGGCATCACCGTCGAGAGCTATGGTCTTAATAGTGGAGTCCTACGGGGCTTGCCTACGGCTTAACCACTATTGAGCTATTAGAAGCTTGACAGGAGCCGGTGCTGTTTTGGTGTCGAAAGACCCTCTCTTCTATTCCTTGCAATTAATGGTATTCGAGCCGCGGGTACAGTAGCTTGAGTGCTTTTTCTAAAGGGGTAAAGAGGAGTAGCAACTAGGGCTTGAAGTGCCAAAGTACACCTAAAAAGTTTACACCTAAAAATTGTTAGAATGGCTGACAATATTAAAGAGAGTGAAATTAATGTTGATAACTTTGATTTTGCTCATGAGCAAGCTACTAATGATGCTTCAATGCTTGTTAATTATCTTGTTTCTAGGCTTCAACAAGCCATGGGCAATCCATCTCTCCAAAGTGAAGTGCAACGGCAGCTCCGTGCTCACGGGATTCTCCAAGCTCATCACCATGACGAGAGAACACCTAGGAAGCCTCCTTGTGAGACTACCAAAAGAGGTCTCTCTCCGATTCGGGAAGAAGAAGAGAATCCCTATGAAGGGCTCAAGAACTTACTTCTTGATAATGCATCTCCTTCCCAAAGGAGAACTCAAGAGCCTCCACCGAAGGAACGAGAAAGAAGCGAGTCTCCCGCCACCTCGGCGGAGATGGCTCCACGAAGACGGCGGGCTAAACGCTCTCCATCACCACCAAAGCGGAGAAGACCATCACACTCTTCTCCACGTCATAATTCAAAGAGGGATGATAAAAAGCAAGAGAAGAAAAAGGCGAGAAAGAGGACACCCTCTTCTCCATCTTCTTCATCCTCTTCCTCTTATGAAAGCTATGGTGAAGACGACAAAGATCAAGACAAGAAAAAGGCGAGAAAGAGGTCACCCTCTTCTCCACCTTCTTCAAATTCTTCATCTTCTGAAGAAAGTGATGGTGCAACTTTTGAACCATCAAAAAGAAGAGGCCATAGAAAATCCTATGCCGCATGGAAGAGGTCGTCCAAGCTGAAGAAATTCAAAGAGGGAGGGAAGAGCATCTCTTTCCTTACCTATGATGGTACCTTTGGTGCTACAGACAAAGTTTTGGCCTTTATCCAGCAATTCGATGCGGCGTTTGGAGATGAGGGCTTCACGGAGTCCTCTAAGCTACGCCATGTAGCTATGCACTTTCAAAAGTCCGCCAGACAATGGTGGTCTAGCCTACGAGCCAACGGTGAAGCTCCACGAACATGGAAGGCTTTAAGAGCTTCCATTATGAAGCAGTTTTTGGCCACCGATGCCAAAGACAAAGTACTCACCGAATGGCGAAGCTTAAAGCTCTCTCCCAATGAATCCATCCACAAATATGTAGACAAGTTTTGGGACTTACAACTCAAAGCCACTGTCTTCAAAAGGTTGGATTTTGGAGAGCAAAAGCAACAATTTTGTGCGGGCTTAACCGAAGAAATGGCGGAGTATGTCAACTCCCAAAGGCCACGTACCATATCGGCGGTAATACATCATACTATGGTGGCCTCGCGGATCAATTTCCAAACGGGGGGTAAAAGAAATAATAAGCCCCCGGAAAACAAGGGTTCCAATGAGCCTAAGGGGAAGGACAATGTCCAAAAGTCTCCTAAGGGCAATTCCAACAAAGCTAAAGAGAAGGGAGTTTACAAAGGAAAGAATAAACTCTCTCCTGAAGAGCTTGAGCGTTATCGTAAAGATAACCGGTGTTTCAAGTGCGGCGAACAAGGGCATGCGTACCGCGCTTGTCCCCAAAAGAACAACCGCCAAGATCCTCCTAGAGCTTCTTTGGTTGAAATCCAAGAGGAGGAGATTCACCAAACTCACCACAAAGGATCTCCTCTATGCCATGCTTGGGGAAAGGTAAGAGAACATGATGCTTTTATTCTCTTTGACCCTGGTTCTACTCACAATTTTATATCTATGGAGTTAGCCACCAAGCTAGGCATACAATCCTACGAGATGGGAGATATCCTACCCGCAGACAGTGCCTTCAAGGGGCAAGAAGCTTCAGTCACTCCCTTAATCGGGAAATTGAGGCTTCATGTCCAAGGCTATGTGGACAAAGAGGATTTCTTTATCTCTCCTCTCAAGCATGAGGATGTAATCCTAGGGGCACCATGGTTTGACCGTGTGGCTGCCCATGTTAAATTTCCTGAAAGGAGAATCTCCTTTAAGTTCAGGGAAAAGGACATGTATATAGATGCTAGGGAAATGGGTAACACCATCCCCATTGTACATACACCAGCTTTCAACAAGTCAATAAAGAGCTCTATTTCCGTGTACATGATTTTTGTTAAAGATTCTCAAAATGAACCTAATGCTTTAGCAAAAGAAAATAAAAGCAACCAAAAGGAATTAGAGTTATCCAATTTTCTCAAGGGGTTTCAAGATGTCTTTATTGACGACATCCCTTGTGAGCTACCTCCTAAACGAGGTAATGACGACCATGCAATTGAACTTCTTCCAGGAAGTTCACCGCCTAACAAACCTCCTTATAGAGTTTCTCAAGCTCAACAAGAGGAGATTATGCGGCAAGTGCATGAGTTAATTGAGAAGGGCATGGTTAGGCCTAGCTCATCTCCATTTTGCTCACCTGTGCTATTAGTGCAAAAGAAAGACGGCACATATCGTATGTGTGTCGACTATAGAGCACTAAATAGGATCACTATCAAGAATAGGTTTCCCGTTCCACGGGTAGAAGACCTATTTGATAAGCTACAAGGATCGACCTACTTCAATAGGATTGACCTAAAAAGTGGCTATCATCAAATAAGGATAGTTGATCAAGACATTGTAAAGACCGCATTTCGTACTACATTTGGTCTTTACGAATACATTGTCATGCCTTTTGGCTTGACTAATGCACCAGCCACATTTAACCGCTTGATGGAGAAGCTGTTCAGGCCTCATCGAACCTTCACTGGAGTGTTCTTTGATGATATTATCATCTACTCTAATTCATTGGAGGAACACAAGCAACACCTCCAGGTAATATTTCAAGTTTTAAGAGAGAATAAACTTTATGTTAATCGAAAGAAAAGTGAATTTTTCTTGCAAGAGATTCAATATTTAGGTCACATTATCTCTCAAGATGGAATCCAAATGGATCCATCCAAATTAGAGGTAATAAAAGGATGGCCTAAACCAAGGAATCTTCATGAACTAAGAAGCTTTATAGGTATGTGTGCATACTATAGACGCTTCATAGAAAAGTTCTCACAAATTGCGGGACCATTACATGACCTAACAAAGAAAAATGTTAGGTATACGTGGTCTGCTAAGGAGAACACTGCTTTCGAAAAGCTTAAAGAAAAGCTTATCTCTCAACCTGTGCTTACACTACCGGATCTCTCAAAACCATTTGAGGTCCAATGTGATGCTTGTGGTGATTGCCTTGGGGCTGTTTTACTCCAAGAAGGGCACGCCATAGGCTATGAGAGTCGAAGGCTCGACCCTGTTGAGCAAGCTCTAGGCATATACGAAAAAGAGCTCCTTGCAGTTCTACATGCCTTAGGCTCATGGAAGCACTATTTATTGGGGACTCCTTTTATTCTGCGAACGGATCACCAAAGTCTTAAGTACTTCATGACGCAGACCAAGCTCTCCGACAAACAAATGAGGTGGGCAAATTTCCTTTCGCAATTTCATTTTCATATTGCTCACATTGCTGGCAAGCATAATCAAGTAGCTGATGCACTCTCAAGACGACCGAGAGTGAATGCGGTTTCCATAGCAACTCACAATGATCTATCTTCAATGATAGATGAGTATGCTATTGATCCCGATTTTAGAGATGTGATTTCAGCCCTTGCATTAGGGAAGAAAGAAGAACCATTTACTTTACAAGATGGTTATCTCCTCTATGGCAATAGACTATGCGTTACTAACTCACTACGTGAGAAAGTAATGTATGAATCTCATGCTCCCCCATATGCGGGGCATAGAGGGATTCAGTCTACCCTAAAGGGAATTGAAACATATTTCTATTGGCCTACCATGAAAGTGAACATACATGAGTATGTTTCCAAATGTGTGGTATGTCAAAAGACAAAATTTGATAGAGGGAAGCAACTTGGATTGCTTCAACCCTTGCCAATCCCTAATTCACCGTGGGAGAGCATATCCATGGATTTTATCTTTGGATTGCCTAAGTCTATCCATGGGAATACGGGAATATGGACGATAGTAGACAGGTTCAGTAAACAAGCTCATTTTATACCTGTCAAAAAGACTATCAAAGCCCATCAAATGGCAACCCTCTTCATTTCACAAATTTTCAAGTACCATGGCTTGCCAATGTCCATAGTGTCGGATAGAGATCCTAGAATGACCAGTAATTTCTGGAAGGGTCTCTTTGAGAATTTAGGAACAAGGCTAAACTTCTCTTCGGCCTATCATCCACAAACTGATGGCCAAAGTGAAATAGCTAACCTAACTATTCTCGATCTACTAAAAGCCTATGTAACGGAAGTAGATCAAAGATCCCAATGGGAGAAGTACTTACCCTTAGTAGAGTATGCTTACAATAACACTGTACATAATTCTACAGGAAAAGCACCTTTCGAGGTAATTGAGGGAAGATCAAAAAGTCCCTTGCTACTTAAGGTACATGGGAAGATCTTCGCTGCAGATGAGTATAGCCGAGACCTACAAGAATCTTTCCAAAAGATTAAGGATGCTATCTCTATCTCACAGCAAAGGCAAAAGGCTGCTGCTGACAAGCACAGAAGAGCCCAAGCCTTTAAAGAAAACGATTGGGTCTTGTTAAAGTTTCCCAAGGCTCGATTAAGGCACACGACGGGCAAGAATCCTACGGGCCACCAAAAGTACTATGCTAAACTAGCAAAAAGGTACTATGGTCCCTTCCAGATTCTTAGGCCAATCAATGAGATGGCCTATCAACTTAAGTTGCCCAATCATTGGCTCATACACAATGCTTTTCATGTGAGCCTCTTGAAGCCTTACAAAGGAGAGCCACCTCAAGAACCAACTATTGAAGACCCACCGGAGATCGAGGACCACGAGGAGGTGCTGCAGCCCGAGTCCATTCTCCGACATGAAGACAAGGTATTAAGAGGCGGTAAGACTATCAGACGATATCTTATTAAGTTTAAGAATTATCCTTTTGAAGATGCTAGATGGATGCAAGGCATACAATTAAAGGATAACCTAAACCTTGTCAATGCTTACAATGCTTCCCAAGAGTAAGCAAATGTACAAAATGTTAAAAATGAACAAAAATTTTTGTCTTATAAGACTCTCTTTTTCTTGATTTGTGCACAAAAATAAAGTAGTATGCATGCTTAGATCAAGTTTGCGGAGACGACGTCTCCCCAACACCAAGTAGAGCTTGTCACTCTACTATGGAAGATTGATAAGACTAATGTGCAGACATGCTTGCGGCAGCCTCAGGCTCTCAAGCGCCAAATGGACTAGTCATCCATTATGGAATGATGTCGTAGGGTAACATAGGGATCCTCTACCCGCTAAGAAAAGGACTCATGCATATGCTTTATCTTCTCTACACCATAGTCGAGGACGACTATGATTTCAAGAGAGAGGTAATGTCATAATAATCAATATCTAATTCTCCTAAATGATTTTCTCATATTAAACTGATCATTTAATGTGGGGAAGTGCCAAGGGAGAAAAAGCTAGAATATTGGTTAAGTTAGCAGACCGGCCACAGTAGGGATCCAAAGGAGGGAAAATAGGGATCCAAAGGGGGGGCCATCTGCAAAAGAGCCATGTGAAACAATGGGCTAAAAAGACCCTAAGGTTCAGCCCATTAAGACTTCCAAAATGCTAAGGTTCCAAAATTCAAAGGTTGTGTCCAAAGGTCAACCTTAGGGAAAATTGGATGCTTAGTGTGTGTGCCCAAAAAGTCTTCCTGCATCCCTACATGGGAGGGGGCGAGCCCCAAAGCTAGGGGATGAGAGAGAAAACCACACACACACACACAGGCTCCCTTTACACAAAGGGAATGAGGGACACATGTCAGCTCCCTAGGCCAGATGCCCACAAGGTGTGCCCAATTCCTATTGGAAGACCCTTGAAGTGGACCAATGAGAATTAAGCTAGAGTAAATCTAGTTTAATTAATTTAAAAACATTTAATAAAAGAAACCAATAAGAATTAAGTGTCCTAGAAGACTATTGGGCAGTCTCCCAAGGGGTCCAATGAGCATTCAGGAGCCCCATGGCTTGCCTGATTCCTATTGGCCAGGAGGCAAAGGGGTCCAATGAGAGTTTAGTTTAATTATTTAATTACCTAAAGCTCTCACAAAAGGGGAAAGGAGGACACATGTCAGAAGGCTATCACTTATGCTGCTTAATCCCTATTGGCTTGACCTGGGGAGGTCCAATGAGGCAAAAGCCAGCCTAACTTAGCAGCTAGGGCTCGCCCAAGAGAGAGGGGGGGCTGATTTTTGCTTGGCATTCACTCTCAGACTCTCACACTTGACCATGTGTGAAGGGAAAAATACTCTATCTCCTCCCAAGCTTTAATGGAGAGCTCATCACCTACTCCAAGCTTGTGAGATAGAAGCCTACATCAACACTCTCTTGGCATGTGGATGCAAATCCAACCAAGAGCCAAGCTTCAATGCATGCTCATCTTCTCTACCAAGCTAATTACTAAGCTAAGCTATGCTAATATGAGTGATTATGTGAGGAGATGTACTTCTTTCTCGTAAGATACTTCTTTTTCCTCTCAATCTACTCTCATACCCTGCTAGCTCTCACCATCTTCGAAGGTGTGTGAGGTCTTGGGTCTGAGAACGGGGATAATTCAAGTTGTGTTTGATTAAGTGTTTTGCTTGGTGTATGAAGCTTCCATCTTCATTGCACTAGCTAGTCTTGAAGGAACACAAAGAATTGTATTGTACAATGTCTCTCTTGATGGGAGAAACCATAATACAAAGCCTTTTGGAGGGGGGACCGGCTCCATTCAAATCCGGTCCTCAACTGTTGTCAATAGTTTAACTGCTCTCTCTTTTGAAAGTATTGTCGATGCTATCTAACTAGGTGTTATGCTTTTTGTTGCTCTCTCCACCCAAGCACTCTTGTAATTATCATTAGGAATCTATTCTAATGAAATGCCCACTATGTTCATGCTAATTTCCGCTACAAATAATATTCTAGGCCATTAAATGTTACAAATATTCTCTGTGGTCTAAGAACCTTGGTTATTTTAGGTACTGCTCAAGCTGGATGTTAGCAACAAGCTAACACGGACACCATTTTTCGGAGTTCTCTTTGTAGAACATTTATTATTTTGATAAATCGGGAATATTGTAACTCCTATTTTCTCGGATAAACTCTGTAATTAATGAGCCGGGGCTACAAGCTTCCAGATTGCATCAACCATTCATCACCCAGCTTTGGTAGAACTTCAGATTATTAGTTTTGACCACCCAAAAACCTTGGCTAAGGTATAAAAGCCAATTTTTGTAAGTTTTTAATAAGTTTTTAGATAAGAAATACATAGCGTGAGCTAACGACGCTCACTTCTCTCCTTCTCGTGCTTCCTACTCCCTCTCTGGTTGTCACATTGCAATTGCTCTTGTTGCATTGCAACCGTAAGTAAGAGCTCATTGACGTAAACCATTTAGTGTATTTCGTAGCTTTTGGCATCGCCAATCCACGACCTAATTTCATCATAACTAGAAATTTACATGTTCAAATAAAAAACTAAGCATAGGCCTGTTATTGGGGTGCATTTAGATGCATTCTGGGCCGAAAACAACTAGGTCAAAAATCCATTGCTGTTAATAATCGTGATTTTGAAACTTGACCTAAAGTGGAGTTTAAGGCCATAGACATGTGTGCTTAGGTCTTATAAACATGTCCTAGAAGAAACTTTACGTTTGGATGTCATTTGATGCTATAACGGATGTGAATTGTTTGCCGATGAGCGATTGGCTTTTGGTGATTTCAGTCACTTGAGTGTAGCTTGAGTTAGATGCGAGTTGTTAGCTGTTTTCCAAGAGATTGAAAACCTCTTGTAGCCTTTATGCACTAGTAGAGTCAGCTTCATCCCATGGTTTGACAAATTAATCATGGTTCTCGCTAATACTGCAATAAGATAGGACGGTGAGGTTAGACATGCATCCCACATTTGGCGCCGCTGCCGAGGATCGAAGAGACCTAAACTAGGGAAAAACACGAGCGTCTTGTGTAGTTGTCCATTAACTTCCTCTAGGTTCACATAGATTTCAAAACTTTCTTTTAGAAACCGCATAGCTTAAGATTGTTGTCTTTTACTGTGTAGAGGTAGCTTGGAAGTAATCATACTTGCTGAGTATCTTTAGGACTGTAGGATTGTAGATTTAGACTAGGATTTGGAAAATGATTGGTAGACGAGACAAGTCTTAAGATCAAGGCTCTGAAAAAACATAAAAAACACAAGAAAACGAGTGTTTGTGGACACTTTCCACAACCCCATTGCATGAGAATCTAGGAGTAGGGTAAGTAGGATCCGAGGTGGATTTCAAAACATTGCCCTCTCTGAAAGAATCAAGTGTGAGTTGTTATTGGAAGTTGCAGAATTTCAGGTCTACTGCTAGAAATAGCTCGAAAAGACTCGGATCCACTCAATCCGACTGGAGAGTAAGCCTAAGAGTTGTCTGAACAAGTGAGTAAGCTCAAAGACACTTCGAGGTAAAAAATTTGAAGAGTTGGTCAAAACTCAGATTTTTTACTTTTTCTTGATATTTTAAGCCAAATTAAGTTTTGACTTCATTTATAGGCTTAAAATACATCATATAAAGACTGTCCTTGAGAAAATTGCAAAAAAATACTCATTTCAAGCCTAAAGTTAATAATCGCGATTATTAACTTTTTGCTCTAAATTGGCCAAGGTTCATACCATTGACTCATTGCATGTGTACAAACAACTTTTGTAAAGGCCCAAGAGATTTGAATCACTAAACTGGCAAAAAACTAAAGTTGGTACTGACTTTTTGAATCTTGAATATAAATTGGGAAAAAATTTATCCAAACTTGTTGAAAATTGTTCCATAGGCTTATGTTGAAGTGATAAACATGTGTACATGCTTAGTTGACCAAACATTTGTAAAAATTTGTCAGAAGTAAATAATTGTGACTATTTACATTTGTCCTATTTTTCAATTTTTTTGACCAAGTTTGCATACCACTAGCTTCACCATGTTGTAATAAGCCCACAAACCAAATTTGGTAAGATTTGGACTACTGGAATGAAATTTGTGACTAAAACTGCAAAGCTAGTCTGCGGATAGATAATTGATGACCATTTGATAAAAAATTGTCCAAACTTGGTGAAACTTGGCTAGTGACCTTAACTTAAGGTGCTTAACAGATCTGTGTCAAAGTTGGGGCAAAAACTTGCAAAAATCTAGCTTATTTACATCTGCTTCAAAACTTGACAATTTTGCAAATTTGAGTATACCACAAGGTCAAGCACATAAAGTAGACCTCACAAATCAATTTTGGTGAAATTTGGATCCCAAAAGTGAGACTTAAGCCAGATTCTAAAAATCAGAGTCTACGGACACCAAACAGTTGATAAACTTGATCAGATTTTGTCCAAACTTGTTGAAACTTGTCCAAGGACTCTAACAAGTTGTATACTTGCCAAACCTATCAAAAAAGTGCAAAAAACTGACAAAAGTAAATAATCACGATTATTTACTTCTGCTATCAAGAGACATCAATTTTGACTTTTAAACTTATACAGTGATAGACCAACATAATATAAAGCCATAGGGAAATTTTGGGTTCAATCGGATCCAAATTGATACATGTCCACTCAGTTTACAGATTGCAGATTAGACCTATGATTTTTTGCTAAAGTCAAATTTTGACCCTCATAGCTCGATTTGAAGTGATACATAGAGACCAATCACGAGAATAGCAAAAATTATACTATCTTTATAGAAGAAGAGCTAACTTGATCCAATTTTTACAGGAATCAGGTTGCAGACGAGGAATCAGTGGCTTGACAGAAAGTTGCAATTGAATCAAGTGAAAATTGACGACAAGTCAATTAAAGGTGAGTACTCTATCCAGGGCTTCATAAGTCTATATGAACCTTAGATCTGGTCGTGTACTAGGAAATCAGGCCATACTCAAAGAAACCTCCAATAGAGTATCTATCAAAGAAAGCGTAAATCAAGGCAATTCCTTGCACAAAATTCCTCAAGAAGCATCAGACACTTTTTCAAATTCAACATCCAAAATGTCTTCTTACTCGACTCACTCGAAAACCGGAACGACAGTGCGCTATAAGCATATACTATTTTTTTACAAGACTAACCATCATGGAGCCCAGGTTTACTTGGACCCCTAACATGGAGTATGCTATTCACATTCATGACCATGGTATTGAGTTAGAAGAAGAGATTAAGGCAAACAAACAAGGAAAAATGTACATGGATCGAAATGGAACTCAATATTTACAAGTCGCAAACCTGACGTGATAGACAAATGGGGATTAGAAGTAAACACCATAATCCTAGATATGTCAGCAAAAGAAGGACCACCAACTTTACAATTCGAGGGATACGATCAAGTAGACTTGAAGCCTTTGAAACGGCTTAGTATGGATAATCCTAGGATCGGAGTCTATTGTTGGGAAGATAAAAACATAAAAGATCTTCTGTGGACTTCTCATGCCAAACCAGGACAATTAATGGTGTTAGGAGTTTTTTGGAAGAAGTAATTGCGCATATGTACATACACATGCATGGTGCATCAACAAAGGATTGCCCATTTTCTAGAGCTAGGTGGTTACGTGGGGCCCACATGTGTACAGGCAGGACAACATGTACATAGTGCATCGATTTTCATCGTCACCAGTACCAGTGTGTTTTTTCTATAATAATGAGGAGTTGATAGCGCGTAAAACTTCGTGAGAAAGCTATCCACTGGCCGACGACATGAGGTAAGCAGGTGCGTCAGATGGCATCTAGTGGCGTCAGGAGGTCGAATGGGGTCAATATTTGCACGTGGATAAGTACGGACACAACGTGGGTGTTTTCTTGTGATAATTATACAGAAAGGTCATCATGATGACTATATTTGGGGTCACTTCACGTGGTTGCGGGATGCATTATTGAAAAAAGTTGAGTGTCAGGTGTGCGGATGGATGCAGCAGGGTGACAACTATGCACTGCGAGGCCACATTTTGGCATGTTCGGGGTCCGTTTGAGGTCAACTAAAAGGCCAAAGGTGCCCAAGTAATAAAGCTAAGTGTGGGAGCTGAAAAAACTGAGAGAAGACAAGAAAAAACGTGGAGAGAAGAGGAGGAACAACCACAACTATGTTTTTGCTGTTTTTGGAGTATGTTTTGGCCATAAACTGCTCATCCGAAGTCGGATTTGAGCACTTTGACATTGTAGACTAGGTTTTGGGCCGTTCTGGACGCGATGGTGCTGTCCATTTTACCAAATTCCTCACTATTTTTCTGTTGTTTTGGCTGTGTAAGTTTCTCCTATGAGTGAAGCTTCTGCTCCAATTTGTAATTGTATCTGGCATATTTTACCCATATTGTGTGAGTTATTTGCCCCATTGGTGTTGGCCCAAGCTCAATTGTATCTAAACATTAGAAATTCTCCTCTTTTGAGCTGAGTTTTTTGGGTGTGTGTGTGTGTGTGTCTCTGTGTGGAGTGGACAAATGGATAGTCTCTCTCTTGTCACTCCATCGGTGTGTTCCCTGTCTCGGCCAAGTGGGCTGTGTAAAGCCGAGTGGTGCCCAAACATATGTGATTCTGGTATCTGTTGATCTTCAGTTCCCAGCTCCCTAGTACCTTGTTCCTGGCCAGGCTCTCTAGATTCGGAATAGTAGAGCTTGATCTTTGCACCATTATACACTCCTGGCAACAGTAATCTAGATAAATCTTTCAACCTTACTGTGCCATTGGAGAAAACCCAATCTACCTCAAATGGGCCTACCCAGGAAATATTCAGGTTTGGCTTCTTAGGACCCAATCTAGACTGATAGAGGAGCACCAGATCCCCTTTTTGAAATTCTTGAACCTTAATTCTACGATCATGCCAGTGCTTCCTTCGTTGCTGAACAATCTCTTGTTCCAGCATAGCCTGTTGCCTGAGTTCATCTAACTGCATAAGCTCATCTAGGTGCTTTTTTAGATTGTGGTTGAAGTCTAACCCATATTTCACAACCATTCTCAGACTGGGGATAACAAACTCCACAGGAACAACAGCTTCAGTGCCATACACCATTATGAATGGTGTCAACCCAGTAGTGACCTTGTAAGCTATCCTATACGCCCATAAAGCAGTATGGAGCTTCAAATCCCACTAGTCTGGCGCACAACCTTAGTGAGAATAGTCTTAATTGTCTTGTTACTACTTTCAACCTGTCCATTGCATCTGGGATAATAAGGGGTATATTTTCGATGCTTGACTGAAAGAATATCCAGTAGAATCTCCATGGTGTCATTGATAGAATGTGTTCCTTAGTCCTACACAATCTCTACCAGACATCCATAGTGACAGACAATATTCTCAAAAAGAAACCTTGCAGTTCACTTGGCTGTGTTGTCAGGAAGAGCCTTAGCTTCAACCCACTTAGTGACATAGCAAGTAGCTATCACTATGTACTTGTTCTTTCTGGGGGTAACCTTCTTAAAAGGTCCCATAAAATCTAAGCCCCATTTCATGAAAACACCCAGTGGTTGTACTGGCGTTAAAGGAGTCATATCTGTAGCTGTAGGTTTACCCATCCTTTGGCATATGTCACAAGTTTTGCAAAAACTTCTAACATCAGCTATTAATGTTTGCCACCATAAACCAGCTTGCAAAATCTTCTTATAGGTAACTTCATTGGAAAAATCTCCACCAAATTCACCATTATGTGCCTCTGAGATGACTTGCATTCTCCCTTCCATAGGCACACAACGCCGAAGAATACCATCAACACCTAATCGATAGAGTGAACCCCTGATGATGGTAAACTTCAAGCTCTTGATGACCAAAGCCTTCTTCTGGTTCTGCTTCCAGTCATTTGGGAAAGCACCCTGAGAAAGAAACTGATAAACATCATACCATTCAGGGTCAACTGATTCTCCTGCTTCCAGTTGAAATAAGTCAGCATCCACTAGTTCGTCCCTCAAGAATGCTTCTGAATAACCCTCTGTACTTCTGGATAGAAAATCAGCTCCACAGTGATTCTTGCCAGGCTTATTAAAAATTCAAAATTCAAACTCCATGAGGAACATCATCCACCGTATTAGCCTGCCTTGAATAATAACTTTATTAATCAAGAACAAAAGAACCTGATGATCCACATAGAAATGAAATAGTTTGCCTAGCAGGTAATGCCTAAACTTTGTAGCACTAAAAATCATTCCTAGGGCTTCTCGTTCAGTGGTCGTATAACCTTGTTCAGCCTGATTGAATCTTCGACTGGCAAAATAAACAGGATAATCAGTCCTGCCATCTGGTAGCGCCAATATCGCCCCCATTGCCAGTCTCGAAGCGTCCACATGTAAATGGAAAATAACATCCTAGTTTGGTTGCCTGAGGACTGGTTTATTGATAATGGCTTTTTTCAAGTTCTGGAAGCTTTTCTCACACTCAGCAGTCCAATTGAACTTACTGGTCTTCTTTGTGAGCTCATATAATGGTACTGCTTGAGAAGCAAACTTATGCACAAACCTTCTGTAGAAGTTAATATAACCCAGGAAAGAGCTTAACTCAAATGCATTTCCGAGTGCTTTGGCTTGCTGAACACACTGGATTTTATCGTTAGCCATTTCTATTCCATTACGGGATACTACATGCCCCAGTAGCTATCCCTTCCAGACTAGGAAAACGGATTAGAATGGATTCACACAAATCCGCTTCTCCTGACGCGTTTGAAAACCATTTCTAGGAATAGTAAGTGTTGTTCCTCATCTGAATATACAGTAAAACCATCCATGAAGATAGCGAGGAACCGATGAAGGAACTCATTGAACATTTCCATCATACACCACTGAAAAGTACTGGTGCATTGCACAGGCCGAAAGGCATCACCAGATACATGAAAGCTCCCCACTCGGTGATGAAAGTGGTCTTCGATCTATCCTCAAGAGCGATTTGTAACTGGTTATAGCCACTATAACCGTCCATAAAACTATACAGTTTGTATCTTGCAATCTCATCAAGCAACATGTCAATAAAAGGCAATGGGAATGGATCTTTGATAGTTTGGGCATTGAGTTTCCTATAGTCAACACAGACTCCCAATTTCCCATTCTTCATGGGAGCTACTACTATGGGAAACAACCAATCACTACTGGCCACTTCTGTGATGAACCCAGCCTTGAGAAGATTTTCAATCTCCTCCTTGACCTTCTTAGCATAGTTGGGCTTCATTCGGTATCTTTGCAGTCTTACTGGCTGAGCATCTGGCTTCAACGGTATCCTGTGCTGGCATACTTCGGGATCCACCCCTTTCAGGTCAGTGTGTTCCCAGGCAAGTACGTCTTTGTAGTTATGGAACATCCTGCATGCCCTTTCTTTCATTACAGGATTGAGATGCTTATTGACCTTGATCATCCTAGGACTATCCTCAGAGCCTAGGTTCCATTCTTCAACTTCTTGGTCGTCTGGAGGCAACCAATTAGGTCCACCTCCTTTTATCTTGGTTGATTTCTTAGCATAATCCCAAGATGGCACGTAAAGTTCTGAATCAGCATTCTGATTCACTATGTGCTCTCCAGAATGCACTGGCTCCTCTGCCATGCCAGTTTCAGCTGATTCCTCCAGCCTCCTAGTTAACTGAACTGATCTTTCTCCTATAATGATTTCAATAAAATGATCTAGGAATTGCTTTTTTTGCTTGTCGGCCTGCTCTTTGTTTAGTAAAACCACATTCAAGTCAATTTCTACTAGAGGAAATATGTTCAGAGCGAGTAACATTTGTTCAATCTTCTTTGATTTGTACTTCTGGCATAATTACTTAGGCCTCATCTCTTTTCTCTAGCTCCTAGTATTTTTCGTTTGGATCTGAATTCTGTCGCTGGCCCCTTCTATGGTTAGGGTTTGATTTGCATAGTCGTGAACAACATGTACTGTTCTCAACCATGGGTACCCTAGCAGCATCCCATATGCCCCTTGCACGTCAAGAACTAGGCTCTCTCTCTCTCTCTCTCTCTCTCTCTCTCTCTCTCTCTCTCCGGCATCGAACCCGCCCGCAGGCTCTCCCTCTCTCTCTCTCGTTCATCCCAGCCTGTGAAGGCGCGCAAGGAATGGGAGTTTCTTTCCCCTTATCTCCACACACACACCACACACACAATCTCTCTCTCCCCACTCATCCCCTCTCTCCCTCGCGCTCTGCACACAACTCCAAACCGTCCGCAGTAAACTCTCTCTCTCTCTCTCTCTCTCTCTGTGTGTGTGTGTGTGTGTGTGTGTGTGTGTGTGTACACACAACACATACACACACACGCACACACATACACACACATACACACACACACACCATCCCCCCCTCACTCACCCTCGTGTAATCTACAACAATCCGCCAATCCACACAGAAAAAAAAAACATAATATATTAATATATATATATATATATATATATATATATTACCGCCCCGTTCTCACGCACGCTTGCGTGCACCCACATCTATATACATACACACATACTCACTCATGCACCAATACGTACACACACGCATATATGCACCACACACAAATACAAAAAAAATGAATGGAGGTTTACGACTACGACATCAACAAAAAGAAGAAGGAGGACCCAAAGCACGTGCCGCCAACAAGAAAAAGAGGAAATGCGCCGAAGGCATGCCCTGGCCAACCCCGAAAAGAAGTACGCTCTACACCGACGCATCGGCAACACACCATTTGCCGGCATTACGCAACCACGCCACTATTTTCAGTAATTTATAGGTTATTTTCATCATTTCTTCAATTTTCACCCAAGCCATTGTAAAATTCCCACTTTGTAAATTCCCTCTCTCTAGGTGATGGTCACAAAGGCCCACCTATAGATTCTCATCTTTTAATAACCTCCCAAAACAAAGCAAGGGTCAACCACACCGGGCCCACCACTTGCTTTGTCTCCCCGATTAGCTTACCCTAATCACACCGGGATTACCATAATCCAAGCAGCCAACACCTATAAATTGGCACTAAGAGGTCACTATCGAGGGGGGGGGGGCTTCAAAGCTGCAGAAAGTGGTTTCACTTTCTACCACGGAAGCAGAGTATGTAGCAATGACGGAGGCAAGCAAAGAAATTCTGTGGCTTCACAGATTCTTAGAAGAGCTTGGATTCAAACAAGACAATTGTGTCTTGTATAGTGATAGCAAAAGCGCTATCCATCTTGCGAAGAACTCAGCCTTTCATTCAAGGACAAAGCACATTGAGGTGAGATATCACTTCATACGCACTCTTTTGGAAGAGGGACAGCTAAAGCTAGGAAAGGTGCATACAAGTGAAAATCCTGCAGACATGTTTACAAAGGTGGTCAACAAGGAGAAGTTGAGCTTTTGCTCATCTTCAATCCGCATTCAAGGATAAGAAGCCAGAATGGAAAGCAGTCATAGGTTTGGTTTGGAGATCAGTCTCCAAGTGGGAGATTGTTAAGTATGGAGCCTGATTTACCCTTGTAATTTTCTATGGTAAAAGCGCACATTTGTAAGGCCCCCATTATGAGGAGAAGCTATTAAGTATGGAGCCTGATTTACCCTTGTAATTTTCTGTGGTAAAAGCGCACATTTGTTAGGCCCCCATTATGAGGAGAATCCATCCTGCCTGAAGGAAAATCACTCATCGGAAACCAAAATTTTCACGGACAAGAATCAGGGGCAACTTTAAAGGCCTAGGGGGTAGACTTTTTTTTCGTCGGAATATTCTTTTTTGCCGGAATATTATGGCCGGACGGCGGCCGGAAAGTGGTCGGAAAACAACCGGTCGGTTGGCCGGTGGTCGGTAGTCAATGGCCGATGGCTGGTGGTCGGAAGTCAATGGCCGGTGGCCGGTGGTCGCAAGTCAATGGCCGGTGGCCGGTGGCCGAATTCAAAAGCGGACTTGTCTTCTCAAGGGCGGCCACACATGGGTGGATTGGAGGGTCCGATTTGGACTTATTCGCACAAGGGCGGCTACACATGGCTGTCTCTCATAAGAGAGGGCATCCCTTTTGGCCTATAAAAGGAGGCCATTTCTACACACATTTCATAGAGTGTGAAGTTGATGCAACAAGGTGAGTGTGAGGTGGTGAGAGTGAAGCAAGGCGGGAGCTCCATTAAGGGTATAATCCCTTTGTAAACCACTTCTTGTTTTGAAGTACTAAAGCCATTGAGTGGCTGCTTTCACATGGACGTAGCCCACATTTGGTGAACCACGTATATCGTGTGTACTCTCTCTCTCTCTCTCTCTCTCTACTCTATAATCTCGTGTATATAAATTTGTCTCTCTCCATTAAGTAATCTACTCAATTATCTATTTAGCTACGTCTTATTTCCTAACAACTGGTATTAGAGCAAATTTTGCTCGTAGCTAAATTATCTCAACGAAAGGATTCCTTGAACTGAGTGAGAATTATGGCCGAGGAAGGGAAGCTCAAGATTGAGAAGTTCAACGGCAAAAACTACCAACATTGGAAGATGCAGATTGAAGACTATCTCTACCAGAAGGACCTCTATTTTCCACTAGGCGGTCTTGCGAAGAAGCCCGCAACAATGGCAGATGAAGCATGGATTGTCCTTGATCGAAAGGCACTGGGAACAATCCGGTTAAGCTTGGCGTCAACAGTGGCCTTCAATGTTTTGGAGATGAAGACCACGGAGGACTTGATGAAGTCACTTGACGACTTCTACGAGAAACCATCGGCATCCAATAAGGTATTTCTTATGAAGCACTTGTTCAATTTAAAGATGGCAGAGAATGGTTCAGTTGCAGAACACCTAAATGAATTTAACACAAACATAAGTCAACTTCGATCAGTGAAAATCAATTTCGATGACGAAGTGCGAGCTCTCCTTATACTATCATCTCTACCGGATAGTTGGGACAGCCTTGTGATGGCTGTAAGTAATTCTATCTCTTGCACAAATACTCTTAAGTTTGATGATGTTGTGGGTGTTCTCCTAAGCGAGGAAATGCGAAGGAGAAGCACAAGAGAATCATCAAGTGCTGCACTATCAGTGGAAACAAGAGGAAGGCTTAAGGAGAGGTTCAAAAACCAAAAGGGTCGTGATCGCTCAAGACGGAGCAAGTCACGCACAAAGTCAGTTCTTGAATGTTGGAACTGCGGCAAGAAGGGCCACGTCAAGAAGGATTGTTGGTCCAAGAAGAAGAAGGAGACAGAGTCTCAAGACAACAAGCCAACATCGGAGGCCAATGTGGTAGGTAAAGTAGAGAAAGATGCTCTAATTCTCTCATTAGATAATGTGTCTAATTCCTGGATAGTAGATTCCGGGGCTTCATTCCATGCGACACCACACAAGCAACATTTCCAAGACTACACCAAAGGTAATTTTGGGTATGTATACTTGGGAGATGATGAAGCTTGTGAGATTGTCGGCAAAGGTACAGTTTCTGTCAAAACTGCTAACGGAAATGAATGGAAGCTTAAAGATGTTAGGCATGCTCCTTCTCTTCGCAAAAATTTGATCTCTACAGGACAATTGGACGATGAAGGTCACAATATTGCATTCGGAAACAAACGGTGGAAGATCTCAAAGGGATCTTTGGTGGTTGCCAAGGGTGAAAAAGTCGGTACACTTTACTTGTGTACTGTTAGCTCGTAACCTTCAGCTTGTGCAGCAACTACAGAAGTTGAGAGTGCGGTGTGGCACTACCGACTTGGGCATATGAGTGCCAAAGGAATGCAAATCCTTCAAACAAAGAAGCTTCTACTAGGTTTGAAAGAAGTGGACTTAGAGTTCTGTGAAGATTGTGTTTATGGTAAACAAAAGAGGGTAAAATTTCAAAAATCAGGAAATGAAAGAAAAACTAAAAAACTTGAGTTGGTTCATTCTGATGTTTGGGGTCCTGCAAGTACACCATCACTTGGTGGCTCATTGTACTATGTAACATTCATAGACGATGCGAGTAGAAAAACAGGGGTTTATGTCATGAAGAATAAATCCGATGTATTTTCCATATTTCAAAGGTGGAAAGCCTTTGTGGAGAATAAAACAGGTACCAAGGTTAAATGCCTTAGATCCGACAATGGAGGCGAATATTTCAACCAAGCTTTTGAAAGCTTTTGTGCTAGCAATGGCATTCGGAGGCAAAGGACAACCCCAAGGACACCTCAACAAAATGGGATTTTGAAAAGGATGAACTGGACAATCATGGAACGAGCACGAAGCATGCGGCTACATGTACGCCTACCGCTTGAGCTTTGGGCGGAAGCTGTAAGTACGTCTGTGTACTTAATCAATCAGTCACCCTCAACGGCATTGTATGGGGGAGTTCCAGAAGAGGCATGGACAGGTAAACCGGTGAATTATGCATTTCTCAAAGTGTTTGGGTGTGAGGCTTTATGGCACATAGATAGAAGCCTAAGATCAAAGTTAGATGTAAAGTCCAAAAAGTGTTTCTTCATTGGCTATGGAGAAGGAGACTTTGGGTATCGCCTATGGAATCCTGAAGATGGTAAAATCTTAAGGAGTAGGGATGTAATTTTTAACGAACAAAATATGTACAAAGATTACTTGGAAAGAAAACAAACAAAAGAAACAGTTGATGAGTACATGGAGCTTGAGGAAGGTGAAGACTCAAGGACTGCAAACGGTGACAATGTGCAACAATGTCAACCAAATGAGGAGCCTCAACCTATTCCCCAAAGATCTACAAGAGCAAGTAGACCTCCAGAAAGGTTTGTTCCTTCCTTCAACCATCTCTTGATCTCAGATTCTGGAGAGCCGAAATCATATGAAGAAGCTATGCAACATGAATCCAAAGAAGAATGGACGAAGAGCATGCAAGTGGAGATGGACTCACTACATCGCAACCAAACATGGGAGTTGGTTGAGTTGCCTAAAGGTAAGCGGGCACTTCAAAACAAATGGGTGTACAAGCTAAAGGAAGAAGAAGGTGGGAAGAAAAGGTACAAGTCTAGGCTTGTGGTAAAAGGTTTTTCTCAAAAGAAAGCTATTGACTTCAATGAAATATTTTCTCCTGTTGTAAAAATGAACTCAATTAGGCTTGTCTTAAGCCTTGTGGCTGCTCATGATCTAAATCTCGAGCAAATGGATGTAAATACGACATTCCCTCACGGTGACTTAGAGGAGGAAATCTACATGCTTCAACCAAAGGGGTATGAAGTAAAAGGTAAGGAGAAAATGGTTTGCAGATTAAAGAAGAGATTGTATGGTTTAAAGCAAGCATCAAGACAATGGTACTTGAAGTTTGATCGATGGATGTTGGATCATGGATTCACAAGATGCAACTCGGATCACTGCGTCTACACGGAGAATTTGGGAGATGGGAAATTCATCATCCTAATGTTGTATGTTGATGACATGTTGATTGCAAGTGCTAACATGCAGGACATCAAAGACCTAAAAGAGAAGCTGTCCAGATCTTTTTCAATGAAAGATTTAGGTGCTGCAAAGAGGATACTTGGTATGAAAATATCAAGGGACAGGACAAAGAAGACAATAAAGCTATCTCAAGAAGATTACATCAAGAAGGTACTAGAAAGGTTTGCAATGCAAAATTCAAAACCAGTTTCTACACCTTTGGCTGGTCATTTTAAACTAACGAAGGATATGTGTCCAAAGACACAAGAGGAGATAGCCTATATGTCTAAAGTTCCATATGCTGCAGCGGTAGGTTCTCTAATGTATGCTATGGTCTGGACAAGGCCAGACATTGCACATGCAGTGGGAGTTGTGAGTAGGTTCATGGACAACCCAGGTAAAGAGCATTGGCAAGCTGTGAAGTGGATACTTAGGTATCTAAAAGGGACAACAACAAATGCTTTGTATTTTGGAGGAACTGATACTTTTCTAGAAGGGTATGCTGATGCAGATATGGCAGGTGACAAAGATACTCGAAGGAGCACTATTGGCTATGTGTTCACGATTGGAGGCACAACAGTAAGCTGGGCTTCAAAGCTGCAGAAAGTGGTTTCACTTTCTACCACGGAAGCAGAGTTTGTAGCAATGACGGAGGCAAGCAAAGAAATTCTGTGGCTTCACAGATTCTTAGAAGAGCTTGGATTCAAACAAGACAATTGTGTCTTGTACAGTGATAGCCAAAGCGCTATCCATCTTGCGAAGAACTCAGCCTTTCATTCAAGGACAAAGCACATTGAGGTGAGATATCACTTCATACGCACTCTTTTGGAAGAGGGACAACTAAAGCTAGCAAAGGTGAATACAAGTGAAAATCCTGCAGACATGTTTACAAAGGTGGTCAACAAGGAGAAGTTGAGCTTTTGCTTATCTTCAATCGGCATTCAAGGATAAGAAGCCAGAATGGAAAGCAGTCACAGGTTTGGTTTGGAGATCAGTCTCCAAGTGGGAGATTGTTAAGTATGGAGCCTGATTTACCCTTGTAATTTTCTGTGGTAAAAGCGCACATTTGTAAGGCCCCCATTATGAGGAGAAGCCATCGTGCGTGAAGGAAAATCACTCACCGGAAACCAAAATTTTCACGTGTAAGAATCAGGGGCAACTTTAAAGGCCTCGGGGGCGGAGGCCCCCGAGACTTTATTTCTCCGTTGGAATATTATTTTTCGCCGGAATATTATGGCCGGACGGCGGCCGGAATGTGGTCGAAAAACAACCGGTCGGTTGGCCGGTGGCCGGTAGTCAATGGCCGATGGCCGGTGGTCGGAAGTCAATGGCCGGTGGCCGGTGGTCGAAAGTCAATGGCCGGTGGCCGGTGGCCGAATTCAAAAGCGGACTTGTCTTCTCAAGGGCGGCCACACATGGGCGGATTGGAGGGTCCGATTTGGACTTATTCGCACAAGGGCGGCTACACATGGCTGTCTCTCATAAGAGAGGGCAACCCTTTTGGCCTATAAAAGGAGGCCATTTCTACACACATTTCTGAGTGTGAAGTTGATGCAACAAGGTGAGTGTGAGGTGGTGAGAGTGAAGCAAGGCGGGAGCTCCATTAAGGGTATAATCCCTTTGTAAACTACTTCTTGTTTTGAAGTACTAAAGCCATTGAGTGGCTGCTTTCACATGGACGTAGCCCACATTTGGTGAACCACGTATATCGTGTGTACTCTCTCTCTCTCTCTCTCTCTCTCTCTCTCTCTACTCTATAATCTCGTGTATATAAATTTGTCTCTCTCCATTAAGTAATCTACTCAATTATCTATTTAGCTACGTCTTATTTCCTAACATCATAAACACAATAATCTCTTATTATTCAATACACACACTAATATCTTATTAGAACTCAAGGCTTTGCAAGACTCTTTTATAGGTTGTAGACACACCTTGGATTCTTTCCACATTGGATACTATAGAGTATCCAATGTTAAAAAATCCAATGTTTGAAAAAAATCAATGTGTAAACTTTTAATCATATATTCGAATTTTTATACCCTAGTTTAATCTTTGTCGTAATAAATGCAGACCATGTCTTCTTCTTCCACACCACGCTTTCACAGCATTGAGGATTTCATGGCAGACAGGATGTCATATCCCGACGCTCTCTCTGCCTATCATTCACAGTCGTCGCCCCAGCAGTCATCATCAGGGTTTGGCTGGTTTCGGGACACTCTTGGTGGGTCCGCTGCCGTACCTGTGACTGATCCAGATGTGGAGAGGGCATTGCGTCTTCGGGCTGAGTGGTAAGGTTCACAAAAAACCCTTATGCAGCGCTATTTACCGGTGCAGCTAGCAGCTTTTGGATTATCTAAGGTCTCTACTCTTACTGGTGGCACTCCATACCTACAGAGTTTTCCACCTACAACTCCAAGTTCATCTTTTCCTTCACAGGGTCCGACGCCCCAGGGTCCGACGCCGTTGGGTGCGACGCCACAGGGTCCGATGCCACGGGCGTCCACCTATCCATCACCTATCCCACCTTCTACACCAGATTCATGTCGGCGCTCTTCTGGTAGTTAGCGTCAGGGCAGCTCATGCGCTAGCACCGGTCGATCTTGACGAGGGAGCGGAGCTAGTTGTTGTTTTGGGGGAGGGGAAGTACTACAGATTCTCCTCCACAGTCACCGCTCCCTGCTCCAGCAGAAGATGAGGACCATGACATGCCTTCACCAGATGCTCGTGGGTTATAGTACCGGGTTCATAGAGGAGGTATGGTGGATCTCGGGACAGTGCAGGGCAGGAGATTCCGCGCACACGTCAACCACTTAATCCACTCCACATATATCAATTTTTTTCTCAAATTTGATCAGCAAGATCCCTACAACCTCACATATATAGAGCCAACCATGCACATGCGTTTCCCCAACCCTGAGGGGAAACCATTCTCAAGGCAATGGTTGCAAGAGCATGTCAAAACATTTCTTAAGAACAAAAAATCTAGTGTGAGGAGAGCTGCAAAGAAGACAATGGAGTCTCCAGAGCACAGCTATCGGCCAGGAAATGTCCATGATGTGGAGTGGGAGATAGCTATGGAAGAGAAAGAGGACGAAAGGGCAACGGGTGCGAGGATGTATACACGTCAAGTTGAGGCCAGATCCCATCAGACTCCTACGCATTATGGTTCGGGAGGAAAAACGGCTTGGAAAGACAAATATGTAAGTAAAAATATTAGTTTTACTATAAAAAATATTTCTAATGATTTTCATTTAATTAATTGGTTGCTATTTTTTGTCAGAATAACATTACCATGAGTCGCCCGACCAGAGATGTGTAGAGATATAGAGAGAACCATACCGAGTATCAAACTTGGTGTTGGTTGTTTGAAAATCAAATGGTCTCTCGAGAGGAGTTCGAAAATGCGTGCAGAAGTCTACAACATGTAAGTTTAATCTTATTTAAATTATAAAATTGTTGATTTTATATCAAATATTAAATAACAAAGTGTTAATTGTTTCTTTTTTTGGTTTTGCAGAGTCAAGGAGTTCCACGCGAAATGCCGCCATCTCCCCCATGAGCATCCTCTATTTTGTATACGCGGGCCCCGCTTGCCCTATCCCACATGACCATCCTCTATTTTGTACACGCGGGCTTTTTTTTCCCTTTATGTAAATGCAATACCTATCATTTTTTGACTCAATACCTCCTCCAATTGTAATTCCACTTATGTAAATGAAATTATCAATCTTTTTTTGGCTCGATGTATTGTCCAATTGTGATATTTTGTTGTAATTAATAATAATTTTGTAAAATATCTTAAATAAATAAAAAAATAGACGACCTTTTGGATGGTCCTACACAGGACAATCCAAATGGTCATCTGTTTTTTTGTAATAAAACCGTCCGCGGTAATGATCGCGATAATATCCATGCGGTAAAGGTTGCGAGTATCCTTGCAGTAAAGCTCGCGGTAATAGGCGCGGAAATATAGCCGCAGGCATTACCGCATATGTTACCGCTAGACCATTACCGCAATTTTTGCCGCAGTCTTTTCCGCATACGGAAAATTTCATATTACAAATTTGTTTGTTGTTTTGCAGTAATGTGAGCGACAATACCGCGCATATGTTATAGTGTAAGATGTACAATCTTTTAATTTGCAAGAGGCTTCATGCATATACCAGTAAACCCATCCAAAGATAGAGGCTTCTTTGTCTATTAATTGTATCAGATGAGTGAAGGGTTCTATGACAATAACAATTTTATATACATTTCTCCAAAAATAGGAGATTTTACAAGCTGATAGCATTTGGAAGTAGCAGGTTCATACTTGGGATATATATCAAGCCAAATGTCCCATCTTCTATCTACCACTATTTCAACAAGTGCTACTTTGCAGTGTAGAGAAAACGTAATACGTTGTCACAAAACAGGTCACACAAAAAATTTGTAAATTTTTTGTTGGGGACTTTGTTCTAAACAAACCGTAAGAAAATAAATTCTCTCTTATAAACTCCACCAAGTGGTTTGCATCTAGAAGAGTGTTCTTTATAGAAGGACCTTTTCCAAAGTCCTCTAAGAGCAGATTCAAAGTGTGAGCAACACATGGAACCCATGTAATCTTTGGATACTTTGCTTCAATTGCTTTTCTAGTTGTTTTGTAGTTAGATGCATTGACAACAATGACTGTCACATTTTTAGGTCCCCCTGCTCTTCTCATCGAATGCTCATATATGTTGGAATTAGGGTTGCAGAGAAACACACACAGCTTGGAGAAGACGAAGGAAGCTCAAGGCACACAATTGAGAGTGTGTTACTTAGTGTGCAATGGAAAGATAGTTAGCCCTAGAGTGATGGGCGTATATACAATGCACGGGGGAAAAAACCTCCTAAAGAGGGAAAAAATGCCCCGGCGGTCCTAGTGTGTTCACACACATCACTACCACATGTATATGGTAACAAATCCCCCTTGGAGTGATGCGGTGAACGAGAGCTGGCACATGAGTAAAGGGAAGTGCCATGCCCTGAGGACAGGATCAGTCCACAAAGGGGAGTAAGCCCAAAGCTTTGCGGAAAGCTTCAAGCTTCTCACGAGACAATGCCTTTGTGAAAAGATCTGCAAGGTTGTCCTGTGTTGGCACATAAGCCAAGCTGATCTCTCCTGCTGAGAGCCTCTCCCTGACATAGTGGTAATGCACCTCAATGTGCTTTGTGCGAGCATGAAAAACTGGGTTCCTCGCAACTGCCAATGCGCTCTGACTGTCAGTGTAGATAGTGTTGGCAGTGTCCTGTCCAACACCCAAGTCAGCCATAAGGCGTCTGAGCCATACACACTCAACCGTAGCTGTGAAGACTGCCCTGTACTCAGCCTCACAACTCGAAGTGGCCACAGTAGGTTGCTTCTTGCTCAACCATGATATACATGAACTGCCAAGCATGAAACAAAAACCACTTGTGGACACTCGCGTGTCAAAACAACCAGCCCAATCTGAGTCCAAAAAAGCATGTAAGTCTGGCGGCAATGATCCCCCCTTGGGATAAAACAAGCCAAGATGTAAAGTGCCACTAAGGTAGCGGAAAATCCTCTTGACAGCCTGCCAATGCTTAGACCCTTGGCTATGCATAAATCTGCTGACCTGCGAGACTGCAAACTGAATATCTGGCCTCGTGTTGCATACATAAATGAGGCAGCCAACAGCAGTTTGGTAAAGAGTGACATCAGCAGGATCGCCAGCATCATGTAGACTCAACTTCAAACCTGTTTCCATGGGAGTGGCAATAGGTTTGCAATCCTCAAGTCCAAACTTACATAGCAATGTCTCTATGTAACTTTTCTGACACAAGGCAATACCACCATCACACTGCTTAAACTGTATACCCAAGTAATGATGCAACAGCCCCAAATCTTTCATCTTGAAAGTAGCATTCAAATTAGCCTTAAATTCAGCAATATGTCTCTCATTTGGTCCAGTGATCAGCAAATCATCAACATAAAGAACCACAATGAGAAATACATCATCCTCATGCTTTACATACAATGTGCTTTCTGTTGGACTGTTACGAAAGCCTCGTTTAACCAAATGAGTGTCACCTTTCTCATACCAAGCACGAGGAGATTGCTTCAACCCATACAAAGCCTTCTTACATTTGCACACTTTGTCCTCTTGTCCTTTTATGAAAAAACCGCGAGGTTGCGTTACATAAACTTCCTCAAATATGTCACCATTCAAGAAAGCAGTAACAATGTCTGATTGATGTACATCCCAACCAAAATGAGCTGCCAATGCACATAGAAAACGCACAGTAGTCATACGACAAGTGGGAGCAAAAGTCTCTTCATAATCTATGCCTTTTTGTTGTGCATAACCCTTTGCAACAAGTCGAGCCTTATGGCGATCGATCTCACCATCCGGCTTGCGTTTCAACTTGTAAACCCACTTCGTACCAATGGCCTTTTTGCCAGGAGGCAAATCACATAAAGTCCATGTGTCATTCTCTATAAGTGCATCATATTCTGAGTTCATGGCAGCAATCCAATTTTCTGAATTCTGTGCTTCATTAAAAGACAGAGGCTCCTCAACATCATGTAAACTAGACACAGCCAAAGCATAACAATCTGATGCATAAGATGCATGGCGAGATCCTGAACGAGTACGACTAGATAAAGGTGCATCCAATTTACTGTCACGCAAAGTGTGCACCAGCCATTTTGGCATACCTCTAGCCTGCTCATTTTCAGCCCTTTCCTCATCAAGTACATCATGTACGTCTGCATCAGTAATAGGCTGTTCTAAAACATTTTCAGAAACCCCCATAGGCTGTACATTTGCCTCATTGGAACTTACATTCGTATTTCCACCACTGAAAAGAGGCAACAAAGTGTCATAAATGTCCTGTGAGCTTACATTACTGTCTCTAGTACATGACAACAAGGGCTGAACAGAGTCTTCCACAAACACTACATCCCGTGAAAGCAGAATACGTTTTGTTTGCGGATGATACAACCTGTAACCTTTGCTTTCAGCACTATAACCAACAAAAATACATTTGACAGCCTTATCATCCAATTTTCTGCGCTGCACTTGTGGCACCAAAGCATATGCCAAACAGCCAAAGACACGCATGTGCTCAATAGAAGGTTTTCTATCATGCCATGCTTCATATGGAGTAATAGACTGCAAAGCTTTCGTAGGACACCTGTTAAGTACATAAGTGGCACACATGATGGCCTCAAGCCAAAAAGAATGCGGCAAAGCTTGACTTTTGACCATACATCGTGCCATTTCCGTTAGTGACCTGTTTTTCCTCTCAGCAACACCATCTTGCTGAGGTGTATAAGGCACTGTACATTGGTGTTTTATCCCACGACTAGCCAGAAATGCATCAAATTCATGAGACATATACTCCCCCCCTCGATCGGAACGGAGGGTGCCCATAGTACATTTTGAGACATTTTCAGCCATAGCCAAAAATTGTTTGAAGGACATAAAAACTTCGGACTTCGCTTTAAGCGGAAATACCCATGCATGCCTGGAGTAATCATCAATGAAAGTCACGAAGTACAGGTAATTGCCCAAGGACGGAGTTTGCATGGGCCCACAAACATCACTATGCACAAGCTGCAACCTGCATGTGGCCCTAACTGAACCATCCTTTGGAAACTTAGAACGCTGCATTTTACCCATAATACAGCCTTCACAAACATGTTTGACAGGTGCTTCAAGAGGCGTCAAAGAAGCAACCATATCAGATTTCTGCAAACGCAGCAAACTGGCAAAATTCAGATGACCAAAACGTGCATGCCAAAGTTTTGCATCTGAAATAGCCCTTGAATCTGCAACAGCATTTGCAAAATTTTGTCAACACTTGTCATACAAATTGAGCTTATATAGCCCATGGCACAAAAGCCCAGATGCAACAATTTCATCACCAAAACTGAGATCATGAACTGTACATCTGTCATCCACAAATTTGACTACAAGTCCAAGTCTAGCAAGTGCGGATACAGACAAGAGATTCTTCTTGATCCCAGGTACATAAAGTGCATCAACAAGTGTGAAGGAACTGCCATTAGCAGCAGTGAGCACAATCTTTCCATCTCCCTGAACTGGATAAGAGACGTTGTTGGCACAAGTGACTGAATTCCCATGAGGGACAGACTCGAGAGAGGTAAACAATTCACGATGTGAGGTAATGTGCTTTGTAGCACCACTGTCGAAATACCACACATGTGAATCTGCAGCAACTGACAAGCATGCATCGTGGACAGCAAGATTGTAAGTGCACTCTGCACTAAAATCCCATTCTGCATCAACATCAGCATCACAATCTCCTTTCACAGAAGACTCAACAATGGCTGCATTTGTAGTGGAACCAGCATTTGCAGTGGAACCACCCTCTTTCTTCTTAGCCTCTTTGGCCTTCAACTTAGGACACGACTTGATCAAGTGATCATTGGCTTTACAATAATGGCAACGCATCTTCTTTTTGCCCTTATCACCAGAATTGCCAGACGAAGTGCTACCACCAGAAGCATTAGGAATAGAATTTTTGCCACTCACAACAGAACCATAAGAAGTGGCTGCATTATTGTTACCACCTTTTCTTTGAGAAGCAATAAAAGCCTGTTCAACTGCACGCTGCCTAGTCCTGTTTTTCCTAGAAAGTGACTCTTGCAACAGCAATGTGCATAATGCATCAAACTTGACAACTTCAAGATTTCCTTGGGTCATCAGTCTCCAAGTACTAGCAAAAGTCTGGTAGGAATCTGGTAAGGCATCAAGAACAGTCTGCACAAGGGAACTGTCCGAAATGACTTCACCTGCAGAAATGAGTTGCTCATTGATATCCTTGACACTAGCAAGGAAAGTGTCCATATCATCTTCCTCATGCATAATCTTCGACTCTAGCTCTTTACGCAGCAAAGCAATTTTAGCCTCATTGCGGCTTGCATAAAGACCTGCTAGAATATCCCAAGCCTGTTTTGCAGATTTTGCTGAACGGATGTGAGGAATAATGGTGCGCTTCACAGACAACGCAATCAATGCATGAGCCTGCGCATCCTTAACATCCCAACGAGCTTGTTCTGCCGTAGGCAAAACAACTCTAACATTTGCAATCCTTGCAGCAAGACCTGCAACATCCTCAACATCGCCTACATCTTCAGAACCAGGACGTACATCAATGCTCTGCACAATGTTCCAGACACCTTTTGACACAAGAACATGTTGCATCATATAATCCCACATAGGGTAGTTGTCCCCATCCAACCTGTCCTCAGCAGCAAACATCTTGAACACCTCTGTGTTGTTGTTGTCAGCCATGGTAAATGCTGCACCTGATGTGAAAACTGCCCGAAAATAGGAGAAATGGAGCGGGAACAACTTGTGCTATATAGCACAAACCGTAGAAGACTATAAGGCACCTGTTATTATGCAGAAAATGGCACTGACAGAAAATCTGCACAAAATGACGAATAGCCTGTGCAGTACTGCCTGTAGTGGAAACGGAGGCCGAAATGAGCCCAAATCAAAATTCTGAGCAGACCAAGCTCTTCGAGCCTCTCCCTAAATATTTGTCGACCTGCGAACGCTCGCCAAAGCTCACTGAAATCGGAGAAAGTGAGCAGGCGTGTGCTGGAGCAGCTGGCGACTAAGCCCGGGAGGACGTGACCTGCTCTGATACCAATTGTTGGAATTAGGGTTGCAGAGAAACACACACAGCTTGGAGAAGACAAAGGAAGCTCAAGGCACACAATTGAGAGTGTGTTACTTAGTGTGCAATGGAAAGATAGTTAGCCCTAGAGTGATGGGCGTATATACAATGCACCGGGGAAAAAACCTCCTAAAGAGGAAAAAAATGCCCCGGCGGTCCTAGTGTGTTCACACACATCACTACCACATGTATATGGTAACAATATACACCAGCAAGATATTCACTAGTTTTCTCTTTCAGGGATGTGTCGATCACTTCAAGAAAGATGGAACCTCTTGGACAAATCAACATCACATTAATCGATGGTTTCTTCTGACAATTTTTCCAACCATCTAGAGAGGTTGTGCATCCATACTATGGCACATAATCAAGAGTTGTGCACTTTAAAATATACTCTAATGTAGTTTTCACTTTATCAAAATATTTTGTATGCATCTTATTATAATCAAGTACCACAAAACCCTTCTTCATTGTACTCATCAAAGCATCTTTGAAGATAGGATTTTGAATGACATTAAAAGGAATTCCACGTGCAACAAATGCTTGCATCCACTTAAGATGGAGTTCAAGAAACCATTGTTTATCAAACACCTGATGCAAAGTAGGACCACTTGGTGCAAGTTCTCCTCTAGTCCATGCTTCACTTCAGCTTATGTTAGTAGAGCTTGCGGTAGGATTAGAGCTATAAGCCCCAAAGGATGAATGACACCCTCCTTGAACTTGACCAGGGGTCAGAGGAGGGTATTGATCATTCTCCAGTGTCATCTCCATGTCTCTAGCCATAGATGGAGCCATAATTTTGGGACCTCCCTTTTTTTCACCCTCAAGATGTACTCTCTTTGCCCTGAGCGCCCACTCGGGAAATTTTGTTTCAATAACTCTTGGGGTGTTTCTGCAAGCTGTCACGTTTCCAGGAATTTTGAGCACATGTTCTTTTATCCTCTGAGCATTTCCACTAAAATTATGACCGTAGGTCTTACAACTCAACTTTGATGTAGTCTTTTAGCAACCAAATCATCTACGTAGTTGGGTGATAGCATGTTTAGGTGGTACCAAAAAGGAGTGTCTTGGACACTTCTTTGGGAGGAGATGAAATGGGTGGTGAATTATTCATTTTCATTTCATACAAAGAAAAGATAAAATCTTTTTGGCTGAGAGGTTAGAATTAATGCGGGTTGGAAATTCAATTTCACTTTAATACTAAAGCTTAAAGTAGGAAACTGCCTACGCATTTAAATTCGCTCTCCCCGCCATTCCTCTCGACTCTTTGCAGCACTGTCTCAATGGGTCCCTCCGCCTCTTGTGCCCAGTCTCTCTCTCTCTCTCTCTCTCTCTCTCTCTCTCTCTCTCTCTCTCTCTCTCTCTCTCTCTCTCTCTCTCTCCCCCCCCCCTCCCTCTCTCTGTCTCTCTTCATAGCCTCTGCTCTTGGGCTTGTGCAACGTCTACAGACTTGCGGGCTTAGTGCTCTCTCTCTCTCTCTCTCTCTCTCTCTCTCTCTCTCTCTCTCTCTCTCAATCCTCCATACCTACTATAGGTGCTTGCGGGTGCAACACAAATCCATATCAACCAGCTCCTCATTGCTAGCCATATTCATCTTCAGCAATACCTCTCTCTCTCTCTCTATGAGTACTATGGCATTTTTTTGACTATCTTCATTATCGTGTCAATAGCATCCTTGCACGTTCCACGTGCAATCACATAATACTCATAATGGCAGCACAAACCCCCTTTACCTTCCTCCATTATCTGCTACACAACATATCCCAAGGGATCTTCTTCCGAGTCTACAAAACTACTGGGCTGCAAAGAAGAGGGAACAAAGAAATATGCAAAAAAGGATGGCACGAGCACAAGAGGATGGTGACATTGATGAGCACAAGGCAAAGCCAAATTGTAGGCAATTGCTAAGTGTTGGCATAATCAAACAAACAAGCTTTCAAAGGGTCTTCAATGGAGCATTCTACAACAACTTCTCAGTCATCCAACGTTCTTCGTGTTGCAACTTACAACGGAGACAGTTGGGAGGTTGATTTTCTCTAACATTTTTCATACATTGTCTGATGTGAAGACTCCTTGTTCAAACAATGAGCTATTTTTGAAACGGGCTACTGTCATGGCATGCCTCAATGGAGTCAATGGGGCTGACAAAGTAATGAGCAATAATGATGTTGCGAAGGCATTAGGACTTCATCAAAGAAATGTCGCGGGAGCCAGTTTCTGGCTGCAAACTGATATAGAGGAGAGGTCACTTCCCTTAGACATGTTGGTCCAGCCAAAGTTGGTCCAAGGTGGAAAGTGATCTATGACAAGCAAAGGCTGTAGGCAGGTGCTGTGCAGAAGGCTAGGGCAGGTACCAAGGTCCTGGGCAGCCAAAGGGTAGTGGCAATGTATGTCTGAAGCGGTTTTTTAGGCTAAAATAGCTAAAGGATGATCCATATGGGATGAGAGATCAAGGTGCCCAAAGTTCCAAGTGAGTGCTCTAAAATGTGGTGCTCAATGTGCTCTAGAAGTCGGTCCAAACGCCTCGTCAAACAGAGCCCCGATGTGCAAGATATTGAAGTTCAAAGTTAAAAGGTGTTGCAAATCCCTGACTAGCAGGGCAGCTTGGGATAGATGTCCCATGCAATGTCAGCAGATAAATGCATAAAGCTCAAATTATGGAGCATGACTGTCTTCTCGGATTGCCAATCAGATCTCTGGATAGTAAGTTATGGCCATCAGAAGTTTTTCTGGGGGCCAGTTATGGGCCAGGTTGACCGCATGGGGAATTGTGCCATCTGGATCTTTTGGGCTTCAATATGGATTGGAAAGGTAGTGCATACTGTGTGGAGTTGATAACAAGTGATGGTGCATCAATCGGGTTTCCAGGTGGCAAGATGTGCCAGTTTGAAAGTTGAGTGCACTCACATAGGGGAGAGTGACAAATGTTTTTTTTTACCTTTTTTGCGGCCTCAGATGGCAGTCCTAGAAACCTCAAAATGTGGCAATAGGTAGGTGAGTTGAAGAAGGAAACGGGGAATTTTAGTGGGTCTTTACTGCTTGGAGATCGGGTTCGTAAGAAAACAATGGGAGCTTGGCCAAGGAGGACCAAGAAAACTGGCATAAAATGGGAATTTTTTAACAATTCTCTCATGGAAAAGGGTGTTTTTGGAGACAACCCACGGGAAGCTGCGACGTGGAGGCTGGATAGTCCGAGATGCGGGGCTTGGTGGCGAGCGAGTGGGGTATGTGAGCATCGGCATGGCCCCTTGTGTAAGTGTAATGGGAGAAAGAGCTCCCGAGAAGCTCAGCGATGGCGAGTCACGTGGCCTACTGTGGAGGCGTTGCAGTGTGTGTTGCTAGATGGCGCACAGGGCGGTGGTCGACGGCATTTGGCCAATGCTGGTGGCAATCTGCAAATGGGAGGCGTCTCAGGGGAAAAAGTAGAGGTGCTGATGTGGCAAGGCGCGGACTGGAGGCCGAGCTCACACGGGCGACCGCACTGTGAGTCTTTTTGAAGCAAAAGTCAGGGCACCACTAGCAATATCGCTAGTGGTCCTGAGCCTGGACAGGGGATGAATCCCATAGGAGACAAGGTCGAGAACAGGGAGAGAGAGGAGGGTGCCCCCATGTGCAGGGGATAAGGGGGAGTTCTTGCACACACACACAAAGAGAGAGAGAGAGAGAGAGAGAGAGAGAGAGAGAGAGAGAGAGAGAGAGAGAGAGAGAGAGAGAGAGAGAGAGAGAGAGAGAGAGAGAGAGAGAGAGAGAGAGAGAGAGAGAGAGAGAGAGAGAGAGAGAGAGAGAGAGAGAGAGAGAGAGAGAGAGAGAGAGAGAGAGAGAGAGAGAGAGAGAGATTTCAAAGATTGCCATACCCAAAGGGGCTGCCATGTGTATAAGGGGTGGGCAAACCCATTCCAAGGCCAGGCAAGCAAGAGCAAGGTCAAGAAGGAGATGGCCGGGCACGACAGGACTTAGATGAAGGGTGAGGAGAAAGAGAGAAAGAAGATTGGTAGGGAATGGATCAATCAAGGGCTGGACAAAAGTGGTCAACAAGAAGTTCAAAGAGGCAGTGGAAGAGCAAGCCTTCCAAAGGGTGAAAATAAAGGAGGAAAAGGAAAAAATAAAAATTGCCTAGGGGAAATAGCGATGTGTTCCCGCTCTTGGCTCATAGTAAAGCGAGACTATGGTTTGATGGCCTGCGTGATGAAGAAAAGGTAGATTGTGAAGCCCTAGAGACGGCTTTTTGAGGAATATTTCTAGCGCATGTGCAGTTAGATAAAGTAAAGTGAAGGCTGAACACTGGAGAGGGGGAATGGGGGAACACGCCCAACACAAACAAAAGGGCCTCTCTATAGCTCAGGGTACCCCTATCCTCTCGGAAAACACCTTCAAACACACAACTCACACTAGCAGACCAGCGACTGCTCGATTTTCACTACTCATACACTCTGCAAAACCACCACACGACGCACACCTGTTGCCATGGCCTGTCTCCACCCTTACACACACTCACAACAACTAAATCTCACTCTCTCACTCAAAACACCATCGGTCCGGGGGGGGGGGGGGGGGGCACACTCTTCCGCACATCTGGCACCGAGGAGAACCATGAAAGCAGGAGAAAGAGAAGGGGGGCAGGGGAAACAACAGCAAGGCGAGGCAACAATGACTCAATTCCACTCCACAAAACACCTTTACAAACTCACACTGCCATCACCATGGCCATTTACACAAGAAAAATGCAAAGGGCTTGACAGGCACACTCCTCTGTCCAAAAGCTCCACATTGCAGGCTTCAAAACGGGCTCCAAAGGCTAAGAAGAAGCCCATTTTTTGATCAATTTTTGAATTTTATAGGGTGGGGGGTTCAATTTGGGAAACTGCTATCTAATTGGTCCATGGGGTACCCTCTTTTGGTATCTCTTGGGAAGGGGGGCACCGCCTTTCTTCATCTTCTCTCTTTCTCTCTCTCTTGCACTTGGGGGGGGGGGGGGGGGGGGGGGGCATTAGCGATGTCGCTATTGCCCCTTGGCTCTCTCATGATTTTATTTTTTTACCTTTCACTTTTACCCTTTGGAGTTCCACTTTGCACTGCTATTATTGATTTGATTTTAGCTCTCCCTCTCTCTCTTTATCCGACTCCTCTTGTTCCCTTTTGGCCTTGCACCCTTTGATTTGTCCGGGTGGCCTTTGCCCTTTGCCCCTTGCATTTTCTTTGTCCACTTGATGGCCTCCTGGCTCCTTTCCTCCTACTTGAGGAGGGGAGGGAATAGCGATGTCGCTATCGCCCTTCCCTGTCTCCTTCAAAATTTCGGGCCTCTAAGGGCCGCGGGACCATCCCCCACTTGGGGCACCACGTTCTAACAATGGGCGCCAACTTTGCCAACCCTTCTTCACCACGCGGGCGTGCCACCTCGGGCGCCGCCTCATCTTGCCAAAAACTGCCGTCTTCACCCCGCAGGGCTGCGTCCGGCCAAGATAGCGCCGCCAGCGCTCACGGCCATAGCCAAGAGCTCACGCTCCTCACTTTGCGATACTATGGGACCGACTACCCCCAACCCATATAGGGCGCATTCTGCTGCCGCTTTTGCGCTTGTGGGTTAACTCCGCGAGGCCACGTGGCATTTGCCCATGAGCTGCCTCCAAAAACCTCCTCCCCATGAGAGGATTACAAAGAGACTTCCATTTTAAATCAATTATTTTGGGGCCCCTTGGTCAGGCTCCTCTTTATTGCTCCCGGACCCTATTATCTATCAGACAAAACTCCATGAAACTCCACCTGCCCGGCCCCGATTACACTTGTCATATCTTGATTCCGATCCCTCGGCACCCTCAAACCAAGGCCTCCAAAACGATAAAAACCATCTACAACTGTTCAATGCCCAAATGCTCCAAACTTCATCTCGCGGTATGTGACTGACTGAATATCCGATTGATGTGCCGTCGATTCGTGCTAACTCCGCATGACTCACTCTATCACCGAGAATGTGGGCGAGGCCACAAAATTGCCAAATGGCACATCTTCCAGTGCGGTCAAATGAGCTTAGACCCGGCCCCCAGAAAATCTCCAACTAACCATATCTTGCTAATCAAAGCTCCGACTTGCAATCCGAAAAGACAAGCATGCTCCATAACTCGAGCTCTACGCATGTATCCGCTCACACCTGCCTGGGCCACCTATTCCCAGCTGTCCTGGCCATCGGGGATCCGCTATACACTTTAACTTTAAACCGCAATATCTTGAGCATCGGAACTCCGTTTGACGAGCCATCTGGACCGTCTTGGAAAGCACACTAAACACCACATTGTCGCACATAAAATCCACATCTCGGGCATAGTAGGCCACCAACCTGCTTGGCTCTTTGCAGCACACCTTTGGCCTGAAAAACCGCTTCGAGCATACACCTCTGCTATCCTTGGGCTGCCTAGGGCTTTGGTACCTGCCCTAGCCTTTTGCACTGCTCTCACCTGTTGCCTCTGCCTGGCACTGACCATCTCCTAACTCGGAACAACTTTGGGTGCACCATCATTTCCCACCCCCTCGTTGAACATCTATGTTAAACCACACATGGGCTTATTGCACTAACAAACTGCACACCAAAAACAAACTCTCTTTACACTGCAAAACCACCTAGCATATATACATAATTGGCACCTGCTACCCGCCGTCTTTGTTTATGCGGGTTTCGCAACCCCCTGCTTTACCTGTAATCACCCTCCTGGGTCAAACACCTTGCATTGGTCTTCTCCATCTACCTGTAACAGCTTTGCATAGTGCCACGCCATGACACATACCCAATTGCATAACCCAACTGCCATCAACATGCTTCTACCACTCCAAGCACTCCTTGGGAAACTGCCCACTCGCAGCAAAGTACCTTCAAGAACACCACATAGAGCACCTTCGTGCTCACCATCGTTCTAAATCAACATTTGTGACCTACCTGACATGCCCTCCCATCCATGTAAAGCTAGATCCTCGTCTAGCAGATCTGGTACCTGCTCTACAGCACACTGCACAGCTACCTTGATTAGCATTCCCTTCAACCACCACTCATAGACCTGCTTACAAAGCTTGGATACCACCTTGGAAGTCGCATCACCTGTCATAGAGGGCATTGACTGCGTAGGAAGCACCTCTAACTTGGCTCTACTCCGTCCTTCTCACCTGCCATGAACTCAATTCCAGCATCGTCGAGCTCCTCCTCGTCAATTGGCCCTTCAAGGTCAATAAGCACTGCTTTCTTGTCGGCTTCAATTACCTGCTCTTCGACCACTGCATCCTCAATTTCTACCAAGGAAGAGAGAAACTCGTTCTCTATCACCTCCTCCTCGCCCTCCTCCATAGGTAGCGCTGCTCTAACCCTTTTGGCAAAACTTTGCACCTGTTGCACCACCATGGCATATTCCATAGCTACCTTCATCAACATGGCCATTAGCATGGTACTGCACACCAACTTTACCTACTCTTCACCACCTGCAGGGTTAGACTACTCCATTTGATCTTCACTATGCACCTCAACTTGCACTTCATGTTGCTCCTCTCACACATTTACTGCCTCTCCACTCACATGTAAGAGGTCGAACTCATCATACCTGGATTGGGGTGACTCGGTCTCCCAACTCGTGTCTGCGTCCATAGAACTACTATCATTTGATTCCGTCTCCGCTTTAGTTTCAAGCTCAAGAACCTCCTCTAGCTTCACTGCTTCAACCTCGTCTACAAACCGCACTCCTTGCTCTTTACCGCACTTCAATGGAGCTTCAACAGCTTCACTCGAACTTGGCAGCGCATCCTTTCTCCACTCTGGAACCACCTGCACTTCCTCCATAACTGGAACCGCTCTAGCGGGCATCCTCGACATAGGAACCACCCTATCTCTTTGCAGCCAAAGAACCCTTGGTTCTTCCTGCACTTGCACTTCTCTTTGCATCACCTGTGGCTCGGCTACCACCACCTCACACTGCTTTGGAATCACAACATTTGGCAAACCCCGCCTTGCCTCGCGCTTCTTCACAATCTTCTTAGTTCGCCCTCTCGCCAGAGCTACCGCCTCCTCATACGACATTGGGCTATCTACCTCCACTTTATCTCACACTTCTTCATGCAGGCAATCCATGAATTTACACAACTTCAAAAAACTGGCATTTTCTGCAGCAGCAGTTACCTTGATCAACTTCTGAACTCCCACTCGAACGCTTGAAAATATCCCTCTAAGATTTGCTTCAATCCGTCCAGCTTCCGCCTTACTTCATCTAGATGCGCATCCGCTACGAATTTGCTTCAAAAAGCCGCCTCCAGGGCTTTGCAATCTACCTTTTCTTCATCACCAACGCTATCGAACCATAGCTTTTCTTTACCACGAACCAAGAGCGGGAACACCTTTACCGCACCATCTTCTCTCGATAAACCACTTTCCAACACAAACAACCCGTAGTCTTGAAGCCAAGTTTTCGCATCTTCAACCCCAGTGAAATGGGAAATCCTGCCCAAGCCATCACTAGCAGCACCTGCTCTTCAAAGGCCGCACCTTTGGCATCACAAAAATCACTGATTTGACTTCAACTAGGAGCATCAACATACTCCTCAGTGGGGGCACCAGAAGATGGAGAGGGGGAATGGGGGAACACGCCTAGCACAAACAAAAGGGCCTCTCTATAGTTCAGGGTATTCACAACACCCCTATCCTCTCGGAAAACACCTTCAAACACACAACTCACACTAGCAGACCACCACCTGCTCAATTTCCACTGCTCACACACTCTGCAAATCCACCAGACAACGCACACCTATTGCCATGGCTTGTCTCCACCCTTATACACACTCACAACAACTCAATCTCACTCTCTCACTCAAAACACCATCGGTCCGAGGGGGCACACTCTTCCACACAGACGACACCGAGGAGAACCATGAAAGCAGGAGAAAGAGAAGGGGGGAAGGGGAAACAACAGCAAGGAGAGGCAACAACGACTCAATTGCACTCCACAAAACACCTTTACAAACTCACACTGCCATCACCATGGCCATTTACACAAGACAAATGCAAAGGGCTTGACAGGCACACTCCTCTGTCGAAAAGCTCCACTTTGTAGGCTTCAAAATAGGATCCAAAGGCTAAGAAGAAGCCCGTTTTTTAATCAATTTTTGACTTTTATAGGGTGGGGGTTCAATTTGGGAAACTGCTATCTAATTGGTCCATGGGGCACCCTTTTTTGGTATCTCTTGAGAAGGGGGGCACAGCCTTTCTCCATCTGCTCTCTTTCTCTCTCTCTTGCACTTGGGGGGGGGGGGGGGGGGGGGGGGGGCATTAGCGATGTCGCTATTGCCCCTTGGCTCTCTCATTTTTATTTATTTTTTAACTTTCACTTTTACCCTTTGGAGTTCCACTTTGCACTGCTCTTATTGATTTGATTTTAGCTCTCCCTCTCTCTTTTTATCCGACTCCTCTTGTTCCCTTTTGGCCTTTCATTTGGCTTGGCTTTGCACCCTTTGATTTGTCCGGGCGGCCTTTGCCCTTTGTCCCTTGCATTTGCTTTGTCTACTTGACGACCTTCTGGCTCCTTTCTCTTTGCCGTGGGACTTTCCTCCTACTTGAGGGGGGGAGGCAATAGCGATGTCGCTATTGCTCCTCCCTCTCTCCTTCAAAATTTTGGGCCTCTAAGGGCCGTGGGACCATCCCCCACTGGGGCCGCCATGTCATCTGACAGCGGGCGCCAACTTCGCCAACCTTCTTCACTACGCGGGCACGCTGCCTCGGGCGCCGCCTCATCTTGCCAAAAACCACCATCTCAGCCCCGTAGGGACGCGTCCGGCCAAGACAGCGCTACCAACGCTCACCGCCATAGCCAAGAGCTCACGCTCCTCACTTTGTGATACTATGGGAGTGACTACCCCCAACCCATATAGGGCGCATTCTACTGCCTCTTTTGCGCTTGTGGGTTAACTCCGCGAGGCCACGTGGCATTTGCCCATGAGCTACCTCCAAAAACCTCCTCCCCATGAGAGGATTACAAAGAGACTTCCATTTTAAATCAATTATTTTGGGGCCCCTTGGTCAGGCTCCTCTTTATAGCTCCCGGACCCTATTATCTAGCAGAAAAAACTCCATGAAACTCCACCTGCCCGGCCCCGATTACACTTGTCGTATCTTGATTCCGATCCCTTGGCACCCTCGAACCAAGGCCTCCAAAACGAAAAAAACCATCTACAACTGTTCACTACCCAAATGCTCCCAACTTCATCTCGCGGTATCTCACCGACCGAATATCCGATTGATGTGCCGTCAATTTGTGCTGACTCCACATGACTCAGTCTATCACCGAGAATGTGGGCGAGGCCACAAAATTGCCAAATGGCACATCTTCCAGTGCGGTCAAATGAGCACAGACCCGGCCCTCGAAAAATCTTCAACTGACCATATCTTGCTAACCAGAGCTCCGATTCGCAATCCGAAAAGACAGGCATGCTCCATAACTCGAGCTCTACACATGTATCTGCTCACACCTACCTGGGCCACCTATCCCCTGTTGCCCTGCCCATCGGGGATCTACTACACACTTCAACTTTAAACGGCAATATCTTGAGCATCGGTGCTCCGTTTGACGAGCCGTCTGGACCGGCTTGGAAAGCACACTAAACACCGCATTCTAGCACATAAAATCCACATCTCGGGCTTAGTAGGACACCAACCTTCTTGGCTCGTTGCAGCACACCTTTGGCCTGAAAAACCGCTTCGAGCATACACCTCCGCTTTCCTTGGGCTGCCTAAGGCTTTGGTACCTGCCCTAGCCTTCTGCACTGCACTTACCTGATGCCTCTGCTTGGGACTGACCATCTCCTAGTTCGGACCAACTTTGGCTGCACCAATGGTTTGAAGCAAATCTTGGAAGTTGATTTTCAAGCGTTCGAGTGGGAGTTTGAGGCCCTTTGGGAGAACTTGATCAAGGTAACTGTTGCGGAAAATGCCAATTTTTTAAAGTTGAGTAAATTCATGGATTGTGTTGCGTGCATGAGGAAGTGCATAATAAGATGGAGATAGATGGCCCGATGTCGTATGAAGAGTCAGTAGCTCTAGCAAGAGGGAGGACCAAAAAGATGTTGAAGAAGCATGAAGCTAGGTGGTGTTTGCAAGGCGCAGTGATGCCAAGGTAGTGTGATGTGGTGGTAGCCGAGCTGCACGTGGTGCAAAGGGAAGTGCATGTGCAAGAAGAACCAAGGGTTCTTTGGCTACAGAGAGACAAGGTGGTTCCTATGCCGAGGATGCCGGCTAGAGTGGCTCCAATTGAGGAAGATGTGTAGGTGGTGAGGCAAGCTTTTCCATGCATGGGAACTCCCCATATATTTTTTCTCTTTTACCGCAATATCTCCTATTATATAAGTTACTTTTGATTTTTTTTTCCTTTTTCACAAACGCTTTAGCCTTTATTAAATAAATAAGACTTATGCTAATCAATCACGATGTAGCATAAATAAGTAAGCTTTCTTCGTTGATCTCTCTTTTGACCTTAAATATTAAATATATATATATATTCTAAATTACATTATATATTTTAGTATTTTCTAATATATTTTTCATGTATGTATATTATTCCACCCTACCAAATATTTTATTCACTAGTTTTCATTTTCAAACCTCAACCCCACTTTCAAATTTCAATAATACCTCCATCTAGATGATTGCCACTCTTTTCAAAACTCTAGGTCATGTTTTCATACACTTGAAGGCAAGAGAGAAGTCCACTCAAAGGGGACCACCAAAAGACCTTTGCAGCCACACATAATACATTATTTGGCTGAATTTTTTAAGTAAAGAAGAACCCTAAATCTGAAGGAGCGTTCAACATGAAAGATGTAGCTCGTGATCTGAACTTTTAGGTCAATGTTTTTCAGAATTTTTGGAGTTATGAACACGGAGATATGATTTTTGTAGTGGACCCCAGTTTTCTCGTGTAATGGTGACACAGGCCATCCCCAATTTTCTTCCCTCCAGAATGGCTATGGTTCTACAAGTCTTCAAGCATGATTACAAGAGACAAGGCTCTTTTAATGAGGTCTTGGCAAGTCTAGAGTGATTCTATCACCATTTTTGGAGGATCCATCCTCATCAAAAACTATCCACCTTTGACAATCTCTCTTGTAAATTTCTTACCTCTCTCTTCTCTCCCTAATAAGCTTATGTCTAGCCAAAGCTAGACTATTGTAAATATCTCCTATCCTCTACATCCTACCCACATTCTCTCATCTTCTCTCTCTATTGACTATGGTATTTTAAATAATGAGGAGACAAGATGGGAGCCACAGTCACATGCACCCCATTTTCCTAGTCACCAAAGTGGGACACTCACCTCAAATAGAAATATTGCTAAATCCTCCCCTCCTTCCCTATAGAAGGAGGCCATGAGAACACACACACACACACACACACACACACACACACACACACACACACACACACACACACACACACACACCTATCCATACACAATCTTGTGCTACATGCTTGTAGTATGAACCCTAATCACATAATCACAACACCATCGTCATCACCATCACCATGCACAAAAGATGAGCACCACACCTCCACACCACTTGTAATTAAGGGTTGAAGGCACAATTTCAAGAAGAAGAAGGGTAGACACACTCATGATATTCCTCGCCATCAACTCCCATCTCTCCATTATGCCTCCTACGATCTTGTCCCCTTCTCATTTTCCTGCCATAAGCTACCTATTGTATTCATCTTTTGCAAGCAATCAACACACTCCATCTTGGTGCCATACTTTGTGTCGCTTTGGATACATCTCATTGTGAGTATGGTATATGCTTGTTCCTTGCCTTTTTTCTTTTTGCTTATGTAAAGGTGTGCGGATTCGCCACCATACACACACACTCTCTCTCTCCCTCTCATATTCCTATCATCTTGCTACTTCCATCTTGAGGTGTGCGGATTCGCCACCTCTTGTATGATAAGTGAGCATACTTGCAAGTTCCCCCTACCTCATTATCTTCCTTACTAACATGCACGAGTAGCAAGCCCATTCTCACTCATTCACCACTCCTCTCACCTTATTCTCTGACCACCCCATTCCACATTTGGACGTGGATCTTGAAATTTTTTTCCATGGCATACTTCATTGTGTATATGTATGCGTCCTAGCCGCATATCTTGGTAGGTGGTGCCCCTATTGTGTATCCCCCATGATGAGGCCATTGTGCATAGTCTTGGTGTAGAGGCCACCGGGTCTATTTTTCACTTCCGCCTCTCAGTGGTTCCAGAATGGACAAAGGAGGTGCTCTCAAGTTCGAGTATGACTGTAGAAGCTCCATTGAAGTGTCGTAAAGGCCAAAGAGTGCGGTTTGCAGATAAGGTCGAAGCGGTGAAGCTAGAGGAGGTTTCCAAGCTTGAAACAGAAGAGGAGATTGAGTCAAGTGATAGTAGCTCCATGAATGCAGATACGAGTTAAGAGACCAAGTCGTCTCAATCGAGGTATGATGAGTTTGACCTCTTACATGTGAGTATTTAAGTAGTAAATGTGTGCAAGAAGCATCATAAAGTGCAAGCCGAGGTGCTTAGTGAGGACCAAGTGGAGAAGTCCAGTCCTACATGTGATGGTGAGCAGTTAAGATTGATGTGTGTTGCCATGCTAATGGCCATGATGATGAAGGCAGCAGTGGAGTGTGCCACGATGGTGCAACATGTGTAGATTTTTGCCAAGAGGTATAGAGAAGTCATGCCCATGAAAGAAGACAAGGATGATGCAATAGAGGATGAGTTTCTCTCTTCCTTGGTAGAGCATGATGCAGTAGAAGAGCAGGTGATTGCAATCGACAGGCAAGTGGTGCTTATTGACCTTGAAGGGCCAGTAGGCATGGATGAGCTCGATAATGTTGGAATTGAGTGCATGGTAGGTGAGAAGGGAAATGTGGAGTCAAAGATAGAAGTGTCTCCTATACAGCCAGTGCACTCTATGACAAATGATGCAGATTCCAAGGTGAGGTCCAAGCTTTCCAAGGAGGTCTGTGAGTGGTGGTTGAAGGGAATGGTGATAAAAGCGACGATGCAATGGGATATTGAATAGGTACAAGATTTGATGGATGAGGATCTAGCTTTATAGGGATGGGAGGGTGGGCCAGGTATGCCAGGTATGTCACGAGTGTTGGTTGAGCAGGATGGTGAGCACAATCGTGCTCTATTTGGTGTTCTTGGAGGTGCTTTGTTGCGAGCGGGCAGTATGCCCTGGGGTGCAAGGAGTGGTAGAAGTGTGTTGCTGGCGGTTTGTGTATGCATCTGGCTGTGTACCTTAGTGTGGCACTATGCAAGGGTTTTATAGGTGAGTGGAAGAGATCACTCAAAGGTGTTTGTACTAGGTAGATGACTACAGATAAAGCACGGGGTTGGGCAACCCGCTTGAACAAAAGTGGCGGGTGACAGAGGCTAGGTTTCGTACAAATGTTAGGTGCTTTGTGGTGTGCAAAGAGTTTGTTTTGGGTGTGCAGTTTTTTAGTGCAATAAGCCTATGTGTGGTTGAACATAAATGCTCAATGAGGGGGTGGGCAATGCTGGTGTAGCCAAAGTTGGTCCGAGCTAGAAAGTGATCTATGCCAGAAAAAGGATACAGGCAGGTGCAGTGCATAAGGCTAGGGCAGGTACCAAGGTCCTCGGCAACCACAAAGGGTAGTGGGAATGTATGTTTGAAGAGGTTTTTTAGGCCAGAAGAGCTAAAGGATGATCCAAATGGGATGAGAGATCAAGGTGTCCAAAGTGCCAAGTCAGTGCTCTAGAATGTGGTGTTCAATGTGCTCTAGAAGCCGGTCTAGACAGCTCATCAAACGAAGCCCTGGTGTGCAAGATATTGAAGTTCAAAGTTAGAAGGTGTTGCAGATCCCCGACGGGCAGGGCTACTTAGGACAAATGGCCGAGGCAGATGTCAGCAGATAGATACATAGAGCCCAAACTATGGAGCATGCCTGTCTTCTTGGATTTCCAATCATAGCTTTGGATAGTAAGTTATGGCCATCAAAAGTTTTTTTGAGGGCTAGTTATGGGCCAGGTTGACCGCATGGGGAACCATGCCATCTGGCATCTTTTGGGCTCCAAAATGGATCAAGAAGGTAGTGCATACTATCTAGAGTTAAGAACAAGTGACGGTGCATCAATCGGGTTTCCAGGTGGCAAGATGTGTCAGTTTGAAAGTTGACTGCAATCGCCTAGGGGAGAGTGACATATGTTTTTTTACCTTTTTTGTGGCCTCCGATGGCAGTCCTAGAAACCTCAAAATGTGGCAAGAGGTAGGTGATTTGACAAAAGGAAACGAGGAGTTTCGATGGGTCTTTACTCCTTGGAGATCGGGTCTGTAAGAAAAATGGGAGCTTGGCCAAGGAGGACCAAGAAAATTGGCATCAAATGGGATTTTTCGACAATCCTCTCATGGAAAACGGTGTCTTTGGAGAGAACCCACGGGCAGCTGCCAGGTGGAGGCTAGATAGTCCCACATTCGGGGCTTGGTGGCAAGCAACTGGGGTATGTGAGAATGGGCATGGCCCCTTGTGTAAGTGTAATGGGAGAAATGTTGAGATGTCGAGCTCTACACCTTGAGCTGGCATCCACTACGGGTCTTGGCCGCTTACGGCATTTACTCACTGGCGCGTTAGGTGACCGACACGGAGGATCTCTGCCAGTGATTCTACAGCTGGACTACACTTATAGTGCCAGCCTAGTACGCTTCTAGCGAGTTCACACTTAGTGACCGCATGTACATATGTGATACTTTTCAGCTTTAGCACTTAGTCATTTTGTACTCTCTTTTTTGTGAAGAAGAAGAAGAAGCTTTCCATCTCTGTGTGCTTTGTGCTTTTCTTGTGTAGCTCTCTTGCATCCTCATTCTTTACATGGTATCAGAGCCTGGGGCAGGCAAGAGAGGCTAAGAGAGCAAGAGCATCACAATCTCTTCGTTCGCAATCAGTGATGACATCCTTTTAAAGTATGATCTACCCAAGGATGGGGGCAGTCTTCATTCACGTCAGCCAATTGAATTATTTTCCTCTTACCCTTCTTTCCCTGACCCTTGAGCTTTCCGATTTTAGGGATTGTATATATATAGATATATAGTAACTAACCACCCTAGTTTATATATATATATATATTAAAGAGCAAGAGCAATTAGCAAACGAGTGTGTACAATACTAGTCAAAATCATTGACCCAGACCTACACATGTCACATCAGGTACACTGAAACAGAAACCTATGTCATCAATCAAACACCTAACCATCCTCTATTTGTGCTCACAGATATGGCTAGTTCTTACGAATGTTCTTTTTGCTTGTCCCAAGTAATGCATTTATGTTATCCTCATATTTCCTCTGAATGGGATTCGGTTGAAACACTCGCTTGTGAGAGAAATGTTGAGGAGTTAGAGTGGCTGGTCCGCCTCTTTACTACAATGGATCCCTATTCTATCGAGGAAGTTTTGTTACCATATACATGTGGTAGTGATGTGTGTGAACACACTAGGACCGTTGGGGCATTTTTTCCCTCTTTAGAAGGTTTTCCCCCCCGTGCATTTTATATACGCCCATCACTCTAGGGCTATCTATCTTTCCATTGCACACTAAGTAATACACTCTCTATTGTGTGCCTTGAGCTTCCTTCATCTTCTCCAAGCTGTGTGCATTTCTCTGCAACCCTTTATTCCAACAATTGGTATTAGAGCAGGTTGCGTCCTCCCAAGCTTAGTCGCCAGCTGCTCCAGTACACGCCTGCTCACTTTCTCCGATTTCAGTGAGCTTTGGCGAGTGTTCCCAAGTCGACAAATATTTCAGGTAAGCTCGTAGAGCTTGGTCTGCTCAGATTTTTGATTTGGGCTCATTTCGGCCTCCATTTCCACTACAAGCTGTATTGCACAGGCTATTTCGTCATTTTGTGCAGAATTTCTCTCAGTTCCGTTTTGTGCATAACAGGTGCCTTATAGTCTTCTACAGTTTGTGCTATATAGAACATGTTGTTCCAGCTCCGTTTCTCCTATTTTCCGGCAGAAAATTTTTAGGGTTTTTTCGCACAAGTTTTTGAACAGGTCTCCAAAGTGCAGTATACAAAGATTTACTATACAAGTACAGTGGTTGTATGTACGCTTGATTGTGGACACTCGTTGAGTGTAGAAAGCGTTACAAGTACCACGATAGCAGGTTCAACAGATTTGCAGGTTTTTGTAGATTGTAGCTATTTGGTCTTAGTGCTTCAAGATGTCTGACGGTTTCAGTCAGATTGTTACTGAGAAGCTTGAGAAAAATAACTACCCTGCATGGAAGTTCAGAATAACAAATTTCCTAAAAGGAAAAGGTTATTGGGACTATGTAGAAGGAGACAATGAAAAGGAACCAGAGATTCCCGAGGCAAATGCTACAGCAGAACAAAGGAAAGCTTTGAGGGACTGGCAACAAGGCCAGAGCAAAGTGATGTATTGGCTTTCTATGAGCATCACAGATGGCATGATGGGCTATCTACAGGATGTTGAAACCCCCGCCATTGCATGGAGAAACTTAGGCAGAGTGTTCGAGGTGAACACCAAGGCCAGGAAGCTTCAACTAAAGTCAGAGCTAAATCACGTTAAGAGGAACAACCTCTCAATCAATGATTATGCCTTGAAGATCAAGAGTATCATTGAGGCTCTTGGATCTATTAAAGTCTTAGTGGAAGACAATGACATTGTCCGTGCATGCTTGGATGGTCTAGGAGATGAGTATGTACATTTTAGGTCTTCCATGAATACAAGAGACGACATCCCCGTGTTCCAAGATTTGATTTCTATGCTTATTCTTGAGGAGAAGAACCTTGACACATCTTCTTCTCATGGCAGAAATAATTCTGAACAGGCCTTCTATTCTAACTCCAACAGAGGTAGAGGTAGAGGTCGTGGTCGAGGCCCAAGGGGTTGCAGGGGCCAATTTCTGGAAGGTCAATCAAATCAAAACAATATAGGTGGCATGGGAAACCAGTCTCAAGGCAGGGGGAGTCAAAGAGGTCATGGTGCAGGATCAAGCAGGCAGCAACATACTCCAGATAACAGAGAATGTTGGACTTGTGGTGAAAGAGGTCACATGTCACGTGAGTGTCCAAAGGGAAAAACAAGTGGAAAGAGAGAATAGGGAAACTATGCATCTACTAGCAGAGATGCAGATGACAGCAAAAACGAGCGCATGTTTGTTATGCAGCATGTAATGAATACAATTACTGTAGAGAATTCCACCCAAGATGATGTTGGTATGTGGATTCAGGTGCCTCTAATCACATGAAGTCTCGTGGAGAGTGGTTTAGAGATATGCGCAAACTAGATGTGTCAAGCTATGTGCAGACAGGAGATGACACAGCTCACCCCATTGCTCATGTAGGGGACATACCTCTAAATACGAAGAGTGGGAAATCAAAGTACTTAGCAGATGTACTTCATGTCCCAAACATTACAAAGAATCTTGTTTCTATTGGACAAATGGTTGAGCAGGGTTTGCAGGTTCGCTTCAATCCAAATGGCTGTTATGTAGAAGATTTCCAGAATGGCTGTAAGCTAATCACAGAGGGCAAATGTGTGGGCAGAATGTTTACGCTGAATGTAGACATGCCTGAGGTAAAAGCTGCATTATTTGCACAGGGCACAGGTGTTGTGGATGATGTTGACATTTGGCACAAACGCATTGGCCATGTCAATGAGCAGAGATTGCGCAGCATGCAATCAAAACAGATTGTAAAAGGTTTGCCCAAATTCAAGGTGGATGGTATGCATAAAGTGTGTGCAGCATGCCATTTTGGGAAACAGTCAAAGGGTTCATTTCCACATGAGCGCAATGTATGTAAAAAGCCACTTGAGGTGGTGCACATAGATGTTTGGGGTCCAACCGATACTGCAAGTATACATGGTTGCAGGTATTATGTCTCTTTCATTGATGACCATACAAGGAAAGTATGGGTCTACTTCATGCGTAACAAAAGTGAAGTGTTTGGTCACTTTCAAGACTTCAAAGTCATGATTGAGAAGGAGACAGATATGCAAATCAAGACATTGAGGTCAGATGGAGGGGGAGAGTACTTCTCCAATGATTTTTCAGATTTTCTGTGAATGCATGGCATACGCAGGCAGTTTACATGCAGATATACTCCACAACAGAATGGGGTCGCAGAAAGGAAAAACAGGCACATTGCAGATGTAACCCCTGAGGAAAAGTTTACAGGTACAAAGCCTGATTTGGCACACTTGAAAGTGTTTGGCTGCATAGCTTACGTGCATGTACCAGATGAGTTGCGTAGGAAATTGGATCCTAAAGCAGAGAAATGTATTCTTGTGGGATATTCCCTTGAACAAAAGGGGTACAGGTGCTACAATCCTACTACACGAGAATTACGAGTGAGTAGAGATGTAGTCTTTGATGAGATGAGCAGCTGGTACAGTAATACACATGGCACTATTGGGGCTGATGTAAAAGATGATGTGGTTGTACAAAATGTGAGGCCACAGTCACAGGTTTTGAGTGGACCACAAGAGTCCTCTTCTCGTGGCTCTATTGAGAAACCATGGAATGGTAGACTACGTACGCAGGTTACTCCACCAACAGGTACAGGAAATGTATCACAAAAAGGAAAGGAAAAGGTTGATGAACCTCCCTTTATGGCTAATGCATCATCAGGTTTTTCACATGTAGACATGGATTCAGATGGTTCTGAACAAAGTCTTGATGAGGAATTTGGAATTCCGGCTGTTAGTACACCTGGTGTAAGGAAAGTACAAGAAGATGCTAGAGGGCCAAGGAGTGACCCAGGACCGCGCAGATCTAATAGAGTCAGAAATCCAGTTCAGAAATTGACTTATGATGGGTATCTAGCGCATCACCAAGCCTACATGGCTAAGGTGATACAGGATGTGGAGCCCACATGTTTTGAGGATGCAGTTGGAAATGTGCATTGGGATGATGCAATGAATGAAGAGATGGCTGCATTGGAAGCAAACGACACATGGGAGTTGGTGCCATTGCCAAGTGGCAACAAAGCTATTGGCTGTAAATGGGTGTATAAAACCAAGCATAAGGCTGATGGTAACATTGAGCGTCACAAGGCAAGGCTGGTCGCAAAGGGTTATGCACAGACGTATGGCATAGACTATGAGGAGACCTTTGCTCCAGTGGCAAAGATGACGACTGTGAGAGCTGCCATAGCAGTGGCTGCATCTAGAGGATGGATTATGCATCAAATGGATGTAAAGAATGCCTTCTTGAATGGTGAGTTGCAAGAGGAAGTTTATATGGATCAGCCACCTGGTTATGTCGATCCAGGTTACCCAGATTATGTATGCAGACTTCTCAAAGCTTTGTATGGTTTGAAGCAGGGCTCTAGAGCATGGTATGAGAGGATTGCCAAGTATCTTGTTAGTATTGGTTTTAGGAGAGCTCATGCTGATCATTCACCTATGTACATGAGAGTGATGTGGGGATTGTGGTCATTACCATATATGTAGATGACCTTATTATTGTTGGTGACAATGCTATGGAGATTGACCATGTGAAGGGTCTTCTCAAACAAGAGTTTGAAATGAAAGATTTTGGCGAGTTGCGCTACTTTCTTGGCATTGAGGTGATCAGAACTCTAGAGGGTGTATGGCTATCACAGAGACAGTATGCTTTGGACATCTTGTCAAAGTATGGTATGGCTGATTGTAAGCCAATTTCTATTCCCTTGGATGTGAATGCAAAGCTGAGTGATGAGAAGGGTGATGTTGTTGAGGATGTCAACATGTACAGGAAGATTGTGGGTAGTCTAATCTACTTGACTATCACGAGGCCAGACTTGAGCTACACAGTAGGCTTGGAGAGGCAGTTCATGCAGCTTCCGAGGAAGCCACATTTGGATGGAGTACGACGCACACTTAGGTATGTGCAAGGTACTCTTGACTACGCATTGTTCTATGCAGCAGATGCACCATTAGCATTGTATGGGTATACAGATGCAGATTGGGCAGGTAGCATTGTTGATAGGAGATCTACGAGTGGCTTCATGTTCTCTTTTGGGAGTGCTGCTGTTACTTGGAGCAGCAAAAAGCAGCCTACGGTTGCTTTATCGAGCACAGAGGCCGAGTACAGAGGTGCAGCAGTTGCGGCGTGCGAGGTAGCTTGGCTACGCACATTACTTGAGGACTTGGGAGTGCAGGTGGACCAGCAGATTGTCATTCATTGTGACAACCTCAGCAGCATGCAGTTGGCTACGAACCCAGTGTTCCATGCCAGGACCAAACACATAGAGGTCCATTACCACTACGTTCGAGAGCGAGTGTTGGCGGGCGACATCGACTTGGTCTACGTCAGCACAGAGGAGCAGATAGCGGATATCTTTACCAAGGCCCTCGGAGCTTAGAAGCTTCGACGTTTCCGGACTATTCTTGAACTCTGCGACATGCAGATCTTGAGGGGAAGTGTTGAGATGTCGAGCTTTACACCTTGAGCTGGCATCCACTACGGGTCTTGGCCGCTTACGGCATTTACTCACTGGCGCGTTAGGTGACCGACACGGAGGATCTCTGCCAATGATTCTACAGCTGGACTACACTTATAGTGCCAGCCTAGTACGCTTCTAACGAGTTCACACTTAGTGACCGCGTGTACATATGTGCTACTTTTCAGCTTTAGCACTTAGTCATTTTGTACTCTCTTTTTTGTGAAGAAGAAGAAGAAGCTTTCCATCTCTGTGTGCTTTGTGCTTGTCTTGTGTAGCTCTCTTGCATCCTCATTCTTTACAAGAAAGAGCTCCCGAGGAGCTCAACGATGGCTAGTCACGTGGCCTACTGCGGAGGCGCTGCGGTGGTGTTGCTAGATGGCGCACAGGGCGGCGGTCAATAGCTTTTGGCCAATGCTGGCGGCGAGCGGCGGATGGGAGGCGACTCAGGGGAGAAAGCAGCGGTGTTAACATGACTCAGGCACTGACTAGAGGCCGAGCTCACACGGGCGGCCTTACTGCGACTATTTTTGAAGCAAAATTCAAGGCACCACTAGTGATATCGCTAGTGGTCCTGAGCCTGGACAGGGGATGAATCCCATAGGAGACGATTTCGAGAACAAGGAGAGAGAGGAGGTGGCCCCCATGTGTAGGGGACAAGGGGCAGTTCCCACTGAGAGAGAGAGAGAGAGAGAGAGAGAGAGAGAGAGAGAGAGAGAGAGAGAGAGTTTAAAGCTCACCTCGCCCAAAGGGGCTGCCATGTGTACAAGGGGTGGGCGGGCCCATTTCAAGGCCAGGCAAGCAAGAGCAAGGGCAAGGAGGGGATGGCCGGGCACAATAGCACTTAGATGAAGGGTGAGGAGAAAGAGAGAAAGAAGACTGGTAGGGAATGGATCAATCAGGGGCCGGACAAAAGTGGTCAACGAGAAGGTCAAAGAGGTAGTGGAAGAGGGAGCCTTCCAAAGGGTGAAAATAAAGGAGGAAAAGGAAAAAATAAAAAATTCCTAGGGGCACTAGCGATGTCGCCAGTGCACGCCCCCCTTCAAGTGCAAAGAGAGCAAAAAAGGGCAGAGGAAATCAAAGTGGCTACCCCTTCCAAAAGATGCCAAATTGGGATACCAGATGGGCCAATTAGGGAGCAGATTCTAAAGTTGAAGGCCCTTCACTATAAAAGTCATTTTTTAGTCAGATTAGGGGCTTTTTGGTGCCGTTTGAAGCCTACAGAGGAGATTTCTCTGAGAGAAGAGTGTGCTTGTCAAATCCCTTTGTATTTCTCTCATGAAAATGACCATGGTGAGAGGCCCTTGTGTTTGTGCCAAGCATGTTTTCCCATTCCCCCTCTCCAACGTGTCAACGTCAACAACATAGGACCAGTACCTTAACAATCAAAATAAGAGAAATCGTGTTTCAATTCTGGTCATTGGAAACCTGCATCTCCCCAAACAATAGAGATGTCGTTTGAAAGAGAATCGACAAGAGGACACATGTGGTGCATCCGGTGCATCTTATCGATTTACATTAGGTATATCAACTAGAACATCTTCAAATCGTGTCACAATGCTTTACTTAGTAATTTTGGGTGCTTGCAAAAGCTTTGAGATGCTTTATAATGTCTCAAAGTGCTTCAAAGTGCATCACTTAGAGCCTGCAAATGCTTGAAAGCGCCAAAAAAGTGCATCTCTATGGGCATGGAAGCGCCAATTAGTGCTTCAAAGTATTTCAGAGCGCGTCCAAAGTGCACTAAAGTGATTCATGGTGCTTGAAGGTGCGACAAAGTACTTTAGAGTGCTTTCTAAAATCTAAAGTGCTTTGTAGTGCTGCAGAGTGCCATATAGTGCGTCAGAATGCTCTTAAATAGCCTGAAGTGCTTTGAAAGAGCCCTTAAAGTGGACTGCAGAGTGATTTCAAGTGCCTAAAAGTGCTTTAAAGTGTTGAAGAGTGCTTCAAAGTACTCTAGAGTGCTTTAGAGTGCTTGAAAGTGCCAAAAAGTGGTTTATAGTGCTTCACATGCTTCAAAGTGCCACACAGTACTATTTAGTACACCAAAGTGCTTCATAGTGCTTAAAACTTCCATAAAGTGTTTCATAGTGTTTAAAAGTGCCACAAAGTTCTTGAAAGTGCATTAAAAGGGCCACTAAGTAATTGAGAGTGCTTCCAAAGTGCACCAAAGTATTTCAAAGTGAACCAAAGTGCTGGTAAAGTGCTTCAGGGTGCTATCAAGTGACTGAGAGTGCACTGAAGTGCTTCAGAGTGCTTTTAAGTGTCCCAAAGTGCTTTGCAGTGCTGTAGAGTGCTTCAAAGGGCACCAAAGTCCATGACAAGTTGCTTGAAAGTTCCACGTGGTGCTTGAAAGTTCCACAAAGTGCTTCACAATACTTTCAAGTGCCCCAAAGTGCTTTAAAGTGCTTAAAAGTGCCCCAAAGTGCTTCAAAGTACTATCAAGTGCCTCAGAGTGCTTTTAAAGTGCACTAAAGTGCTTCAAAGTGCTTTCAAGTGCCCCAAAGTTCTTTACAGTGTTGCAGAGTGCTTCAAAGGGCACTAAAGTGCTTAAAAGTGCCCCAAAGTGCTTCAGAGTGTTCTCCAAGTGCATTGAAGTGCTTCACTAGTGCACACCAACTCCCACTGCTCAACCAGCCCCACCTCACTTTGGTTAAAAAGGTGGATAAATGACATACCTACTTTTTTTGTGGACAAAAGGTGAAGTCATACCTACTTTGTTAATATACACCTCGAGGTGGTAGTATGTAAGTGTTGCAACTAGATTTTAGTACTTTATAGTATTTTTAAATGTCTTTCGTGTGGCAGAGGGATTTGTATATGCGGTTCCAGGAGGCTCATCCTAGCATTAGGATGTCCCTTAGATGCTTTGAGGATCTGAAGCCATACTTTGTACGCAAGTTGAAGGACCGCAACAATTGTTGTTGTGAATACCATGTTCAACTGGTTTACTTGAAGGAAGGCTTAAATTAGATGCGTCATGGAAGATACGGGCTACATGGAATGTCATACTTTTGCAAGTGTTTTGTGTGCAATCCGAGTGGGGGAATAGCGCAATGCACGGCATCAAAACCCACTTTTTGATCCTTGACAGAACTAGGGGAGCCTATACTGTGCCCAAAGCCAACTCATAGTGCTTTTCACCGCAGTAAATGTCTTTTGGAAACATGCACTAATTGCGGGATTAAAAGGAGCTTGTTGTGTCCTGTTGAAGAGAGTGATGGTATCTCTAGAATGATTATCAAGCTTTTTGACAAGGTTCCTACACAACAAAAGGATGAAGAAGGTCTAGATAAATGTAAAAAAGACCTCGTGGTTCAACAGCTCAGTCCAATGAGTTTCATTTTTGTGCTCCAAGGGAAACTAGGAAAGTTCATCAAACACAACTACTTGTACAGGTGGCAAGATCAACATTTCAAGGAGTGTTTGGTCAATTTTCTTGACGATGTAGTGGTGTCTATAATGGATTTTGCAGAGAATTACTCCTTCAAGGTGCAGAATGAGATCCAGTCAATGCATTGGTATTCATCTCAAGTCACTATTTTTGTTCACATTTCATACTTACGTGATGCACTTGGTGCTATACAAAAGACGACTCACTTCTACATCTCTCACAACAAGACACATGACACTTTGTTTGTCCAGTACTATTTTCTTTTGCACAGTGAATGGCTGAAAAGACATGGCTATAATGTCAAGAGACATTGGGTGTGGTTGGATGGTGCTGCATCACAATTCAAAGCAAGGTGGCCATTCTATTTTGTTGCACAGTTCTTCAATATGACAGGTGTCGAAATGACGCACAATTGTTTTGCTTCAGGCCATGGAAAGGGTGAGCACGACGGGGCTGGTGCAGTGGTCAAAAGAGGCCTCACACAAGAGTAGTTGAAATTTGATGAGTGGGAGCTGCATAATGCTTCAAGCGTTGTTGAATTTCTCAATGAAACTCTTAGAAATCAATGCCCACAGAAAGACAAGAAAGTTAATTGTGCTTTCTGGGAGGTCAAGCTTGGTGATGTTGATAGAGTTATAGAGTTGGATTGCAAGCTCACAACAGGGTCGCGATCCTGGCACTGTGTCAATGGCTACAGTCAGACAAATATGCATGAACTAAGGCACAAACTGCTCTCTTGCTTTTGTGGTGCGTGCATCAAAGGTCAATGGAGGAGATGTGCCAACAAAGATCATGTGCAGGGATGGGTATACTTGCAAATACAACCCACACTTATGGATAAAAGCGATGGAGAACCGTCGAGAGAGGATGAGGATGAATACGCCCCCATGTATGCTGGCCACCACGATGACTTGAGCGGTGCCTTGATGGTTGGCCAGAACTTTGTAGTGACTGCAGAGGAGGCAGGTGCAGACTTCTACGTCTTGGAATGCACCAACACAAAGCACCTAGCCAAAACACAAAAAAATATCAATGGAACAACATCATTAAGAAAAATTCGTATGTGGTTGAGGGCCTATTCTAGGACAAGGTAGATGTCCGGGATGATACTTATGTCCTTTTAAACAACAAGCCCACTGCTCTAATCTACTCCCATCTGGTGCAATGCATCAGGGATTCCATGTCCCTGAGGGAAGGTGAGCATAATGTACATGATATGTCAAATGACATATTTGAGAAAATCTATAACAGCATGTCCCCAGAGGAGAACTTGTAAGACTTATCTCTGTAAATTTGACTTTGGCCATCACTTTTAGCAGTAGCTAGCACTTGTTTTTTTTCTTTTTAACTAAAAAGGAGGCAGTGAACTATGTTGAAGAGAGTCAGGAAGGATTGCATCAAAGCTTGTGGGGGGGGGATTCACCTAACTACTACTGCCCTCTAAAATTACAGCTAATCACCCCTACTAAAAATCTAGCACTTTTCACAGTAGAGTGATAAAAGACGTCTTTTAAAACACTTGAAAGTAGTTTTGAGCACTTGGCAAGTTTATCAACACTTTACCAATCCCCTAAACCACTTTACTAGCCCCCAAAAACACTTAAAAGTACTTATGAGCACTTTATGAGTCCCTTGTACCACTTGACCAGCTCTTTGGACCACATAGGACCACCTGACCAGCACTTTTAAGCACTTTATACTACTTGACAAGCACTGTGAACCACTTGAAAACACCCAAAACCACTTGACCATCACTTTATACAACTTGACAAGCACTCTGAACCACCTGAACAGCACTTTGAACCACTAGACCAACCCCCTGAACCACTTGGACAACACTTTGTTCCACTTAACCACCATTTACAAGCCCCCTGAAAAACATGAACAGCTATTTGGACCACTTAGGAACTCCTGACCATCACTTTTAAGCACTTTGTACCACTTGACAAGCCCCTTGAACCACTTAACCACCCTCCTGAACCACTTGGCCAACACTTTATACCACTTGACACGCACTCTAAACCACCTGACCAGCACTCTGAACCACTTGACCAACCCTCTGAACCACTTGGACAACACTTTGTACTACTTGACCACCACTTAACAACCACCTGAACCACTTGACCAGCTCTTTGGACCACTTTGTACCACTTTGGACCACCTGAAAGCACTTTATACTACTTGAAAAGCACTATGAACCACCTGACGAGATCTTTGGACCACTTAGGACCACCCGACTAGCAGTTTAGACCACCTGACCAGCACTTTGAAGCACTTTATACTACTTGATAAGCACTATTAACCACTTGACCACCACACACTTTGAACCACTTGACCACTTAACCAACACTTAACACCCACTCCAGTTGATAGCAGCAGTAAAAAAACACTTGCAAAATTCTTCATAGTTTAGATACAAGAACATTTTGCTTTACAGGGAGTTAGCTTTTTCAAGGGGTAAAGTCAGTTAGTTAGTAGACTACTCTGGCCATTCTTGCCGATGTAGCCGCTTATAATTGGTTGCTGGACCTAGCATTTTCGGTGCAATTTTTTTGTGTGTGCCCGTACTTTTCCATGTGCTAGATTTGAGTCCAATTGTGCAAGTTCATCCGTCTTGGCATCAAATGAACATTCCCTAATAGTCGTGGCTCTGTGAGGAGTCTGAGACCACTTTATTATAAATGCGGCAACATCTTCTTTGAGGAAATTTTCCCATTGCCTCTCAATTTGTTTTTCTATCTAGGCAAAATGACAAAGTTACTAGGATCATTGAATTACATCTTATGAAGGGAATCATTCAGCAGTAAAGTGTTATAATTATTGAACTTAGGAAAGAGGTGCCAGAAGTTTTCTAGTTTTTTGAAAAACATTTGGTTTGGGGGTTTCCATATTCCCAGCTAGTAACATGGCAGCAGTTCTGTGCCAGCCACCCACTCAAACAATGCTTGGCCTAAGATAGGCACTTGTCCATACCCTTCTCAAGATTGTGGTAGGTACGGGACAATCACAAAAATGTCTCTACTATCTGACTGAGTCTAAGCAAGAATAATTCTACATCGTTCCGTATATAGTAGGTGACGGTATCATCCCCCTTTACTTTGTCAAAGTACAACATGTTTAAATTTGAGGGTTCCAATCCTTTGCGCTTATCATGCACACAAGCAAGCACATTGTTGAAGTCTACAATTACTGCCAAATCTCTATGGACTGGGAAGGAGACATTGGTTCATAGCAAGGAAGCTGGCAATCAATGTGCTCTACCTCATTAGTAGGCTGTGGGGGTTTTGAGCCAACCACACAAATTTTAACTACAGAGAACAAATGGAGAGAAACTAAGAGAGAATACTTGGGGAAAAAAAAACAAAGCTGCAATCTAAAAAAAATATCATGGAGAAAAAAGATACAAAGCTTCAAGAAGCTAGTACTCTTTTTGGGATCTTGGGACAACTCGTCCTCCATTTGCTTCTTTCTTTTCTTCCGCATCTCCACCGCTACAAATTACAGGGTTGATTTTATTTGAGGATCCTCTACCTTAGCTACATTGTCCTCCTTATAGGCATCAGTACCTGGGCAGCATATTGTGACCACAATGAACATGGTGACCATGATTCAGACACGGCATGAGACAGATACACAAAACTGACATTACCATGGTTGCTTGCAAATGTATTTGACTCCTTAAGAATGTTTCGGTTACCACCTTCAAAGTTCTTGTACTTCAGTATCATGGCGTCAAGGTCAAAGACCTCGTCCACATCATGCATGGATGATGTGGAAGCTTCTTTCTCAGCCACTGGCTCAACTGAACCAACGCACACAATTAGTCTCCACAATAGATTAGCATAAGTTCAATTGTATAAAATGACAAACCTACCTTCAAGCTCCTCATAAGAATTCCCAAGTGCCTAGCATCTTGCTATATGGGGTATCTCCCATTTACAGTCTGGTACAACACACTTGGGATCAGTCGCGCTGACCACTGAAAAGAAGAACGGATGGTATCTGTGGGCACACGGCAGCTGAAAGACACTGGCCTCATATTTTCCTGATAGTTCTTGACCACAAGCCACAAAATTTCCAAACAATAAAACAATATCCACTCTTAATTTAGACTTGGAAGGTGGAGTGGACACTAGAAGGGCCCTGCCCTCTCTTTCCATGAAGTTGCTAGACCCCTTCATGAAGGAGGGCTGCCTTCTGAACTCACCAAGCTCCTTGTCCATTTCCTGAACTATTTTTTGTACAAAATAAAAAACAAAGGTTGATTATTACACAACCAACCATAATGGGGGACATGCAGGCCCTAGCAGCAGGCACTTGCAAGCACCTTGCAGTATTTGCTGGAACATTCAAGTACTTGTAGACACTTGCAAGTGCCTACAAGTTCTCTATATGTCCACTTGCAGCACTTTGAAAGGCACTTGCTAGCACTTGGTGGAAGCTCTCTTTAGCACTTTGAAGTAATTTCACCCCCCTGCACATGCTTGCATGGTATTAAAAGTGCTTTAAAGTGCTTAAAAGTGATTGTAGAATAAACCTTTAAGCACTTCGAAAGCATTTTGAAGCAACTTTAAGCACTTTGAAGCACCGAGTCAACCACTTGTAGGACTTTGCAAGTGATTCAAAGTGCTTCAAAGTGTTGTAGTGTGCTTGCAAGTGGTTCAAAGGGCTTGCAAGTGCATAAAATTTAGGCACTTTTTAGCCTGGGGGATTCAATCTATATATAACACGGGACGCCACCTACAAGTGAACAACTTTGATAAAACCCCTATATATGACTCATATTAGGAAATATGACCCCCTTTATAAACTTATACAACAATCAATGCAAAAAACTATCATACCCCTATCTTACATATAAATTTAGGTCTCACATGATCTAACTGAGTAAAACTAGTCAAAGAGCGTGTAGCATAGTGACTGGCAACGTACCTCTGCAGTGATGGGTGTACAAGATGAGGAGGTACCTTCATTGCGCAACCGTAGGTCCTGCTTTGCAGCCAGGATTGTCTTTGCAGACTTCACCTTCTCTTATGCCTTCACTACCTGCTGCTAAGGTCATCCGAAAGATTCTCCAACCATGCTGTGTAGAAGAGTTGAGAGGCAGTCCACATGTGTTGGAGAGGGTGGCTGGACACCACAGGACCATCCACAGCATCCTGTATTAGTCCTTCAAATGTGGGGGCTTCCTTCACACCGTAATCGGACATGAACTTCTGCATTTTTTTATTGAGCCCCATTTTCTAGCTCTTGACATTCTCTAATACTTGATCCCTAACCAAAGCCCATGAAATCTTACGGCTGTTGGGGTCTGCTTTGGTAGCATCAGAGTATTCATATGCAAACCCTCTAGCAAACCTCATCATGAGCTCGTTGTTAGAGGGGGCAGCCTGGTAGACCTTCTGATACAGAAGCCTAAATGCATCGTAAAGGTGGTCATGCACCTAGTGGAGGAAGATCTTAATCTTCTTCTTCTCTGGCACCTTGAACATTGTTGACCAGTGTTTAGGTGGAAGGTCCTTGTTTGTTAAATGATTGGGCAACTTGCCCTCCATACTGAGTCCATATTCCTCATGCAACTGCAATGCAGAATAGAAAAACTTGGAAAGTACCGGATAATCCACTGATGTTGCAAGTAAAGCCACTCAGAAAAATGATTTGCAACCAATGCTAAAAAATAGGATTTTTGGCCATGCACTGCCATGAGGCACATAGACACGACCAAAACACGATGTAGAACTCACCTTTCCGAGCATATTTTTCAACCGACAACATACATTTGGAGAGGGAAATTTTGGCGGTCGTGTTTGTTGTTGGGGTCTGTAGCGTCGTGTTGGTTGCAAGGGACTACTCTATCGTGGTTGTTGAAGGCGTATGCTATGTCACATGTCTTGCGAGGGTCTGCTGTGTGGTGGCTGTTACCGGGGTCTACTGTGCAGTGGTGTTTGTTGCAGGGGTTGCCTGCTGTATCAACTCCGTGCTCTGAGTCAGGTTTTTGCGCTTCCTGGAGCTAGTATTCTTCTTAAGAGTCATCTGTGCAGAGGGTGCTGCTATACCCTTTATGCTTCCGTGCCAAGGGCAATGGGGGTAAAGCTCCACCAGGGCTATGGCAAAGCGCGACGGGTGCAAGGGGGGGCAGAGCATGATGGCTACATCATGCAATGGGGGGAGCACGAGCAATGGGGGGAGCATGAGCTATGGGAGTAGAGCGAGCACACATGTATAGGTGAGATTCGCAGTGACAAGCTAGTTGCATGAGAGGAAAGGAGAAAGAGGACAAGGAGTGTCTAGGCCATGATGACTATAAGTTCAAAAAAAGGAGACCCACTCCACCCCATAATGGCTCGCATGCATCTAGGTTATGGGTATATAAATTATATTGCATGAAAATTTAGAATCTCCCTCTCCAAAATTTGAAAAACATTGAATTTCCCTCCACCTAGGTGTTATTGGTGGTACCACCAAAAGGTGTAAAAAGTGGTACCACCTAAACATGCTATCACCCAGTTCCACTCATAGCCTTTCACCGTCTTCTTAAGATCTGCAAACTCAAACAGGAGTAATTACTAAATACACATCTAAAACCAAACTCTAATACCATTTACATTACTTTACTCGTCAATGTTTTAAAAAAACACATAAATTCTCAATCTCTTTAAATTATAAATACCAAAAAAAAAAACTCAAGTGTGAGCTTTCACTCTATACCTGAATCATGATAAATAAATTGCTTAATCTATCTCAATAACTTCCAAGTGTGAGTAAACTCTACACAAAGAAAGATATCTTTAAAAAACCTACCTAAATTACCTCCAAGTGTGCGTGTAACTCAACACATGGCAAGCAATCAAAATTCACTACTTCTCTAGATCTCTTTTAGATGTGAGAATACCTCTATACATATTTAATCTACCTAAATTGTCTGTAGTGTGAGTATTACTCTACACATGATAGACAATCATTAGATAAATCTAACCTAAGTTAGTTCCAAGTGTGAACATAGTTCAACACACAATAGGTAACTCTTAACTTTAACTATCTAATGTAAGTTACTTCTAAGTGTGAACATAACTCAACAGAAAGCAAATAATTGCTAACTTTAACTATCTTAAATCACTTCCAAGTGTGAGTTTCCTCTACACAAGGCAAGTAATCACTAACTACTTTACTTAATTTACCTCCCAATGTAAGATACACTTCACACAGACCAGATACAGACTAAACTCAAAACTCCAAAGCCTTAAAAAGACTACATTTAACTAATTTAACTTTTTATCTTAAGCCCTAAATTTTTACTTAAAAAATTATATAGAAAAATTCAAAATGGTTTTTTTATAACTTTTTTGGTGTTGTAGAGCTCACCTATAGATGAGAAAAAGGGGAAGAGAAACTTGGGGAGTCTAGCTGCTAGATAAACTCTACAAATGGGTACAAAAGACCTAGAAAATTATCTTCTTTACAGATGACCTAATCAGAGGAGGGAATAGATTGCAAAGTTATGCCATTCTGATTTGCGCCTAAATCACCAAATTTTGTTGATTGAATAAGATTTGGAAATCCAGGAACCTTCGTGTCTTGAAGGCAAAGTTTGGTGTGGACCAATTTGATGATATTGTGTGTGAGAGCACTGAGCTCATTTATATTGTAGGATCAAAGAAGGGTCAATCGCTACTGTCAAAGATTGGAAATATACATTTTACAAGAACCTTTTGAGAGGGCTCAAAAATTCTCTCCAATTGGATTTCTCTAGTTTTAAAAGAAAAAATGTGAATGATATGTAAGGAATCATGACGGCAATAATCATAGTGACTCAGCAGTGGAAGGGAAGGAGAACAAAATCTCACCTGCTCATTTTACTATTATCTTTTTCAAGACCCAATTGAATTCTTGATTATCCATGGTGGCTACCCCAAGTGGAGAGCCTAGGCTTTTGAAATCAATTCCCTTTCCAACAACTTCCCCTAATCATTCAATGGGGTCAAACGAGTCACTTTCAGAGAGTGAAATCAATCTTGATTTCTCAATACTGCACATTGAGCCCAAAGTAGTAGCAAATAAATGGACAATCTTGAGGGCTCTTCTTAGAATTTCTGAGTTGGATTCTAGGAAGAGCTATTAATTGTTTGCAAATAGCTTTATAAGTAATTGTTTACCCCCTACAAGTGACATACTTTGAATTGGCCCTTTTGTCGCGCTATCCTTGAGAGAGGTCACAAGAAAGGGAAAGCCAATTGTTTACCTCCTGGAAGTGGTAGACTTTGAACTGCCCCTTTTGTCGCATTGTCCTTGAGTGAGGTTATTAGAGGGTGAGAGCCAATTGCAAATTGCAACGGTGCAAGGGGGAAGCCTTGTTTTATAGATATTTTGAGCTCAATCATTCCCACTATCCTTTTGTTGAAGAGGAGCTCAAGGTAGCTTTTTTCTCCAAACGTGTGAATTACTGCAAATGTTCTAGGTCAAAAACCCAATACCTTCATGACAACCATAATGTATGACCATGATAATTTTTTTATGCCTTGTCTTGAAGGAGGATACATTCTTGCTTGTTGAAAGTAGTATACTCCGTGATGATGATTTCTTCCAAGATGTTTTCATAGATAGAACGTCCATTGATGAATATATGTTGATGGGGGTGATAATTCTATTCAAGATTGGTGCCAGTCTTAATGCAATAGCCTTGGAAATGATCTTGAAAGTGATCATCATCATAGAAATAGGTTGCCGATGTTCTAAAAGGGAGTAGCAAACCAATTTTGGAATAAGTTTGATCAGCCCTTTTTTTAGGCTAGCATCTAGTTTTCCCTCTATTAGACACCGATTTGTTAACTATGTTAGTGGGATTTAATTATCCTTCTAGAACTCTTTGAAAAATTTGGCTACCAATCCATTCCACTCAGGGGGACTTTTCTTTCCCCGTTGCCTCCGAGGCAGTACAACTTTCATTGTCTAAAATGGGCTTCATTTTCCTTGTCTCCGCCTTCTTGGTCTATTTGTAAGGTTATTGCCATATGGAAGCGTAGGTATACAACTTTTGTACCTTGTTCCTTGATGGTTCCAATTTGTGTGGTCATGGCCTCTCCAATAATCTGGCCCGGTCCCATCCCCCCCCCCCCCCCCCCCCCCCCCCACTAAACACCTTGGAAGCCTCCATGAAAGCTTGTTTCTAGAGGTTTGTCATCCTTCTTGAAGCTCATTTCTCTGCGGCAAAGACAACTGGGCGAACTTGATGATCTAAAATTAGAAATTATGAGATTTTAAATTTTTGGAGATAGCCGAAGTGATGGGATCCAAGCTCGGCTTTATGAGATGTCGTATTTGGTGGTCAGAGCAGTTCACCATGCTCCTGGGAATTTGGTCCTAAAAGGAGGTTGGGTTGAGAATCTCCTATTGGGAAGGGAGGGAGTTGGAGAAGCGTGCGAGGAATGTTCCATGTGGAAATGGGATAATCCCACTGACGGAAGCAAAGCGAACCCCAAACCTCGATGGCCTCTAAAACGCCGGGGGCCGAATGGCGCGCCTTGAGCCTGTCACGGTAAAGTTAACAGGGGGCACCACCTAGCTTTGAGCGGCTCGAACGCAAACCACGATCATATGAACACCGCAAACTTACACACAGAGGGGGTGAGAGAGAGAGAGAGAGAGAGAGAGAGAGAGAGAGAGAGAGAGAGAGAGAGAGAGAGAGAGAGAGAGAGAGAGAGAGAGAGAGAGAGAGAGAGAGAGACAGAGAGATATTTTTGCAAATGATAAAAACCCTCGGGGGAGTGAGGAAGAATTATTTCTGTAGTATTTACAAATGGCACACTGTGGTGATAGAGAGGTAGGGGACGGTGCAAACTACTTGGTGCGTTCTCTAAGACCACTCAATGATTGTGAAGCTTGCTATCAAGAGCGTGTATGCGTATGCATCGACCATTGGAGTCGACAGATGGACGTGGATCCCTTCGCATGGTGCAATTCCCAAGGAAAACCCAACACACAAGCCCCCTCCCCGTGATGGTGATAGTGTCAAATCTTCCCACTACACTCTACCAAGTGCTGACCTCTCATGAACTGCCCCCCATCAGTATACCCTTCTAGAAAAATATCAGTTCCTCCAAAATACAAAGCATTTGTTGTTGTCCCTTTTAGATACCTAAGTATCCACTTCACAGCTTGCCAATGCTCTTTACCTGGGTTGTCCATGAACCTACTCACAACTCCCACTGCATGTGCAATGTCTGGCCTTGTCCAGACCATAGCATACATTAGAGAACCTACCGCTGCAGCATATGGAACTTTAGACATATAGGCTATCTCCTCTTGTGTCTTTGGACACATATCCTTCGTTAGTTTAAAATGACCAGCCAAAGGTGTAGAAACTGGTTTTTCATTTTGCATTGCAAACCTTTCTAGTACCTTCTTGATGTAATCTTCTTGAGATAGCTTTATTGTCTTCTTCGTCCTGTCCCTTGATATTTTCATACCAAGTATCCTCTTTGCAGCACCTAAATCTTTCATTGAAAAAGATTTGGACAGCTCCTCTTTCAGGTCTTTGATATCCTGCATGTCAGCACTTGCAATCAACATGTCATCAACATACAACATTAGGATGATGAATTTCCCATCTCCCAAATTCTTCGTGTAGACGCAATGATCCGAGTTGCATCTTGTGAATCCATGATCCAACATCCATCGATCAAACTTCAAGTACCATTGTCTTGATGCTTGCTTTAAACCATACAAGCTCTTCTTTAATCTGCAAACCGTTTTCTCCTTACCTTTTACTTCATACCCCTTTGGTTGAAGCATGTAGATTTCCTCCTCTAAGTCACCGTGAGGGAATGTCGTATTTACATCCATTTGCTCGAGATTTAAATCATGAGCAGCCACAAGGCTTAAGACAAGCCTAATTGCGTTCATTTTTACAACCTTTCTTTTGAGAAAACCCTTTTACCACAAGCCTAGACTTGTACCTTTTCTTCCCACCTTCTTCTTCCTTCAGCTTGTACACCCATTTGTTTTGAAGTGCCCGCTTATCTTTAGGCAACTCAATCAACTCCCATGTTTGGTTGCGATGTAGTAAGTCCATCTCCACTTGCATGCTCTTCGTCCATTCTTCTTTGGATTCATGTTGCATAGCTTCTTCGTATGGTTGAGGCTCCTCATTTGATTGACGTTGTTGCACATTGTCACCATTTGCAGTCCTTGAGTCTTCACTGTCCTCAAGCTCCATGTACTCATCACCTGTTTCTTTTGTCTGTTTTCTTTCCAAGTAATCTTTGTACATATTTTGTTCGTTAAAAATTACATCCCTACTCCTTAAGATTTTACCATCTTCACGATTCCATAGGCGATACCCAAAGTCTCCTTCTCCATAGCCAATGAAGAAACACTTTTTGGACTTTGCATCTAGCTTTGATCTTAGGCTTCTATCTATGTGCATGAAAGCCTCACACCCAAACACTTTGAGAAATGCATAATTCACCGGTTTACCTGACCATGCCTCTTCTAGAACTCCCCCATCCAATGCCGTTGAGGGTGACCGATTGATTAAGTACACAGACGTACTTACAGCTTCCGCCCAAAGCTCAAGCGGTAGGCGTGCATGTAGCCGCATGCTTCGTGCTCGTTCCATGATTGTTCTGTTCATCCTTTCCGAAATCCCATTTTGTTGAGGTGTCCTTGGGGTTGTCCATTGCCTCCGAATTCCATTACTAGCACAAAAGCTTTCAAAAGCTTGGCTGCAATATTCGCCTCCATTGTCGGATCTGAGGCATTTAACCTTTGTACTTGTTTCATTTTCCACAAAGGCTTTCCACCTTTGAAATATGAAAAATACATCGGATTTATTCTTCATGACATAAACCCATGTTTTGCTACTCGCATCGTCTATGAATGTTACATAGTACAATGAGCCACCAAGTGATGGTGTACTTGCAGGACCCCAAACATCAGAATGAACCAACTCAAGTTTTTTAGTTTTTCTTTCATTTCCTGATTTTTGAAATTTTACCCTCTTTTGTTTACCATAAACACAATCTTCACAGAACTCTAAGTCCACTTCTTTCAAACCTAGTAGAAGCTTCTTTGTTTGAAGGATTTGCATTCCTTTGGCACTCATATGCCCAAGTCGGTAGTGCCACACCGCACTCTCAACTTCTGTAGTTGCTGCACAAGCTGAAGGTTGCGTGCTAACAGTACACAAGTAAAGTGTACCGACTTTTTCACCCTTGGCAACCACCAAAGATCCCTTTGAGATCTTCCACCGTTTGTTTCCGAATGCAATGTTGTGACCTTCATCGTCCAATTGTCCTGTAGAGATCAATTTTTTTGCGAAGAGAAGGAACATGCCTAACATCTTTAAGCTTCCATTCATTTCCGTTAGCAGTTTTGACAGAAACTGTACCTTTGCCGACAATCTCACAAGCTTCATCATCTCCCAAGTATACATACCCAAAATTACCTTTGGTGTAGTCTTGGAAATGTTTCTTGTGTGGTGTTGCATGGAATGAAGCCCCGGAATCTACTATCCAGGAATTAGACACATTGTCTAATGAGAGAATTAGAGCATCTTGCTCTACTTTACCTGCCACATTGGCCTCCGATGTTGGCTTGTTGTCTTGAGACTCTGTCTCCTTCTTCTCCTTGGACTAGCAATCCTTCTTGACGTGGCCCTTCTTGCCGCAGTTCCAACATTCAAGAACTGACTTTGTGCGTGACTTGCTCCGTCTTGAGCGATCACGACCCTTTTGGTTTTTGAACCTCTCCTTAAGCCTTCCTCTTGTTTCCACTGATAGTGCAGCACTTGATGATTCTCCTGTGCTTCTCCTTCGCATTTCCTCGCTTAGGAGAACACCCACAACATCATCAAACTTAAGAGTATTTGTGCCAGAGATAGAATTACTTACAGCCATCACAAGGCTGTCCCAACTATCCGGTAGAGATGATAGTATAAGGAGAGCTCGCACTTCGTCATCGAAATTGATTTTCACTGATCAAAGTTGACTTATGTTTGCGTTAAAGTCATTTAGGTGTTCTGCAACTGAACCATTCTCTGCCATCTTTAGATTGAACAAACGCTTCATAAGAAATACCTTATTGGATGCCGATGGTTTCTCGTAGAAGTCGTCAAGTGACTTCATCAAGTACTCCGTGGTCTTCATCTCCGAAACATTGAAGGCCACTATTGACGCCAAGCTTAACCGGATTGTTCCCAATGCCTTTCGATCAAGGACAATCCATGCTTCATCTGCCATTGTTGCGGGCTTCTTCGCAAGACCGCCTAGTGGCAAATAGAGGTCCTTCTGGTAGAGATAGTCTTCAATCTGCATCTTCCAATGTTGATAGTTTTTGCCGTTGAACTTCTCAATCTTGAGCTTCCCTTCCTCCGCCATAACTCCCACTCAATTCAAGGATTCCTTTCCTTGAGATAATTTAGCTACGAGCAAACCTTGCTCTGATACCAGTTGTTAGGAAATAAGACGTAGCTAAATAGATTTTTGAGTAGATTACTTAATGGAGAGAGATAGATTTCACACACAAGAGATTATAGAGTAGAGAGAGAGAGAGAGAGAGAGAGAGTACACATGATATACGTGGTTCACCCAATGTGGGCTATGTCCACGGGAAAGCAGCCACTCAATGGCTTTAGTACTTCAAAACAAGAAGTAGTTTACAAAGGGATTATACCCTTAATGGAGCTCCCGCCTTGCTTCACTCTCACCACCTCACACTCACCTTGTTGCATCAACTTCACACTCTGAAATGTGTGTAGAAATGGCCTCCTTTTATAGGCCAAAAGGGCTTCCCTCTCTTATGAGAGACAGCCATGTGTAGCCGCCCTTGTGCGAATAAGTCCAAATCGGACCCTCCAATCCGCCCATGTGTGGCCGCCCTTGAGAAGACAAGTCCGCTTTTGAATTCGGCCACCGGCCATTGACTTCCGACGACCGGCCATCGGCCATTGACTACCGGCCACCGGCCAACTGACCGGTTGTTTTTCGACCACTTTCCGACCGCCGTCCGGCCATAACATTCCAGCGAAAGAAAAATCTCGGGGGCCTCCGCCCCTGAGGCCTCTAAAGTTGCCCCTGATTCTTGTCCATGAAAATTTTTGGTTTCCGGTGAGTGATTTTCCTTCACGCACGATGGCTTCTCCTCATAATGGGGACCTTACAAATGTGCACTTTTACCACAGAAAATTACAAGGGTAAATCAGGCTCCATACTTAACATATGATTAGTGTGACCGATTGCGCGATCACTTGGACGTCCATTGGGGCCTAATACGTCACCTACGACTTAATCATAATTAGTGTGTGTAATTAGTGTGTGTTGATTACTGTTTAATTTAACATAATTAGTGTGTGTAATTGACATGTACGCACACTAATTAGTGTGTAATTGACATGAACACACACTAAGTAGTGTACATGGCTTATTGGGAGAAGCATTGGGAGGAGCATCATGGTACCTCACCGCCTCCCAATGGGCTTCCAAAGGGTATGTCAAGGTACTCAATCTTCTTGTCGCTCCCCTATTGGGCTTCGTTGAAAATTCAACACTTATTGGACCCTATGCATGTGTTCAAAAATGTCGGGCAAGCTATATGGGATCACATAATTGTCAAGAAGGATTCATCGGGTGCTAGGGAAGATTTAGAGCCATGAGACGTCTCCCCTCTTCAGCCACGCCCCACATGGGGGAGCGGGGAAAGATGATTCTCCCAAAAGCACCGTGGATACCGTCAAAGGTAGACCAAGAGTGGACAAAGCAAGTTATTGCATCCATCAGAACTCCAACGGGATATATGCGGTCACTCAAAAGTGATTTCACAAAAACCAAAAAGGGTGGCTCCACTCAATTGTATGGATTGAAATCCCATGATTGGCATAAAATCCTTCAGGTAAGAGTAGAACAGTTTGTGGTGTCTATGTGTCGTTATATATAGGTTGACATTCACTAAGATGTTTTATTTTTTGTAGTTTGTACTTCCCATAACTATTAGTGGTTATGGGGACACTAAGGTGAAGGTTGCAATATTCAAAGTGGGTGAGATTGTGAGGTAATGGGTTTTTTTCAAGTACTATATCATGTTGTGCCTGCATGAACAATGGAATTTTTTTTCATCTACTATATTATTTGTTCCATGTAGATTTGTGAGCTCCAAGGAGATAGAAGTAGAAGCCATACCAGTAGCCCATCAGCTAGCAGTAGAGGCAGTGTGTGCTATTGAGGATGCATTCCCACGTACAATCCTTGTTAGCCAAGTACACCTATTGCTTCACCTTGTTGAGGAGATTGCCATTTGTGGGGTGGTTCACTCTAGATGGATGTTCTTCTTGGAGAGATTCTTGAAGACTTTATAGGATTTTGTTAGATTGAGGTCACAACCGGAGGTATGCAAAATCAATACAATATAGATAGCATTTATACTCTATGGAGTTACTAATAAAAATATGTGGTTTTAATGTTTTCAGGCGAGCATGGCAAAAGGTTGGGTGGTGCAAGAGGCATTTGTGTATGTCTCACACTATCTCATCATAGTGGATCCATCATTGCCTCATCTATGGAGTGAAGAAGAGGATCCTAGGAAGCACTCAACCATTCCTAATGGAAAAGGCTCACTCTTGTTCATGGATAGAGAGTTTCATGCCATAGTTAACAACTACTATTTACTCAATGCCACTATCATGACCAAATGGGTCAATATGTACTAGGAAGCCCGCGCAGCTAGAGAAAGGGATAGAGATGCATGGAAGAGGTCCCATGGAAGTAGACATGCACCTCCTTTTCCTAAAGAGCTTGAAAAATATCCTGATTTGATTCAAGTAGAGTGGATCCATAATGCCATGACCAATGCCAAAGCACAAGGAGAACAAATAATCCCTAAAGAATGGGAGTATGCGCGAGGATGCTTGCGCAAGGTGAGTGTGTATATGTTATGTATGCATGTATGAAAATCACTTAATGAAATGCGATGTAACTTCTTATGCATTGTGATTGTAGGGTATCATTTTCAACTACATTTGGTCCGAAGGCCGACATTTCCGCACCCGCAAGATAGATGAGCGTCGGACCACTAATGATTGTGGCATGATGGGAAAATTTGACACAACAACAGATGAGGTCAGATATTGTGGTACTATAGAGAGAATAATCAAAGTGGATTTCAGATCTTTTCACAAATTCCTCTTTGAGTACCGATGGTTTGCAGGTGAGGTCAAAAGACATGAAAATGGACTCATTATGGTGGATTTCACCCAATTCCATCGGGGAAAAACTGACAACTTGGTGTATCCTAGTAGTTGCGAGCAGGTAATTTAGGCTATGTGCAATTAACTTAAATTAAAAATTTAATATGTGTATATCAGCTTATTCTTTTTGTGTGATGTACAGGTCTTTTATGTGCCATGTATATATCAAAGAAGACTTTGGTATGTCATTCCAGTCATGCCGCGGGGTAGATCTATCTTTGCAAAGACGGACATTGAGCCAGTAATTGATCCCATCATACCGTCACCACAAGATGCAGAGGAAGATGTAGTTGAAGTTGAAGAAGGTCAGCCAAGCCTTGCAAATAGTCATCTTGAGGAGGAGGAAGAGGGAGAAAGCGATGATGATTCTACAGGAGGTGATGGAGAGGAGGAAGAATCTCTAAACTTGTTTATTGATTTGAATACTATGGGTCTAAATATGGATCCTAGTTGTAGAGATCTTATACAAGATGAGAATTAATAAAACTCTCCATTCTTTCACTTGGTGTAGTATATGATTAATTTGCAAATGTTTTGTTTTATGTGCTTATGAATGGTATTTGTAATGGTTTTGTTGTGAGTTCAATGATTTATATATAGAATTTTTAGAGTGAAAGAGAGATTAAGTGAAGTGAGAATTCAGGAGAGTGTAGGATTTGTAGTGTGTAAATACATTTTGAGTTGTATTGGATTTAAATGGTAACCCATGGGAGAGGGAGAGGGAAGGGGGTCTATGGCCTTAGCGGCAATGGGCGCTGCAATAAGAGCGAAAATACACGCGGTAATAAGGGCGGTAAAATTCCGCTTGAACAACAAAAAGGATTCTCTCTCCTCATTTTGAATTCCTCTCTCTTGTTTTGCGGTAATGGTCCGTGGTAAACACCACGATCTCTCATAGTGTTATGCAAGAAAAGAGAAAGCCATGATGATGTCGTTTGTCAAAAGATGATTGGAACAGTTGTATGCTCCTTTACATGGAGCAAGGTTTGTCTTAGATCCCAAGTTTTAGATGCACGAGCAATCTTCAAACAATGAAGTGATCAATGATTTCAAGAAAGCGTGTGCCCAACTATTAGGCAATGTGGATGGAAATGTGGCATACACACAGAAGACGGCATATACTAGCAAAGAAGGAATTTTTGGGGATCCTTGGCATATAGATGCTATCAAGGAGATGAACACACCAATTTGGTGGAAAGAGTACGTTGGAGAAAAAGTGGAAGTTCAACATGTGGTTGTGAAAGTATTGTTTGTTGCCGCCTCAAGTGGTAGCTGTGAAAGAAATTGGTCTTTGTTTGCTTCTGTGCATACTAAAAAACAAAATCAATTAAGTCCTAAACGTGTTGTGGACGTGGTGTATGTATTTTGTAACATGAGACTTATGCATGAGACAACAAAGTTAGCCACACGTGCCACAAAAAAAGACTTTGGGCACTTTCAAACACACAAAGCAATTGCAAATGAGCTGAACTCCGATGATGAAATGTAATGGAACCTGGAAGATATTTATATGGAACGTTTAGATGTCAAATAAATTGATGACATGGTGCCTATGATTGAGGGTACGGATGAGCTATAAAGTTTGTACTGTATTCTCAATTGATTTTGTAATGCGAAATCTGTGTGGAGTTTAGCTTCACAATCACCTGATCTATCTCTCTCTCTCTCTCTCTCTCTCTCTTCCTCTCTCATTGTCTCTCTTTCTCTCCATCTTCTTTCTATCATTGTTGTTAGAAAGAGGTAGGGAGAGAGAACAAAACTTACACAATTGCAACATCATCCGACATGCTCATTTGTTCCAACAAATAGAGATCTACATATCAAAAAGAGGTTCTAGTTACAAATCTTGAGATTTAAGATACAAAAAGAGATTGATATTTTTTGGGATATTTAATTTAAATCATGGACTGAATCCCCTAAAAGATCAAATACACAAAATTTTGAATTGCCAAAGGCATCACTTGGGCACGCATTGCCTATCTCTTCTTTCGTAGCAGGCCCATATCTTGCCTCGTACCATGCCAACTTTCTTTCTAGCTCTGCTATACGAGCGTGCATCATGGATTGGGTCTCTCCTTGACTTGCCAAATCCATGCCCTAGGTTGCAAGTTGCTCAATGACTATGATTTCTTTGGGCAAATATGTGTAACCTCTCTTGCAAAGAGGATCTTCTTGATTGGCTTCCCGTGCATGAATCTTCTCGGTTGGGCATCCTTTGATGATGCCTCCTATAGTGGGACGATCATTCCAATCTACTTTGAGCCGCAATACATAATAACAATAGAATTGTTGCACAAAGTAAATTGCCACTTGATTATTATTTGGTGGCGATCTGTACACTTGGATAAATTTTGAAAGGATATTTCTTGCGAGGATAGTGTGTTGCAAATCTAAAACTTTCAAAGGAGCGAAAGCCTTGGCATTTCCACTAACTTGAAATAATGTATTGCGTACAAAGTGATTTGGGCAGGGTTGTCTGCATTGCATGTAATTTAGTGGCTCCCCTTGAAGTTCTGAGTCGTCTTCTTGGGACGTGGCCAAAGTGCTAAGATCTCCTTGAGCCACTTGAATCTCTTCCTCTTTGTAAATTTGTTGTGTCAGTGCATGATTAAGCAAAGGATCATTAGGCTGATGTGCATTCTAGTCGGGAGCAATATCTTCCATACCTGAAATGCAGAACAATAAACTTCAATGAGACAAGTCTTAGCACTTGGAAAAGAGAGATGGTTTAGAGGATTTTAGTGATCCAACTTGAAATACTTTAAAACCTTAATTTGAAGAGCTTTAAAGACGTAACTGAAAATACGACTAAAGATGTAACTGGAAATATTACACCACATTGCACACCATTAATGACAAAACATATTGTTGCCATTCTAATCATCAATAGGCCTCAATCCAGATTCGGTTACAACATGATAGTCGACATTATGGGCTCCATTCAAACAAAGGCATAAATCCCATATTTTAGGCCTATCTAAGGGCTTAGAGAAATTTCCACAGGCAAGATGTTTGTTTAAATTTCATGAAATTCGCGCTTGAGAACCTTAGAGGGCTTTGGAATACACGCAACCAAGCGTCTAAGAATATATGAGAGACTATATATACTAAATGTTGTTGTGAAAGGAGGAGGATTGGTGCTGATGTTTTCAGGGGTAGTCCATGGATAATCTCTCTTGAATTGAGCTCTAGTTTGAAGGGTGAGATTTGGCAGCTTGGAAAACGTTGCCAAAGTGTTTGATGGTGTACTTTGTCCCCAGTCCTTGATTCTAGCATACACTCCTCGCTCACCAAAATGTAGTAGAATATTTCTAGTATGTAGATCATTGTGAATGAAGTCGTGACTATGCACAAATTTCATCGTCTGTAGAAGAGCGTTGCAGATCGGCAAAATGTTGTCTATGAACTTTTGTACAACTCCAAACGTATGTTGAAACTCTCTCATTGCAGTCTTGCTTCAATCATGATGACATGCTTGAATCCACTGCTCAAGGTGACCTCCATTCCAAAGCTTGAAGATCAACATAGGCCTTTTGCTATAACGAACAAGAGCACGTGGAAATATCATGCCACGATGTTGAACAGTAGTAGCGATTGCTTCCTCTAGCACAATATGTAATGTCATCTTGCTTCCTATTTGGTCCTTGTAGATCTTTGCCACATAGATAGGATCTTTGAAGAGAGGATGGGCCACTTAAACTTGTTCCACATTTGCAAAATCTCCTTCACCTAATTGGGGTGCTTGCAGCTGAAAGATAGAATGTTTCCCAAGTAAGTGTAGGATACGAGGACATGTAGTATCATCCAAGTGTACAGCTAAGGGCTCAACACCTGGCACAGGAGGCACATCCTCTTCTGTCCTATGACATTTTGAAGAACCTTCGACCTGATCCTTACTCTTCAATTCTGAATGTAGTTGTGCCACAAGCCGCGTTCGCTCTTTGATTCCAGGTTTGGCTTTGATTTTTGGATGAACCATAATCTAAAATCTTCTAGTGACCTGGCCTAATAGTTTCTTTATTGTGTTATGCATTACTTCATTAGTGCATAGAGTTGGGTCAAATGATACTGCACAATTTTATCCAATATTGTTCCACAAGTTCAATTATGAAATCATCAAACTTTGCCTGCAGTGGATCGAATGCCTGACGCAAATGATATTTTGAAGCTCCATATAGATACAAAACTAGAGCATCACAAATGATTTTGCGATGCTGAAACATTAATTTTGTCTCTACCATGACTGAAGCTTGAAAATACATGAAGAAAATATAAGTAAGACAAATCTAGAACATATATAAATTTGAAATATATGATTGTAAATAGTTCATGGACAATAATGAAAGACCTAAACATTTCATGGACAGTGATAACAACAAGTAACAAAAACGTAAACATATATATTTCCTCCCTACAGTGCGACACAGTGCCAAAGACAAAAAAATGTATAATACCAATCTCCCTGTAGTGCGACGTGGAAGTCCGTAGTTGTCAAAGACAAATGATTAATAATACATAGATCCTCTCTACAGTGCGACATAGTGGTTAGCAACAGCTAGAGACTAGAAATTTATTAAATCCAATCAACCTGCAGTGCGACGCGATGGTCTACAACTGTCAGGATTGAAGGATGTAAAATATATCCCCTCCCTGTAGTGTGCCACAGTGGTCAACAACAACCAGAGACAAAGAGTCTATTAAATCCAATCTTCTTGCACTACGACACAATGGTCAGCAAATAACAACCAATAATGATGGATTTAAAAACCCTTAACCCCTCCCTGGAGTGCAAAATGGTGGTCAACAACAATTAGATACAAGGAATTTTTTTAATCCAATCTTCTTGCAGTGCAATGCGATGGTCAGCAACAAACAAGAATCCAGGATTTGAAAACCCTAAACCCCTCCTTGCAATGCAACACAGTGGTCAACAGACAGAGACAAGGAATCTTTAAATCCAATCTTCTTACGGTGTGACGCAATGGTTAGCAGCAGTCAAGAACGAAGATTTGAAAATCCTAAACTCCTCCTTGATGTGCAACACTGTAGTCAGCAATTGACAGAGACAAATAATCTATTTTATTAAATCTTATCTTCCAATAATACAACGCAATGATCAGCACAACTAGGAAGAAAAGATGTAAGATAGTTAATCCCTCCCTGTAGTGTGACTTGGTGGTCAACAACAACCAGAGACAAAAATGCTACAAACCGAAGGCATGGCGTCCCTGCAAAATACCTCAAATAGCTTGATAGAACAATAAAACACCGCAAATATGCATATCTAATGAATTCTATGAGCATATCATCCAATCCTACACAAACAAAGAGAGATAGAGAGCGTGAGAGAGCGAGATACCACATCCAAGGGCACCTCCTAGAGCGGAGTGCTACGCTAGCATGGCGAGAGAGACAAGAACAAGACACAAGCACTGGGTGCAATCTCCACCCGTTGTCAAGGGATATGGGTTCCAAATGTGACCCAGGTAGTCCCTAGGCCTCTCGCTATGAGAGGTGTGACAGAGAACAAGAAAAAAAGATGCATATGTCTTTTGACATCACCGTACTCTTCGATTAATTAATTTAAGCCCTGTGTACATTCTGCTCAATATCCAAGGCGATGTTGTGCAGCTCCGCTCCCATGCTAAGAAAGATACCAAAAAATTGCACATCAAGCTTATTTGAAGCCTACTTGATTAATGATTAATGTTCAAGGCTTGGTAACAAGCTACCTTTATGAGTAATGTATGCCTGATGAGGCTTCTAAGGGCCAACATATGCTTTAATGATGCTAAAAATGAGTATGCTTTAAGTGAGCATAGATGGTAGTTTATTATCTAGAACTGTAGTGCTTGAAGTGCTCTACCAACCCGTCTTTACGGCTCACTGATTGGAGCTACGGTGAAAAAGTTATGGTAGTTTGAAGTTCAAGCTGATTGCAGATCCGTACCGGATTGGGCAACTACAACTGAGGGGATAGAGATGAAATGAATGCATGGGCCTGAAGTGCTCACTTTGTGGAGTGCATCGGTCTTTTCAGATTAGTGATTGAAGTTATGGCTGCCAAGATATTGGCCGTTAAAAATTCACCGAGGGCCAGTTCCGTGCCAGGTTGGTCACCTCGGTCAGTGTGCCATCTGGTGTTTTTTGGAGCTTGACACGATTCGGGAGGGTTACTCAGTATATAGGCAGGAGACACTAATATGGATAGTAGAATTCACAATGAAATTTTTGGTCATTGGCAACTTTGGCTGGTATGTCACATTGAGCAATGTCTTGGCCGCTGCGTATACTAAATGTGGTGCCATTACGGAAGCACAAAAGTTCTTGCTGAGCTCTTTGTTCAAAAAGTCGTCTCATGGAGCGTATTGATTCTGGATATGCCTAGCCCGACAAGGGCTGCTTGAGAAAGATGTTGTGCTTGGCAATGCTTTGGCCGATATGCACACCAAATGTGGTACCAATACATGGAAAAAGGCTGCCCGTACAATAACTCAAATGGCCACCCATTGGGACCCTAACGGGGTGTGGACAAGAGAGGGAAACAAAAAGGGGGGTGATGGGTGAAAAACAGCGAGCAAGGAAGAAAAGATCGCACTGGCCGTTGCAGTGCTCGGACGTGCATGGTGATGAAACGAGAAGTGACGAGCTCAACAAGGCGCCGCTGTTTGGTGTCAATCCCGGTGAAAATCGTGCAGGTTCAAAATCTGCCTTGCCATGTTACCACTGCCGTTCTCACAACAACAATGCCATTGTGCTAGATAGGGCATTTTCTACTAAAATAAGGGGATTATGGAATTAACCAAAAGAAGCTATAGCAGGAAAATGGAGGGGCAACAGTCACATGCACCCCATTTTCCTAGTCATCAGAGTGGGACACTCACTTCAATTAGAAATATTGCTAAATCCTCTCCTCCTTCCCTATGTTTTCCTGCAATGTTTTGCCCATGTGAGGTGTGCGGAATCGCCACCTAGTCTTGTGTTTGGAGTGAGCTTGTGTATCTGTGAAGGGTGTGCGGATTCTCCATCCTTCTGTGGTGCCTAAGTACTAAGCCGTAATACCCCCTCCCTCACTCTCTCTCTCTCTCTCTCTCTCTCACTTGATCTCATTTCCCTTCCTCTTCATCATTACTCCCAAGAATCCATCTCTCTTGGATGAAAACTTTGTTATGGTGGTGTGTTGTTTGTGTCCTAGCCGTTGAAGCTAGGTGGTGCCCCCTGTTTGCTTTACCATGACAGGCTCGAGGCGCGCCATTCGGTCCCCGGTGTTTTGGAGGCCGTCAGGGCTCGGGGTTCGCATTGTTCCCTTCATTTGGTGCCCCCACGGAGGAACTTTTCATGAAACCCTTCAGTTTACAAGACTGAAACCCCTAAACTATTGTGAATGGATGAATGGCTAGCAGGATTTGCTAATTGGACGACAAAAGAAGAAGAGCTCCAAGCACAACTAGACGAACTCCGCATCTCCATCAAAGCTCGAGTGCCAGGCATAACGATAATCGATTTGCAGTGGGAGAGTCAACCAACACGCTAAACCAAGTGGATATACATAGGCCAAGTGCCAAGAAGAAGAAGGAGAAGGTTGAAACCATGTCCGCAACCTACAACCAACCCACAACAACAAAATGGAAGGAGCTCTACACAATAGAGAATCAACACTATTCTACTTTGAGAATCGGGTAACTCAAGTCACCGAGGTAATTATCGCGGTCAGTTTTCAAGTCGCACCTGATGCTGCAGCACAGATAACGGAATCATTGGCTCACACTCTCACTAGAGAAACTAGGGATCTACTCAGTTTGTTTCAGGAAAGAACACCACCCTCTCCCACAAGCTTGGATAGTGACTAAGCACCTCTAAGCTTCACATGAATCAATACAACCTACCTCAAGACAGATCACACATACCAACACGTGTACGCTCAATCAAGGTAATACTGGATTTGAAGGCTCACTACCAGCACGTCATTGACACCATGCCGGGTGGGGAGCAGTTTTTGGAGGTTCTGGCATCAGATCAACCATTTGTCTTACCTTTGGTACAAGGCAATGTACCGTTTGAAGTTTTAATCTATGTCCTAGTATAAGAGGGTATACACGCCTCCTTGTAAAGAAGAAAAAAACTTTTGCAAGCTAAGCAGTGTGTCTTTCTAGCTCTCTCTCAGTAATCATGGCAAGTGTAGCATTTCCAACATTTAAAAGAAAGAAGGGAGAGGATTTGGTAACAGACTTCGTAGATGACTTTGATGTAGCATGTGTAGTGAGCAACAAAGATACGGATGAATCCCGGGTTAGAATCTTTGAGCATCTCATGAAGCTAGAATCTAGATCATGGTACAATGCACTTCCACAAGCAACCAAGGATGACTGGGAACCCTTAAAAACCGCTTTTAAGAGGCGCTTTGGGGGAGGTACCACTTCAGAAAAGTTGTGGGACAAGTTGAGAGACTTGAAGCAGGAGGGTCTTTTAGAATATGCCACCTATGAGTCCAAATTTGTGGATTTGTGGGAACGGTGGGTTGAGTCACTGGCAAGGGGGAAAGCTGCACCCGATTTCCTAAAAAAAGATCGGTTCATGCATGGCTTATGGCCACTTCTCAAGGAGAAGGTGAAAGGTAGATTCCCTGCTACGTACGAGTTAGCCGTTGAGATTGCTCGCCTTAAGGACAAGAAGCTGCGAATGAAAGCCAAAGAAACTGAGTCAATAGAAGCAGGAACATCACGTCGACCAGCAACTATGACAACCACCATTCCACCACCACCACCGGCTCTTGGGGTAAGAGATGACCAACAAGATATGTTGGCCCATATTACTGACCAACTGCAGAGTTTGTCTGTCCACTTAATACAGCAAGGGAGGAGTCAAGAAAGAGATCAAGACCCTGGAAGAGCACGACGACAAAACAGAGAGTATCACTGCTACAACTGCGGAGAAGACGGTCACGGTATGTACTACTGTCCCAAACCACGACAAAACTATAATAGAGGAGGTAGGAGGAACCAATTGTCACCCCCTAGAGAAAGAACACCCCCACCCCGAGCACCAGCCCCACCAACACAAATTCTACGTCCGCCACAATCACCACTTACAATCATCCTACGCCCACCATCAATTGGTACCCGCACACCAAGTATCATTGGTCTTGCAGAAGAGGTCAAGATGAAGGTAACCGAAGAAGGATCAAGCGAGAAGTTTATTCAAAGAACTGAAGCAGTGGAACAAGAGGTTAAAGAATCAAAAGATGCTACCCAGGTGGGGGAGGTAAGTCAAGAAAAATGTGTTACAAATGTGAGTACATATTTAACCTTGAATGAAATAGGCACCAAAGCGATCAATCGACAGCATTGGGCAGTAAGGGTAAGAAGGTGTAAAGTGTTGATTAGGCCTCGTCAGAGTAAGAGGAATGCAAAGGGCATGAAAGATACAAGAGAAGAGGAAGACCAGCCTGCTAGCAAGGCTTTACAGAAGGTGGACAACATATCAAGCAAAGGGTAGGGCTTTGAAAACGGAAGCCTGTGCACCAGCATGGACCCAGGACAGTGTAGCAAGCTAAAGGAATCTTGCATCAAGGCAGTTTCACTTGAGGACCATAACGAAGAGGTAAGTATGACTCAAGGTTTGGAGTTGGATATTTCTCCAGAGGCTTGGAAGCCGAGCAAGACTTTATTGTGTAGTGTTATAGACTTAGAGATGGGTAATGCCTCTAGTCTGCTGAAGGGTGTTATAAACTTGGAGATGGGTAATGCCTCCAGTATATGTGAGGATGTTCATAGTAATTTTGATGATCAATATGTTGCCAACCTTTTAAGGATGTTCCAAACTCCTCCACAACACAGCATTGTGTTTGCATGGGATGCATCAGACCTATGGCTATGGCTAGCTGCTATAACATATAGAGAGAAGATCAGCATGGAGATAAGAGCAAAGGAGCCATGAATAGACAAAAACCTGATAGAATGCAAGAATGAAGACCTCCTTCGCAATTTGGTACATTTTTCTACAAATAGTGCATCCTCTCTTTGGAGAAAGGTAAGTGGATTACGCTTGTATTTAAGCCGCAAGATAGGTGGCTTGCTATTAGCATCAGCAAAGGAAGCTGACATGTTTCAGCACACCCAAAAGAAGCATGATATGCTTGGAGTTTTTTCCAATCATGGCAGTAAGCAGGATTCTGAAAACAACTGGAGCTCACCACACCAACAAGGCGGCCATATATGGTGGATTCTTGGCACACTCTTGGGAATCATAATTTTCAGTTCTGTCTTTGCAGGAGACAAGATGCTCATTTCCCCTCTCGCTACTGGTGGTTACAAATTTGGTCCAATTTGGCATGCAAATTTTATTGTTCGGACACTGCAAACAATGATCATATTTTTCACTTGGGATCCAGAAGGACATTGGCACAAAGTTCTAGAAGCCATGGGCTTCCCCTTTAATCAACCGACACTATTCCAAGGAACAAGCTATCACCCGGACTTGTTACAGATTCATGAATATCCCATAAATCTCACAAATGGCCAAATGAAATGGCTAGTTCAGAAGGCAACTTGATATCGGATCCTACAACTAAGCGGAAGAAGAAACAGAGCTAGAGACATGAATGCCTCTAGCCTTAGGGGGAGGGCTAATGAGGCAAGCTTTTCCATGCATGGGAACCCCCTCATATATTTTCGCCCTTTTACCAAAATATTTCCTATTATATAAGTTACTTTTGATTTTTTCTTCCTTTTTCACAAACGTTTTAGCCTTTATTAAATAAATAAGACTTATGCTAATCAATCACGATGTAGCATAAATAAGTAAGCTTTCTTTGTTGATCTCTCTTTTGACCTTAAATATTAAACATATATATTCTAAATTACATTATATATTTTAGTATTTTCTAATATATTTTTCATGTATGTATATTATTCCACCCTACCAAATATTTTATTCACTAGTTTTCATTTTCAAACCTCAACCCCACTTTCAAATTTCAATAATACCTCCATCTAGATGATTGCCAATCTTTTCAAAACTCTAGGTCATGTTTTCATACACATGAAGGAGCTTACACTTGAAGGCAAGAGAGAAGTCCACTCAAAGGGAACCACCAAAAGACTTTTGCAGCCACAAATAATACATTATTTGGCTGAATTTTGTAAGTAAAGAAGAACCCCAAATCTGAAGGAGCGTTCAACATGAAAGATGTAGCTCGTGATCTCAACTTTTAGCTCAAATTTTTTCAAAATTTTTGGAGTTATGAACGCGGAGCTATGATTTTTGTAGTGGACCCCAGTTTTCTCATGTAATGGTGACACAGGCCATCCCTAGTTTTCTTCCCTCTAGAATGACTATGAGAGAGCGAGAGAGCAAGAAAGAGAGTCCTTGAGCTTTGAGAGCTAGAGAGAAAGAACCTCCTTCAAGCGAGCTTCCCTTCCTCCCCTCTCAAATACCCTATTCTCCTTGCCTTCCTTCGATATCCTATTTTCTTCCCCTATTTTTGCTTCTCTTCTCCACTCTAAATCCCCCAAATTTTGGCCCCACCACGCACTCACGGCGTCGTGGCTGACGTGGCATGGGAAAGAGGATCTGATGACGTGGTAGGTGGTAGGAGGAGTTGGGTGCATGGAAACCGGAAGAAGCGGCTCCGAATCCGAGTGCCTTGGCGTGCTGAGTACTTTTTGCTTCTTGCTTAGCATCATCCGACGCTTCTCGTGGCCTACGCAAGCTCCTCCTTCCCTGTACTACTCGCTGTTTCTGCTTGTGCCATCTCCTTGTTTTCCTTTGGTTCACACCCCTTTACAAATAGGGTGGCCCTCTTTAAAATGGGTGGCCAAAGTTTTCAATTTATTTGGGCGGCCGGTTCCCCTCAAGGACACCCCATTTGGCATACATAAAGGCACCTCATTTGGTACACATTTCGACAAAGAATTTCCAAGCACAAAAACTTTCTCCAGTAACCATCGACTGGCAATATCATTGTGAGCTTTGGTACCCACTACAATTCTTTTGATAGTTTCACTTGCCTTCAAGATGCAAGCATAGGTGATCGCCTCAACGCACCTCTTTTGGTACACATGCCGACCAAAGTATTGCCAAGCACAACAACTTTCTCCAGTAACCATCGACTGACAATATCATTGTGAGCTTTGGTACCCGCTGCAATTCTTTTGATAGTGTCACTTGCCTTCAAGATGCAAGCATAGGTGATCGCCTCAACAAATGGCCTCCCTTTTGTATTCAGCTAAAATTAAAATAATTATCCACCAAAACCTTGCCACAACCATAATGAGCATATCCTATAATCAATAGTGCTCAAAGAGACGACAATTTTGAACTGGAAGCTCGTTAGCCTACGTACGCCCATTACATTTGACATACATAACTTCAAAAGCATTAGTCTCAATTAGCCGTCCAGCCTGCAACTCAACTCAAGCATTGCCAAGTGTGGCATCAGTTTCCTGCAATTCCTGATTGAAGCTTAAAGTTCCCAGATGGCACACCGTGCGAGCGGACCAGACTGGTACGTAACCGGTCCCCAATGAATCTTTAGCGGCCAATATCTTGGTAACTGTAACTCCGATCACTGATTAGAAAAGACCGACGCACTCCGCAAAGTGAGCACTTCAGGCACATGCATTCACTTCATTTTTGTCCCCTCAGCTGCAATTGCCAAATCCGGTATGGATCTGCAATTGACTCAAACTTCAAATTGCCATAACTTCTTCATCGTAGCTCTAGCCGACGTGCCGTAAAGAGAGCCGATAGAGCAGTTCAAGTACTACAATTCTAGATCCTAATCTCTTGTCTTTAATCACCTCAGACATACTCATTCTTAGTATCATCAAGGCATTTCTCGGCCCTTTAAAGCCGCATCTGGCATACATTAATCCTTAAACGTGGCATGTTATCAAACTGTGATCACTGCTCAATAAATGTGTAGGATTCAAAGAAGATTATCTTGCATTTCTTTGCTTTTTTTTCCATCATGAAAGGGCAGATGCACAACAATGTGCAAGAGTGACCATTGCCCTCTTGCACGTCTTTGATTTATAGATTTCTTGAATGGTCAGAGTACAAACTAGCCGGCTGGTCATAAATGGTCAAAGCTCATAAAAGATCACTTGAATAATAAAATGTACAAAACATATATTTGTTCGCATAGGCCTAGATATGTCAAGCCTTCCACTTGTCAGCTGCAATAAATAGTATAATATCAATTCCATAGCATACCTCTTTGTTAGTAAGCAACTATCCTCAGTTACAAAGATAAGAATCTGCAAACAATACTGGGCAAAAATAGTGATTGGATGTCATAATAAAAGGAAGAAATTATGAAACTAAACAACATTGTTTATGCCTGCCGTCATCCACATACAACGGAAGAGACCTTGAATGCATCAGGCCTTAATATTCTAGCAATGATGACCATATGCAAACTCTGACCAATACACTTGTAGCTACTTGCACCCAAACAAGGCCTTATTTTGACCTATCCTCATATTTATACATTTAGTATGGCATCACTTTATCAAAAGACCGATATCTACTGTTTTATCCCAATCTTATAAACCACCCTGTCAATTAAGATAACACCCCTATTATCCGCTCATCTATACTTCCAGTTGTCTATTTTCATCAATATTGTCCTTCATGGATTTTAAATTGTTAATGCATTTGATGTGTGGTCAACCTATTCTTAAATTTCAAAAGAAATTGTTTTTAGGGCTTTGGTTTTTTTTTAGAAACACTTTTGCAGATAAAGCTCACCACCGTGCTCTCATATCATTGAGCCCCCACACGGGACACGCTCAAGGAGTTTGCAACAAGGATCTTTTGCTTATCTGCATTCTTTTATTACATGTGAAAATTAACCATTTCAAAATTGTGTTTTCTGTTTACAATAAATGCAATTTTTATCTAGATGAATTGTCATTAAGCTGTACAACTACCACAAGAACTAGGGTGATTTGGGATACTGGAAAAACTGTTTGTAAGTACTTTTGTCACCTACAAATACTACAGTTTTGTGTCAAACAAGTGGTAAGTATTTTTTTTCGCTCTTTTATGTTTTGTCTAGTCCATTGGTCACAAGCACACAGATTCGTCGGTTTAGGAAATGTGTAACTGCTCATCTTGGTGTGGATTTGTCGAATTGCGCATTACCACTTGTCCGTGTAGATTCGCCAATTTAGGTAGCACAACAACAAACTACAGATTCACATTTTTTTACCAGTTGCAAATTCGCCGATTTAGGCAGCATTAGTGCATATTCACCGGTTTAGGCAGCACGTCTATTTGGTGTCGATTCGCCGATTTAGGCAACACCGATCACAAAATCATGCTACAATGGCTGGACACCACTATAATTGGTGTGATTTTGTTACTCGGGTATACTAAATGAAGGATATTTGGATTTTGGATTTGAAATGGGTATATGTTGGCAGATATTTGGACTTGGATTTATGTGGGATTTGGACTTGGTATATGACATGTTTCTGTCAAAATAGTATTTATGGAACTGGATTTGAGATTGATGATAATTGATTATGCTAATGATGAGTGTGATCAATGATATGCTGATTCATTAGGGTATGACATATACTGCTTATTGTAGTGGTATTGAGTGAGTAGAGTGTTGACCCCCTTGTCAATTTCCTACTCAGTGTCGCTAGTCCATCTTGGTTTCTGGTCTGCATCTGTTTGAATATTTTTGAAGATATGGCTTGAGTAGGATGACATGCAGATATCTCAAATTTTGAGATGGTCTCTTTGGGTAGTTTCCCACGCTGATACATCGGCTCATCATAGGTGGTAGGCCTCTTGGGATTGTTCTCACGACATTTGAGATATTCGCCTATTTCAAATTTCTGGATCAACTCTTATGATGAAAAAAAAAGATTTTGCGTTTACTTCTCCCTCTCCTTATTCACAAGGTGATGCAAACTTCTTGGTCTAGCTTCTTCTTCCCCTGCACCTTCTCACTCGCACAAAACCCTTTATTCATTCCTAGTATGACCATTTATGTATATGCTACTCGTAATGTGATCAAATTGATTGTAATTATATTTACTATATCAACATTATATATACCAATTACTCTCTATAAGTAGTTAGTCTCTCTATTATGCTATTTATATAGCTATATCTAGCTATGAATAAAAAATTAGACAGATACAAATCAAGCATAAACTTTTAATGTCAATGACAAGACATAACATTAAAATTTAGGCAAGAAGAGGAAGAAAGATACTACAACACTTAACTTTGATTCTCCATATCCATGATTGACACAAGTCCCAAGTGCATGACCTTGGGTCTGATACCATCGCTACAAACGGAAGGTGTAGCGTCCCTGCAAAATACCTCAATTAGCTTGATAGAACAATAAAACACCGCAAATGTGCATACTTGACGAATACTGTGAGCATATCATCCAATCGTACACAAACAAAAAGAGACAGAGAGCGTGAGAGAGCGAGATACAACATGCAGGTGCACCTCCTAGAGTAGAGTGCTACGCTAGTACGGCGAGAGAGAAGAGAGGAGAGGAGAGAAGAAGACACAAGCACTGGGTGCAATCTCCCCCCGTGCAAGAGTGACACATTTTCCTCTTGCACATATTTGATTTATAGATTTCTTGAATGGTCAAAGTGAGTACAAACTGACCGGCCGATCATAAATGACCAAAGCTCATAAAAGAGCACTTGAATAATAAAATGTACAAAAGATATATTTGTTTGCATAGGCCTAGATCGGTGAAGCCTTTTCCACCTGTCAGCTGCAATAAATAGTAGAATATCAATTCCATAGCAAGAAAAACTAGTGGTACAACCTAAGCTTCTCCCTGTACTGTGACATGTAGGTCAATAGCAACAGTTAGGTACAAAGATTCTAAAGTTTAGCCCCCCTTGCAGTGTGTCACGAGAATCAACACAGCCAAGGACTGGTGTCTAAATCTGCAAAGTAACACTGAGGTGTGAGAAAATCTCCACAATAACAACGCTAGCAAAAAGAACCTGCAAACTAACACTGAGGTGTGAGCAAAGCTCCACAACAAAAGCGCTAGCAAAAAGAACTTGCAAACTAACATTAAGGTGTAAGCAAAGCTCCACAAACAACAACGATAGCAAATAAATTTCACAAACAAAAATTAATAAAATAGAAGAAAAAATTACCTGACTCGCGAAGGGAGCTACTGTGCTCTCTCTCTCTCTCTCTCTCTCTCTCTCTCTCTCTCTCACACACACACACACACACACACACACACACTCATTGTTGTGACAGTTCGTTCGAACTCTCATGGTGCTTTCTTTCATAAGACAAACAGAATTTTGATCAAAATAATGTTAATTCGTATATATGGGTATACACTATATAATACCAAAATATATGTATAATTCTTGTTATATGGGCGTATAAATGCAACTTAGGTTTTGAGTTTGTTTTCTGTGCTCTAAGTATGTAACCACTTCACTCTTTATGAATTCCCTTAGCATAATGAAATATCATTGTATTTGTACCTTTTTTGTGTTCAAAGGATGTTGTTTCCTTCATAAAACTCACTTCACTAATGTCATAATAATCAATATCTAATTCTCCTAAATGATTTTCTCATGTTAAACTGATCATTTAATATGGGGAAGTGCCAAGGGAGAAAAAGCTAGAATATTGGTTAAGTTAGCAGACCGGCCTCAGTAGGGATCCAAAGGAGGGAAAACGGGATCCAAAGGGGGGGCCATCTGCAAAAGAGCTACGTGCACCAATGGGCTTAAAAGACCCTAAGGTTCAGCCCATTAAGACTTCCAAATTGCTAAGGTTCCAAAATTCAAAGGCTGTGTCCAAAGGTCAAACATTAGGGAAATTGGATGCTTTGTGTGTGCTCCAAAAGTCTTCATCCATCCCTACATAGGAGGGGCGAGCCTTGCAAGTAGGGGATGAGAGGGAAAATCACACACACACACACACACACACACACACACACACACACACACACACACAAGCTCCTTTTACACAAAGGGAATGAGGGACACATGTCAGCTCCCTAGCCCAGATGCCCACAAAAGTGTATTCAAATCCTATTGGATGGCCTTGGAGGTGGACCAATGAGAATTAGGCTAGAGTAACTCTAGTTTAATTAATTTAAAAACACTTAATAGAAGAACCAATGGGAATTAAGCTCTCTAGAAGACTATTGGACAGTCTCCCAAGGGGTCCAATGAGCATTCAACAGCCCAATGGCTTGCCTAATTCCTATTGGCCAGGAGGCAAAGGGGTCCAATGAGAGTTTAGTTGCATTTATTATTTACCTAAAGCTCTCACAAAAGGGGAAAGGGGGACACATGTCTGAAGGCTATCACTTATGCTGCTTAATTACCATTGGCTAAGCCTGGGGAGGTCCAATAGGATGCTAGCAAGAGCAAATAGCAAGAGGGGTCGACCAAGAGAGAGAGAGAGGGGGACTGATTTTTATCGAAAGCATTATCACCTACACACTCACACTATCCCATGTGTGGAGTAAGAAGACTCTCTCTCCTTCTCAAGCTTTATGGAAAGCTTATCTCCTACTCCAAGCTTCTGAAAAGGAAGGCCTACACCAACAACTCTTGGCTTTGTGATGAAAATCTATCCAAGAGCCAAGCTTCAATGCATGCTCATCTCCTCTACCATGCTAATTACTAAGCTAAGCTATGCTAATATGAGTGATTATGTGAAGAGATGTACATATTTCTCGTAAGAATACTCCTTCTTCCTCTCAATCTACTCTCATACCCCGCTAGCTCTCACCATCTTCGAAGGTGTGTGAGGTCTTGGGTCTGAGACTGTGAGGGAATTGATGTTGTGTTTGATAAGTGTTTTTCTTAGTGCATGAAGTTTCCATTTTCATTGCAGTAGCTAGTAGTGAAGGAACACAAAGATTTGTATTGTAAAATGTCTCTCTTGATGGGAGAAACCATAATACAAAGCCTTTTGGAGGGGGGACCGGCTCCATGCAAATCCGGTCCTCAACTGTTGTCAATTTCTTAATTTCTCTCTCTTTTGAAGTATTGTTCATTGTATCTAACTAGGTGTTATACTTTTTGTTGCTCTCTCCACCCAAGCACTCTTATTATTCTAATTGGGAAGCTATCCTAATGAAATGCTCACTATGTTCATGCTATTTTCCGCTACACACAAGTTACTAGACCATTAAATGTTACATTGGTATCAGAGCACAAGGTTTCTCTTTTCTTGCTCAAGAAGGGAGGTCCTCAAGCTAGCTATAAATGGTTGGTACTATTAATTGCATATGAGTAAGTAGAATAGGGATTTTTCAGCCTCGCAGTGCGCCTACCTTTGTGCAGTTAATGGGGCATCACCGTCGAGAGCTTTGGTCTTAATAGTGGAGTCCTAAAGGGCTTGCCAATGGCTTAACCACTATTGAGCTATTAGAAGATTGACAGGAGCTAGTGTTGTTTTGGTGTTGAACAACCCTCTCTTCTATTCCTTGCAATTAATGGTATTTGAGCCACGGGTATAGTAGCTTGAGTGCTTTTTCTAAAGGGATAAAGAGGAGTAGCAACTAGGGATTGAAGTGCCAAAGTACACCTAAAAAGTTCACACTAAAAGTTGTTAGAATGGCTGACAATATTAAAGAGAGAGAAATTAATGTTGATAACTTTCATTTTGCTAATGAGCAAGCTACTAATGATGCCCCGATGCTTATTAACTATCTTGTTTCTAGGCTTCAACAAGCCATGGGCAATCCATCCCTCGAAAGTGAAGTGCAATGTTAGCTTCGTGCTCATGGGATTCTCCAAGCTCCCCACCATGACGAGACAGCACCTAGGAAGCCTCCTTGCGAGACTTCCAAAAGAGGTCTCTCTCTGATTTGGGAAGAAGAAGAGGATCCCTATAAAGGGCTCAGAAATTTGCTCCTTGATGACGCATCTCCTTCTCAAAGGAGAACTCAAGAGCCTCCACCAAAGGAACGAGAAAGAAGTGAGTCTCCCGCCACCTCGATAGAGATGGCTCCACGAATACGGTGGCTAAACGCTCTCCATTGCCTCCAAAACGGAGAAGACCATCGCATACTTCTCCACACCATTCTTCAAAGAGGGATGACAAAAAGCAAGAGAAGAACAAGGTGATGGATTACGGGGGCCTGCCAATCGAAGGATTTGTGGAGGTGATTTTAGGATGTAGGAGGAGGGGAGGATTGGAATGCGTTTTTGGAGTTTAGTGGGAGAAGTAAGTAAATAATGGAGTGGTCTGACCAGAACGAAAAGTTAGTGCCTGTTGTTATGTTAGTGAAGGAGTTTATAGTCCAAATGTGATCCAAAGTTGAATCGTAGATTTTTGTGGTTTGGGTTATATGTTGTGTCATGTTGTGCGTGGAGAGAAGGTTAGAAAGTGCAAGGTATTCAGGTGTTTGGTATTTAGCATTGATGTTGAAGTCACCGAGTAAAATGGTAGGGGTGTGTTAGAGGTGAGGTGTGAGTAGTGTGGTCAATGTTTGCAAGAGCAAAGGAAGTGGAGTTGAGGGTCTGCGGTACAATGTTATCAGGGTTATTGGTGGATTATGTGGCGTGCTGAGGAGTGATGTAATGCATTCTATTTCGTTCGTGGAAATGATGTTTTGGTGTTGTAGATGTATGTTTTTGTTTGATGTGAAGAGGGATACTCCCATGGGGCCAGTTGTTTGAGTGTGTGTGTAACCGTTTATGGCCACTGTGTTGGGATGTCGTAGTTTTGTTTCTTGAAGACAAAGAATGTGGGAGGCCATTAATCTATTATCATGAATAAGGTTGTTGTAGTGTTTCTTTAGGGACACAATGTTAAGAGATTGTATTATCAAGTGATTGCTAGGCAAAGTGTGGAGGTTAAGCTGTGTAGGTTGCCAAGTGGCATGTGTTTTGAGGTGGTGTAACTCAGTAAGAACTGTTTGGTCTACTTTAATATGGTTGGAAGTTAATTCTGCTAGGAGGTAAAGGTTGTTGGGATCTCTTACGCGGGAGAGGGCAATGTACACAAGGCCGTGACTTCGAATGCTGGTTGGATCGAAATCCAAGGTGTCTAGCGTCAAGCCTTGTGCACAGTGTATGGTTCTAGCAGCTGCAGGTTGAATTGGGAATTGTGTTCTAGTAATAGTGTTCAGGAAGTTCTTTCCTATTTGAAACTCACATGTTATTTTTTGGATTGGTGTCCATTGCCTATCTATTGATGCAATGTATAGTTGCTGGTTTTCATACCTAGCTTTTTGGCCTACTTTAGTGGTTTGAAAGTGAATCCAGATGGTTTGTGTCATGGAGGTTTGTGTTATCGCTTTGAATATACAGTCAGCTCCATTGACTAGGCCATCTAGAATGTCAATATTTCCTGCACAAAGTTCTACAATTAGGCTTGGTTTCAAGTGAAGTTTTGTGTGAAGACCTGCTGTCAATTTTGGAGCTATTGGTATTTGAATAGTTTTGCTTCAATTTTTGGCCCTTGTGTCTTGTGATTCAATAAATAGTGGTGTCCCTATGGTAGTGTTGAAAATATGTTGGTTGTGTAGGTCTTTATCTTTGTTTGCATAGTAAAGGTGGGAGACGACGGCTGGATGAGGTACTGCGTGCATGTAATGTGTATTGAGGTACAAAACGTCTTCGTTAGTGTGCTTTGAAACGCGTATCCTGTTGAGTATGTCGATGAATGTCTTGTTAGTTTGTCTCATGGTGCTTGTTAACTCATAAGACTTTATGTGGTCATGCCAGAAAGAGGGTGAGATAGCTTCGAGCAACTATGTTTTCTAGAGAAAATCCAAGAGTCGCGCACAGGACTCGCTTGACAAAGATCGCCACATAAGACAACATCAACACCACCAAATGGAAGGTCGTAGTTGTTTTTTATTGTACGCAGGCGAGAGTCTTCCATAGCGAAGATGCTGGTTCCAATCAAGGAGACTTCATCAAAAATGGCTAGTTGCAGGTCGCGGTAAAGCAGTCACAGCTCATTCAGTTTCTCAGGTGATAGGGAAGTGTTAGATTATGTGAGCAGTGGCAAGCAGAGGGCTGAGTGGATAGTGGTTCCACCAATGTTAAAGGGAGCCTTGCCCGTGTATGCCATTAGCAAATCTTTTGTCGTTGTTGGGCTGGAATGTGATCTGTGGTTGTAGAAACGTAGAAGTCCTTGGACAATCAAAAGGAGGGTGAAAGTTTTTCCTATGCTTGCACCTCCAGCCAGGAAAATATGGATTGGTTCTGTAGGAAATGTACGTTTTCTTAGCATAATATCATCGAATATTAGCCTTTGTTGTGTGTTAAGTAGTAGAATGCTCTTGTAATATATATCGTTTGGCTGCCGAAGTATTTTTATGGTTGGTATAGTGTGTGTATGCAGCTGGTGGTGTTGGATATTTAGGTCTTCTATGATGTCAACACGAATATGGGAGGAAATATTAGATAGTGTTGTAGATGTCAACGGTGAATTGGTGGCTAGTGAGTTGGTGTTAAGGTTCTCCTTTAGTATTGTGGTTTTATTATATTTGGATTCATTTGTATCGATGGTAGGTTTATTTTGATTGTATACATCTTTCCATGTGAGTCCATCTGTTAGATGTTGAGTTTCATTATTTATCCATGGTAGAAATAAAAGACATTGTTCTCTATAATAATTATCTGGATTTTTTGTGGCATTATATTTGACATATCGTATAATCTTTGGTTTGGTACGTTTTTTGTATATGTTGCTTGTTGTATTGTATGTGGAGGAAAATTATGCCAATGATATGGCATTGAGCTAGGCAGGACGTGTACAGTATTTGTCTATGCTTGTCTCGTAAAAGATTTTTGTGCTGGTCGGGTCTATGTTTTGCAGGAGGTGCTTTCGTTTGAGAAGCATTGTTCTCTTGTCGGGAGGGTTTGTGTTTATGAACATAAATTCTCGGGTTGCGCTGTAGAGAGGTAGGGAAAGTGAAATATATACTGCTTGTTGTGAGCTTATTTGCTGTGTGTTTAGTATTGTGTTTCCTATTTTTCGAAGTCTATCGTATGTAGTTGCATTGTTTTCAATGCAAGAGTTAAATTGTTCTTTGATTGCTTTCATGAGTGTGTTATCAAATTTTGTTATATATGAGGTGCAATAGGTAGCTGCTCCGTGTGCATTTAAAATGTATTGTATATCTGAATTCGCATCCCATAGATTTGAAATGGTTGGATTGAAGTTATTTGTGTAGATATCTTTGATATTTCTTTTCAAGAGAAGTGTTGGGCATGAGATTCTGGATGATATAGCTTTGATGTAATCGTCAAATTGAAGGTCCATAGATAGGAGCCACTGTTCGAATGTAATATTCGCTTTATAATCTAGTAGTAGCAGATTATCTTTGATTTGTTTGTGTTTCTTTCTTTTGTATTGCATATTGTTATTTGGAGAATGGTAGGGTTCTAAAATCATAGTAAAAGGAATTGGGTAGCGAGGAAAGTCAAAGCGCCATCCCTTGCGTTTTCTGAAGCAAGTCTTCCTATGCTTGTGTGTTTGAATTTCTTGTAAATCTACAGGAAGGAGCATGGAGTCAGTTGTTATGTACTTATCAATGAAATCCACAACATCTTCATTGGGATCTTTCCCATAGATGGGAGCATTTTCTATCCATAGGAGCCCATGATCATGTTGGCTACCTCGGCTTTGAAACTCAGTTACAAAAAAGTAATCTTTGAGTTTTCCCAATATGGTTATATCCTTGGTTAGCAATTTCTTCATCCCGTTAAATCGGTTCAAGTAAAAGCGGGCTGTTGTTAGAGGGTCGGCTCGGACCAAATCTCATATGTAGGACGCTTCTGTCTATGTGCTTGCACGCGTGATGGGGTTGAGCTTAGTAAGTGATGTAATCAGGGGCTTCCAAAGTTTCTCATCCGCAGAAAATGCGATGAAGAATGTTGGTCGTCCAAGTTGTCTAATCATAGCAAAGGCGTTTTTTTCTAGTTTCTCTTTGTAGTTAGGTGATGTTTGCAATGCCTCAAAGTCACGATATCCAAGCTGGGAAGACAAGACCTTCTCAATGTTAGTATCTCCAACAACCTGTGCGGCCACTAGTGTATTCTAGTTTAGCTTGCCTTTGCGCATACATATCCAAATGGATCCCAAGATTTTTTGAGTCATGACTTTGACTGTTTTGAAAAAACGATTCTCTAAATTTAGTGAGAACCTTCTATCACTATGCATAAGCTCCCATTCGGCCACGTGTTGGTATTTATGCTTAGCAAGTGTATGGTATTTACGGGGCTCACCATAGAAAATAGTAGGGAAACTAAGTTCTTCACAATATTCATCTTTGAAAATACTCAAAGGATTATTTCCCTCGGCAGGAGCTACAAAGAAGATTTTGTCGTTGTGATCTACTACTTGTTGTGATGATTCAATTCCATGGAGCATGACATCTGTAGCTATATCATCTTCTTCTGATGGTTGATTGTCGTCGGCAAAATCATCAGGCAAAGGACAATGGAGACTATAGAAATGGCTTACCCACTCGCTGTTCAGAGTAATATTTTTGTTCTTGTATAAAGATGTTTGCAATAGTTGAGAGCAGTGGCTTTCATTGTAAGCAATGGTCGAACAACGCCGAAAAGGTAGCAATGATTGTACTATAGACGACGTTGAATGCCCACTATTATCGAGGCTTCATCATGAATAAACCTTGGCAATATTTGTTGTGTTTTCCCCAAGGATGCCAAAACATTAACAACGCTACCTCACAAGCCAAATTGACCATCGTATGTAAGCTCCCTAATTTTGGTGAAAGGTAGCCTAGGACTTACAAGGCGGCTTTCTAAATGATTTAGCTTCTCTATTGTAGCCAAGGGGAGGTTAAATCCTATAGAATTCAATTGGGTGAGTAGTGCACCATGTTCTTGCCTTGTACGACCGCATGAAGTACAAACATAGTTTTCGTGTATCTCATTGTTTCTAGACCTCCCAAGTGCCGACTTACGCCCTTTTCGAGCTAACTGGGAAAAAAACATTAAACGTCCACATTTATAACATCGATATATAGGAACGTCGTTTGCTATTTTTGTGTACTGTTGTATATCTTTTTCTGATGGTGAGGCTTGTTGAATGTTTATGTTGGACGGAGTTGTGGGGTGTAATTTTTTTTAATTTTTCTTATTTTTGATGTTATTGCACCTATTTCTCGGATGGTTCCATCACCTAAGCAAGCAAATTCTCTCGCGATGGAGATAGGGAGTTCATTTGGTTGTTGGAGAATCAAAGCTATCAACGACCCTGTCTCGTTTTTGTCCCAGGTACGAGGCTTGCATTTGTGTGAGGATTGGTTGCCCCCCAAGTAAAAAAATAGGTTGCCACTTCTATCAACAATGATGATTTTCTGAAATGTCGCTGGATCGGTTCCACTATTGAATGTTGTGTTTTTGACTGAAGTTATTGGTGCACCGTAAATATAAACATCACATGCAATACTAAATCTAAAAGAGAACACATGGATAATATCAAGCGCAATACTAATAGATGATGTGTGGCTATTTAATACTTGGGTCAAAATGGAGGAATCATGTCTACTGGAAGTCAGATGCGCTAGAGAAGGTGTGATCATTGGTGTTTTATACAATGATACTCTGACTGCCTCTGTCATGATGTTGATGATTTTTTGCAATGACAAGCGCGACTTTATTATTTTATTGAGCATGAGGAAAACATTATTATTCCATGGGTGATCAACAAGGAAAGCACTATCAATATTATTTTGAATGAGTTGTTCAAAAGATGCATTATGGTTGGTTGAGGAAGCCATGTACATGCAGTTTTTCCTCCCCTTACGGTATGGGGTGGAAGGAAGATAAGTAAAGGAAACACGCGCACACTGAGAGAGAGAGAGAGAGAGAGAGAGAGAGAGAGAGAGAGAAAGAGACAGAGATGGAAATCTACAAGATGATCAATGGATGAAAGCAATATAATATAAAGAGTGTTCTTTGGTGTGGAGGTGATGGAGCTTCAATGTTGTAGAGGAATACTACTTTGTCTCTTCGAAAAAAGATGTAATGAGGCGTAATTTGTTGACAGTGAATTTGCCAATACGAACAAGGAGGCTAGTAGCCCACGTGCATCTAGCACATCATAAGCATATAAGTCAATAAAGTTTGTCAAGGTGCAATACTTTGTCAACTATGTCACCTGATAAGAAAATATCATTTGGGGAAGCTTTGTTGGCCAAAATCTTTGCTTCAAGCTTGGGCACCCAAAACAATAGTTGTAGATTTTGAGCAAATAGAGCAAAAGTCCACCTCTTGTTGGTGGTGAATCTTAGTAGATTTGCATTGACCGCAAGAACATTCCACCAAAATTGAGTTCACATTCACAAAGTGCAGTGTGTTAGTTATCTATGTATAGGCACCTGATGAGTTAGAGCTTTCTTGAGTTATTGTGGTGAAAAGGGAAAAGCAAGATCAATACTTACTTCTTGATTGTGAGCAACATCAAGAATATGGGCCTTATATGCTTCCTCCAAACGGTGCTTGAGATGACGACTTTTGACGTGTGCTAGGATAGAAATATCCAAGGCTGAGAGTGTATTGCTTCGACTTGTGAAGGAGCTTATGTCTCGTGCAACAAACGTAGGTTACACGTCGGTCTCTAGAGCACGAAAAATAGCGTGGCACTCGTCTTTATGTGCATTCATGAACGTAAGTATTGCCGACGATGTTATCCGCTAAGGAAACATCAATTGGGGAAGCTTTGTTCGCCAAAATCTTCCCTTCAAGATGGGGCACCAAAACAATAGTTGTAGATTTTGAGCAAATAGAGCAAAATTCCACCTCTTGTTGGTGGTGAATCTTAGTAGATTTGCATTGATCGCAAGAACGTTCCACAAAAATTGAGTTCACATTCACAAAGTGCAGTGTGCCAGTTACCTATGTATAAGCACCTGATGAGTTAGAGCTTTCTTGAGTTATTGCGGTGAAAAAGGAAAAGCAAGATCAATACTTACTTCTTGATTGTGAGCAACATCAAGAATATGGGCCTTATATCCTTCCTCCAAACGGTGCATGAGACGAGAACTTTTGATGTGTTCTAGGATAGAAATATCCAAGGCTGAGAGTGTATTGCTTTGACTTGTGAAGGAGCTTATGTCTCGTGCAACAAACGTAGGTTACACGTCGGTTTCTAGAGCATGAAAAATAGCGTGGCACTCGTCTTTATGTGCATTCATGAACGTAAGTATTGTCGACTATGTTATCTGCTAAGGAAACATCAATTGGGGAAGCTTTGTTCGCCAAAATCTTCCCTTCAAGCTGGGGCACCAAAACAATAGTTGTAGATTTTGAGCAAATAGAGCAAAATTCCACCTCTTGTTGGTGGTGAATCTTAGTAGATTTGCATTGATCGCAAGAACGTTCCACAAAAATTGAGTTCACATTCACAAAGTGCAGTGTGCCAGTTACCTATGTATAAGCACCTGATGAGTTAGAGCTTTCTTGAGTTATTGCGGTGAAAAAGGAAAAGCAAGATCAATACTTACTTCTTGATTGTGAGCAACATCAAGAATATGGGCCTTATATCCTTCCTCCAAACGGTGCTTGAGACGAGAACTTTTGACGTGTGCTAGGATAGCAATATCCAAGGGTGAGAGTGTATTGCTTCAACTTGTGAAGGAGCTTATGTCTCGTACAACAAACGTAGGTTACACGCCGGTCTGTAGAGCACGAAAAATAGCGTGGCACTCGTCTTTACGTGCATTCATGAACGTAAGTATTGCCGACTATGTTATCCACTAAGGAAACATCAATTGGGGAAGCTTTGTTGGCCAAAATATTCCCTTCAAGCTAGGGCACCAAAACAATAGTTGTAGATTTTGAGCAAATAGAGCAAAATTCTGCCTCTTGTTGGTGCTGAATCTTAGTAGATTTGCATTGATCTCAAGAACGTTCCACAAAAATTGAGTTCACATTCACAAAGTGCAGTGTGCCAGTTACCAATGTATAAGCACCTGATGAGTTAGAGATTTCTTGAGTTATTGCGGTGAAAAAGGAAAAGCAAGATCAATACTTACTTCTTGATTGTGAGCAACATCAAGAATATGGGCCTCATATCCTTCCTCCAAACGGTGCTTGAGACGAGAACTTTTGACGTGTGCTAGGATAGCAATATCCAAGGCTGAGAGTGTATTGCTTCAACTTGTGAAGGAGCTTATGTCTCGTGCAACAAAGATAGCATGCACATCGGTCTATAGAGCATGAAAAATAGCATGGTAATCGTCTTTACGTGCATTCACAAAGCTAAGCTATGATGGCAAGAGAGAGAAAATATTTGAAAGCTGCAAGTCTATAGAAAGGGGAAGATAAGTAAGCCGTACAGTGGTACGGTGCTCAGATGTTGGCCGATTCACAACGACAAGATCACCTTGGGAAAGACTAGCTTTTGAAGTGCTACCATGCCCTATATAACAACAAAAGCTACAGTTGCAAAGTGTGTACGGGTGCCTTGTGCATGCAAGGACTATGCCTCATCCAAAAATCATGAGGCATATTCCTTTGCTCTTTTGGTAGAAACTAAGGCTGACTTCAAAAGGATTTGTTTTTGCTACAACCGTGCAAGCATTGAAAAATAGTACATAAGGAGATGTGTAGTCGTCTACCTTAGTTTGTCTTAATATCGTGTTGTTTTCAATTTAAAAAGTGGTGGTTGAGGGCATGGAAAAAGGAGAAATGTCGCCCCAAAATAGACAAAAATAGTGTAAAAATTTAAAAAAGCAGGGTAATTTTTTGATTTTTTTTTTTGAAATATTGAGATGGGAATTTACAAGATAAGAATGGATGAAAGCGTTATAATACAAAGGGTGTTCTTCGGCATGGAGGCGATGGAGTTTCAATGTTGTAGAGGAGCACTACTTTGTCTCTTCGACAAAAGATGTGATGAGGCGTAATTTGTTGACAGTGAATTTCCGAGTGCGAACATGGGAGGCTAGTAGCTCACGTGCATCTAGCACATCAGAAGCATATAAGTCAACAAAGTTTTTTTCAAGGTGCAATACTTTGTCGACTATGTCACCCGGTAAGGAAACATCAATTGGGGAAGCTTTGTTGGTCAAAATATTCCCTTCAAGCTGGGGCACCAAAACAATAGTTGTAGATTTTGAGCAAATAGAGCAAAAGTCCACCTCTTGTTGGTGGTGAATCTTAGTAGATTTGCATTGACCGCAAAAACGTTCCACCAAAATTGAGTTCACATTCACAAAGTGCAGTGTACCAGTTACCTATGTATAGACGCATGACAAGTTAGAGCTTTGTTGAGTTATTGCGGTGAAAAAGGAAAAGCAAGATCAATACTTACTTCTTGATTGTGGCCAACATCAAGAATATGAGCCTTATATACTTCCTCTAAACGATGCTTGAGACGAGGGCTTTTGACGTGTGCTAGGATAGTAATATCCAAGACTGAGAGTGTATTGCTTCGACCTGTGAAGGAACCTATGTTTCGTGCAACAAACATAGGATGCAGATCGGTCTCCAAAGCACGAAAAATAGCATGGTAATCGTCTTTACGTGCATTCACGAAGCTAAGCTGCGTTGACACTTGCTGTGTTCAAAAGAACCAAAGGGTAAAGCACTTGCTTTAGCTAAAGGATGAATAAGTTCATACAAATAATACTTCACACAGTCACAAGCATCTTAGGATAAGTAAGGGAGAGGAATGTTTTTGAACTGATTTTTGAAGCAGCAATCCCGCTTATATACTACAAGCTCCCTTGCCTTTCTCAATGGTTCACTATATCTTAAAGCTAAGCTACTATCACATCTATCAAATGGATTTGACACATTTAGATACATGCAACATATCTTAAAGCTAACCTACTATCACATCTATCAAATGGATTTGACACATTTAGATACATGCAACAGGTGACATCAAATTCAAAGGGATTAATGAACTAGTGGACAAGTGTGTGTTGGTGGTCTAGCGTTCCCACCACACTCATGTGTTGAACAACATAGAAACGAATGAACGAGCCTAAAATTTTCCCTTGAGAAACTCAGCGAAAAGAAATTTGCATGCTCGAGAAACTGATTTTTCCTGAGCACTTTGTGGGAAAAAGATTTTTGAAAACCAGTACTCGTCGTAAATTGTGTGTCGTCTGAATAGTGTGCCGGTTTCAATTTCGAAAATGCCACTCGAGGGCACGATAGTATTTGGGAAAAAGGAAAAACGTTGCCCTAGAATAGACAAAAAATAGTGTTGAAATTTTGTAAAGTAGTCTAATTTTTTGAAATTCCTCTCTAGTGTTCAGGGAAAATGTGTGTCGTCTTAATATCGTGTCGTTTCCAATTTTAAAATTACTGATTGAGGGCATGGAAAAAGGAGAAGTGCCGTCCCAAAATATACAAAAATAGTGTTTAAATATTAAAAAAATAGTCTAATTTTTTGAAGTTTCCTCTTGAAATATTTCATACCATAGCTTGGACATTGCCGAGCAATATTTGGGGAAAATATGCCTCGGGTTAACACCATACCATTTTGAATGTCAAAAATGCCGAGAAATTCTAAACACCAGGCTAATTTTTTGATGGGTTTTTACACTATTTTTCTCTCTTTTGGGGTTGAGAGCATTTTCAAAATGAAAACAATATGGTATTAGGTCAAGCCACATTTCTCCCTAACAAAATTTTTTGAGAGGAAATTTTGAAAAATTAGGTACCATTTTTTGCGTTTTAACATTATTTTTCTCTCTTTTGAGGTTGACAAGATTTTCGAAATAAAAAACGGCATGGTATTCAGTTGAGACACATTTTCCCTTGACAATGCCTACAACGAAACACTATCTCTCTTTTGAGATTCACAGCATTTTCGAAATCGAAAACGACATGCAGTATTCGGGAAAAACCATTTTTCCAAACATGCAAAATACCTTTCCTTATTTTTGCAAAGAGGAAAATTTAGAAAATTAGCTTAATTTTTTAGGATTTTACACTATTTTCCTCTATTTTCGGGCGGAATTTCTCCTTTTCCCCTTGTACCCAACGCTTTAGCAGGTCAAAAAAAAGAGTGGAAAGAAATTCCAGGAATGGTCCCCATTAACGCTACACTTAAAGAGGCCGTGGGGCGATCGACAGGTGGCGGGGGCTGTTGGCGGCTGAAATGAGCGTGTGGGTGGCTCCCCCGGCACCAGGTCCAATGTAGAAATGCCCCCGTGCTTTCTTTTCTAATATGTACACCATCTAATAATTTCCTCATTTTCGGCTAAGGACCAACCTACAGATTTGCAGAATCCCGAATGCTTTTGCCAAGAAGTCGGATACGCCTATATAGGCGTTGAAGAAAGTGAAAACTTCAGCAATAGTAAACCTTCAAAAACCTATTTTCGTATTCTGTGAGGCAAGTTTAACCCCGATTCTGGTCTTTTAAACACTGCATAATTCAATAGCACAACGATAAAAAAACATTTTATCAGGCAGAGCCTGGAAAGACACAAAGATAAGAACATCTTTTCAATAAAACAGAAATAATGTTATTTTTATATAAGGCTAACTAAGCCAAGTAGTGTTCGGGAAAAGTGTGCCTCAGCTTAGCCTTGGGCCGGTTGCAAAATCAAAGTAGCCGGTTGCGGGGAGGACAAGAAGAAGAAAATTCTGCTTAAAATACATGAAAAAAAGTGTAATTTTACAAAAATACTGGCTAGAATTGTAAAATTTCCGGTTCAAATTTGCCTTCGAGGGATTTTTGTATATTTGTGAAAATGATTTTTCTCGAACACTGAAGCCAAGGCATAAAAAATTCGCCTGACGTACGCGCTCCCTCCCTCTAGCAGACGCCTAGTGGAAAAGCTTGCAGTCACGTCCACAAACGCCTAGACAGCGTTGTCGAGAAATTTGCGGTCTTGCCAGGAAAGCACAAGGCTTATGGCTGTGAGAGTTTGTGAGAGAACTCAACAAAAACTATATGAAGGAGTTAAACCATAGATGCCATGAAGACTAGGGTTTGGGAAGAAGTGCAATCAAAGAAGACTCACTCTTTCTCTCTTGCACTCACACACACAAAGAAAAAACACAAAAGAGAAAGTCAAAACAATACGAAGATGAAAACATCAAGGCTATGGTCATATCGTATCATGGGTAATATGAAAGGGTTAATAGATGAGTTAATGGAATTCAATCTTGGCTGACCAAATAGGCTACGAATTGTTCTCTGGAATTGTAGTTTTGTGCTTACCATAATATATATATTTTGTCTAGTGATTAGAATTAATTGTGTGTACAAATCCTCTTGGTTCATAGCAAGATAACTACGCTTACGTCAAAAAATAAGTTATAGTCTATGAGAGGTAGTATGATGGGATCCGGTGATAGAAGTATTTCATTAAGCCTTTCTGGGCCAAAGAGAAACACTATACGTTGTTGGAAGTGTATTTTACGACTAATCCATACATTAATTCTAATAGATCGTACAGAGTGAAAGCGATAGAAATGATCATCATGTGGGTTATTCATCTAGGATAGTATGTGAGAAATGTAGATATGAGAGAAGTGAAGAGATGAGAAGTTTCCCTCCCAAGCCCTATTCTTGCCCGTAGGCAATAAGGATACTGCGAGGAGAGATGTATCTATAGTAAGGAGAACCTAAAATTTGTAGAGAGGATGAATTACTAAGAGTGAGAGAGATAGATTTGGTTAAGAAGATGAGATTAGATATATATATATTTTGGGTTAGAGATGAAAAGGAAAGCAACAAGAAATCAAGAAAACATCAATGTAGAACACATCTTACTTGACAAACCCTTCGGCACCATTATTGATGGAGAGAGAAGAAGAGGGGAGAATTCAACTTTGATTGATACGCCAAGTCCACGCCCTTCTTTGATTAGAGTTGATCTTCCAAGGATAGCATGCAAGGATGGCTAGTCTTCCTCTAGGAGAAAGTGTAGGCTTAGGCTTATGTTAATGGCTAAGTACAATTAGGCATTACTACTCACTCCCTCAAGAATTTCTCTCATCAATGGCTTGAATGCTTGAGTTCCTTTTCAAGGAAGAAGAGGTCCCCTTTTATAGGTGAAGGGAACCCCCAAGGGTTTACACAAGAAGAGAGGAGCCAAGGTGAACAGGAATTGGAAAAGTTGGAAATGAGCTGTCCCTGCATGATGTGGGCAGACTGGGGTCCAGTATTTTGATCATATCTCCTCAACTGTGGCTCCAAATAAAAAAGTAAAAATATGGACAGAAACTTCAGCTCATTAGCTATGATTTTTATTTTAAAATCATTATCCAATTCGGATTGGAACCTTGTGTAACAAATTCATCAAAATAGGATCCATTTCTGGCAGCAAAAGTCTTCCTGTGGTCCCCTTAGCCTAAACTTTCATTTGATTCCAAAGGACACCTCATGCCATATGAAAGCATGACATTGCTCTTTGACAAAGTTTTGTAATCATGCTTGCAATAATGCATTAAAATAAGTGTATCTTTGAAATCATGCCACTTAGTGTCCCACTAGGATTTGATTCCCTCCTAGTAGCTATTTAAAAAGAAATATAAGAAAAATATGAAAAATACATAGAATATATATATATTGGAATTTACCCTAGATATAGGATCTAACTAGGGTGTGAGATGATAATGAGATAGTAGAAATAAATAATCAATGCTTTTTGCCCCAAGTTAAAGAGGCGGAGCTATTGATGCTTTTCCCATAGTATTTTCTGATGGTAAAGTAAGAATAGGTTACCCTTGAGAAAAATAATAGGATGAGACAGAAGGCTTATTATTATACTTAAATATGCATATGTACATTATAGGAAAGATAATTATGTATCTAAAAAATTACAAGATAGATCTTGTAGCATGCGTTCCCACTATGTACGTGTCACAGCACGACATCCACCCCCTCTAAAGCTGCACATCCTCCGGTATGTGCCACATTATTTCTTTGTAAGATAGGCCCTCTTGTACATCTTCCTTGCTTTCTTCTTCACTGGATGATTCCAAAGCTTCATCTTCTCTTTGATCTTTACCTGTGGTTTGCTCTTCTTCCTCATCAAAATCTTCTGGATCATTGTCTCCTCTTCTCTTAAACATTTTGATCTTTTTTTCTGCAATGGGAATCTTTACTTATGTACCATCTAGTTCAGACAAGCTGTAAGTAGAATTTTCATGCACATGCTTTACAACATACGGTCCAAACCATCTTTTTGAAAACTTACGCATGACTGTGTGCTGGTTATCAAGACTACTATCATACACCAAAACCTAGTCACCTTTGTCAATTACTTTGCTCCTGAGTCGATGTCGCTTATCAAAGTAGTCCTTGTTTTTCAACCTTGCATTTTTGAGTTGTTCTTTTGCAGCTTCAATGTCTCCAGGACTTCTCTCTAGCTGCCTTATACGCAGTGCAAGGAGATCTTCCCTGCTAAGCCCCTCTTGCCAAGGTAGTACATTCCATGTGGGAATTGTATCTTCAATCGGCATCACTGGCTTTTGACCATACATTAGCTCCGCAGGCATGTAGCCAGTTATTGAGCTATCTGTTGTACGATCAGCCCATAAAGCATATGGTAACATTTTTGGCCACTCACCAACTCTTCCTTCACAAGCCTTGGCCAAAGCTTTGATGATAGGAGGATGCCCTCTTTCACTCTTTCCATTGCCTTCAGGGTTGTAAGCTGTAGTAAGAGAAAGCTTGATTCCTAATCTGCAGTGATTTTTCCCACACAACCATAACGGCAAATCACCTCATCAAGAAGGAATTTGCACACAGCTTCTGTGGTTTTAGCTCTTAATGCTCTTCCTTCAACCTGACTAGTTAGGTCTTCTCGTGCAAGAACAAAGTATCTCATCTGCCACAGTCCTAAAGGCATTGTGACTAGATCCACAACCCATTTATAGTGCATGGCTAGTGGATATGTAGGGTGCAATCCATCACGATGTCGGACATTTGAATACATTTGACAAGTTACACATGACTCTACAAATTGAGATACATCTTTATACATACCCTTCCACCAATATTTTTCTTTCAACTTGGAGAAGGTTGCCCACACACCCCTGTGTCCAGCCCATAGACTCTCATGAAACTCTTGCATGAGCTTTACTTGAGTCTCTTTTTTACATATAACCCGTTGTGGTGTAGCACCCTTTTGTTTAGGATGCTTCCACAAGTAACCATCCCTCAAAAAGTACCCATATGCTTTCCTGCGTATCCTCTTGAATTCTTGTTCAGACCAATCATCCTGTTTTGTTAGAGTACTCAAGTAGCTTCCAATAAGAAGCCAATCACCTTCATAAAGCTCTTTCAAGAATGATTCAAATAGATTAGTCATGCAGACATTGTTACCTTTGACATGAGAGATAGAATAGAACTTTGTGCCTACATCATCTCCCTCGTCAATCATTTGTGACTCATCTTCATACCTTGCCCTTGATAGCATATCTGCCACTGTATTGTCTTTACCTGCAATGTGCTTAAACTCAGGATTTAAGGACTTAATGTAGGCAATCCACTGCAACATAGCAATGTCTAGTGTTGAGCAGCTTGTAATTATCCCAAGAAGTGGTAGACAATCTGTTTCTACAACCACACATGCACCAATTAAGTACTCTTTCCCACTTTTCAAGGCTGTAACCATACCCCATAACTCTCTCTTTATTTGTGGATAGTTTCTTTAGCGAGCACTTAGCACCTTTGCTCCAAATCTTACCACATACCTGTGTCCTTCTTTGTCATCTTGCCCTATTGCCCATCCAATCCCTGTAGGACTGGTGTCTACTGTCACAATTACTGGCCTTTGACACTCATAGTCTACCTTTCTCAAAGTTGTTGCTGACTAGAGCAACTCCTTTAGCTTTTTCATGGATTTTACATGTGCTTCTGTCCATTTAAACTTATGATTCTTTCTAAGCAACTGATAAAGAGGATCAGCTACATGTGCACAATGTGGAATCCAAATAACATAGAAGACACATGCTCCCAGAAACCTTCTAACCTCCGTGATGCTAGTGCATGTTTCTTTCATTCTTTGGATGGCATCTACCTTTTATGGACAAGGGTTTCCTACCATATGGCCCGCACATGTGTCCCACAATAAGCACTTCATTGACACCAAACATAGACTTTTTCTCTGACAATGTAAGATTCACTTCTTCCAACCTAGACAAAATTTTATCACAATCATTTATGTGATTTACCACAAACCTGCAACATCCCTTGAGATCCAAAGCTTCATCTTTGTCACTTTCTTCACATCCTTTGATAGGAAAATCATCAATGAAAGGCATTGTGATTTGAGGAATAAAGTCACCTAAGACCTTATTCATCCCATTCATCATATGTGCAACCGAGTTGGTTGCTCCCTGTGGCAAGGTACACATCCTTACCAAACCCAAAGGTGTCCTCATGGTTGTCAAGTCTCTGCTTTCGATTGCAAGCTGAAATTGATCATACCCTGAGTAGAGATCCCCCATTGAGTAGATTTCCCTCCCTGCAAATGCCTCTGCAAACTCGTCCACAATTGGATCTGTACCTACATTTCTAATTGTCACCTTGTTCACTGGTTGCATATCTTGGATGAAGCGTAGAGAACCATTCTTCTTCGGAACTGTGAACCACCTGTTTGAGTATGGAGCACAAGAAGGCTCCAAGATTCCCATTTTGATTTTCTCATTCAGTAGCTCTACTAACTTTGGCAAATGAGCCTTTGGAACCGGAATAGGCCGCAAATTCCAAGGCACATGAGGTATTGTGAAAATTACCATAGGAGCTACAATAGAAGGATCAACACATCCTATCTCATGTGGCTCAAATGCAAAAGCCTTACCATGCTTTGAAAGAATTTCTTTGAAGCACTTTGTCTCCTCCTATGTTAGAAACTCCTCGCAACCAATCTGCAACTCTTGAAAAGACTCCTTTGTGAAGGTATGCCCGATCTTGTTAGGATTCCTCAAACTTGGTTGTAAAGAAGCCTGCTCAATCTTTTCCCTATTGTTGGGTGGTAAGGGTGAAGCTACTAGTTTCACCTTCTTTGCTATACTCTTGTATTTAGTTTCAACATGGACTTCTGGGCCAACTGTTTGGTTTTCTTTAAAGGCTTCTATTACTTGATACATTTCCATAGAGAAAACTTCCACAACTTCATTTTCAAGATGCAAACTAGACCCCATTATAGCATCAAGCTCACCCATAGTATCTACAAAAGAAACTTGTTCACACAAACCCAAAACATTTTCAGTAGGCTCTAGCAACCCACTCTTTTTCATGCCTATTTGTACATTATGCACATATTGCCTCTCACATCTCTTCAAATCTTCAAGTTTTGTAAAACATACTGATCCATTCTTTGTTACCAAGGAGCTCGTTGAAAAAGCTTCACCTATTTTTGGATCAGGCGAGACCCTTTTTCTTTCTGTACCACTGCAATCCCACTTTACAATGGTACTTGGCCAAAACCCATCATTTCTCTATGATCATGAAACTCTTTGCTCACCTTTGGTAGAGGATGTTCTCTGAGGTTCTCACGATTTCTTTCATGGTTTACACAAACTGTGAGAAATTGGACAACTCTTTTACCATCTTTGCTACGTATCCTAGCATATGCTGAACCATCATCCATCACCTTTGTTTCCATTCGAACTCCCACAATGTAGGGTTGTCCAAGGATGAGATGATATGAAGATGTATCTTGTAAAAAGAAGTTTTGGTCAATCTTTACATCACCTATTGTTACCTTCACACCTGGACATGCTGCATACAATTCACCGGATGAATTGTTTGCCACTTTTACCATCCAGCCATGATCTGTGTCCATCGGCCATTTGCACTTGTTGTAGAGACTCTTTTATGTTTATTTATGAACCATGGTCAATCAAGGCAACAAATGGCTCTTCAAGATCACCTACCTTGACCAAAGTTTTTGTAGTAGCCCTTGCCCAATGACTTCGTGAATAGTAACTCCTAGGAATATCTTCAACTTCTTCATCATCATTTGAGAAATGCACTTGCTTCAGTCTCCCACTAGATTGGTAGCATCCTACCACAACTCCATCATTCTCCTTATTTTACAGTTGCATCCCTTGTGTCTTCGAGGTTTCCCCTTCAACCTGTGGACGAGAAACTTCAGCAAGGGTTTGCCTCTTCCTCTTGATGATGTCAATGATCTCCTCATGGAATTCACGCTTTGCAATGCCAAGAACTTCTCCCATAGTTAACTCAATCTTGCTATTCAAGATCCTTTCCTCCAAGACTTTCTTTAAATCCGTAGCAACCTCAATATCAGATTGTAGTTTATAAGTTGGGCCTTTTGTCTTACCTTTTGTTGGCTCTTTCTTCTTTCATGTTGTAGACTCCTCCATGAGTACTTCAGGTGGAGATGCTCCTTGTGTTGAGGGTGTTTGAGAAGGCATTGAGTCGCTTCTTCCCCCACTTCTAGAAGCTCTTTTTGATGGTCCTTCATCAACATTCTCACGTCAGCGCTTCTCTTCTACAATTGCCTCATTTTGTTGGCATTTTGTAATGTAGGCATACACTGACAATGAGTCCACTGGATCATTCCATCCTGTTTCTAGACGTATGCAATCACCTGCTTCATGTAGAATATCTTTTGTAAGCTTTCCGTTTTTAGCTAATTGCATGACATTTGGCCAAATTTGACCATGGTGGTCACTCACCTCTTCATCACAAAAATGTTCAATTTTTACTCCATAAGTAGCTGCCTCAACTGAAGAGGTGGCATGCTTAGTTGCCATATCTTCAACTAAGGTTTGCATTCCCCCCTTCCCAAAGTTAGTTCTCAAGGGTAGACTTGTCTCTCTTAAGTGGATTTTACCATCCTTAAAAAAGACAACATATTTTGACAAAGCATCACTAAAATCATCACAATCCCTTCTTACATGGTCTGTACTATCACACCAAATACATCTATTAACAAACCCTTGTTTGGGCTGTTGTCTTTGCCTAGGAAGTGGCCCTGATGGTTGGACTTTTTCTTCAAGCTTTGCAAGCTTCACCTTCAAGTCACGCCATCCCTTCACAAGCTCATCTAGCATGGACTCATCAAACTTAGGAGCGATAAAAGTAGGCTTTACCATTTTGTCAGAAGGTGAGGTGGAAGGACTTGTAGTGTTTAGTACCATCTTGTCCCTTCTTCTTTGTCGTTTGGCAAGCAGTGAGACATCACCTTCAACCTCATTCTAGTCGGTCTTTAGTCCTTGCTCAACATCTTTATCTTCAAGAAGAAGCTCCAAATTTTCTTGAAATTCTTTACCTGCAGCTTGTAAGAAAAGATCTGTCTTCTCTGCATCTATTGTGGCCCTTTTTGTCCTTGTGAGTTGTGCATAGCGTCGCTCAAATTCCCTAAGTAGCTCTGTTATTGATAGTCCTTGCTTTGGCTTGACTACCCATTCTAAGAATGTCCTTTTGGTCACTCTCTCCGAGTCCTCCATGAAATATTCCTCCTTTAAAGCTACTTTGAGTTCTTCCCAATTTCTCCCATGCCCATCTTTGATTTCCTTAACATGCTCCCTAATTTCTGGAGGAACAACTAGCTCAAAGCTTTGAATCATCTCACCTTCTGACACGCGATGCAGCTCCATCTCCTTCACATACTCGTGTAAGTACTTGGTTACATCTTTGCCATTGAATTGATCCATTCTGTTGACGACCGCTTGTATGGCCTTTGTTGCTGAAATCTCCCTTCTTTCAGTGGCATGTTGTTGTTGCATGAACATTGCAAATGCTTGAAACATTTGCATTGTTGATGGGTCAAAATGCATACCCTGTTGCTCAACGTGATCACCCATGGTTACCTACAAATTCTCACCCTGGCAGTTTCACGTCGGGTTCACTAAAAAATGTGCCGAGAAATTTGCGGTCTTACCTGGAAAGCACCAGGCTTATGGCTGTGAGAATTTGTGAGAGAACTCAACAAAAACTATATGAAGGAGTTAAACCGTAGATGCCATGAAGACTAGGGTTTGGAAAGAAGTGCAATCAAAGAAGACTCACTCTTTCTCTCTTGCACTCACACACACAAAGAAAGAACACAAAAGAGAATGTCAAAACAATACGAAGATGAAAACATCAAGGCTATGGTCATATCGTATCATGGGTAATATAAAAGGGTTAATAGATGAGTTAATGGCATTCAATCTTGGCTGACCAAATAGGCTACGAATTGTTTTTTGGAATTGTAGTTTTGTGCTTACCATAATATATATATTTTGTCTAGTGATTAGAATTAATTGTGTGTACAAATCCTCTTGGTTCATAGCAAGATAACTACGCTTACGTCAAAAAATAAGTTATAGTCTATGAGAGGTAGTATGATGGGATCCGGTGATAGAAGTATTTCATTAAGCCTTTCTGGGCCAAAGAGAAACACTATACGTTGTTGAAAGTGTATTTTACGACTAATCCATACGTTAATTCTAATAGATCGTACAGAGTGAAAGCGATAGAAATGATCATCATGTGGGTTATTCATCTAGGATAGTATGTGAGAAATGTAGATATGAGAGAAGTGAAGAGATGAGAAGTTTCCCTCCCAAGCCCTATTCTTGCCCGTAGGCAATAAGGATACTGCGGGGAGAGATGTACCTGTAGCAAGGAGAACCTAAAATTTGTAGAGAGGATGAATTACTAAGAGTGAGAGAGATAGATTTGGTTAAGGAGATGAGATTAGATATATATATATATATATATATGTTGGGTTAGAGATGAAAAAGAAAACAACAAGAAATCAAGAAAACATCAATGTAGAACACATCTTACTTGACAAACCCTTCGGCACCATTATTGATGGAGAGAGAAGAAGAAGGGAGAATTCAACTTTGATTGATACGCCAAGTCCACGCCCTTCTTTGATTAGAGTTGATCTTCCAAGGATAGCATGCAAGGATGGCTAGTCTTCCTCTAGGAGAAAGTGTAGGCTTAGGCTTATGTTAATGGCTAAGTACAATTAAGCATTACTACTCACTCCCTCAAGAATTCCTCTCATCAATGGCTTGAATGCTTGAGTTCCTTTTCAAGGAAGAAGAGTTCCCTTTTATAGGTGAGGGGAATCCCCAAGGGTTTACACAAGAAGAGAGGAGCCAGTGTGAACAGGAATTGGAAAAGTTGGAAATGAGCTGTCCCTGCATGATGTGGGCAGACTGGGGTCCAGTATTTTGATCATATCTCCTCAACCGTGGCTCCAAACAAAAAAGTAAAAATATGGGCAAAAACTTCAGCTCATTAGCTACGATTTTAATTTTAATGTCATTTTCCAATTCGGATTGGAACCTTGCGTACAAAATTCATCAAAATAGGGTCCATTTCTCGTAGCAAAAGCCTTCATGTGGTGCCCTTAGCCTAAACTTTCATTTGATTCCAAAGGACACCTCATGCCATATGAAAGCATGACAGTGCTCTTTGAAAAATTTTTGTAATCATGCTTGCAATAATGCATTAAAATAAGTGTATCTTTGAAATCATGCCACCTAGTGTCCCACTAGGATTTGATTCCCTCCTAGTAGCTATTTAAAAACAAATATAAGAAAAATATGAAAAATACATAGAATATATATATATATATATTGGAGTTTACCTTAGATATAGGATCTAACTAAGGTGTGAGATGATAATGAGATAGTAGAAATAAAGAATCAATGCTTTTTGCTCCAAGTTAAAGAGGCGGAGCTATTGATGCTTTTCCCATAGTATTTTCTGATGGTAAAGTAAGAATAGGTTACCCTTGAGAAAAATAATAGGATGAGATAGAAGGCTTATTATTATACTTAAATATGCATATGTACATTATAGGAAAGATAATTATGTATCTAAAAAATTACAAGATAGATCTTGTAGCATGCGTTCCCACTATGTACTTTTCACAGTACGACAGCGTGGAGAAGATGGCGTGGACAGCGTGCAGAAGATGATAGAGTGAGGGGACTCATTTACACTATGCGCGTCTGTAGCCGTCTACAGCCCAAAGCCCAGTACTTTCTCATTTTCCCACACGATGCCGTGCGAAATTATGCTTGTAGGGATCAACAGCTTGCAGAGGCTCACGAGTTCACCTGCAGGGACATAGTACACCTACTATCGCACGCCTATAAGCACTTCGTCAAAGACGTGCAGGGTAGCCCCATTGACTGCAGTCACCGAGTACCGTCGCTTCGCCGAGTACCTCTAAGTCTTAAAGGCTCTGCAAAGTACAACCTCCATGTGGACGCCATAGGTTGTAGGACGCCCAAGCGAGCCCAACACTAAGGCTTTAGCAGGCCAAAAAGGCAAGAAAGAGGACACCCTCTTCTCCATCTTCTTCATCCTCTTCCTCTTATGAAAGTGATGGTGAAGAAAACGAAGATCAAGGAAAGAAAAAGGCAAGAAAGAGGTCACCCTCTTCTCCATCTTCCTCAATTTCTTCATCTTCTAAAGAAAGTGATGGTGCAACCTTTGAACCATCAAAGAAGGGGCCATAGGAAATCCTATGCCGCGTGGAAGAGGTCATCTAAGCTCAAAAAGTTCAAAGAGAGAGGGAAGAGCATCTCTTTCCTTACCTACGATGGCACTTTTGGTGCTACGGATAAAGTCTTGGCCTTTATCCAACAATTCGATGCGGCGTTTGGAGATGAGGGCTTCACGGAGTTCTCTAAGCTACGCCATGTAGCTATGCACTTTCAAAAGTCCTCCAGACAATGGTGGTCTAGCCTACGGGCCAAAGGTGAAGCTCCACGAACATGGAAAGCTTTAAGAGCTTCCATTATGAAGCAATTTTTGGCCACCGATGCCAAAGACAAAGTACTCACCAAATGGCGAATCTTGAAGCTCTCTCCATATGAATCCATCCACAAATATGTAGACAGGTTTTGGGACCTACAACTCAAAGCCACTGTCTTCAAAAAGTTGGATTTTGGAGAGCAAAAGAAACAATTTTGTGCGGGCTTAACCAAAGAAATGGCAGAGTATGTCAACTCCCAAAGGCCATGCACCATATCGGCAGTAATACATCATACTATGGTGGGCTCTTGAATCAATTTCCAACAGGGGCTAAGAAGAATTCTAAGCCTCCTGAAAACAAGGGTTCCAATGAGCCTAAGGGGAAGGACAATATCCAAAAGTCTCTTATGGGCAATTCCAACAAAGCTAAGGAGAAGAGAGTTTACAAAGGTAAAAATAAACTCTCTCCTGAAGAGCTTGAGTGTTATCGCAAGGATAACCGGTGTTTCAAGTGCGGCGAACAAGGGCATGCGTACCGGGCTTGTCCCCAAAAGAACAACCGTCATGATCCTCCTAGAGCTACCTTGGTCGAAATCCAAGAGGAGGAAACTCACCACAAAGGATCTCCTCTATGCCATGCTTGGGGAAAGGTAAGAGAACATGATGCTTTTATTCACTTTGACCCTGGTTCTACTCACAATTTTATATCTATAGAGTTGGCCACCAAGCTAGGCATACAAGCCTACGAGATGGGAGATGTCCTACCTGCAGATGGTGCTTTCAAGGGTCAAGAAACTTCATTCACTCCCTTAATCAGGAAATTAAGGCTCCATATGATCCAGAGCTATGTGGACAAAGAGGACTTCTTTATCTCTCCTCTCAAGCATGAGGATGTAATCCTAGGGGCATCATGGTTTGATCGCATGGCTGCCAATGTTAAATTCCCTGAAAGGAGAATCTCCTTTAAGTTCAGGGAAAAATATATGTATATAGATGCTAAGGAAATGGGTAACACTATACCCATTGTACATACACAAGCTTTCAACAAGTCAATAAAGAGCTCTATTTCCGTGTACATGATTTTTGTTAAAGATTCTCAAAATGAACCTAATGTTTTAGAAAAAGAAAATATACACAATCAAAAGGAATTAGAGTTATCCAATATTGTCAAGGGGTTTCAAGATGTCTTTATTGACTACATCCCTTGTGAGCGACCTCCTAAATGAGGCAATAATGACCATGCAATTGAACTTCTTCCAGGAAGTTCACCACCTAGCAAACCTCCTTATAGAGTTTCTCAAGCTCAAAAAGAGGAGATTATGCGGCAAGTGCATGAGTTAGTTGAGAAGGGTATGGTTAGGCCAAAAATGTGCGCTCCTTGCCGCACTGTCGAAGCAAGGTACTTGCCAATACACCGTGTGCGAGCCGCAGACGGCTCCAAACACACGACAAGCCTAAACTAGCAAGCTCAAGAGAGCAAAGGGTGTGTCACTCACCGCTCTACGCTCGCCTTCGTGGTGGATTCCTTGCCGCGATGAAGAAGAAGCTGCAGTCGTGCCGCGCTCAACCGCTTCGCCGCCGTCGTGCCTTCGTAATGCTCGATCGCACACACACTCTCCCTCTCTCTCTCTCACACACACACACACACGAGGAGGTGAAGAAGAAGCAGATGGAGATGGAGATGGAGCAAGAGCACTCTTCTATTGCACAAATGAGAGAATGAGTGAATTTTAGGTCTAGTTGGCTTTTATATAAGCTCACCCCATTCACACTTGGGCGCCCATGCTTAGCCAACTAATCCCTTGAATGTCCCAATTAGAGTGCACCTCTCATCGACGATCACTCTTACCCTTTTCCTATTGGTCCGACAAGCCCGGTACCTGACTCTACCAAATACATAATACGCGTCCGTCGTAGGTGATGGGGTGTCCGTGAGCCGTGAGGGTTAACATTAGGCCTAGCTCATCTTCATTTTGTTCTCCTGTGCTACTAGTGCAAAAGAAAGATGGCACATATCGTATGTGTGTCGACTATAGAGCACTAAATAGGATCACTATCAAGAATAGGTTTCCCGTTAAACGGGTAGAAAACCTATTTGATAAGCTACAAGGGTCTACCTACTTCAGTAGGATTGACCTAAAAGTGGCTATCATCAAATAAGGATAGTTGATCAAGACATTGTAAAGACCGCATTTCGCACTACATTTGGTCTTTACGAATACATTGTCATGCCTTTTGGCTTGACCAATGCACCAGACACATTCAACCGCTTGATGAAGAAGCTATTCACGCCTCACCGAACCTTTACTGGAGTGTTCTTTGATGATGTCATCATCTACTCTAATTCATTAGACGATGCACTCTCAAGACGGTCAAGAGTGAATGCGGTTTCCATAGCAACTCACAATGATCTATCTTCTATGATAGATGAGTATGCTATTGATCCCGATTTTAGAGATGTGATTTCAGCCCTTGCACTATGGAAGAAAGAGGAACCATTTACTTTACAAGATGTTTATCTTCTCTATGGCAATAGACTATGCATTACTAGCTCACTACGTGAGAAAGTAATGTATGAATCTCATGCTCCTCCTTATGCAGGGCATAAAGGGATTCAGTCTACCCTAAAGGGGATTGAAACATATTTCTATTGGCTTACCATGAAAGCAAACATACAAGAGTATGTTTCTAAATGTGTGGTATGCCAAAAGACGAAGTTTGATAGAGGGAAGCAACTTGGATTGCTTCAACCTTTGCCAATTCCTAATTCACCATGGGAGAGCACATCCATGGATTTTATCTTTGGATTGCCTAAGTCTATCCATGGGAATACAGGAATATGGATGATAGTAGACAGGTTCAGTAAACAAGCTCATTTTATACCTGTCAAAAAGACTATCAAAGCCCATCAAATGGCAACCCTCTTCATTTTACAAATCTTCAAGTACCATGGCTTTCCAATGTCCATAATGTCGGATAGAGATCCTAGAATGACCAGTAATTTCTAGAAGGGTCTCTTTGAGAATTTACGAACGAGGCTAAAGTTCTCTTCGTCCTATCACCCGCAAACGGATGGCCAATGTGAAATAGATAACCTAACAATTCTAGATAGCCTATGTAATGGAAGTAGGTCAAAGATCCCAATGGAAGAAGTACTTACCCTTAGTGGAGTATGCCTACAATAACACTGTACATAGTCCACAGGAAAAGCACCTTTTGAGGTAATTGAGGGAAGATCAAAAAGTCCCTTGCTACTTAAGGTACACGGGAAGATTCTCGTCGCAGATGAGTCTAGCCGAGACCTACAAGAATCTTATCAAAAGATTAAGATGCTATCTCTATCTCACAGCAAAGGCAAAAAGCTGATGTTGACAAGCACAGAAGAGCCCAAGCCTTTAAAAGAAAATGATTGGGTCTTACTCAAATTTCCCAAGGCTCGGTTAAGGCACATGACAGGAAAGAATCCTACGGGACACCAAAAGTACTATGCTAAGTTAGCAAAAAGGTACTATAGTCCCTTCCAGATTCTTATGCCAATCAATGAGATGGCCTATCAACTCAGGTTGCTTAATCACTGGCTCATACACAATGATTTCCATGTAAGCCTATTAAAGCCTTAGAAAGGAGAGCCAACTCAAGAACCAACTATTAAAGACCCACCGGAGATCGAAGACCAAGAAGAGGTGTTGCAGCCCGAGTCCATTCTCCGACATGAAGACAAGGTACTAAGAGGTGGTAAGACTATCCGACGATATCTTCTTAAGTTTAAGAATTATCTTTTTGAAGATGCTAGATGGATGCAAGGCATACAATTAAAGGATAACCTAAACCTTGTCAATGCTTACAATGCTTCCCAAGAGTAAGCAAATGTACAAATGTTAAAAATAAACAAAATTTTTGTCTTATAAGACTCTCTTTTTCTTTATTGTGCACAAAATTGAAGTAGTATGCATGCTTAGATCAAGTTTGCGGATACGATTTATCCCGACACCAAGAAGAGCTTGTCACTCTACTATGGAAGATGATAGGACTAATGTGCAGACATGCTTGCGGAAGCCTCAGGCTCTCAAGCGCCAAATGGACAAGTCATTCATTGTGGAACGATATCGTAGGGTAACATAGGGATCCTCTACCCGCTAGGACAAAGGCTAATGAATATGCTTTATCTTCTCTACCCTATAGTCGAGGACGACTATGATTTCAAGAGCGAGGTAATGTCATAATAATCAATATCTAATTCTACTAAATGATTTCCTCATGTTAAACTGGTCATTTAATATGGGGAAGTGCCAAGGGAAAAAAAGCTAGAATATTGGTTAAGTTAGCAGACCGGCCACAGTAGGGATCCAAAGGAGGAAAAATAGGGATCCAAAGGGGGGGCCATATGCAAAAGAACTATGTGCACCAATGGGCTTAAAAGACCCTAAAGTTCAACCCATTAAGACTTCCAAAATGCTAAGGTTCCAAAATTCAAAGGTTGTGTCCAAAGGTCAAACATTAGGGAAATTGGATGCTTTGTGTGTGCTTCAAAAGTCTTCATCCATCCCTACATAGGAGGGGGAGAGCCTTACAAGTAGGGGATGAGAGAGAAAATCACACACACACACACACACACACACACACAAGATCCCTTTACACAAAGGGAATGAGGGACACATGTCAGCTCCCTAGCCCAGATGCCCACAAGGTGTATTCAAATCCTATCGGATGGCCTTGGAGGTGGACCAATGAGAATTAGGCTAGAGTAGATCTAGTTTAATTAATTTAAAAACACTTAATAGAAGAACCAATGGGTATTAAGCTCTCTAGAAGACTATTGAACAGTCTCCCAAGGGTTCAATGAGCATTCAACGGCCCAATGGCTTGCCTAATTCTTATTGGCGAGGAGGCAAAGGGGTCCAATGAGAGTTTAGTTGCATTTATTAATTACCTAAAGCTCTCACAAAAGGGGGAAAGGGGGACACATGTCTGAAGGCTATCACTTATGCTGCTTAATTACCATTGGCTAAGCCTGGGAGGTCCAATAGGATGCTAGCAAGAGCAAATAGCAAGAGGGGTCGACCAAGAGAGAGAGGGAGCTGATTTTTTTCAAAGGCATCATCACCTACACACTCACACTAGCCCATGTGTGGAGTAAGAAGACTCTCTCTCCTTCTCAAGCTTTAATGGAAAGCTTATCTCCTACTCCAAGCTTTTGAGAAGGAAGGCCTACACCAACAACTCTTGGCTTTGTGATGCAAATCCAACCAAGAGCCAAGCTTCAATGCATGTTCATCTCCTCTACCATGCTAATTACTAAGCTAAGCTATGCTAATATGAGTGATTATGTGAAGAGATGTACATCTTTCTCGTAAGAATACTCCTTCCTCGCGATCTACTCTCATGCCCCGCTAGCTCTCACCATCTTCGAAGGTGTGTGAGGTCTTGGGTCTGAGACCGTGAGGGAATTGATGTTGTGTTTGATAAGTGTTTTGCTTAGTGCATGAAGTTTCCATCTTCATTTCACTAGCTAGTACTGAAGGAACACAAAGAATTGTATTGTAAAATGTCTCTCTTGATGGGAGAAACCATAATACAAAGCCTTTTGGAGGGGGGACTGGCTCCATGCAAATCCGGTCCTCAACTGTTGTCAATTGCTTAATTTCTCTCTCTTTTGAAGTATTGTTCATGGGGTGTTCATGTTATCTAACTAGGTGTTATGCTTTGTGTTGCTCTTTCCACCCAAGCACTCTTGTTATTCTCATTAGGAAGCTATCCTAATGAAATGCTCACTATGTTCATGCTATTTTCCGCTACACACAAGTTACTAGACCATTAAATGTTACAACTAAAGTGATGGATGATCACAGTGACGTGTGTGAATACAATAAAGTAAAATTTAAAAATACACCAAAGGTCGGTTGAGGGCGGGCATGTAGTGTATATCTATTCAAGGGCATGATGGAAATGGCAACTGGTAGATGGGGTAGCAAGAAGCAAGTAAATCTATGAATTGAGAGTTATGGTGTTGTAGGATGAGAAGCAAAAGAGAGGCAAGTGGATTGATAACTTGCGGTTGAACCACATACACTAACAGGATTAATACCAAATGGGCTTTGTTGACCATGTTCAAACCTACTTGATGGTGTCTAGCTTCATGTAAGGGTAAGGGCTATAAGCTAGATATTCAAACATTTTTTTAAAAGAAAATTGAGTCAATTCTTCACATCATGATTCGGAGGAGGATCCGAACTCCTATGGATGCACTCCTAAATTTCTTTATTGGCAATATGTTGGCTGGCTCAGAAAGATCTAAATGGCAAAGTTTGTGCGAAAAGTGGGCAATGATCGACTTATGGGAAGTTGACCCATGGAACAGCACGCTTGGGTTCACCTACACAAGCCTCCAGTACACCCGCACTACTTCGAGACAAGACAAATGCTATTGCTCGCACCAAGCTTACTGGATACCGACGTTGGTGGAGATGAAGGTAGTCCCAACGAAAACCCTCTGGGATCACATTTCTGTGCACATCCATTTTAAGAAGAATAAAGAGGAGCAGACCCCAAGAGGTGAGAAAAAATTGTTGGTAACAGTGGCACACCTATTCAAAGTGTTGGGGTATAAAGCCCAATGTGGTCGCCCAGGTAAGTGGGCGGGCCACCAGGTATGTACACATATTCTTTTGTAAAAACCTAATAAAAACTCACTATGCTCTACACATACAGTAGAGTGAGTTCACCATATCGTCGTGCTCTTCTTCTCGCACTCTCTCTCGCGTCGCACTTTCGCTCGTACTCCTTCAACTGGTATCAGAGCTCAGATCGAGGCTCGGGGCAGCACTGCAGGAGGCTAGAGTCACCAACTTAGATTGGAGTGAAATTCGACAGGCGAAGACACGGCCCCAAATCTTGTGGGTGAGCCCGAAGGGCTCGGTGTTGTCAAAATTTCATTCTGAGGTCATCTCGGCCACCGTTCGGCTTCGACAAAGGTTTGCGAAGGCCATTTTCGACTACGTGGTCTCAGCGGGTGCAGATCCGACTCTGCAAATTTTGGGTTTTCGGCCTACGACTGCAGGTGCTGAGGATATCGACACTCCCAGAGTGTTGATTTGTGGTTGTCTACACATCGAAGGACGGCTCACAGTTCTTGGAGGCGTGTCACATACGACACGGGCGCATCTACACACAGACTGTAGGCGACATCCACTAGTTCATCAGGTTGATATTGGTTCAGAGGTCAGTTTACAGGGGAAACTCTGTCAAATTTTTCCCAGGAAAGTAAACCACTGTGAAGCATAGCTATGGCTGGATCACAGGACACTGCTCTTTACAAATCAAGAAGCTGGATGGAACCAATTTCCCATTGTGGAAGAAGCAAATTTGGCACGTGATGGTACAAAAGAAGCAGATAAAACCTATCTATACTTCTATACTATATATGAAGCATTTACTTTGTTTGCATGCTTGAAAATGGCTTCTATACTTCTATACTATATATGAAGGAGCTTAAAATACTTTGTTTGCATGCTTGAAAATGACTTCTATACTTTTATACTATATATGAAGCAACTTAAATTTTTTAAGGAAGGAGAGACCCTCCATGTGTCACTCACTCCTACATTCAAGAGAAAACCTTATAAGACCTCTATTTTAAAATGTAAAACTCAAAGGTAGAAAAATTGAAAATGCAAAAGTGAATAGTAACATTGCAAAAAATGAAAAGACTTTTGGGAATTGAAAATCAAAGGCTTTCTACTTTACACAAAGTAACTTAACCATTTAAGTACACAGCAAAAAAGACTTTGGAAAATGTAAAGTCAAAAGCCTTTCTACTTTACATAAAGTAAATAGTCCAGCCTAAGTGCACATAACAAAAAAATGACAATTGTTGTGGATATTTTATTGTTTTATGAGAACTTAATTTTTAAAGATAAAATTGCTTTTGTTTTTTAAAAGGGTTTTTTTAAAGACCAATATTGATATCTTTTAACAATTTGTGAAAGTGTATTTTCAAATATAAAAATTTGGCCAAAATCACAATAGTGAGTGAATGTATTTAAATCTCAAAGAAATTACAAAAAGACCTCAAGCTTAGCCGAGCCTTGAGGTGCTGAAGATTACACATTTGTTCTCTCCCAGAGGCTACCAAGAACAAATTAGGTGTACTATACTAACAAACTTTTACTTACCGTAGCTTGCCACAACGACGTCCGTGTATTTTGGAAACAAACAAGTGTATTTTTAAAATTTTAAAAATAACTATAAAGAGACACTTCTATACCCTTTTTGAAAGTGCTTGAAAAATTGTTGACATTGGACACCTGTGTTGGTGTCCCTTCTCTCTCAATTTATCGGTTACTATAGTGAGTGCATGTATGTATGTACATGTACATGACAGAGACATTAACAAAAACTCAAACATTGAGTATATTTTATAAAGAGAGGAGGGCTTGCTTGCTTATGACAAAGCTCAGACATCCATGGGGTAGATCTCGATGCAACTCAAGTATGTAACCACAGAGAGAGAGAGAGAGAGAGAGAGAGAGAGAGAGAGAGAGTTGACAAAGAGAGTAATTTTGTGGACAACCCACTATTAGATTTAGCAAGAGTACATCTTCTTGTGTAAATCAGCTTTTGGGATGGTAGATAGATCAATTTCAACACGTGCATACGTGCTTGTGCATTTGTGTATACGTGTGTGTGTGAGCAAGTGTGGGGAGGAAGAGAGAGAGAGAGAGAGAGAGAGAGAGATTAAAAGGGCACTTATCAACGAGAAGAAGAGAGTAGAGAGAGGTTCCATGTATATGTGTGTGTGCATGTGAGTGTGCGTGTGGAGGGAGAGAGAGAGAGAGAGAAGAAGAAGAAGAAGAGAATTTTAGCGTCGTAAGAAACTATCCTAAGAGACCTTAGAGATCTAAGCGACGAGGAGAGTTGAACTCAAGACCTGTTATTCAAGAGGAAAATGGTATAACCTTTCTATCACCCAAGTGTAGTAAATTGGTTATGCCATTCCCCTCCTGAATAAATCTTTCCTCCCCCCTTACCTTCAATAAGCCATCATGAGTCCTCACCTTGTTTTACTAGCCAGGAGCGTCAGGACTCAGCGGACAATAGTTTCCCTTGTTTTATTAGTAATCAGAACGATTCAGACGCAGCAGCTGCCTACGAATAGACGGCATTGGCTACATTGGCCATATGTTGATTTCCGTAGCCGGGGGCGGAGGAGGTCCACTCGCGTCGTGAAGCTCATGTAAGCTGGCGGCTGGCTGGCTTCCTGGCTCAATACGAAAGCAGCTCTACTAGTTGCTCCAAAACAGTGCCCAACTCAAAACAAAACTGGCATGGAGTGGCTGCCAGACGTGGTCTTGCATTACAGTAAGGCTCATTACTACGCCAATATGGCGATAATTATGCTGCTTGGGTACCACGCGGCTATGATCATAGGTAGTGTAGCTTGCAGTGATGGAGAGAGAAATGCATTGCTTACATTCAAGGAGACAGCCGTAGAAGCCGATTCCGGCGGCTGGCTGGCTTCCTGGCTCGTCAATGCCGGCTCCGCTCGTGACTGCTGCCTGTGGCGGGGAGTGCGCTGTAATTCTGCTGCCGCTGTCACAGGCCTACTTCTCAGCAACTGCGCTGGTCTGGACCCAACTGATCGAAGTGTTTTGCAGCGACTCCACGAAGACAACGCTCTGCAAGGGGTTCTCAAACCGAATGTGGTCACGGCCATGGCTGCCGGTCTGCCTGCTCTCTCCCGCCTCGATCTGGGCTGCCACCTCTTCCATGGCAGCATCCCTCCTCAGATCGGCAACCTCACTTCGCTCGCCTACATCGACCTCAGCTTTCAGGGCCAGTCGCCTCCCCTCTCTGGCCCTCTGCCTGCCTCCCTCTGGTCCCTCCCCAACCTCAGCTATCTCGACCTTCGGTACAACTCCCTGCAAGAAAGCCTGCCTGACACCATCTCCAACTCCACCTCTCTCTCTACGCTCTTGCTTGCCACCAACAATCTCTAGGACCCAATTCCCTCCCTCGCCAACCTCTCCCGTCTTCTCTACCTCGATCTCTCCTCCAACGCAGTGTTCACCAGCTTACCTTTCTCCTCGTCTCCTCCCGCCTTCAACCTCCAGCTTCTCGACCTCAGCTGGTGCGCCTTTTCTGGTCCCTTTCCTTCCTGGCTCTCTTTTCAAACCAACCTCTCCCTCCTAAGCCTCGCCGCAAACCACTTTTCTGACCCCATCCCAAGCTGGGCCTGGTCTCTTGCAGCTGACTTCCTGGACTTCTCCTCCAACAACTTCTCTGGAGAGCTTGGCTGCAGCAGCTCCATCTCGCTCTCACGTCCCTCGATGTGTCCTACAATCAGCTCTCAGGAACCATCCCCTGCCACCTGTCCAACCTATCTCTTCTCTCCACTCTCTCTGGGTGTTAATCACCTTACCGGCCCCATCCCCTCTTTCTTCGGAAACCTCACCCAACTGATCTTTCTTGACCTCTCTGGGAACCAGCTGGAAGGACCTATACCCTCCATGCACAATCTGCACTCTTTGGTTTACATTGATTTCGACTCGAACCTCCTCTCTGGTGAACTATCTCCCTACCTCCTGCAGCTTCCTGTCCTTGAACGGCTCGATCTCTCATTCAATGCAATCTCGGGTACCCTCCGCGATTCTCCTTCCAATCCAACATAAAATACCTGAAGCTTTCACAAAACAACCTCACAGGAATAATTCCGCCATCGCTTGCAGGTTTTGTGGGACTGAAGATCCTCAGGTTCAATGGAAACAATTTTACTGGCTCGATCCGAAGAGCTTTTCCGCTCTCAGCGAGTTGCAGAACTTCGATTTGCGGGAAAATGGCCTGGAAGGGCCACTTCCGTTGGAAATGGGGAACATGAGCAACCTTGTATTGCTCAGCGTCTCTAAGAATCCAGGTATAAAGGGCACATTTCCTGCCTGTGTGAAGCTCCTTTCCCAGCTGCTGGCATTGGACTTAAGGTCTATCGACATGGAAGGTGAAATACCGATGTGGCTAGGCAGCTCACTTCAACAGTTACAGATTCTACTACTTTCAGGGAATCGGCTGAGCTCTAGAATTCCTGCAAGTTTGGGGATGATTAAGGGGATGAAAAATCCCGGCAACAGTAGTGCAAGCGCTATGGTAGTACAGAGCCATCAGGAGCTATTAGATGACCTCGTCATCACGGTCAAGGGAGAGAGTCGGGACTTTCAGAATTTGGCCATAATGGCGGTGCTGGATCTCTCGGACAACGAGCTGGAGGGTGCCATACCCACAGAGCTTGGGCAGCTGGAAGGGTTGATAGCGATGGATCTGTCGAGCAATCATTTGGAAGGAGGGATTCCGGAAAGCCTGGCCAACCTGAGGGCACTGGAGTCTCTGGATGTGAGCAACAACAGGCTGGAGGGGAAAATACCTGCCGATTTTGCACAATTGACAGCGCTGTCGTTTGTGAACATGTCAAGCAACCGCCTGACGGGGCCGATTCCGACGGGTGGACAGTGGAGCACCTTCAACTACTCGGTTTTCGCCCATAACGAGGGGCTCTGCGCCATCGACTCTGCTGATGAGGCCAACGGCAGTACTTCACCATCAAGCGGAGCCTCCGGGCCACAACTTCCCGAATGCAGCACGAGTGCCACTCGTGATGCTACACCTGATAATACCACCACTAATGCTAGCCCTGTTCAAATATTGAATGACCACATAAGGGTATGGTCACGCGAGGCTTAGTTATCAGTTATTGATAACTATGCCAACTATGCACAGACAAAGCATTTAATGAAAAACTAAGCCTTTTGCATGGTCACGCGATGCCTAGTTATTCATTCATCCTCCCAACTATGCCTTCAACTTCACAACTATGCCAAATTCGGCATAGTTACAAAGGTTATGCTTAGTAAGTCATTTAATGCTCCTTTTTGCGTGTGACCAAGAATGAGGCTTAGTTATCTGTTCAAATAACTGATAACTAAGCCTCGCGTGACCATTGCCTAAGCTGGAATGGCTTTGTTGTAGGCTATCCCCTTGGTGTCCTTCTCTACTTTCTGTTCAGGTTCGCCTTCAAACGGCGCTTCCACATCATCGCACGTTTCAGGATCGTCAGAGGCCGCTTCAGACACCAATTTGAAGTTTAGAATTAACTTGCAGGTATGGAAAGCTACCGAATCTAGAGCCATGTACAGTAAAATCCTTTAAGTATAGTTAATTTACCTCGCAATTTTTCATTTTACGTTTTCCAATTTTTATTTTAAAAAATATTTGTGCACTGTCCCCGAGAAGGAGAGAGAGTTAGGCTCTTTTTTGTTTGGACTACATAAGGTGGTGGTCACACAATGTTCAATTATCAGTGACTTAGGTAGATAATTGTACCCACAATGTGGTCACACGTATCCTACTCAGCCAGCTCAATACCATTGAGCATAGCTTTTTGTAATGTGTTGATTGTGGCATAGTTGCGCTAGAGGGTGTTTGTAATACATTTAATGCGGGCTACTTTCAAAGGAATCAACGTTCTCTAGCAATCTCTCTAGATCCTCTCTTCTCTACCTGGTAGCAAAGGTAATATCCTCTATGTAGCTTTTGCTGATTGCCACATGGAGGTAATCGTTGATACAATATGCTCGCGTGTGATCGTGACCATGACTCAGTTATCACTCATTCAATGCGCAAGAGACTTAGTCACCTTAGTTACCCAAAGAGAGAATTGAACCCTCGCATGACCATAATTGAGTCCTTAGTAAAAGGTTGTATTTTAGATGCATCTCTAGACCATTGGATAAAGCTTTCAGATTAGTGCCACATGGCAAGCTAATAATAATAAATAATTTTTTAATTATTTCTTTTAGGCTCTTGAGTGAGGGTGTCAACATTTGTGTACCTCTCTTTAAATAAGGGCATTGAGTATAGGTCAAACAAAATCTTTCTCGTTCTCTTCACTTTATTTTTTTGGCTTTTTAAAAGAAGCCTTTTTTTTAAAATAGAAAAACTCACAATTGTGAGTGCATTATATTGAGCAGCCCATAAAATTACAAGGTTTTGTCATGCTCATGTTAAACCATGACAACCTCTAGGGATCATAATTACATCGGCTATTAGGGAAGCCACCCCTACGAACCCACCTCCACATCCTTGATACCCAAGGTCCATACTCTTGTTATTCTGAGATCTTTTACTTACCGATGGCCAAGATTTGCCCCCATCCTAGGCATTCCATCTGCTGACAACAAGGCACAAGTAGTCCTAGACCAATCTTCCGAGTGATGCTTGCATCTGAGTGCCCATATTAGCACTTTGCTTTCTTGTATAATTTCTGCGAATCTTGCCACCTCAAAACCTCCTTCAAACACACGGCGGTTTCTTGTCTGCCATACATTATGAAAGAAGAAGTATCTGACGATCTGTGTGCTGACGAGAAGTGCAGGACTACCTGAATTTTTACCTCCAAGGAATAGGTCAGTCTTGAAAAAACTAATTTTCCATGTTCTCTGGACCCACTTGCATACTTTCCCTGCGAGGCCTTTGATAGCTGGGCAGTCCATGAATAGGTGGGCCAGATCTTTACTAGCTACCCTACACCCCAAGCATCGATCTGACCCAATCCCTCTCTCCTGAATCTTCACCCCCGTCGGTAGAGCACCCCAAATAACCTTCAATAAGAAAACCTTCATGTACTGCAGAACCTTTGGCTTCCACATGTTCTCCATTACAAGCTCCCACCTTTCCTCTGTCCATTGCTTTTTCCATATCTTGTTAAGGGGGCTAGACCAATTCTTCTTTTGTATCATTGTCTGATAGATGCTTTTAGTATGGGGTTTCCACAAGAGACTGCTTCCGAGCCATTTCCAGGCATTCCAGTCCAAATCCGAATCACAGATTGGCATCACTAGATTTTCAAGCTCTTTCATCACTTTGTGGACAAGCAAGACCTCCAAGCTATTAAGTTGGTACTGGGTAACCATAAGTTCAATGGTTTTCCAGCTCTTGTTGCCATTGTCCCAGAAGTGCTCAAGTCGGTTCAGACCCTTATTATTCAACTTCCTCGCTGTCTCAATCCAATAGGGAGTTTGTGGCGGATCTACAACTTGGGAGAGCCAGGGGGACCAATGTAGGATGGAGTTCTTGAAGTATCGGGCTTGTTCCCCCCACCTTAAGACTCCTGCTGCTCTATTGCATTTTCTTACCAATTCTCCTAAGCTACCCCCAGTCTTAAAGTAGACCACACCGGGGATAACAGTTTGTCATGAACCTCCACCCCTCTCCACTTTCCACCCTTCGAGCCAAGTTTAGCTGCTTCTATCATATCTTTGATCATGACAGCCCAAAGTTGATCCTGTTTAGCCAAGGAAACCACAAATTTGGCGTAACAAGCTTCTGCATGGGCCACAGGGTTGAGAATTCCGAGGCCTCCTTGATTCTTCGGCCGAGCAATTGATTCCGAACCGGCCTATTAATAGCCATGGCCTGGAAGATTTCGTGTTATTTTTCCATAAAAATCTTTTTACTGGTTTTAAGAACTCTTTCCAGTGACACTTAGCCATCTTGAGAAGCAGGCTAGTGAAGGCAATATAAGGAATCATAAAGGCATTCATCACTTTTATCCGACTTGGGAGTGGGAGAAGAGCATACTCCCACCTACTCATTTTTGTTTTGATTTTTTCAAGCACCCACTCGAATCTTTGCTTGTGAGTTACGTCCACCCCAAGGGGGCTACCAGATGTCTAAAGATATTCCCTTTTGTGACAATCTCCCCCGACCAGACAGTATGGTCAAATGAGTCATTTTCTGATAGGGAAATCATCCTTGACTTCTCTATATTACACTAGGACCCCGAAGCTACTGAGAATATTTGTACAATCTCCAGATCTTTTCTAATGACATGGGGGCACGCCTTCAAGAAGAGGAGAGAATCGTCTGCAAACAGTTTTGCCAGGAGTTGGCTATTTCCAGGTAAGACAAGGCCTTGCACCTCCCCTCGTTCAGCACTAGCTTCAAACGTCGTGATTAGAGGATGTGATCCTATGGCGAAAAGTAGGGGGGCCATAGGGCATCCCTGTTTAATAGACCGTTTGACCTCAAAAGAGCCCACAATTCTATCGTTGAATAGGAGCTCTTATTGGCTTCCAACCCCCATTACACGTACCAGCCGACATAGGCGCGGCCCAAAGCCCAGAGCTTCCATGACGGCTTCTATATATGTCCATGTTATTCTGTCATAAGCCTTGTCCAGGTCCAACTGCAGCAGAATGCACTCCTGCTTTGTGACAGTTGCGTATTCTATGCCCACCATTGCTGCCAAGATGTTATCGTAAATGGACCTTCCTTTGATGAAACCATGTTGATGGGGAGAGATGATCTTGGTTAGTAAGTGGGCTAGTCTGAGGGCCACTGCTTTAGCTATAATTTTGTAGGCCACCGACATCATTATTATAGGGTGCCAATGTTTCAGTTTAGAACAGCAGCTCTGTTTTGGGATGGGCTTGATAAGCCCGCTCTTCACACTTAACTCCAACGGCCCTTCCACCATGGCTTTATTGGCCAATCTTGTGATTGGGGCCTTGAGATCCTCCAAAAATTCTCTATAGAATTCCACCGTCATCCCATCCCAACCAAGGGACTTTTCCTTGCCAAGGGCTTGCAATGCTAGTGAACATTTGTCTTCGGAGAATGCCCGTTCCAAGCTATTAGCTTCTCAGTGGGGAATTTCCTTCTTGACACTTTGAAGTAAGGTCCCTCTAGCCTCTTCCACTTCTTGGGACTGGATCTCCGGCTGTCCAATGATTTGACTGAGATAGCTCAACATCAGACCATCCATTTCATCCTGGTTATGAACTGCTGTCCCTTTCTCATCATCGAGCGAGCGGAAGTGGCCCCAGCTCTTCTTGATTTTTAAAGCCCTAAAAAACTGAGCTTGATTGAGGCTTCAGGTTGTAGAAAAGTCTCCCTGGAGAGAAGCCTAACCTTTTTGATATCTTCTAACTGCTCATTAGCAAGGTTAGATTTTGCTTCGAGCCGTCGTTTGTGTTCGTCCTCAGTAGCCTGCCCATTGGCTTTTATAGAGGTAAGCAATTGTACCTCCGTTGTAAGATGCAAAAGGTGATCCTCCCTAGCTTTCTTCATTCGGGGGCCCGAGGTTTTGATTGCTTTCTGGATACTCCGAGCAAAGAGGTCCCATGCATTGTGTTTGTTGAGGTCAACGTCTTTTTTTAGCTTACCCAATGCTTTCTTGGTTAGATTCCTGAAAAGAGGGTCTTTGTGAAGGAGTACGAGCGGAAGTGCGACGCGAGAGAGAGTGCGAGAAGAAGAGCACGACGATATGGTGAACTCACTCTACTGTAATGTGTAGAGCATAGTGAGTTCTTATTAGGTTTTTACAAAAGAATATGTGTACATACCTGGCAGCCCGCCCACTTACCTGGGCGACCACATTGGGCTTTATACCCCAACAACCTTCCACTTAAAGTCCAATGTGGTACTTTAAGTGTGAGAGAAGCTACTATACAAGCTAATATACAAGAGATGTAGAGAAGTGATGTACTACCCTACACCTAACTGCTTGCGAAAATGCGCAAAGCTCTCTGAGGGAAGTCCTTTTGTAAGTAGATCAGCAGGATTTTCTGTGGTGTGAACTTTGACAAGCTGAAGTTGCTTATCCTCGAGCATTTCCCTGATGAAATGATACTTCACATCCACATGCTTTGTCTTTGAGTGATAAACTGGATTGCGAGCCAATTGTATAGCACTTTGACTATCACAATATAACACATGCATCTCTTCTTTGATTCCCAAATCTGTTACTAGTCGATTAAGCCAAATTGATTCTTTGCATGCCTCTGATGCTACAACATATTCAGCCTCTGTAGTAGAGTGAGTAACACAATCTTGTAATCTAGAACGCCATGATACTGCTCCACCAGCCAATGCAAAGACATACCCTGACGTAGACCTTCGGTTGTCTAAGTCATCTGCATAATCTGAGTCTGTAAAACCCTTTACACTTAGCTCCTGACTCCCATAGCATATACGCATACTCTTTGTAGCTTTCAGGTATCTGAATATTCCTTTCACTGCCTCCCAATGTTTCTTGCCTGGGTTTGACATGTATCGACTTACTACTCCCACTGCAAATGCAATGTTTGGGCGAGTAGCAATCATTGCATACATCAAACTACCCACTGCAGGCGCATATGGAATCTTATCCATTTCAGCCTGTTCTTCCTCAGACACATGACAATCTTGTTTGCTAAGTTTCACATATGGTGGCAATGGAACACTCAGTGCCTTTCCCTTCTCCATATTGAAACGTTGCAAAACCTTGTCAATATACTCTGTTTGAGATAACCAAATCGACTTCTTTGATCTGTCTCTCTCAATGCGCATACCAAGTATATGACTTGCCTCACCCATGTCTTTCATGTCAAACGATTTTGCCATCTTTGACTTCAAAGCTGAAATTTCTTCCAAGTGCTTGCCAGCAATCAACATGTCATCCACATACAAAATAAGGATCAGCCAACTGCCATCCTTAGCCTTCTTTGTATATAGACAATGATCGAACTCACTACGTTTGTAGCCTTGAGAAAGCATAAAATTGTGGAATTTATGGTACCATGCCCTCGGTGATTGTTTTAAGCCATAAATATTCTTTAACAACTGGCATACCCAATCTTCCTTGCCTTTCTCAACAAACCCTTCTGGCTGCTCCATGTAAATTTCCACATCTAAATCACCATGCAAGAACGCTGTCTTGACATCCATTTGGTGCAACACCAAATCTAATATGGCAACCAATGCAAGAAAGCATCTCAATGTAGTCATCTTGACCACCGGAGAGAAGACCTCATCAAAGTCAATGCCTTGTTCTTGCTTAAAGCCCTTGGCAACAAGCCTTGCTTTATACTTTGGCTGACTATCATGAGCGGTGATCTTATACCTGTAAACCCATTTACAAGGTAGAGACTTTTTGCCCCATGGTAATTTAACTAGCTTCCATGTCTGGTTTTTATGCAGAGCTGTCATCTCTGACTGCATGGCCAATTGCCAATTCCCGAAGTCCTTTATTTGCACTATTTCCTTGTAACATGAAGGCTCATTGCAATCAGTCAACATGACATAGTTCATAGATGGAACAAACCTATCAGGAGGTCGCGTGACACGTCCAGATCTACGCACAACAGGTGGCTCAGGATCAGCCACAACATGTGGTTCCACTCTATCCTGTCCTTGCTCCTCTTGAGCCTTGACATTTTGTCTTGCACGTGCAGGTCCATCTTCTTGGAAGACAACTCTTCTAATCTCCTCAACCCTCTCTGGTTTAGAATGATATTTGGATTCATTAAAGTGAACATCATTGCTGCGGACAACCTTTCTGGATTCGGGATCCCAAAGTCTGTACCCCATCTCACTAGAATTACCATAGCCTAGAAAGATGCACTTTCTACTCTTTGGATCAAGTTTGTTCCTAAATTCCTTTGGAACGTGAGTATATGCCTCACAGCCAAAGACTCTGAGATGCTTGTATGAGGGCATTTTGCCTGACCATACCATCTCTCGCACTGAATCCTTCTGCAAAACCTTGCTAGGAGATCTATTTACAAGATGAACAACTATTGATACAGCTTCAGCCCAAAACCCATTTGGCAGCTGTGCATTAGACAACATACTTCTGACCTTCTCTTGTATGGTCCTATTCATCCTCTCAGCAACACCATTTTGAGGAGGATTGTAAGGAGCAGTAAGTTCACGTTTTATACCTTTTGACTCACAAAAGTCCTGAAAGGCCTTTGAAACATACTCTCCACCATTCTCAGTGCGTAAGCATTTAAGCTTCTTGCCACTCTGATTCTCCACAAGTGTCACAAACGTTTTGAAAACACTAAACGCTTCATCCTTGTGCTTGAGAAAGTAAACCCATACTTTCCTCGAGTAATCATCTATAAATGTCATAAAGTAAGAAGCTCCCCCTAGAGATAGGTTAGGCATAGGTCCACACAAATCACTATGAACAAGTGCCAACTGTGTATCTCTTCTACTGCTTCTATGCTTATGTGGCTGCTGTGTTTGCTTACCATACAGACAATGTTCACAGAATTCAAAATCATTAAATGAAAAGCCAGGCAAATAACCAGAACGAGACAAGATTTCCATTCCCTTCTTGGACATATGTCCTAACCGGCTATGCCACAAAGAAACGTTCAGCTGCTCGGTTACATTGATGACATTTTTAGAGACATTTGATACAGAAATCATGTAAAGTCCTCCAGACTTTACTCCATGTGCTACTGTCATAGAACCCTTGGATATCTTCCACATGTTCTGTCCAAAAGTGGTGACGTAGCCAGCATCATCAAGTAAACCTGTGTTGATCAAGCTCTTTGTAATTGCGGGAACATGTCTCACATTCTTCAGCGTGAAAGAAGAGCCATTCTGAAACTTCAATTGAACATCTCCAACACCTAAGATCTCAAATGTCTGCCCATTGCCTAGCCGAACATGATCTTTAGTGGTCACATAAGAGGTAAACCACTCCTTGTTTGGAGACACATGAAGTGATGCCCCTGAGTCTATAATCCAGTCACTCAGTGCATTTCCATCAGATGCTGTAAGAAGAGCTGAGTCCATTGTATTCTTCAAGAAGTAGATGTCTTCTGACACTAGACTGTCATCCTCTGCAACAGTGTTTGTCACATTTATTTCTTGAATCTTCACTGAGGACTTGTTCTTCTCACCATGGTCTTCAGCTTTCTCTTTGCCTTTTTTTGCTTTCCATTCTCTACGGTCTCTTTTCATGTGACCCTTCTTGCCACAATGGTAGCATTCTATGTCACTCTTGCCTTTAGCAGTGTGGGACTTGCTACGAGACTGATTCCTTTTTCCACCTTTGTACTTTTCTTTTGTCCTTCCCCTGACAACTAAGGCTTTTCCTTTGCCTTTGTCCATTGTCTTTCTATTGGTTTCTTCAGTAAGCAGACTTCCTTCTACACCTGCTATGTTCAAACCATCTGGAGGTGCATAATTACTCAAAGCTGTGCGAAAAGTGTCCCAACTTTCCGGCAATGTGATCAACAGGAACATAGCTCTAACAGGTTCATCAAACTTGACACCTTGAGCTGACAACTGACTATAGATTGTGTTGAATTCATTCAAATGATTGGACATAGGTGTCCCTTCTTTCATCTTCAAGTCAACAAGCTTCTTAAGCCAGTATACCTGTGAAGCTGCACTCTGCTTCTCATAAAGATCACTCAGCTTTAACCATGCTTGATAAGCCGACATCTCGTCTGCTACATTGAAGTAAACGCTTTCTGCCAAAGTCAGCATAATGGTAGAAAGTGCCAATTCATCCATTAAGCATGCAAACAAAGTAAATGCTACCTTAGTTTAAGCTTTCTATTCACAAGACTTTTGAATCCCTTACGGACACTTGTCTCTCAAAGAAGGTGATGTAAGGAAACAAAAGGGACAACAAAGATATTTTATAAAGAACCTTGTCATGTGGCGCTCATCTAGCCAAAGAATCCAATGGCCTCAATTTTGCAACAACTTTGCACACTTAATCCTATGGCCTTCCACAGGCCAAAAACATACAATGGAGACCAGGAATCAAGCACATCACCATTGAGATATTTAAGATCAGCAATCCTAAGGACTAAGTAACACCCATATTTAAGAGACGGGGAAATGGGATCAAAGACGGAGAAGCTCACGCGCGAAAGCAGAGGAGATCGCAGCTGCAACAGTCAAATCAAAAACTTAACTCGGATAGCTTGGAAAATGCATGTTAACTTACAATATAATGTTGTAAAAAGGCTATGGGTACACAATGCATGTGTGGGTGAGGTGGTTAGCCTATCAATCCCTACACCCGGACGGCCAGGTCTCGGGTTCAAATCACCCTACCACGCCTCGCCTTTTTGACGGTGCGCCTCGTTTTTCCCGCTGGCCAGGTTTAGTGCACCGCGAGATCTCGCCCTATAGCTCCCACCGTTGATCCCATTACTACACCCCGCATTTAATATGGGTGTCACTTAGTCTCAAGGATCAGCAATGCATCATTATTGTCTCCTCCCCTCGTAGGTTAGATTAATAAAATTAAATAAGAAAAACACAAAGCTGACTAAGAGTTGAAAATATGACGACTTTTTGCAGTCCGTTGAATGTTTATACATGAAGCCCAGCTATAGACATCGTATGCAGTGTTTGCCAAAAAACAGGGGTTCACTCTATTTTAGGGCATGGTCACGCGATGTTGAGTTGTCAGTCGCATGAAACTAAGCCTTCCTATGCTTCAATGCAAGAGCCTATAGGGCCTCATCAAAGACGAAGTTGTTTCTCAGTTTTTGGATATTCCACAAGAACTTCGCTCTCACTCAATTCCAATAGCTGGAGAGAATACCGACATAATCACCTAGGAGCAACTGCCTCCAAGATACAAGAGACTTTAGGACTATTTTAAGGGGGGAGAGTATGACTTCGACAGGACAGAAACAAGTGACATATGGACTTGACATCCCTCTTACATCTCGGGCACACCCCGTTTGCAATTCTAGATTTCAAGAATTCCAATTTAGAATTCTTACAGGCTCCCTGCTTGAGATCACTTTTTGTTGACTTCAATCTGCACGTTTATAAGCTGAAGATAAACGATATCAACATTTACTTCTTCATGCACAACAGGATTGCCGAGGATGCCAAGAAGGTACACCAAGAGCTGACTGGAGCTTCCCATTAACACAAGGAAGCTTAAGGAAATCCACAACTTGGTGGCATCTAATAAGGAGGCAATAGAGGAAGCTTATGTTGGGGTCTTAAAGGCTGGGCACTTTATGGAAAAGCTTCAAGACATGATGAACTCACTTCATGCCTTTGGTGTGGCATAGATATATATGTGAATCTAGGATGGACATTTGGGAGAGTCTCCCTGTAATATTGTCATGTTGCGGTTATCACCTAGAGGTGTTGAAGTTGTAATTTTGTCCTCTTTCTTTCGTTAATATAAATATCTTTGCTTTGTTTTTTTTTAAAGAGCCTATAGGGCAGCTGTCGGTGCGGGAGAGAGAGAGAGAGAGAGAGAGAGAGAGAGAGAGAGAGAGAGAGAGAGAGAGAGAGAGAGAGAGAGAGAGAGAGAGAGAGAGAGAGAGAGAAGAGACGACACATGCAAGCATGCCAGCAGAAGATACGGTACGTATCGCTAATCATCATGTGACACGTAGACTAAATTTTTTGAAAACAATTAATTTTCGATTTTTGGGGCTCGCCAGGCATAGTTGTGCAACTATGCCAAAATTGGCATTGCTGCAAAACCTCAAACATAGTTATATTATGCCAACACTCAGCTCTCATGTGACCAAGAGATGGGCTTAGTTATTCGTCAGAATAACCGAAAACTATGCCTCATGTGACCATTGTCTTAACCAGCTAATGTATAAGACGACATAGGCGACGCCCAAAGCCCAGAGCTTCCGTGACTACTTCTATATATGTCCATGTTATTCTGTCATAAGCCTTATCCAGGTCCAACTGCAACAAAATGCACTCTTGCTTTGTGTAAGTTGCGTATTTGATGCCTATCATTGTTGCCAAGATGTTATCGTAAATGGACCTTCCTTTAATAAACCCATGTTGATGGGGAGAGATGATCTTGTTAAGTAAGGGGGCTAGTCTGAGGGCTACTGCCTTGGAAATAATTTTGTAGGCCACCAACATCAATCGTTATAGGGCGCCAATGTTTCAGTTGAGAACACCAAAACTGTTTGGGGATGGGTTTGATAAGACCTCTCTTTACAGTTATCTCCAACGACCCTTTGACAATGGCTTTGTTGGCCAAACTTGTGATTGGGGCTTTCAGATCTTCCCAAAATTCTCTAAAAAATTCTTCCATCATCCCATCCCAACCAGGGGACTTCTCCTTATGAAGGTCTTGCAATGATAGTCAACATTTGTCTTCGGAGAATGCCCTTCCAGGATATTAGCTTCTAATTGGGGAATCTTCTTCTCGACACTCTGAAGTAGGGTCCTTCTGGCTTCATCTACTTCCTGGGACTGGATTTCTGGTCGTCCAATGGTTTGGCTAAGAGAGTTCAACATCAGACCAGCCATCTCATCTTGGTTATGTACTGCTATCCCTTTCTCATCATAGAGCGAGTGGACGTGGCCCCAACTCTTCTTGCATTTTAAATCCCTAAAAAACTGAGCTTGATTAGAGGCTTCTGGTTGTAGGAAAATCTCCTTGGAGAGAATCCTTGCCTTTTTGGTATCTTCCAGTTGCTCGTTATCCACGCAAGATTTGGCTTCAAGCCATTGCTTGTGCTCATGCTCAGTAGCAAGCCCATTGTCTTTTATGGTGGTAAGTCGTTCTACCTCACCTATAAGATGCAGAAGGTGCACCTACCTAGATTTTTTTGTCAGGACAATGGTAGGACCAGTCACGGCTATGGGCCAGGGCCAAGGGCCAGCACGGACATGTAGTCAAGGGGGTCCCTATATTTAGAAGGCCAAGGGCCTATATAGGGCATGGCTTGGTGGTGATGAGCATGTTCCAGTCCCCTTGTCTTACACCGTTATAAGAGCAAGGTGGAGAGGAGGAAGGAGGGTGGAGCCATGGCAGGGAGAAGATGGATTTCTCTTGAGTACCTAAGCATGTTTTTCTCTCTCCCCTCTCTGTCAAAATCTCTCCCCCTCTCTCGTTCGTGGACCTTGGCATGGCAAAGCATGGCTCTCACCAAGGAGGAGCGTGGAGGGTCGCAGGAGCGGTCCCTTCAAGGATGGAGTAGTCGGGAGGATCCGCATGGAGTAGCTATAACAAAGTGGAAGGAGGCGCTCAAAACCAGGCAGAGAAGGGCTTGACAAGGTCGCTTCGCCCTGCTCGGAACTTCACGTCACGTGCACGCAAGCCGGGGAGCATCGATTCGGGCTCTCTCTCTCCCTCGCAAGTCTCTGCGCTGCCATTGCACCGATGCCATAGCTCCAAGGAGCTTCCTTTCATACCAAAGCGCCAAACTTTAGGGCTTGTTTTTAATTAAGCCAAGGGAGGGTGCCCACAGTCTAACCCCCCCCTTTCATCTCTTTCTCCGTTTTTGGCACCATAGCAAGCCACTGTATTCACGTGAGCAAACAATGGAGCAGTAAGGGTCTTCAGCTTGCAGAAATTTTGTGAAACTCAGAAATTCACAAACACTGATCGAGTAAGTATGAATTCCTGAAGAAGTTTGCGGGAATCCCCGTAGCAAGATGGTGACCTTCCAAGGCAGGGAGATTCCGGAATTGCAGTAATACAGACAAGGCACGGACCCGAGAGTTTCAGCTCTTGCATTCAATTATGTGCATTGCCCAAAGGGTTTCATTGCCTGTCGGGAATCCATGGCTATGACTCAGATGGAGTCCAGTTGGCAACGAGCATGGCTCTCTTACAGGTTAATTCTTAGTTTTGCGCTTTCACGTTCTTACAGTTTTCATAGTTTTATGGGTGCAGGAGTATTGCAGAAACATGGAATTGTGCTAATCTTGGCTATGTTTCCCTGCGAGACTACCTATGGGTCAAGTATGCCCATGGTTATTATTTCCACTAATCATTTCTCGTTTTCTTACTTAAGAAGGTACGCAATTGGTTTTTGTTTATTGTCATCTGCATAACTGGTTACACAATTCTGGTCGTATCTCTACATAAGGTAATGTATGAGAATGACCTGATGCACTTACCATACATCCTTTTGATTGTCAACCACGAATTGATGTAACAACAGCAGGGCTATCAATTGCTTATGAAGCATTTGACCTAGATGGAACATGCATCATCTCTATTGCATATATCTAACATGCATCATAGGTAATGCACTTTTTGTTAGAAAATAAGACGTAGCTAAATAGATTTTTGAGTAGATTACTTAATGGAGAGAGATAGATTTCACACACAAGAGATTATAGAGTAGAGAGAGAGAGAGAGAGAGAGTACACACGATATACGTGGTTCACCCAATGTGGGCTACGTCCACGAGAAAGCAGCCACTCAATGGCTTTAGCACTTCAAAAGAAGAAGTAGTTTACAAAGGGATTAAACCCTTGATAGAGCTCCCGCCTTGCTTCACTCTCACCACTTCACACTCACCTTGTTGCATCAACTTCACACTATATGAAATGTGTGTAGAAATGGCCTCCTTTTATAGGCCAAAAGGGCTGCCCTCTCTTATGAGAGGCAGCCATGTGTAGCCGCCCTCGTGCGAATAAGTCCAAATCGGACCCTCCAATCCGCCCATGTGTGGCCGCCCTTGAGAAGACAAGTCCGATTTTGAATTCGGCCACCGGCCACCGGCCATTGACTTCCAACCACCGGCCATCAGCCATTGACTACTGGCCACCGGCCAACCGACCAGTTGTTTTCCGACCACTTTCCGACCGCCGTCCGGCCATAATATTCCGGCGAAAAAAAACGTTTCAGGGGCCTCTAAAGTTGCCCCTGATTCTTGTCCGTGAAAATTTTGGTTTCCGGTGAGTGATTTTCGTTCACGCACGATGGCTTCTCCTCATAATGGGGGCCTTACAAATGTGCGCTTTTACCATAGAAAATTACAAGGATAAATCAGGCTCCATACTTAACAATCTCCCACTTGGATACTGATCTCCAAACCAAACCTGTGACTGCTTTCCATTCTGGCTTCTTATCCTTGAATACCGATTGAAGATGAGAAAAAGCTCAACTTCTCCTTGTCGACCACCTTTGTAAACATGTCTGTAGGATTTTCACTTGTATGCACCTTTCCTAGCTTTAGTTGTCCCTCTTCCAAAAGAGTGCGTATGAAGTGATATCTCACCTCAATGTGCTTTGTCCTTGAATGAAAGGCTGAGTTCTTCGCAAGATGGATAGCGCTTTGGCTATCACTGTACAAGACACAATTGCCTTGTTTGAATCCAAGCTCTTCTAAGAATCTGTGAAGCCACAGAATTTCTTTGCTTGCCTCCGTCATTGCTACATACTCTGCTTCCGTGGTAGAAAGTTAAACCACTTTCTGCAGCTTTGAAGCCCAGCTTACTGCTGTGCCTCCAACCGTGAACACATAGCCAGTAGTGCTCCTTCGAGTATCTTTGTCACCTGCCATATCTGCATAAGCATACCCTTCTAGAAAAATATCAGTTCCTCCAAAATAAAAAGCATTTGTTGTTGTCCCTTTTAGATACCTAAGTATCCACTTCAAAGCTTGCCAATGCTCTTTACCTGGGTTGTCCATGAACCTACTCACAACTCCCACTGCATGTGCAATGTCTGGCCTTGTCCAGACCATAGCATACATTAGAAAACATACCGCTGCAGCATATGGAGCTGTAGACATATAGGCTATCTCCTCTTGTGTCTTTGGACACATATCCTTCGTTAGTTTAAAATGACCAGCCAAAGGTGTAGAAACTGGTTTTGCATTTTGCATTGCAAACCTTTCTAGTACCTTCTTGATGTAATCTTCTTGAGATAGCTTTATTGTCTTCTTCCTCCTGTCCCTTGATATTTTCATACCAAGTATCCTCTTTGCAGCACCTAAATCTTTCATTGAAAAAGATTTGGACAGCTCCTCTTTTAGGTCTTTGATGTCCTACATGTTAGCACTTGCAATCAACATGTCATCAACATACAACACTAGGATGATGAATTTCCCATCTCCCAAATTCTTTGTGTAGACGCAGTGATCCGAGTTGCATCTTGTGAATCCATGATCCAACATCCATCGATCAAACTTCAAGTACCATTGTCTTGATGCTTGCTTTAAACCATACAAGCTCTTCTTTAATCTGCAAACCATTTTCTCCTTACCTTTTACTTCATACCCCTTTGGTTGAAGTATGTAGATTTCCTCCTCTAAGTCACCGTGAGGGAATGCCGTATTTACATCCATTTGCTCAAGATTTAGATCATGAGCAGCCACAAGGCTTAAGACAAGCCTAATTGAGTTCATTTTTACAACAGGAGAAAATATTTCATTGAAGTCAATACCTTTCTTTTGAGAAAAACCTTTTACCACAAGCCTAGACTTGTACATTTTCTTCCCACCTTCTTCTTCCTTCAGCTTGTACACCCATTTGTTTTGAAGTTCCCGCTTACCTTTAGGCAACTCAACCAACTACCATGTTTGGTTGCGATGTAGTGAGTCCATCTCCACTTGCATGCTCTTCGTCCATTCTTCTTTGGATTCATGTTGCATAGCTTCTTCATATGATTCCGGCTCTCCAGAATCTGAGATCAAGAGATGGTTGAAGGAAGGAACAAACCTTTCTGGAGGTCTACTTGCTCTTGTAGATCTTTGGGGAATAGGTTGAGGCTCCTCATTTGGTTGACGTTGTTTCACATTGTCACCGTTTGCAGTCCTTAAGTCTTCACCGTCCTCAAGCTCCATGTACTCATCACCTGTTTCTTTTGTTTGTTTTCTTTCCAAGTAATCTTTGTACATATTTTGTTCGTTAAAAATTACATCCCTACTCCTTAAGATTTTACCATCTTCAGGATTCCATAGGCGATACCCAAAGTCTCCTTCTCCATAGCCAATGAAGAAACACTTTTTGGACTTTGCATCTAGCTTTGATCTTAGGCTTCTATCTATGTGCATGAAAGCCTCACACCCAAACACTTTGAGAAATGCATAATTCACCGGTTTACCTGTCCATGCCTCTTCTGGAACTCCCCCATCCAATGCCGTTGAGGGTGACCGGTTGATTAAGTACACAGACGTACTTACAGCTTCCACCCAAAGCTCAAGCGGTAGGCCTGCATGTAGCCACATGCTTCGTGCTCGCTCCATAATTGTCATGTTCATCCTTTCCGAGATCCCATTTTGTTGAGATGTCCTTGGGGTTGTCCTTTGCCTCCGAATGCCATTGCTAGCACAAAAGCTTTCAAAAGCTTGGCTGCAATATTCACCTCCATTGTCGGATCTGAGGCATTTAACCTTGGTACGTGTTTCATTCTCCACAAAGGCTTTCCACCTTTGAAATATGGAAAATACATCGGATTTATTCTTCATGACATAAACCCATGTTTTTCTAGTCGCATCGTCTATGAATGTTACATAGTACAATGAGCCACCAAGTGATGGTGTACTTGCAGGACCCCAAACATCAAAATGAACCAGCTCAAGTTTTTTATTTTTTCTTTCATGTCCTGATTTTTGAAATTTTACCCTCTTTTGTTTACCATAAACACAATCTTCACAGAACTCTAAGTCCACTTCTTTCAAACCTGGTAGAAGCTTCTTTGTTTGAAGGATTTGCATTCCTTTGGCACTCATATGCCCAAGTCGGTAGTGCTACACCGCACTATCAACTTCTGTAGTTGCTGCACAAGCTGAAGGTTGCGTGCTAACAATACACAAGTAAAGTGTACCGACTTTTTCTCCCTTGGCAACCACCAAAGATCCCTTTGAGATCTTCCACCGTTTGTTTCCGAATGCAATGTTGTGACCTTCATCGTTCAATTGTCATGTAGAGATCAAATTTTTGCGAAGAGAAGGAACATGCCGAACATCTTTAAGCTTCCATTCATTTCTGTTAGCAATTTTGACAGAAACTGTACCTTTGCCGACAATCTCACAAGCTTCATCATCTCCCAAGTATACATACCCAAAATTACCTTTGGTGTAGTCTTGGAAATGTTGCTTGTGTGGTGTCGCATGGAATGAAGCCCCGGAATCTACTATCCAGGAATTAGACACATTGTCTAATGAGAGAATTAGAGCATCTTGCTCTACTTTACCTCCCACATTGGCCTCCTATGTTGGCTTGTTGTCTTGAGACTATGTCTCCTTCTTCTTCTTGGACCAGCAATCCTTCTTGGCGTGGCCCTTCTTGCCGCAGTTCCAACATTCAAGAACTGACTTTGTGCATGACTTGCTCCGCCTTGAGCGATCACGACCCTTTTGGTTTTTGAACCTCTCCTTAGGCCTTCCTCTTGTTTCCACTGATAGTGCAACACTTGATGATTCTCGTGTGCTTCTCCTTCGCATTTCCTCACTTAGGAGAACACCCACAACATCATCAAACTTAAGAGTATTTGTGCCAGAGATAGAATTACTTACAGCCATCACAAGGCTGTCCCAACTATCCGGTAGAGATGATAGTATAAGGAGAGCTCGCACTTCGTCATCGAAATTGATTTTCACCGATCGAAGTTGACTTATGTTTGTGTTAAAGTCATTTAGGTGTTCTGCAACTGAACCATTCTCTGCGATCTTTAGATTGAACAAGCGCTTCATAAGAAATACCTTATTGGATGCCGATGGTTTCTCGTAGAAGTCGTCAAGTGACTTCATCAAGTCCTCCGTGGTCTTCATCTCCGAAACATTGAAGGCCACCGTTGATGCCAAGCTTAACCGGATTGTTCCTAGTGCCTTTCGATCAAGGAAAATCCATGCTTCATCTGCCATTGTTGCGGGCTTTTTCACAAGACCGCCTAGTGGCAAATAGAGGTCCTTCTGGTAGAGATAGTCTTCAATCTGCATCTTCCAATGTTGGTAGTTTTTGCCGTTGAACTTCTCAATCTTGAGCTTCCCTTCCTCTGCCATAACTCCCACTCAATTCAAGGATTCCTTTCCTTGAGATAATTTAGCTATGAGAAAACCTTGCTCTGATACTAGTTGTTAGAAAATAAGACATAGCTAAATAGATTTTTGAGTAGATTACTTAATGGAGAGAGATAGATTTCACACACAAGAGATTATAGAGTAGAGAGAGAGAGAGAGAGTACACACGATATACGTGGTTCACCCAATGTGGGCTACGTCCACGGGAAAGCAGCCACTCAATGGCTTTAGCACTTCAAAAGAAGAAGTAGTTTACAAAGGGATTAAACCCTTGATAGAGCTCCCGCCTTGCTTCACTCTCACCACCTCACACTCACCTTGTTGCATCAACTTCACACTATATGAAATGTGTGTAGAAATGGCCTCCTTTTATAGGCCAAAAGGGCTGCCCTCTCTTATGAGAGGAAGCCATGTGTAGCCGCCCTCGTGCGAATAAGTCCAAATCGGACCCTCCAATCTGCCCATGTGTGGACGCCCTTGAGAAGACAAGCCTGCTTTTGAATTTGGCTACTGGCCATTGAATTCGGCCACCGGCCACTAGCCATTGACTTCCGACCACCGGCCATCGGCCATTGACTACTGGCCACGGGCCAACCGATCGGTTGTTTTCTGACCACTTTCCGGCCGCCGTCTGGCCATAATATTCCGGCGGAAAAAAAAAAGTTTCGAGGGCCTCCGCCCCCGAGGCCTCTAAAGTTGCCCTTGATTCTTGTCCGTGAAAATTTTGGTTTCCGGTGAGTGATTTTCCTTCACGATGGCTTCTCCTCATAATGGGGGCCTTACAAATGTGTGCTTTTACCACAGAAAATTACAAGGATAAATCAGGCTCCATACTTAACACTTTTCTCCACTACAAGCACAGGCACGGCCTCTGACATCACATTAGAACTCAAATTTTGTTGCATACATTAATAGCAAGGGCTTATTTTTTTAATATCTCAAGGAGACATGCATGGCCTCTTACGGGACTTGAAGAAGGAAGCAAGTTCCGACGCATGGCCGACTCTTTGTCACGGTTTTTATACGTTGACGGAGGATACTTACCACACAGTACTGGTTAATTTCAATAGACATTATTCGACACGGTCGATTCTTTTTTGTTATACCGCCACAGGTTTTCAACACAAAGCTATTTTTATGTGAAGCAAGGCTTCAATCTTAGACTCTTACATTGAGATTTTTCTCGTTTAGGGTATGCTATGAGCACACGCTTTTGGGGAATTTCTCCATATGCATGAAGGATATTTCAGGCCAAATTTGATCGCAACAGCTATGGATATAATCTACATTTGAGCGAGTTTTTTTTTCGACATCTCCAAACAACTGGTTACAGCAGGATGACCAGGTTAGACCAAATTCAGTTTTGTTTATTTTTCCATGTTTACACATTTCATTCGGAAAATACTATCAATTGTGTAAAGCAAAGTGCTTTGACAATTTTGCATGAAGCAAGGCTTCTCACGCGTGCCACGCTACTGCCTATTGATTTGGTATCAGGGACATTGGCACGCCAGTTTGGGGAACTATTACAATTAGAAATTTGTTTCCATTTTCTGTGTGGTGACATCACGTTATGATGCATCACTACCAATGCAGACTGTGCAAGGCACTTACGGCTTCGGCTCTCACGCTTGAGGCCATCATAGTAGCCAAGGGCTTACAATTTCGCATGCACGGCATGTTGGTCAAGTGGACTCAACTCCGCTGCCTCATAAATTACGCTTCCGCTATAACACTAGATAGTCTATCCAGGACGAGAAAACTTCTGGATTCTTTGAACATGCTTTTTGGTTGATGTCTACACACAACAACACTACAAGGAATCCAAATCTAAGACTTAAGACTTCATTCACAGGCAACGAGCCATTGTTAAGTTATTTTCATACAGTCATGATCCCCTACACGATAGGTGAGGCAAGATGTGACTTGTGTTACCTCTCTCGATGCGAGCGTTATCCAGTCAGATTGCTGCAGGCTTATAGGATTAGCTGCACGCTACGCATACGATGCAGACAGGCATGGGCACAATACATACAAGGCAATAACTTAAGGAAAGTTCCTCAGCCCAGCGTACTCTCTATCTCTCTCTTTATTTCTCTCGAAGAATAATGCACCCTTTATAAGAAACTTTTGCTACATGTTTCGTTGGTGAGTCCTCCTGAGCCAAGGTGCTCTAACTCTTAGTTAGAAATTGGGCAAAATGCCATCCACATTAGTCTTCATCGGTTTGATGATTAAACACTAATTTCCATGAGGGCTATGAGCCACACACGCTGGCTAAGAGCCATTGTTCAATCTAGGGTAAGACCCAATTGTTGGTATTCCTTGGATGATTGTTCTCAAGCTCGAACAGCTCTACCCAGACGTTAATTGACAAGCAAGAGTCTTGTCATTGATGTTTAGTGTGTCATTTTGCACTACATGTTTTCAGTGCGACGCTCGAGTTGAGTTTTTGATAACCTTAAACTCCATCAACTGATCTCTACCACGGAGTATAGATGCAGCAATACGTTGAAACAACAAGGCTGTCCATAAGAGCTAGGCATTTCACTTGTGTGGATCTCTAGCTCCCTCTATAGCACTACAGATTGTCTATCGACATACTGTTTTGGGATAAGACCCGGCGGGTGATTGCTACATCTCTCCATAGGCATTGAGGATCATAGTTTGATCTATCCCAGTTCTACTTTCAAGGAAAGAAGCCAGTAATCTACCATGGGGTAGCGGAAAAATTAAACTTTTGAAGTTGATTCTCATCATTTTGTACACGGTTAACTAGGTTGGTTACCGTTACCTGCTAGTTGAGTAGTTTCTACAAAAGGTCTTACCAAGGGGTTTGACTACGTAGATTCTACCCAACGGGTTTGGATTGCGAAGGCAACACCCAGGGTTTCTAGTGCATTGTTGCTTGTTTGTTTTTTTCACAGGTGGAAGATGTACTCTTGTGCATTTGAATACGAGCAACTGAACTTTCAGTTCAAACCCCAGGGCCATGCTAAGGGCATGTCAAAACAAGTATTTTGGGCCGTAGTGTCCAAAGTACATTATGTTGTTATGAATCCACTTGTAGAATTCGATTTGGCACATGTTGTCACATGGGATACAACATGGTCTAGGAACTCAAGGAGTTCAGTTTAGCCAGTGTGGAGCAATGAATGAGGGTCCCTCTCACTCTTGTAGCAGAGTGTTTAGAGTTATCTCCACACACAAGTACATCTTGTACTTGAAGGATGTTCTTTTTTTAGACATCCTTAGTTGAGACATATTCCACATGTGGCGAATATGAGTCTCTAGGACTGACACGGGTGCCCACTATTTCAAATATGTGTCACGACAAAGTCGCTAGGTGCTGGTCATATATGTTTTCTAGACCATTTTGAGCACGACGTATTAGGAGCAATTTCACAGCCAAAAATTGTCGGATACTTAGAATGACTTGTTCAGCTACAAGTATTGCTAAACAACATTACAGATGGTTGTTTATACATATAGCAAGGGTATAAGTTGTTAATGAAAAAGTTTCATTATCTGTACCTAGAAGTGCTCAATGTTTCACCTTCTATGGTGATTTAGACGTTTCAGCAAGGCTTGCAAAAGATTGCAACTGAAAGTATTTAGTTTCTTTTCAGAACTATTTACATTCCCTTTTAATGTGTGTTAGGTGCATCACATTTGCCATAAGTATTGGCAAGGATCACCATGGATATACAGGTTCGGATCTTTTTTTTGCTAAATGCATGCACACTAGGTGTTATGGGCCCTAGTGTTTAGCAAAGGCTGATTTGGAACGGCATGCATATTCCTCAGGTTGTTGCTTATGAAGCATTTTGCACTCTATGTGCACTATCTCTATGAGATTACTTTTGGGTCTACTAATCACCAATAGATGTCATGGCTCGGTTTGGGTGTTTGTGAATTTTTCAAGTTAACCACGATGGTTATTCTGAACATTGTTGATTTCTCAACAATGTTATATGCTATTGTGATTCCCCATTTACCAGTTGTCTAGGAAGACTATCTGTAAACCGTGGGGGAAACACACCTCAGTATTGTCAATATCCAAGGGGATTGGCAGATTACAAAGTGTAACCTTGGGCTAAAGGATATGCAAAGTGCGTACATTAGCACCAAGCAACCCAATTAATAATCATTTATTGCTCTTCTTGGAGTTTACTTACTATCAGTCAACGCACGTTGCAACTAGGTAGTCTCTTTATGTATACGTCAGGTTCTCAACCTTGAACACTCGTTAGGGTGGGATTGTTTATTGATGATGAAATTGGGAACAAGTCAAGGACTTAAACTTGGCTGATGAGTTATGTCAGCAAGTTACTTTCATGGAAAGTGACAGAGGTACTCATTTTGGTACATCTTTGTTGTGATAAACTCGTTTACCATGCTCATGAGCGTTCTAAATGGAGTCTATACACTATGTTTGGATAGGAACCGGTACCATCAGATGGTTACAAATGGACAACAATGTAGAAAATCAAGATGTTACTCTTGGTTTCATTGAACCTCCTACAAAACCAGGTTCCTCTCAAATGAACCGTTGATCCATGAGGGATGTTACGGTAGAAAACATTAGTCTTCTTATGAAGATACCATCACTTGTGTTTTTGCGGACGAAAACGCTTCTCCAAGGGGGGGGGGGGTAATGTCAGGACAATGGTAGGACCAGTCACGGCTATGGGCCAAGGCCAAGGGCTAGGACGGACATGCAGTGAAGGGGGTCCCTATATTTAGAAGGCCAAGGGCCTATATAGGGCATGGCTGGGTGGTGATGAGCATGTTCTACTCCCCTTGTCTTACATTTTTCGTCCGGGGGCTCGAGGTTTTTATTTCTTTCTGAATACTTCAAGCAAATAGGTCCCACACATTATGTTTGTTGAGATCGACATCTTTTCTGAGCTTACCCAGTGCTTTCTTGGTTAGATTCCTGAAAAGAGGGTCTTTGAATAGGTGTGCCTTTGTTACTAGCAGTTTTTTTGTAACTCCTGGGGTCTGGTCCTCCTCTTTTTTCTTCTTAAAATGTATTGCAGGGGTATGTGATCAGAAAGGCTTTTTGTTAGGACTACCTTCATCTCTAGCATCGATGGTATCCAGTCAGCTTGGTGTGAGTAGTAACATCTGTCCAGCCTGGAGGTAGTGTAGGCATATTGGAGACTTGTGTAGGTGAACCCTGGCGTGCTGTTCCATAGGCCAACTTTACATAAGTCGATCATTGCCCTCTTTTCGCACAAACTTTGTCATTTAGTCCTTTTTGAGCTAGCCAGCATACTAGAGGATCATGTTCTATCCTTGCTCTTTTCTACCATATTGAAGTCGCCCACCAACAACCACTCTCCTTCAATAGGAGTATCTCTAAGATGCATCCATAAGTTAGCTCTATCTTTTGCATTGCAAGGGTTGTACACATTCACAATGGTGAAGGGATGCCCTTCCCATCTTATTTTAATCCCTAGGATTTTTTTGGAGGGGTGGTTCAGAACCAGCTTCGGCTCCAATTCCCTATCCACAATACTAAGGACGCCACTGAAGCCGTTACTTCCTTCTCCATAGAATACAAGTTTATTTCCTAGAGCCTGCTTTCTCTTGCTATGAGCATCCAAGTGGTGTTCCTCGTTGATTTGATTGCCTTTTCCTTTTTTTATCTCCTCCTAGAATAGGATACTTTTCTTTTGGGTCTTCAACCCCTTTACGTTCCAAGATTGGATAGTGAGAGACTCCATCATTAATGAGGGGCTCATTGGGATAGAGGAACGAATTCTTCAGCATCCGAATTGTGCCCACACCCCCTCTGCTTGGTCTCGGGAGAATCCGAGGTTTCAAGTGAGGGGATTCATTTTCTTACAGTCCTGCAAATGGATTGTGAAGTGGGATAGTGTACCCCCCTCCTTGCAAAGGGGTGGACGATGGAGCAGATCCTTTCACCTCCAGTGTTCTCACGACAAAAGGGAATCATTCAGATTCAGGCAAGGTTTTATAACACTCTGGTTATATGTTTGGGGGACAGGTTATTGTTTATTGTTCTATTAATGCATGTGGATAAGGACATACTCACACGAGGCTTAGTTATTCTTAAGTCTGACGATGGTAGGTACGGACGCTCATAGTGTGACACGCAACAACGGAGAGAGAGAGAGAGAGAGAGAGAGAGAGAGAGAGAGAGAGAGAGAGAGAGAGAGAGAGAGAGAGCTAGGTGCAACAGGAGAGTGAAGACATCGCTGACTGTCAACTAATCGGCATAGTTGTGTAACTAGCTATGCCTTTTTTGGCATAGTTATAGAATTAAGCCGGTGAAAAGATGCTTGTGTCAGAGTTGGTCGGACGTAACTAAGTCTCATGTGACCATCGCCTAATAGGAAACACGCAAAAGCACACCACTTGTTGTACAAGCTGTGGTTAAAAATGCAATTAATAAATTATCATGTCTCAAGCATTCACTTACATAAGTAGATTAATAGGACTTGGCCGGGGATATAGAAATGCTATTTCGATAGGGTTTGCAGATTGATGACAGTGTATCTTGGAGGTAGGTTTTAAGCACTTTCAAGACTAATGTTGAAAGCGCTTTTCAAGTGTAAGACGATCTGTTGATTGGTTTTATTTTTTTTGCGTTTTAGAACAACGTGAATGCTCACGTTGGCACTCTAAAACAAAGATGAAGTGATAAAATCACGAAGCGTGCTTACGAAAAAAGATGAGCGAAAAAAAAACCAAATTAAACAATCACTCATCGATCTTTGCCCTCTAGCTTAAGAACTTCTTTTTGGATGTGAAGCTTTTTTGGTTTTCTATTGTACTTTTGCCTTATACAAAGTAGAGGATTATCTAATCAGAGAATTTTCAATCCTCTAATTTTCCTTTATGATTAAAATCTTTTTCTCATTAGAAGAGTCTATGGTGCCTTTGAAAAAAATAAAAAAATTAAAAAATAAATAAATAAATATATATGTATATTTGCAAAACGCACAATTGTGAGTGATTGTATTTAAATGCGGATGCTACTCGATTTTTTGGCAACACAGCGTGTTGTATTGTCAATTTGTCAAGTCAGATTACATATCAATACTAGTTTAGCAACACAACCATTTTAAATCATTTTAAATCATTTTAGACCAAATTTAAAAACATTCCTTACTACAAACCGCTTAAAGATGTGATGTGACTGATGGGTTGATGTTTTGAAATAAACAACAGGAAGTGGTTTTGGGAACTACTACTTCCATTATTAGAATATTGATATTTGACACCCTGTCTTCAAGCATAGAAGTATTTCTATACTTCTATGCTCTTTATAATGCACCTAAAATTTTGAAGGAAAGGGAGAGCCTCCACTTGTCACACTTTGGTTCGTTTCAAAGAAAACCTTTGGAAACATTTCATTTGAAATACAAAAATGAAGAGTTAAGTACTTAAATGGTAAAAAATGAAAAGACTTTTTGATTGATTGATTGATGACAATTTAAAGTCTAAAGATTAGAACTTAGTCTTGGAATTCAAAATTAAAAAAGTACTCTATCTACATTTATCTATACTAATAGATAATGGTGGAGGGGATTCTGGTCTCTCTTCCCCACGTGTCAATTTGTGAGGGCTCAGGCACTTTTAGCAGGGCTCAGTTCAAGGCGCTTCCAAAATACTTCAGTCGGGCTCAGTTTAGAAAAAGATTTTAAAAAAACACCTCCAGCTGTCTCTTGAGTAGACGCGCTTGGCGAGGAGGTGATCAAAGTGGGGCAGGGGAGAGAGAGAGAGAGAGAGGGCGGGGAGGTCTTGCAGCTCCAAAAGACCTGCATGACACTCGAGAGCGAGAGAGAGAGACAGAGACGCCATCCTCATTGCCATCGTGGCAGTCCGAGAGAGAGAGAGAGAGAGAGAGAGAGAGAGAGAGAGAGAGAGAGAGAGAGAGAGAGACCTCATCCTCAACGGCTTAACGCACTACTCACAACTTGTGGCCTACTGGAAGGTCTCATCTGCGTTTTCATCTTCAAGGGAGAGACCTCAGCGGCTTCTGCTGCCTCCACGCACTGCTCACAACGTACGACTACTGTCTGCGCTGGAAGGTCTCCACACACTCCTCATCACCTATGGCCATCCTGAGCTGCAAGGGTCTGTTCTTCAGCTCAGCGGCCATCCTCAACCTGCGGCCATCCTTAACCTGCGCATCAGCACAGAACCTCACCGACTTCGTCATCGGCTCAGCGGCTCGGCTTTGTCACCACCTGCGGCTAGGCTTCGTCACCTTCGTCATCACCTGCGGCTAGGCTCAGCGGCTCGGCTTCGTCATCACCTGCTCTGAACCTGCGCATCGGTATTGTGCAACTCTCTCTCTCTCTCTCTCTCTCTCTCTCTCACTCACTCTTCTTCACCACAGGAGTGGCGGGCTTTAGTATTGTGCAGCTCTCTCTCTCTCTCTCTCTCTCTCTCTCTCTCTCTCTCTCTCTCTCTCTCCTTCACCACAAGAGTGGCGGGCTTTAGCAAAGGGAGCTAGAGAGAGAAAGAGAGAAATGAAATGAAATATTTAGCGTGTCTGTGTGTGAGAGAGAAAAGCAATGAAATATTTAGCGTCTGAGAGAGAGAGAGAGAGAGAGAGAGAGAGAGAGAGAGAGAGAGAGAGAGAGAGAGAGAGAGAGAGAGAGAGAGAATGAAATGAAATGAATGTATATGTGAGAGAAAGAGAGAGAGAGAGAGAGAGAGAGAGAGAGAGAGAGAGAGAGAAATGAAATGAAATGCTATATTAAATGAAATGAAATAAACATGTGTGTGTGTATGTGTGGGTGAGAGAGAGAGAGAGAGAGAGAGAGAGAGAGAGAGAGAAATGAAATGAATGCCTGTGTGTGTGTGTGTGTGTGTGTGTGAGAGAGAGAGAGAGAGAGAGAGAGAGAGAGAGAGAAATGAAATGAACAAAATGAAGCTTAAAACAGCCTGCCTTTGTACAAAAAGAAAAGAAAAGGGGCAGATTTTGAAAAGTGAAATGAAATGTTATATTAAACGTCTTCGGAAGGACACTGCTTGAGAAAGTATTGTGCCAACAAATGTTATATTAAACATCTTCGGAAGGACAAAATGACCTATGTGACCATCTTAAGGGTCGTACGGCAGGCACGATATTAAGCTCAATTTCAAAAATGCCGGTTGAAAGCAAGGGAAAAAGAAGAAATTCCGCCCCGAAATATAGAAAAATAGTGTAAAAACTCAAATGATGGAGCTGATGGACAAGAAGCATTAGGTGGGGCAGCCGCTCTCTTGGCCCTAACCGAGTTAGGCATATCCCACAATCAGTGCATTCCAAGAGACGACATCCTACACAAGAAGCTTCTCAAGCACTTTTTGTGCTTTCCGAAATGCACAACAAAGCGGCAAATGTCCTAGCCCTTGAGTGTACTCCCCAGTGCCCACATGCTAAAGATTGTCACGCATCGTCGCGCATGCGAATTAGCGCCGAAATATAGAAAAATAGTGTAAAAACTCAAATGATGGAGCTGATGGACAAAAAGCATTAGGTGGGGCAGTCACTCTCTTGGCCCTAACCAAGTTAGGCACATATCCCACAATCAGTGCATTCCAAGAGACGACATCCTACACAGGAAGCTTCTCAAGCACTTTTAAATGCACAACAAAACCACAAATGTCCTGGCCTTTGAGCGCACTCCCCAGTGCCCACATGCCTAAAGACTGTCACGCATCGTCGTGCATGCGAATGAGCGCCGAAATATGCTTAACCGAGCTAGGCATATTCCACAATCAATGCATTCCAAGCGTCGACATCCTACACAGGAAGCTTCTCAAGCACTTTTTGTGCCTTCCGAAATGCACAACAAAACGGCAAATGTCCTGGCCCTTGATCGCACTCCCCAGTGCCCACATGCCTAAAGATTGTCACGCATCGTCGCGCATGCGAATTAGCGCCAAAATATAGAAAAATAGTGTAAAAACTCAAATGATGGAGCTTATGGACACCAAGTTAGGCACATATCCCACAATCAGTGCATTCCAAGAGACGACATCCTACACAGGAAGCTTCTCAAGCACTTTTAAATGCACAAAAAACGGCAAATGTCCTGTCCCTTGAGCCGCTCTCTTGGCCCTAACCAAGTTAGGGACATATCCCACAATTAGTGCATTCCAAGAGACGACATCCTACACAGGAAGCTTCTCAAGCACTTTTAAATGCACAACAAAACGGCAAATGTCCTGGCCCTTGAGCGCACCCCCCAGTGCCCACATGCCTAAAGACTGTCATGCATTGTCGCACATGCGAATTAGTGCCGAAATATGAAGGCAAGGGAAAAGCAGAAGTTCCGCCTCGAAATATAGAAAAATAGTGTAAAAACGCAAATGATGGAGCTGATGGACAAGAAGCATTAGGTGGGGCAGCCGCTCTCTTGGCCCTAACCAAGTTAGGCACATATCCCACAATTAGTGCATTCCACGAGACGACATCCTACACAGGAAGCTTCTCAAGCACTTTTAAATGCACAACAAAACGGAAAATGTCCTGGCCCTTGAGTGCACTCCCCAGTGCCCACATGCCTAAAGACTGTCACGCATCGTCATGCATGCGAATTAGCGCCGAAATATGCTTAACCGGGTTAGGCATATCCCACAATCAATGCATTCCAAGTGATGACATCCTACACAGGAAGCTTCTCAAGCACTTTTTGTGCCTTCCGAAATGCACAACAAAACGGCAAATGTCCTGGCCCTTGAGCGCACTCCGCAGTGCCCACATGCCTAAAGATTGTCACGCATCGTCACGCATGCGAATTAGCGCCGAAATATAGAAAAATAGTGTAAAAACTCAAATGATGAAGCTGATGGACACCAAGTTAGGCACATATCCCACAATCAGTGCATTCCAAGAGACGACATCCTACACAGGAAGCTTCTCAAGCACTTTTAAATGCACAACAAAACGGCAAATGTCATGGCCCTTGAGCCGTTCTCTTGGCCCTAACCAAGTTAGGCACATATCCCACAATCAGTGCATTCCAAGAGACGAAATCCTACACAGGAAGTTTCTCAAGCACTTTTAAATGCACAACAAAACAACAAATGTCCTGGCCCTTGAGCGCACTCCCCAGTACGCACATGCGTAAAGACTGTCACGCATCGTCGCGCATGCAAATTAGCGCCGAAATATGGAGACAAGGGAAAAAGGAGAAATTCCGCCCCGAAATATAGAAAAATAGTGTAAAAATCTAATGATGGAGCTGATGGATAAGAAGCATTAGGTGGGGCAGCCGCTCTCTTGGCCCTAACCAAGTTAGGCGCATATCCCACAATCAGTGCATTCCAAGAGACGACATCCTACACAGGAAGCTTCTCAAGCACTTTGAAATGCACAAAAAACCACAAATGTCTTGGCCCTTGAGCTGCTCTCTTGGCCCTAACCAAGCTAGGCACATATCCCACAATCAGTGCATTCCAAGAGACGACATCCTACACAAGTAGTTTCTCAAGCACTTTTAAATGCACAACAAAATGGCAAATGTCCTGGCCTTGAGGCACTCCCCAGTGCCCACATGCCTAAAGACTGTCACGCATCGAGTTAGGCATATCCCACAATCAGTGCATTCCAAGAGACGACATCCTACACAGGAAGCTTCTCAAGCACTTTTTGTGCTTTCTGAAATGCACAACATTTGGCATGAGAGAGAGAGAGAGAGAGCCTTTTCAACGAGCTTAATCAATGAGCTCTGATAATGGTGGGGCTTGCAGAGCTAGAAAAAAACCTAGGTTTGATGTAATCCCACATGACAAAAACAATCTATTGACGGGGAAGAACTAGGCTTGAAGCCAAGAAACACGTGGAAAACTCAGTTTCAAAAGCCAGGAGGAGGAGGAATTGAGGCATTGCTCATTATCGACGGATCAGCAGACAAATAAACAAGGCGGGAGAGGAGCTTATATGCGCTATTTTGCATTGATACGGAGCTCTGATGATGGTGGGGCTCGCAGAGCTATAATTTTCCCTGAGCACATTCAAGGGAAGGAATTTTGTATGTTTTAAAAAATAAGTTTTCCCGAATCTTGAACCCTAGAATTTCATAAAGCACTTCATAAAGCACCAAAAGTGCTTTCAATGAGCTTAAGCAATGAGCTCTGATCCCACTTACAAATTTTGGTATTTACCTTTAAATTTAAATTTGAACTTGAGAAAACCTACAACCTGTAGAGAAATTTAGTGCTTGAATTCTAGCATTGCCTTGGTCGACATGTATGCCAAATGCCATGCACTTCATAAACCACAAAAGGTGCTTTCAATGAGCTTATTATATGGGATGTCGTCTCTTGGAGGCACTCATTGTGGGATATTCCTACACATGAGTAAGGGAGAGACGAAGAGAGAGAGAGAGAGAGAGAGAGAGAGAGAGAGAGAGAGAGAGAGAGAGAGAGAGAGCCTTTGTGTGTGTGTGTGTGTGTCCGGGAGCCCGCTCGATTTCACATTATGCCCATAGGAAAGTCAAAAACCTTTTGCTATGGCCATAGGATGCACACAGGCTTTCGCTATTGCTCTCTCTATGGCCACCTTGCACCATAGAGAGGGAGGTATAGAGAGGTGGATAGGGGAAAAATAGAGAGAGAGAAAAACATGTATAACCCGGTGCTAAATATATATCTTATTCTTACAGTAATGGAGCACGTGCTTACCTCCGGAGGAGATTCTTCGGAGGTGATATTTTCTACCCCAGAGAGAGACCCAGGCAACAATTTGCGAAATGACAAGCGCGTTGCCCGAGGTGGGGATGGACCTGCAAAGAAGCAAATTGTAGATGGATTAGGTATCATCCACACAATATGCTCCAAAATTAAAGCCTCATGTGAGAGAGCGGAGGCATCACAGGTTTCCTATAGAGAGAGCATTCACTGGTTGAGCCATTCACAATATGAGCAAGGGGTTTATCTTCATCGTCTAGAGGAGCGGATGTAGCTACAGATCAATGGTAGTTTGCAGCAGCAGAGCTCAGTGCAAGGACAACTTTCTCACATAGAAAGCAACCAGGCAAAAATCATGAGTCTCTTGGAGAGGTCCCTTCTTGACGAGGATAGCATGGATTTCAAAAGTATTGTGCCTGAATTATGAAGCACTAGCAACAAATTGACCGCCGTAGCAGTACAACATACTACAGGTGTCTCCAAAGTTAGATCTATCTCAAACAAGATCCATGCATTGGTAACGACCCATTGGCCCAAGAAGGGGATTAATGCCGTTGGAGATGTTCCATCCACTTCAAAGCAGGGCAACCCTTGCAAGAAGTGAATTATGTAATCGATAGTAATAGTTACTTCTTTCTCATTTTTAGGCTTAGCGGATCCATATTTTGGTGGCTTTGGGGATATTGACTACATTTTGGGGGAGGCTTATGTATGTAGTGGATACCAATTTGCTCACATCTCTTGGTTGTATTCTTTGGATAATGGGGGAGGGGATCTCCAAAAAACATACTCACTTCTTTCCCATTTATAGGCTTAGTGGATCTATATTTTGGTGGCTTTGGGGATATTGGCTACATTTTGGTGGAGGCTTATGTATGTAGTGGATACCAATTTGCTCACGACTCTTGGTTGTCTTCTTTGGATACTACATTCTCAGAGGATCTCCATAATTGTAGTATTTTTGTCGCCACTGTCTTTTGAGTCACACCTCCCTCTCTCTCTCCCTCTCCCTCTCTCTCTCTCTCTCTCTCTCTCTCTCTCTCTCTCTCTCACACACACACACACACACACACACACACACACACACACACACACACACAAAGTATTCTAGGTGTGTGCAATGTCTGACTTCTTTCTAGGTATGACAAATGTGAAGCACTTCATAAAGCACAAGAAGTGGGAGAGAGCTTCCTATATAGGATGCCGTCTCTTTGAATGCATTGATTGCTACATTCTCAGAGGATCTCCATAATTGTAGTATTTTTGTTTCCACTGTGTCTTTTGGGTCACACCTCCCGTTCCCCCCCCCCCCCCCCCCCCCTCTCTCTCTCTCTCTCTCTCTCTCTCTCTCTCTCTCTCTCTCTCTCTCTCTCTCTCTCTCACACACACACAAGTTATGTTACACACACACACACAGAAAGTATGCTAGGTGTGTGCAATGTCTGACTTCTTTCTAGGTATGACAAATGTGAAGCACTTCATAAAGCACAAAAAGTGGGAGAGAGATTCCTATATAGGCGGCCGTCTCTTTCATTGCATTGATTGCCAGATATGCCCAATTTGGGTAGGGTCAAGAAGCTCTGGTCCATTTTTGGCAGATGCAAAGTGAGAGTGTCTCTCCCAATGCAATCACATGCACACCATTGCTGATATGGTATTTGCTTTTGATTGCATGAACGAAATGTACACAACAATTCAAGCCTCAATGGTCAATAATGGGTTGACCAATAATGGGTTAACTTGGCACATCTGCTTCGACTTCAAGAATTCGAATGACGTGCAGACTGGCGCGTTGTAACCGCAGTGGAAAATTGCCGACTGAAACTCAGGCCTTAACCTGTCACCATGGTAACTCTTCATAATGAAGAACCTCGGGGCTGATTTGGATGCACCTTTGAATCCGTCTTGATGTGGGTTGCCAAAATGGCCAATAACGGGTCGACTAATAATGGGTTAACTTGGAACATCTGCATCGACTGCGAGATTCCGATTGACGTGCAGACTGGCGCGTTGTAACTGTGGTCAAGAAGCTTTGGTCTATTTTTGGCAGATGCAAAATGAGAGTGTCTCTCCCAATGCAATCACATGCACACCATTGCCGATATAGTATTTGCTTTTGATTGCGTAAACGGAATGTACACAACAATTCAAGCCTCAATGGCCAATAATGGGTTGACCAATAATGGGTTAACTTGGCACATCTGCATCGACTGCAAGAATCCAACTGACGTGCAGACTGGCGCGTTGTTGTAACCACAGTGGAAAATTGCCAACTGAAACTCACGCCTTAACCTGTCACCATGGTAACTCTTCATAATGAAGCACCTCGGGGATGATTTGGATGCACCTTTGAATCCTTCTTGATGTAGGTTGCCAAAATTGCCAATAACGGGTCGACCAATAATGGGTTAACTTGGCACATCTGCATCGACTGCGAGATTCTGGTTAACGTGCAGACTGGCGCATTGTAACTGCAATGGGAATTTGTTGGTTGAAACCCAAGCCATAACCGACAATCTTCAATGGGCTAATCGGATGGACTCGCTCCCCCAATTATATCCTTAGAAGTAGTTAGATGAGATATAGAGAGACAGATATAGAAGTATATAGACATTTACCATGTGGGTTGGCAAGCCTCCTCTCATTGACTCCTTCAAAGAAAGATAGACATACTTGGGAAATCCTTTCTTCTCCATACTCTCTTCTTAATTCTCTAGATACTAACCTGTATATATCTGTGAGTACTTATAAGAGTTCTTTTTTGGACAAATGGCTATTGGTCCAAAGGTGTTGTCTCCTGGACATGCAAGACGTAGTAGGATATGTCAAGCCTCTCGAGCTACGCGACGTGCAACAGCGCGAGCTAGAGTTCGAAAATCTCTGGGTGAGATTGATGTGCCTCGCTTGGAAGATTGCCACCATTTGATAAACGTGAATCGATGCAATGAATTTCCTCAGAGAAGGATTGCGATGGATGTAGATAATGTTGAGATGTCGAGCTCTACATCTTGAGCTGGCATCCACTACGGGTCTTGGCCGCTTATGGCATTTACTCACTGGCGCGTTAGGTGACCGACACGTAGGATCTCTGCCAATGATTCTACAGCTGGACTACACTATAGTGCCAGCCTAGTACGCTTCTAGCGAGTTCACACTTAGTGACCGCATGTACATATGTGCCACTTTTCAGTTTTAGCACTTAGTCATTTTGTACTCTCTTTTCTGTGAGAAGAAGAAGAAGCTTTCCATCTCTGTGTGGTGTGTGCTTGTCTTGTGTAGCTCTCTTGCATGCTCTTTCTTTACATGGTATGAGAGCCTGGTGCAGGCAAGAGAGGCTAAGAGAGCAAGAGCATCACAATCCCTTCGTTCGCAATCCACGACTAGATGCCGAACAAGTTTCGTACAAATTTCTGAATAGGTCTCCAAAGTGCAGTATACATAGATTTACTGTACAAGTACAGTGGTTGTATGTACGCTTGATTGTGGACACTCGTTGAGTGTAGAAAGCGTTACAGGTACCACGATAGCAGGTTCAACAGATTTGCAGGTTTTTGCAGATTGCAGCTATTTTGTCTTAGTGCTTCAAGATGTTTGACGGTTTCAATCAGATTTTTACTGACAAGCTTGAGAAAAATAACTACCCTGCATGGAAGTTCAGAATAAAAAATTTCCTAAAAGGAAAAGGTTATTGGGACTATGTAGAAGGAGATAATGAAAAGGAACCAGAGATTCCCGAGGCAAACACTACAGCAGAACAAAGGAAATCTTTGAGGGACTTGCAACAAGGCCAGAGCAAAGTGATGTATTGGCTTTCTATGAGCATCACAGATGGCATGATGGGCTATCTACAGGATTCTGAAACCCTCGCCATTGCATGGAAAAACTTAGGCAGAGTGTTCGAGGTGAACACCAAGGCTAGGAAGCTTCAACTAAAGTCGGAGCTAAATCAGGTTAAGAGGAACAACCTCTCCATCAATGATTATGCTTTGAAGATCAAGAGTATCATCGAGGCTCTTGGATCTATTAAAGTCTCAATGGAAGACGATGACATTGTCCGTGCATGATTGGATGGTCTAGGAGATGACTATGTACATTTCAGGTCTTCCATGAATACAAGAGACGACATCCCCGTGTTCCAAGATTTGATTTCTATGCTTATTCTTGAGGAGAAGAACCTTGACACATCTTCTTCTCATGGCAGAAATAATTCCGAACAGGCCTTCTATTCTAAATCCAACAGAGGTAGAGGTAGAGGTCATGGTCAAGGCCCAAGTGGTTGCAGGGGCCAATTTCGAGAAGGTCAATCAAATCAAAACAATACACGTGGCAGGGGAAACCAGTCTCAAGGAAGGGGGAGTCAAAGAGGTCATGGTGTAGGATCAAGCAGGCAGCAACATACTCAAGATAGCAGAGAATGTTGGACTTGTGGTGAAAGAGGTCACATGTCACGTGACTGTCCAAAGGGAAAAGCAAGTAGAAAGAGAGAACAGGGCAACTATGCATCTACTAGCAGAGATGCAGATGACAGCAAAAACGAACACATGTTTGTTATGCAGCATGTAATGAATACAATGACTGCAGAGAATTCCACCCAAGATGATGTTTGGTATGTGGATTCAGGTGCCTCTAATCACATGACGTCTCGTGGAGAGTGGTTTAGAGATATGCGCAAACCAGATGTGTCAGGCTATGTGCAGACAAGAGACGACACAGCTCACCCCATTGCTCATGTAGGGGACATACCTCTAAATACGAATAGTGGGAAATCAAAGTACTTAGCAGATGTACTTCATGTCCCAAACATTACAAAGAATCTTGTTTCTGTTGGACAAATGGTTGAGCAGGGTTTGCAAGTTCACTTCAATCCAAATGGTTGTTATGTAGAAGATTTCTAGAATGGCTATAAGCTGATCACAGAGGGCAAATGTGTGGGCAGAATGTTTACGCTGAATGTAGACATGCCTGAGGCAAAAGCTGCATTATTTGCACAGGGCACAGGTGTTGTGGCTGATGTTGACATTTGGCACAAACGCATTGGCCATGTCAATGAGCAGAGATTGCACGGCATGCAATCAAAACTGATTGTAAAAGGTTTGCCCAAATTCAAGGTGGATGGTATGCATAAAGTGTGTGCAGCATGCTAGTTTGGGAAATAGTCAAAGGGCTCATTTCCACATGAGCGCAATGTATGTAAAAAGCCACTTGAGGTGGTGCACATAGATGTTTGGGGTCCAACCGATACTGCAAGTATACATGGTTGTAGGTATTATGTCTCTTTCATTGATGACCATACAAGGAAAGTATGGGTCTACTTCATGCGTAACAAAAGTGAAGTGTTTGGTCACTTTCAGGACTTCAAAGTCATGATTGAGAAGGAGACAGATATGAAAATCAAGACATTGAGGTCAGATGGAGGGGGAGAGTACTTCTCCAATGATTTTTCATATTTTCTGCGAATGCATGGTATACGCAGGCAGTTTACATGCAGATATACTCCACAGCAGAATGGGGTCACAGAAAGGAAAAACAGGCACATTGCAGAGGTTGCACGTGCATTGATGAATGAGAAGAACATGCCTCATCATTTCTGGGATGAAGCTGTAAATACAGCTGTGTACATTATGAACAGGACACCTCCAGCTGCGGTGCATGATGTAACGCCTGAGGAAAAGTTTACAGGTACAAAGCCTGATTTGGCACACTAGAAAGTGTTTGGCTGCATAGCTTACGTGCATGTACCAGATGAGTTGCGTAGGAAATTGGATCCTAAAGCAGAGAAATGTATTCTTGTGGAATATTCCCTTGAACAAAAGGGGTACAGGTGCTACAATCCTACTACACGAGAATTACGAGTGAGTAGAGATGTAGTCTTTGATGAGATGAGCAGCTGGTACAGTAATGCACATGGCACTATTGGGGTTGATGTAAAAGATGATGTGGTTGTACAAAATGTGAGGCCACAGTCATAGGTTTTGAGTGGACCACAAGAGTCGTCTTCTCGTGGCTCTGTTGAGAAGCCATGGAATGGTAGATTACGTACGCAGGTTACTCCACCATCAGGTACAGGGAATGTATCACGAAAAGGAAAGGAAAAGGTTGATGAACCTCCCTTTATGGCTGATGCATCATCAGGTTTTTCACATGTAGACATGGATTCAGATGGTTCTGAACAAAGTCTTGATGAGAAATTTGGAATTCCGGCTGTCAGGACACCTGGTGTAAGGAAAGTACCAGAAGATGCTAGAGGGCAAAGAAGTGACCAAGGACTGTGCAGATCTAACCGAGTCAGAAATCCAGTTCAGAAATTGACTTATGATGGGTATCTAGCGCATCACCAAGCCTACATGGCTAAGGTGATACAGGATGTGGAGCCCACATGTTTTGAGGATGCGGTTGGAAATGTGCATTGGGATGATGTGATGAATGAAGAGATGGCTGCATTGGAAGCAAACCACACATGGGAGTTGGTGCCATTGCCAAGTGGCAAGAAAGCTATTGGCTGTAAATGGGTGTATAAAACTAAGCATAAGGCTGATGGTAACATTGAACGTCACAAGGCAAGGCTGGTCGCAAAGGGTTATGCACAGACGTATGGCATAGACTATGAGGAGACCTTTGCTCCAGTGGAAAAGATGATGACTGTGAGAGCTGTCATAGCAGTGGCTGCATCTAGAGGATGGATTATGCATCAAATGGATGTAAAGAATTCCTTCTTGAATGGTGAGTTGCAAGAGGAAGTGTATATGGATCAGCCACCTGGTTATGTCAATCCAGGTTACCCAGATTATGTATGCAGGCTTCTCAAAGCTTTGTATGGTTTGAAGCAAGGCTCTAGAGCATGGTATGACAGGATTGCCAAGTATCTTGTCAGTATTGGGTTTAGGAGAGCTCATGCTGATCATTCACTCTATGTACGTGAGAGTGATGTGGGGATAGTGGTCATTACCATATATGTAGATGACCTTATTATTGTGGGTGACAATGCTATGGAGATTGACCATGTGAAGGGTCTTCTCAAACAGGAGTTTGAAATGAAAGATTTGGGCGAGTTGCGCTACTTTCTTGGCATTGAGGTGATCAGGACTCCAGAGGGTGTATGGCTGTCACGGAGACAATATGCTTTGGACATGTTGTCAAAGTATGGTATGGATGATTGTAAGCCAATTTCTATTCCCTTGGATGTGAATGCAAAGCTGAGTGCAGACAAGGGTGATGTTGTTGAGGATGTCAAGATGTACAGAAAGATTGTGGGTAGTCTAATCTACTTGACTATCACGAGGCTAGACTTGAGCTACACAGTAGGCTTGGAGAGTCAGTTCATGCAGCTTCCGAGGAAGCCACATTTGGATGGAGTACGACACACACTTCGGTATGTGCAAGGGACTCTTGACTACGCATTGTTCTATGCAGCAGATGCACCATTAGCATTGTATGGGTATACAGATGCAGATTGGGTAGGTAGCATTGTTGATAGGAGATCTACGAGTGGCTTCATGTTCTCTTTTGGGAGTGCTTCTGTTACTTGGAGCTGCAAGAAGAAGCCTACAATTGCTTTATCGAGCATAGAGGCCGAGTACAGAGGTGCAGCAGTTGCGGCGTGCGAGGTAGCTTGGCTACGCACATTACTTGAGGACTTGGGAGTGCAGGTGGCCCAGAAGATTGTCATCCATTGTGACAACCTCAGCAGCATGCAGTTGGCTAGGAACCCAGTGTTCCATGCCAGGACCGAGGTCCATTACCACTACGTTCGAGAGCGAGTGATGGCGGGCGACATCGACTTGGTCTACGTCAGCACAGAGGAGCAGATAACGGATATCTTTACCAAGGCCCTCGGAGCTAAGAAGCTTCGACGTTTCCGGACTATGCTTGGAATCTGCGACATGCAGAGCTCGAGGGGGAGTGTTGAGATATCGAGCTGGCATCCACTACGGGTCTTGGCCGATTACGATGTCGAGCTCCACATCTTGAGCTGGCATCCACTACGGTTCTTGGCCACTTATGGCATTTACGCACTGGCGCGTTAGGTGACCGACACGGAGGATCTCTGCCAGTGATTCTACAGCTGGACTACACTTATAGTGCCATCCTAGTACACTTCTAGCGAGTTCACACTTAGTGACAGCATGTACATATGTGCTACTTTTCAGTTTTAGCACTTAGTCATTTTGTACTCTCTTTTCTGTGAGAAGAAGAAGAAGCTTTCTATCTCTGTGTGGTGTGTGCTTGTCTTTTGTAGCTCTCTTGGATCCTCTTTCTTTACAGATAACGAGTCAATTCTCTCGCAAAGTTATGTAAGGATTGAAGTGGAAGACAATTTGGAAGCCAATAATGGAGATGTTCCTGAGGAGCCTGTAATTGTCTCCAGAGAGGGAGATTACTCCAAAATTGAGACACTTTGTCTATCTATCACCTACTTATATTTTCAGACCACTTCCTTGACGCATATCTCTATGTTGTCTCTTTCTCATGAAAAGTGTATTCTTCACAACATAGGCATTTTGGATTTTTCATGTTCCTTATGTGGTGCTTTAGCTTGGAAAACAGAAGCAAAGACCATTCTCACATTTGTGGGAAAGAGTTGTTGCAACTCGGGAAAAGTTTCTTTGCCGCCATTAAGTGAACCTCCTTTAGAATTAAGGGAATTGATGCACGGGGGCAATACTAGAAGTAGAAAATTCTTGAAACATATCAGAGCATACAATAGTGTGTTGGCATTTGCTTCTTTGGGAGCTCATATAGATGAATCTCTCTGCCAAAGAAAAGGAATCTATACCTTCAAGGTGCATGGAGATATTTATCATAACATTGGTCCATTGATGCCTGAAGAGCGATCAGGTCAAATCCCTCGCTTTGCTCAGTTGTATTTTTTTGACACTGAGAATGAGTTCCAAAACAGGATGAGTCATGTTTCAAAACTCAAACCAGATGTTTTGGAAAGCTTGCAATCGATGATGCATCGATTAAATCCGTATGTTCAAGCTTTTAGGGGGTTTGCTACAATGGTCCAAACTTCCAATATTCCGAAGATTAGGATGCTCCAACAAGTGAGGAAGTTGCTGCAATCATGCCTGGTCAGGGTGAAGAGAGCAACATTGGCCATCATGATATTGTGTTGAATCTTTTGGGTGGTGGTCTAAAAAGAATCTCAAATTGCCATAGGCCATACATGCCTCTATTATATGTGTTGCTATTTCCAAATGGTGAAGAAGGTTGGAATCCTTACATACCCCAAGTGAACAGAGCGGAAGTAAACAGAGAGCGAGTAAATGGAACTACAAAGGATATTTCTACGATGGATTTCTACAAGTATAGATTGCAAATTAGATATGACACAACAAAATGTCTTTTACGTGGTGGTAGGCTACTGCAACAATATATTGTTGATGCATATAGTTGTATCGAGGAGTTGAGGCTTTTGTGGGTTCGTAATCATCAAAGTGAACTTCGCAGTGAGGTGTATCAAGGCTTGACAGATATGGTTGGAGCAAGAGATGGAGCAAGGGATGATAGAGAACTGTTATTGGGTGCTAATTTTGGAAGATAGGTTGTATTGCCTTCTTCGTATGTTGGTGGCCCTCGCTATATGCACCAGCTATACCAGGATGCCATGGCAATTGTACGCAAGAGAGAAAAACCTGATCTCTTCATTACATTCACATGCAATCCTGGATGGAAAGAGATACAGGATGCATTACTGCCTGGACAGACATCCAATGATCGTCCTGATCTTACTGCCCATGTTTTCTACCATAAGTTCAAGGATTTGATGGGCTTGCTGATTAAGAGAGCTATTTTTGGTAAGGTCATTGGACACATTTCTGTGATTGCATTCCAAAAGAGAGGACTTCCTCATGCTCACATTCTATTGATAATTGCATCTGATCATAAGCCAACAGAGACATTGCATTATGATAAGATTGTGTGTGCAGAGCTTCCTGATAAAGTAATGTTTCCACAGTTGTATGATGTTATCAGTCGGTGTAATGTGCATGGCCCATGTGGAAACTTGAATAAGAATGCTCCATGTATGAAAGATGGAAAGTGTAGGTTTAAATATCCTCGAAGCTTCAGTGCGTCGACTACTGTGGCTAGGGATGGATACCCAACGTACATGTGAAGGGATGATGGAAATTACACTGTTCGTAATAAAGTGCAAATGAGTAATAAATGGATTGTTCCAACAATCTATTTTTGTCAATAAGGTACAATGCACATATCAATGTGGAGGTTTGCTCCACTATATGTGCTGTGAAATATCTCTACAAGTATGTGTATAAGGGACATGACAGGGCCATTGTTGTTCTACAAGATAGTGAAGGGCTTCTAAATGAAGTTACAAACTATCTTAATGCTTGATATGTATCAGAATCTGAGGCTATGTGGCATATACTTGGGTTTCATATGCATAAAGAGAAACTTGACATACAACGGCTCCAAGTTCACTTGCCTCATCAAAATCAAGTCATCTTCAGCGCGACAGAGCGACTGTACAGAGTGTGGTGGAGGGAGAGGTCAGCAAAAAGACAACGCTCACTGAGTGGTTTGTTGAAAATCAACAATATCCAGAGGCAAACTATTTGTTGTACATAGACTTCCCAACAAAGTGGGTTTGGAAGCCAGCAAGTAGAACATGGACTCAAAGATAGATTGGTGACATGATTGAAAGAATGTACCACATTGTTCCCAATGCTGGAGATTTGTACTATTTTCGTATGTTACTCAACATGTGCAAAGGATGTAAGTCTTTTGAGGATATTAGAACCTTCAATGGACAAGTATATGACACATTTAAAGAAACATGTAATGCACGAGGATTACTGCAAGTTGATGATGAATGGTTTCTTTGTTTGGAAGAAGCTTCTTTTCAACAAACAGGGCAACAATTACGCCTACTGTTTGTAGTCATTTTGGTTTTTTGTGATCCAATACATCCTGGTGCATTGTGGAATCGCTTCTGTAAGGAGATTTCTGAGGACCATGTATATCATATGAGGTTCGCACAAATGATGTGAATATCTGTGAACACATGGCTCAAAACCAAGCTTTATCAAACTTAGAGACAATGCTTCAACACTATGGAAAGAGGCTCTCGGATTATTCTGGAATGCCCCAGGTGGATCACACACTGCAAACTATGAGTGAGCATGGAGTGCTTGCTGAAGAGTTCATGTATAACAGAGAGGAACAAAGAGTATTGTTTGCTCAAATGGAATCATCTTTCAATGTTGGGCAAAGGGAAGCTTACAATCGGGTTTTACAAGCAGCTGGCATGAGCAGAGGGACTGTTTTTTTCTTGGATGGGCCAGGTGGAACAGGAAAGACTTATCTCTACAATGCATTTCTCTCTCGGATACGTGGAGAGTCCAAAGTAGCTTTGGCATGTGCATCGTCCGGGATTGCAACACAACTTCTCGACAATGGAAGGACTGCACACTCTAGATCCAAGATCCCTATTGATATAACTTATGTGTCCACATGTAACATTAAAGTAAACAGCCAGCTTGCTGAGCTGTTGTTGCAAATGAGTTCATTGATCATATGGTATGAATCCCCCATGGCTCATAGACACGCTTTTGAGGCTCTTGATAAGACACTAAGAGATTTCATGAAAAATGACATGTTGTTTGGTGGAAAGGTTCTCCTCCTTGGTGGTGATTTCAGACAGATATTACCTGTTGTGCGTAAAGGGGGAAGAGAAGACATTGTCAATGCATCTTTGTGCCACTCATACATTTGGCCACGTACAAAAATCATGCATCTAACACATAATATGCGAGTGGTCAATTGTTTTAGTAATGTTATTGAAAGAGAGTTTGTGCAGTGGACACTTGATATTGGTAATGGCCATGTTTGTGATGGGGGCATACTTGACAATGTGGCTTTTCCGGCCTTCATGATGCTACCACAAAATAATTTGCAAGCATTGGTTGCTTGCATATATAGAGACCTTGAAACACAGACTTGCCATGCAACCTTTTTCAAGGATTGAGCAATTTTGGCTCCACGGAACAAGGAGGTGGATGCTATAAAAAATATGGGCTTGCAGCAATTTCCTGGTACTTATAAGGAATATGTCAGTGCAGATGTAGTGTGTGAATCAAATTGTGATAGCATTTTATTCACAAGTGAATTTGTAAATAGTTTAAATCTTGGGGGAGGATGGCATGTTTTACAATTGAAACAGAATGCTCCAGCTATGTTGCTTCGCAATTTGGATCCAAGAAGTGGTCTTTGTAATGGGACACGCTTGATTTGTTAGCAATTCCACAGAAAAGTGATTGAAGCATAAATTATTACAGGGTCACATGTAGGAAATGCAGTGTTCATTCCAAGGATTGATTTTCACATAGGATCTAGAGAAGGTCTCCCTTTTGATTTGAGACGTCGCCAATTTCCCCTACGTTGTTCTTTTGGAATGACAATCAACAAGGCGCAAGGCCAAACATTGGGAGTTCTTGGAATGTATCTCCCAACACCTGTTTTCACCCATAGTCAACTGTATGTGGCAATGTCTCGCGTGAGATCCTCTTCTGCCATCAAGGTTGTGGTTGGTGATAGTCACTTAACAAGCGTTAGTAGACATGGAGATCAAAGAACATACACTTCTAACATTGTCTACAAAGAGGTGTTGCAGTTGACCTGCCCCCTGCCACCCCCTTGCCATGGGGTTTAACGTGGTTGGATATGTTTCATCCAATAAAAAAGCACGGTGACTCTCGCAACTATTTCTTTTTCATTTATAAGCTTAGTATATCTTCTTATGAAACATGGTGTATTCGTTGAAACAATTGACTAAGATTTATTAGTGCTGAGAGATTTATGATTCATGTGTTTTTTGATTAATTTCTAATCCTTTATTTATGTATATATATATGTATGAATGAAGATGGATCCTAACGCCTCTGTGACTTATACACTAGGGAGACAGCCTCGACACATCCGAGGTAAAATATTATATATGTGTGTTTGTGACATTTCGATACTTTAAAGAATTTAAATCTCACAGTCAACGAT